>NC_090437.1:694019347-694700469 GCF_031143425.1 Pleurodeles waltl | reverse complement strand
ACGTTGCTTAGTAGCTGTTAAGGATGCCATTAGGTCTGAATATTGTAGAAAAAGGGCAATAATTGCTCTTGGCTTGGATGAAGTAGATGGTTGAGATGATCCAATACAATAGGCTCACTGTATATTAAGAACAGTGGTGCTTGGTAGACCAACAATCTGTGGAATATGTTTTGTCCTCTGCTCCTTCTGGAAGGCCATAAATATGAAGGTTATTTCGTCTGTTACGATTTTCCAAATCTTTTGTCTGTTTTTTAAGTAGCATGAGTTCTTTAGACAGATTGTCGACTTTGGCGGTGGTATCCTGTACATCGCTAATCCGTTGCTCCACCTCAGCAACTCTAGAGTCCAAACGTGACCATTCCTCCTCAATTCATTGCAAGGCTATACTTGTCTCCACTACAAAAGGTTAAGTTAACTTTAACTCATCCATAATATCCTTTAAGGTAAGAGGCAAAGGAGATTTGGGGGTAAAAAATTTTTTTTAGCTCTTTTATTGCCTCCAGCATCCATATGACCATTAGTAGTGGAGGTAGAGAAAAGAGAGGTTCTTGAAGTATGTGGGACTTCCATATTAATAGTACAGTTAACGTTGAAAATAGTAATAAAGTGGATATTCCAATTCTCCAAGCTGGAAGAAAAATTAGTATAAAGGTGCCTTTTTAGCCAGAGAATTCTCAATAAATTATGTCCAAAATACTCAGGGGGTGATTCTAACCCTGGCGGTCGGTGATAAAGCGGCGGCCAACCCGCCAACAGGCTGGCGGTCCAAAAAATGGAATTCTGACCCAGGCGGGAACCGCCAACAGAGACCGCCACCTTAACACTCCGACCGCCACGGCGGTACAAACAAACAGCGCGGCGGTCACCGCCAACAGGCAGGCGGCATACAATGTACCGCCCACACTATCATAACTCACCAATCCGCCACCTTTTCCGGGGCGGGAGCCCCGCCGACAAAAACACGGCGGAAACAGACTACGAACGGGAAAACGCTCACCGAAACACACTCCACGAGGAATCGGAACAGCATGGAACCCGAATTAAACATCCTACCTGCTCTCGTCTACCTGCTCATCTACCACGAGTACGAACGCCGGCGCAGACGACAACGGTGAGTACTGCACCTACGACACACGGGAGGGGGAGGACGAAAGGTTACGGAAACACACATATGCGACCCCCACCCCCCCAAATATGTACACACCAATGCAGAGCAACAAGTCACAGTGACACCACACAAACCCCCGTGAAAAATGCAATGACAAAATAAAATTGTGAATATAAATTTTGTACAAAATAGCCTCTGATAAGTATTGGTCAACTAGCAAGAATAATAATAATAAAAAAAATGTATATACATTGCAATGGAAATCCGAGGCAATTAGTCCTGCACATCTTACGAAAATCGAATTGTCTGTGGGCCAAAGTGTAGCAACACAAGGGCAAAGCCCACACAGGAGACCTGAGTCCTTTGGAGAGAACACTGCAGGGGCATCTGATGACAAAACTACAGGCACCTCAGGGGGAAGGGAAGGGGGGGGCACCACAGCCACATGAGTCCACGACGCCAGATCCACAGAGGGGCCACCATGCCTACTGTGCCATCCTGGGGAGTGCAAAGGCACAGTCTCACAAGTCTCTACAGTGGGTGGGTTGCCCACTGTGCCATCCTAGGGAGTGCAAAGACACAGTCCATCAGGTGGATTACAGTCTCCACTCGTCAAGGAGGAGGCATGGTGGGCACAGTGAACCATGATCAGTGCTTGCAGGAAGGGCCCAGCGGAGCGGTGCTTGAGATGAAGGGCCCAGCGGAGCGGTGCTTGAGACGGCGGGGCCCAGTGGAGCGGTGCTTGAGATGAAGGGCCCAGCGGAGCGGTGCTTGAGATGAAGGGCCCAGCGGAGCGGTGCTTGAGACGGCGGGGCCCAGCGGAGCGGTGCTTGAGATGAAGGGCCCAGCGGAGCGGTGCTTGAGATGAAGGGCCTAGCGGAGCGGTGCTTTAGACGGCAGGGCCCAGCGGAGCGGTGCTTGAGATGAAGGGCCCAGCAGAGCGGTGCTTGAGATGAAGGGCCCAGCGGAGCGGTGCTTTAGACGGCGGGGCCCAGCGGAGCGGTGCTTGAGATGAAGGGCCCAGCGGAGCGGTGCTTGAGATGAAGGGCCCAGCGGAGCGGTGCTTGAGATGAAGGGCCCAGCGGAGCGGTGCTTTAGACGGCGGGGCCCAGCGGAGCGGTGCTTGAGACGGCGGGGCCCAGCGGAGCGGTGCTTGAGATGAAGGGCCCAGCGGAGCGGTGCTTGAGATGAAGGGCCCAGCGGAGCAGTGCTTTAGACGGCGGGGCCCAGCGGAGCAGTGCTTTAGACGGCGGGGCCCAGCGGAGCGGTGCTTGAGATGAAGGGCCCAGCGGAGCGGTGCTTGAGATGAAGGGCCCAGCGGAGCGGTGCTTGAGATGAAGGGCCCAGCGGAGCGGTGCTTTAGACGGCGGGGCCCAGCGGAGCGGTGCTTGAGATGAAGGGCCCAGCGGAGCGGTGCTTGAGACGGCGGGGCCCAGTGGAGCGGTGCTTGAGATGAAGGGCCCAGCGGAGCGGTGCTTGAGATGAAGGGCCCAGCGGAGCGGTGCTTTAGACAGCGGGGCCCAGCGGAGCGGTGCTTGAGATGAAGGGCCCAGCGGAGCGGTGCTTCAGATGAAGGGCCAAGCAGAGCGGTGCTTTAGACGGCGGGGCCCAGCAGAGCGGCTCTTGAGATGAAGGGCCCAGCGGAGCGGTGCTTGAGATGAAGGGCCCAGCGGAGCGGTGCTTTAGACGGCGGGGCCCAGCGGAGCGGTGCTTGAGACGGCGGGGCCCAGCGGAGCGGTGCTTGAGATGAAGGGCCCAGCGGAGCGGTGCTTGAGATGAAGGGCCCAGCGGAGCGGTGCTTTAGACGGCGGGGCCCAGCGGAGCGGTGCTTGAGACGGCGGGGCCCAGCGGAGCGGTGCTTGAGATGAAGGGCCCAGCGGAGCGGTGCTTGAGATGAAGGGCCCAGCGGAGCGGTGCTTTAGACGGCGGGGCCCAGCGGAGCAGTGCTTGAGATGAAGGGCCCAGCGGAGCGGTGCTTGAGACGGCGGGGCCCAGCGGAGCGGTGCTTGAGATGAAGGGCCCAGCGGATCGGTGCTTGAGATGAAGGGCCCAGCGGAGCGGTGCTTTAGACGGCGGGGCCCAGCGGAGCGGTGCTTGAGATGAAGGGCCCAGTGGAGCGGTGCTTGAGACGGCGGGGCCCAGCGGAGCGGTGCTTGAGATGAAGGGCCCAGCGGAGCGGTGCTTGAGATGAAGGGCCCAGCGGAGCGGTGCTTTAGACGGCGGGGCCCAGCGGAGCGGTGCTTGAGATGAAGGGCCCAGCGGAGCGGTGCTTGAGATGAAGGGCCCAGCGGAGCAGTGCTTGACATGAAGGGCCCAGCGGAGCGGTGCTTTAGACGGCGGGGCCCAGCGGAGCGGTGCTTGAGATGAAGGGCCCAGCGGAGCGGTGCTTGAGATGAAGGGCCCAGCGGAGCGGTGCTTTAGACGGCGGGGCCCAGCGGAGCGGTGCTTGAGACGGCGGGGCCCAGCGGAGCGGTGCTTGAGATGAAGGGCCCAGCGGAGCGGTGCTTGAGATGAAGGGCCCAGCGGAGCAGTGCTTTAGACGGCGGGGCCCAGCGGAGCGGTGCTTGAGATGAAGGGCCCAGCGGAGCGGTGCTTGAGACGGCGGGGCCCAGCGGAGCGGTGCTTGAGATGAAGGGCCCAGCAGAGCGGTGCTTGAGATGAAGGGCCCAGCGGAGCGGTGCTTTAGACGGCGGGGCCCAGCGGAGCGGTGCTTGAGATGAAGGGCCCAGCGGAGCGGTGCTTGAGATGAAGGGCCCAGCGGAGCGGTGCTTGAGATGAAGGGCCCAGCGGAGCGGTGCTTTAGACGGCGGGGCCCAGCGGAGCGGTGCTTGAGACGGCGGGGCCCAGCGGAGCGGTGCTTGAGATGAAGGGCCCAGCGGAGCGGTGCTTGAGATGAAGGGCCCAGCGGAGCAGTGCTTTAGACGGCGGGGCCCAGCGGAGCAGTGCTTTAGACGGCGGGGCCCAGCGGAGCGGTGCTTGAGATGAAGGGCCCAGCGGAGCGGTGCTTGAGATGAAGGGCCCAGCGGAGCGGTGCTTGAGATGAAGGGCCCAGCGGAGCGGTTCTTTAGACGGCGGGGCCCAGCGGAGCGGTGCTTGAGATGAAGGGCCCAGCGGAGCGGTGCTTGAGACGGCGGGGCCCAGTGGAGCGGTGCTTGAGATGAAGGGCCCAGCGGAGCGGTGCTTGAGATGAAGGGCCCAGCGGAGCGGTGCTTTAGACAGCGGGGCCCAGCGGAGCGGTGCTTGAGATGAAGGGCCCAGCGGAGCGGTGCTTGAGATGAAGGGCCAAGCAGAGCGGTGCTTTAGACGGCGGGGCCCAGCAGAGCGGTGCTTGAGATGAAGGGCCCAGCGGAGCGGTGCTTGAGATGAAGGGCCCAGCGGAGCGGTGCTTTAGACGGCGGGGCCCAGCGGAGCGGTGCTTGAGACGGCGGGGCCCAGCGGAGCGGTGCTTGAGATGAAGGGCCCAGCGGAGCGGTGCTTGAGATGAAGGGCCCAGCGGAGCGGTGCTTTAGACGGCGGGGCCCAGCGGAGCGGTGCTTGAGACGGCGGGGCCCAGCGGAGCGGTGCTTGAGATGAAGGGCCCAGCGGAGCGGTGCTTGAGATGAAGGGCCCAGCGGAGCGGTGCTTTAGACGGCGGGGCCCAGCGGAGCAGTGCTTGAGATGAAGGGCCCAGCGGAGCGGTGCTTGAGACGGCGGGGCCCAGCGGAGCGCTGCTTGAGATGAAGGGCCCAGCGGATCGGTGCTTGAGATGAAGGGCCCAGCGGAGCGGTGCTTTAGACAGCGGGGCCCAGCGGAGCGGTGCTTGAGATGAAGGGCCCAGCGGAGCGGTGCTTGAGACGGCGGGGCCCAGCGGAGCGGTGCTTGAGATGAAGGGCCCAGCGGAGCGGTGCTTGAGATGAAGGGCCCAGCGGAGCGGTGCTTTAGACGGCGGGGCCCAGCGGAGCGGTGCTTGAGATGAAGGGCCCAGCGGAGCGGTGCTTGAGATGAAGGGCCCAGCGGAGCAGTGCTTGAGATGAAGGGCCCAGCGGAGCGGTGCTTTAGACGGCGGGGCCCAGCGGAGCGGTGCTTGAGATGAAGGGCCCAGCGGAGCGGTGCTTGAGATGAAGGGCCCAGCGGAGCGGTGCTTTAGACGGCGGGGCCCAGCGGAGCGGTGCTTGAGACGGCGGGGCCCAGCGGAGCGGTGCTTGAGATGAAGGGCCCAGCGGAGCGGTGCTTGAGATGAAGGGCCCAGCGGAGCAGTGCTTTAGACGGCGGGGCCCAGCGGAGCGGTGCTTGAGATGAAGGGCCCAGCGGAGCGGTGCTTGAGACGGCGGGGCCCAGCGGAGCGGTGCTTGAGATGAAGGGCCCAGAGGAGCGGTGCTTGAGATGAAGGGCCCAGCGGAGCGGTGCTTTAGACGGCGGGGCCCAGCGGAGCGGTGCTTGAGATGAAGGGCCCAGCGGAGCGGTGCTTGAGATGAAGGGCCCAGCGGAGCGGTGCTTGAGACGGCGGGGCCCAGCGGAGCGGTGCTTGAGATGAAGGGCCCAGCGGAGCGGTGCTTGAGATGAAGGGCCCAGCGGAGCGGTGCTTTAGACGGCGGGGCCCAGCGGAGCGGTGCTTGAGACGGCGGGGCCCAGCGGAGCGGTGCTTGAGATGAAGGGCCCAGCGGAGCGGTGCTTGAGATGAAGGGCCCAGCGGAGCGGTGCTTGAGACGGCGGGGCCCAGCGGAGCGGTGCTTGAGATGAAGGGCCCAGCGGAGCGGTGCTTGAGATGAAGGGCCCAGCGGAGCGGTGCTCTTCTGCACGGCGGGGCCCTGTTCAGCGGTGCTCTTCTGCACGGCGGGGCCCTGTTCAGCGGTGCCTGTCTTCACAGCGGGGCCCTGTTCAGTGGTGCTCTTCTGCACGGCGGGGCCCTGTTCAGCGGTGCTCTTCTGCACGGCGGGGCGCTGTTCAGCGGTGCTCTTCTGCACGGCGGGGCCCTGTTCAGCAGTGCCCTGTTCAGCGGTGCTCTTCTGCACAGCGGGGCCCTGTTCAGCGGTGCTCTTCTGCACGGCGGGGCCCTGTTCAGCAGTGCTCTTCTGCACGGCGGGGCCCTGTTCAGTGGTGCCTGTCTTCACGGCGGGGCCCTGTTCAGCGGTGCTCTTCTGCACGGCGGGGCCCTGTTCAGCGGTGCCTGTCTTCACAGCGGGCCCTGTTCAGCGGTGCTCTTCTGCACGGCGGGCCCTGTTCAGCGGTGCTCTTCTGCACGGCGGGGCCCTGTTCAGCGGTGCTCGTCCAGTAAGTCAAGGGAGCCAGACCTGGCCTGGACTCCCTGCTCAGTCGCCCTCCGACCGTGCTGTTGCTGGACCCTTCGGTGACGGAGTTCTTGGCCCTTTGGTGTCCTGCGTAACACCCGGGATGGGGCTTGTGGGGCCCACCTGCTCCGCGCTCCTGCTGGCTGACTTCTCCGCCCTGCTGCCCTTTCGCTCCTTAGATGGTGCTCTCGGGCCCTTGCCTCCCCTGGATGTTGTGGCAGGGGAAGTGGCTGAACTTTGCTCCTTGGGGGCAGCCGTGTCAGTCCTCTCACGGCGGCCCTTTAGTTTCCGGGTCCTCTTGCCTGGGGGGGGGCTGGATGTGTCCTTGCTGCTGATAGAAGTGTCACTGCTGCCAAAGGGTGGACTCCAGAACCCATGCACCACAGTGACACTCGAAGCTGGGCTGGTGGTGGCTGAGGTGCTCTTGGGACTCTTAGCAGTTGGAGGGGGTGGGTCAGGGGTGGGAAAGAGGTTAAGATTAGAGAGGAAAACTTTTTTAGGACCAAGGTAAAGGGTAGGAGTAGT
This sequence comes from Pleurodeles waltl, assembly GCF_031143425.1. Classification (NCBI taxonomy): domain Eukaryota; kingdom Metazoa; phylum Chordata; class Amphibia; order Caudata; family Salamandridae; genus Pleurodeles; species Pleurodeles waltl. Next base: position 694,693,569 of record NC_090437.1, on the reverse strand, counting down.
GGTGATGGGAGTGGAGGAAGAGGATGTGGTTGTAGGAGAGTCAGGTGTGCTGTCTTTGGGTGCAGGTGATTGTGACGTAGGCTGTCGTGAGGTGGATGGCTGTTGGGTGGGTGGCTGCCTGCGTTTGTGTGTCTTGGAAGAGGGGGTGACAGACACAGTGGGAGAGGACACAGGAGACGTGTAAATGGTAGTGGGGGTGGTGACTGCACATGTGCGGACTGTACTGGAGGGTGTGCTGGTGATGGAAGCACTGGCTGATGGTGGTGTGCATGCAGGTGTGAGTGTAGACATCACAGGGAAGGAGGAGGGAGACGAGGAGGCGCGGGACACAGAGGTGGTAGTGACTGTTGGAATGTCTGCATCTGGGTGTTGCTTGGGTGAGTGTTTGTGGGATCTGTGGTGCTTGTGTCTGGATGAGCTGCCCTTGGGTGTTGAGGTGTGTGCAGGCTGGTCTGATGGTGTGGATGGGATAGGCTGAGGAACAGGAGACAGAGACAGGCTGGAGGCAGTTAGAAGAGGGAGGCTGGAAACAGGGATAATGGCTGCCGTCAGTGCTGAGGCCAGAGCATTGAACGATCGTTGATGGGCAGCCTGACCCGAATGAATGCCCTCCAGGTAGGCATTGCTCCGATGCACCTCCCTTTCCACCCCCTGGATGGCATTCAAAAGAGTAGTCTGCCCAACAATGATGGTCTGCAGGAGTTCAATGACCTCCTCACTGAGCGCAGCAGGGGTGACAGGGGCAGGGGCTGAGGTGCCTGGGGCAAAGGAGATGCCCGCCTTCCTGGGCGAGCGGGCACGGAGCGAAGGCTGAGGGGCTGCTGGGAGGGCGGTGCTGGTGCGCTGGGTGGCAGCTGTACCTGTAGAGGCGGGGGGCCCGGATGTTGCCGCCACCGCTAGGGAGCTCCCATCCGAGGACGTGTCGGTGTCGCTGGTGTCACCACCGGTCCCCGTTGTGGTGCTCCCCTCGCCCTCCGGATCACTGGTGCCCTCGGTGTCTGTTCCAGGGCCCACCGGGGCCTTGTGACTTGCAGCTCCCTCGTGCTCCGATGCCAATTCTCCTCCGCCTGATGATGCTAATGCACACATGCACAAGAAGATGAAGAAAAAGGGTGGGGGGAGATAAAAAACAGGTTGAGTGCATGCATTGTCAACACCGTTGGCGGAGAGGACAGACACAGGAGCCTCATGCACTAAGCCGCACAATCGGGGTACACTACTCAGTACTTCTGACTAGGACAACAGGTCTAGGGACAACAAACGCGCACATGTGTGATGCAGGACCATGGATAGCTGTACTTGGCACCCTACAGAGGTTGGGGGCGGGGGCACAGGGCCATGCCTAAAGGAGGGGACTACACTACAGAAAGCGCCCTGGCCTAATGTCACCCACAGCCCTCCTCCCCCACCCAGATACCTCCACTGCGCGTAAAGATAGCAGAATGTGCTGATACTCACCCCCTTGTGTCTGCTGTGATGTCTTCAAGCGCCCATCCAAATCAGGGTAGGCCACCGCCAGGATCCGGGACATCAGGGGGATCAGGGTACGACTGGCACCCCTCCTAGGTTGGGAGGCCATCCCCAGCAGTGACTCGGCGGTCTTCCTGGTTCCGCGGCGGATGTCCTCCCACCTCTTGCGGCAGTGGGTGCCCCGTCTGATGTGGACCCCCAGGGCCCGGACTTCCTTGGCGATGGCACGCCAAATGTCCACTTTCTGATGGGCGCTGACCTAGTTGACATGTACAGGGTGGGAAAGAAAAATTCATCAATTTTGTGCATGTTAGATGTGAATGCCCCCCCCCCAACTTTGCCATATGGCACATGCTCTCATCTGTCGTGCGTTGCACTCCTCATTCGCCACCCACCCCAACAACTTACATCCACCCCACTCCACACAGGCATAGCCCATTCAATGTGCACCCAGTGTACTTACCTGTTGGTCTGGAGGACCGTAGAGTAGCGCATACTGGGGGAGGACCCCATCAACAAGTTTCTCCAACTCTTCAGACGTGAAGGCAGGGGCCCTTTCCCCAGTCGCAGCAGCCATTGTCACTTCCAGACCGACGTCACAGCAGCACTTGCAGTATAGGTCCTCTCCTGTGGATGATCAGGTCTCGAGTGATTAATCATGTAGAAAATGGCGGTCACGCCCGCGGCGATGCGTACCGCGGCGGTGCGTACCGCGACCGCCGGCGCACCTCGTCATTGGCTCCTGAAACCCATAGGCTTCAATGTTAACCAATGCGCCTTCGTACAGCGGTCTTCGACCGCCTACCGCCACGGTGTGCCACGCCAGCGCATTGACCTCACATCCCCTTGTCCCACTTCACAGGTCAGGCAGCTGCCATTTCAAGGGCCCACATGGCTTAATTTGAACTGCGTCACACAGGCCTAGGCCTTGCATTGCCACACATACAAGCCTTTCAATGCTTTGCGATTCTTTTACTGTGCAAGCTGTGTGAACGAACCTGTGGTTTGCCTGACTCTGTGCTCCATGTTGTCCTTCCTAGGCACCGTCCGCTGGGAGTTGCGAGGAGAAGGATGAATCCTCGCGTGTACCGACCGCTGGTGGACCTGTCGACAATGGAAGAACGCCATATTATACTACGATACCGACTTGACCGAGCCACTATACATGAACTGTGTGCCCAGCTGGAGCCAGCCCTAATGTCCCCCATCCGCCAACCCACAGGAATTCCCCCTCTAGTGCAGGTTCTGTCAGTCCTCCATTTTTTGGCAAGTGGCTCATTCCAGACAACAGTGGCCATGTCATCAGGGATGTCTCAGCCTATGTTTTGTAAGATTTTGTCCAGAGTGTTGTCTGCCCTGATGAAACACATGCGTAGCTACATTGTATTCCCTGAGGAGGCTGATTTGGCCACTGTGAAGGGTAATTTCTATGCCCTTGGACATATCCCCAACATCATTGGTGCCATTGATGGGACCCATGTGGCTTTAGTACCCCCAAAAGACGATGAGCAGGTGTGCAGAAACAGGAAAAATTACCATTCTATGAATGTGCAGGTGGTCTGTTTGGCTGACCAGTACATCTCCCATGTAAATGCCAAGTTCCCTGGGTCAGTGCATGACGCGTATGTTATGCGTAATAGCAGCATCCCCTATGTGATGGAACAGCTACTGAGACAACGTGTGTGGCTAATAGGTGACTCTGGTTACCCCAACCTGCCTTGGCTATTGACCCCAGTGAGGAATCCCCGGACCAGGGCTGAGGAACGGTACAATGAGGCCCATGGGCGAACTAGGAGGATCATAGAAAGAACCTTTGGGCTCCTGAAGGCCAGGTTTAGGTGCCTGCATATAACAGGTGGATCCCTGATGTACTCACCGAAGAAGGTGTGCCAGATCATCGTGGCCTGCTGTATGCTGCACAATCTTGCATTGCGACGCCAGGTGCCTTTCCTGCAGGAGGATGGTCCAGATGGTGCTGTTGTAGCAGCTGTGGAGCCTGTGGAGAGTGAAGAGGAGGAAGACGACGGGGACGACACAGACAACAGGGACACAGTCATCCAACAGTATTTTCAGTAGCACACAGGTAAGAATCAACCACGCCATTTAACATTTACTTAAAGGCTCCTGCATCTCTACTTTGTGTATTTCCCCCCAGTTCTTTATTATTGATTTTTTATTTTCCCTTCCCTTTTCAGTGCTGTATGACCCACTGCGTGACTTCTGCTTGGTTAGCCCATGGACTAATGGTTATTGACATCGGTATGTTGTCTTCATAAATTGACTGACCATTATTGAACATTAATGTGTAATACATTTGTAAATAATACAGGCTGACTCCTGAATTATTTCAGTGCAATGAGTGTTTTATTTTTAGTGCTAGAAATTGGTACATGATCTTAAAACGGTGATGGGTGGGGGTGGAGTAATGTCCATGGCAGAGTCCAGTTCTCAGTTTCACAGGTGCATTGTCCATATGCCTGTGGAAGGATGGAGCAGGGGCAGTTCAAGATTGGACAGGGTGACAATGTGGGACAGTGGGATGACATCAGGGGGTATCTTATGCTGGCGGGGGTCTTGGCATCCTACTCTGTCTTCCTGTGAGATCTCAGGTTCCGCTTGCGGGGTGGTTGTTCTTCAGCAGGAGGTGGGGTTCTGGTGGCCTGACGTTGTGGTGGGGCCTCCTGTCCACTAGCGCCGGCGGAGGTGGTAGGCTGTTCCTGGTCCTGGCTAGTGACAGGGGCCCTTTGTGGTGCCACATGGTCCCGCAATGTGTTTTCTATCCGGTTGAGGGCCTGGACTATGGTCCCCATGGCGGTAGCGATGTTCCTGAGTTCATTGCTGAACCCCATGTGGCGTTCCTCCTGCTGTGCCTGGATCTCGGTGAACCTGGCCAGTACCGTCGCCATTGTCTCTTGGGAGTGGTGGTATGCTCCCATGATGGTGGTGAGGACCTCTTGGAGAGTCCGTTCCCTGGGCCTGTCCTCCCCCCCCTGTCGCACAGCAGCCCTCCCAGTTGCCCTGTTTCCCCGGGCCTCTGTCCCCTGGACGGTGTGCCCACTACCACTGCCCCCAGGTCCCTGTTGTTGTTGGGGTGTTGGGTCAGCCTGGGTGCCCTGTAGTGGCGGACACACCGCTGATTGACGCGTCCTGGAGACTGAGGCATGGGCCCGCTGGGTGGGAGCTGTGCTGGTGTTCCCAGAGGGGGTTGGGTCTGGTGTGGCCTGTGTCTGTGTGTGGGGAACCGACTGTCCAGAGGTCCCCGATGGTCCGGGCTGGTCATCAGGTTCTAGGTCGACAGAGCTCCTGTCCTCACTGGGGGGCTGTTCTGGGGGTGGGATGGACAAATCAGGACCCTCCGTGGCGGTGTGTTGGCGTTCGGGCCCTGCAGGGGTAAAATAGTGTGGTTATTGTCTTTGTGTGTGCCATGGCGTGCATATTGTCAGTGCCCTTGTCCCCCAGTGCTGACATTCCCTTGTGGGAGGTGTTGTGAGGGTGGTTGGGGGGGGGGGATGGGTCTGTGCAGTGGTCATGCATTGGTGATGGCTGTCTATGGTTTGTGTTGGCATTCAGGGGTTGGTGTTGTTTAGGGTGGGTTGTGCTGGTGGGACACTGGCAGGGAGGATGTGTGCTGGGGGTTTGAGATTGGGGGTGAGGGTGGGGTTGTGGGTTGGCATGCTGGTGATTGGGGGGGGGGAAGTAGTTGAGAATCGACTTACCAGAGTCCATTCCTCCGTGTACTCCAGCGAGGCCGTGAGGATGCAGGATGTTTACTACCTCTTGCTCCCATTCTGTAAATTGGGGTGGAATGGGTGGGGGTCCGCCGCCAGTCTTCTGCACAGCGATGTTGTGCCTTGACACCATCGAGCGCACCTTCCCCCGTAGGTCGTTCCATCGCTTTCTGATGTCTTCCCGATTTCTGGGATGCTGTCCCACAGCGTTGACCCTGTCTACGATCCTTTGCCATAGCTCAGCCTTCCTTGCAATAGTGGTGTGCTGCACCTGTGTGCCGAAGAGCTGGGGCTCTACCCTGATTATTTCCTCCACCATGACCCTGAGTTCTTGGTCCGAGAACCTGGGGTGTCTTTGGGGTGCCATGGGGTGGTGTGGATAAGGTGTGGGGTGGTGTTTGTGGTGATGTGCGTGGTGATGTGTGGTGATGTGTGCGTAGATGTGGTGTGGGTGATGATGTTGTGTTCCTGTGTGTGTTGTGCTTTGCGTTCCCTGTGCTCTCTCTCAGTGTATTGCGCCTTCTCTCAGATATTTTTGGTTGTAGGGGCTTGTGGGTGATGTGGGTGTGTGTTTTATAGTTGCTTGGATGTGTGGGAGTGTTGTTTGTATGTGTATCAGGTGTGTGTATTTCAAATTGTCCAATGTGGCTGTGTTTTGTAAGGGTATGTGTATTTTGACCGCGGCGGTGTGTACCGCCAATGGAATACCGCGGTTGAAAGACCGCCCCGAGGATTCGTGGGTCAGAATGGCATGGGCGTGTTTGTGTTGGCGTGGCAGTGGAGGTTTGGTTTTCTCCAGTTTATCGCTGCCCGCTGAGGAGGCGGCCTTCCGTGGATGTCGGGTTTTTGGCGGTTTAACAGTTGGTGGTCAGAATGACCGTGGCGGTTTACCGCGGCCGCGGCGGTAGAATGGCGGACTTCTGGCCGGCGGTAAGGGACTTTTACCGCCGAGGTCAGAATGACCCCCTCAGTGTTGTGGTAAAATATCCAAGTTATTAACTCCATATGTAATAGCATCTGTCAACTTCATATATATATTTATATATATATATATATATTATAACGTTCTCCATTTAATTGTAGTATTAGACTATTAATTGAAATCTGAGGAGTTGAGAAAAAAAAAACTAAAATGGCAGCTGAAATCCTGTGAGGATCAGGAGCAGCAGGCATAAAGAGTTAAACTCTGATAAAAACCAGAGTTAAAAGTAGAAAAAACTCACCATGCTGCTCTCAAATTGTTCACACGCCATTTCCAGAGGGTAATAAATCTTTAGCTGTCAAGATGCAGCTCCTCCACGAAGAAATCACCTCAGCCGACTGGTAGTGTCATCTTCAGGCCGCCATCTTAATTTGCTCCTGCGCGCGTTCTCCAATCCTCAAATCCTCGACTACTATGAATTCATCAAATACTTTGCATAATACCTTTGACACAGTTAAAAGTTTTCGACTTCTGCAACCTATTTCTCAGGTTCTTCTCTAAGCTTTGGAAATTCTTTAGTAAAAGTCCATAAATCCTGAATACGCCAAGATACATGAAGATAAGCTCCTCCTGGCACCTCTCTCAAAACAAAATCTCCTTCCACAGCATCTATCACCCTCATGGTCACTCATAACTCTCCTTTCTTCATTCTTTAATAGCTTTGAAATCCATTTGTTTCTGTACATTTCCACGTTCTTATAATCTCCAGTCATCATCAACAAAATACTTTATTTGGCTCATTTGAGCCATAAAAGTCACAGAAATTAAAAACAAATTCACTATGGTTCATGATAAAAACATTAAAAAGAAAAAAGAAGACATCCTAGTTTTAAGAATAACCCTCGGTATTTAAATCGTATCGTCAGAGCACTTATAATACAATTTAAAACAGTGTGAATAACAATTTAATTTCCCAACTGATGCAAATAAGTGAAAGCGGCTGCATGTGATCTAGGGCCACATGTACAAAATCAGGTTTTGCGACTTGCAAATTGTGAGTCGCAAAACCTGATGCACAACAGTGTCAATGACACTGTTTGCGATTCACAATGGGGTCGCAAAGGACCTACCCCATGAATATTCATGGGGTAGGTCGCAATTTGCGACCCCATTGGGAATGGCCGCCCTCACAGGGATGGTGGCCTGCTGGAGACAGCAGACCACTATCTCTGTGACTGTTTTTAAATAAAGCAGTTTTTTTTTTAAATGCAGCCCGTTTTCCTTAAAGGAAAACGAGATGCATTGTAAAATCAAAAAATTTAAGTTTTCTTTTCATTATTTCAGAGCAGGCCACGGGACCAATACCTGCTCTGAAAAAATATTTTTGCTACCATTCACTGGTGCTAACTGCGATTGTTTTGCGACCGCATCCGCGGTCACAAAACAATCATACATACCATCTGGATTCGGTATTAGGAAGGGTCGCCCTTGTCACGCCCCTTCCTAATACCGAATCACAAAACCCAAACTGCGATTCGGTAAAAAGTTACTGAATCGCAGTTTGGGCTTTGTACATCCCAAATGCCATTTTTCAAGTCGCAAACCGCCCGATTCGCTGTTTGCGACTTGAAAACTGCTTCGTACATCTGGCCCCTAGTTTCCAATGCTTCTAATACAAAATAGCAAAAAGTACATTATGCTGTGTTCTACCGGTACTTCACAGTGATAAGGGGGTAGAGATAAAAACCATGTACCTTTTAGGGTGTAAGCCACCACAAAATGAATTCTTTTAAGGCGGAACTTTGTCAGCGGAAACCTATGTCTCTCATTAGCAATTATCTGTAAATAAAGTGCCAGATGTGCAGGTAATTCACAGGGAATGCTTTTTGTCCCACCACATCTGTTCTCTAGTCACACTATTTGAGTGTATTGTTTAAAGAGGTCTTTGATTTGCTTTGAAGAGATAGTAGATAAGCTATCAGGTTTGTGGAAAAATGCTGGGGTACCGAGCCTTTTAAAGCTCGTTTTGATATATTTTAACCAAGGGATGTCTAAATGATTATCCAGATTCATACAATCCATTAATATTGTTCAACATAACTGCTCTTCAGGATTTTTCCATATTCTATGCCATAATAATAATGGATGCAGCTTGACATAATCTTCTATGTTAAAGAGCCCAACCTTTTCATGCCAGAAAATCACTGAAGCAGATTGTGGGACAACCAACAACATTCCTCAAAACGTATTTTCCACATTTGACAGGGCTTTACAATTTGCGTGTTCCCACACTCCTGCATCAAATGTAGCCACAAGTTCACATTTATTTTTAGAAATGCAAAGAATTTCTCTCACAGGCTTGTGACCCAGCCACTTGGAGAGTCTAAAAACTGCATAAATTGCCTGCTGAAATTGCATGCCTCTCACATTTATTAGGAACTTCTAGTAGAAATCTATATCAATCAGAATCCCCAAATGTGAAGTGAGGAATTTTCATAATTAATTCACCACTAACTAAAAATGTTCTGATCTTAGATAGTTTAGGGCCGTATTTCATTACAAAGGACTTAGTGTGATTATTCCTTACTCCTAAGCTCGTCACAAAATTATTAAAAAGCATCTAACAGAACCTGGAGAGCATTAGCTGTTTGGGTAACAAGAACAGCATCATCTGCGTATAGCAGAACATGGATTTCATGTCAATTCACCTTGGGAGTATCTTTCCCAGTCTTTAGCAGATGCTCTCCCAGGGAATTAATATAAATAAAAAATAAAAGGGGGCCACAGCACAACCTTGTCTGACCCCATTAACGATGGAAATTCCTCAGAGATGTCCCCACTTCTGCTATATCGAACTCTGTCTAGAGTGTGACCATAGAGCCTAAAGTGCAGGGAGGCAATAGCACTATCAATCCCTAGTTTTAACATTATTGACCATAACTTTGAACGGTCTACAGTATCGAAAGCGCACGTTTTGTCCATAAAGGTGAGATGGGCACAGCCTTTTTTTGCCTTGGTGTACTTTTGGACAATTAAGGAGAGATGTTCGACTATCCCCAGACATGGTCGTAATCTAAAGTGTGAATCAGAGAGCCCCCGCGACTCTATTGCCCAGAATTCCAGTTTGGGCAATATTACCCTACCTAAGATCTTCACTGCGCTATCTAGGAGAGAAATAGGGTGATAACAGTGAAGTTGACTCTTATCTCCTTTTTTGAATATGGGGATAATGGCGGCTTCCTGCCAGGTTTTAACCAAAGAGCCTATTATTGCCCTTCTTATAACATTGGTTAATAAAGGTGCCCAGAACTGTGGAAGGGATTTGAAGACATCCGAGGGAACTCTATCATGTCCCGGGGCTTTACCTGACGGACTACTCTCAATGGCTAAAATTACATCAGATACTGTGATTGCGCTGCATAGTGCCCAATTGGTGCTCAAGTCGCAAAAAGCTTCATTTCCAATGCCTATGGTGGTATGCTCTTTTGGACCAAAGACTTTTGAAAATGGAGCCACCCAATCTTTACTAGGAATGGCACACTCCAGTTTTGACAGAGCCTCACCTAAGGGGTTCAGAGAATTTACAACCTGCCAAAAGCTTTGAGAATCTTTCAACTCACTTGATATTCTTAAGTCCTCCCAGGACTTTACTCTGATTTCTATCTTTCTTGTTTGAGTTGTCTTTTTGTACATTTTTAAGAGCTTATGAACTTTGGAGCAGGTACTATTAAGCCACCTTGGGTAGTCCCTATTTTTGTGGGACATCTTTGGTTAATCTATCAGCCATATAATTATTCAACCTGGTATATGTAGTTATTACTTCTAACGGACTAGCATCCTCCTGCAGAACTTTGTCAATGTCTGATTGATTATACAATAAAAGATCCCTATAGAAAGCTTCCTTATCTATCTTCTCCCATTTAATGCTCAATCCTTTATCACTACTATATTCTATCTGAGGCTGAGGAGTTTTCTGCATGTCTTCAATAAGGGCTAACTTAAGCTCCAGCATGAGTGGATTGTGATCACTTATACACAAGGCCATAACTTTACATGTTACCAGTGCCAATAGTAATTCCTTGGAAATAAGCAAGTGATCAATAAAAAAGTTCGACTTAGGGCCCATGGAGGTAGGATTCCTTGCTACACTCATCTGATTATGATCTAAAGCTAATATATTGTGTGCACAAGTCACCCTATTTAATGAGTCATCTTAGGGTGTATGTTTGAAGTGTGTAAGGGGTTGATTAAATTCATCACATATTCCACATAGTTGGGCTGCTCCATAAACACACACTTCAATATTAAAATATTTTACCAAGATAATTACCACCTCTTTTATATGATCATTTGAGTTTGTATGCAGGGCAATGTTAGTCTCTGAATGATCAAATATGTTATAGTAAAAATGTACTAATACCAGATCAAAAGCATTCTGTAGAGTAATCAAAAGTACATGATAAAAGGGAAAAATCACAATTTCTGATATAGTACAATCCACCATGGAGACAGATACAAGGTGGCTAGGCCCCTCTTAGCCCAGCCTGAATTAGAGGGGGTAGCTGGAACATGATTAGTAACAAACCCATTCATGAGCGTCGGATCTAATAGCCATGTTTCTTGGCAGCAAATTATTTGATGATGTTCCACTATGTTCAACCACTCTGGGGCCTCCTGTTTTGTACATAAACCTGCCACATTCCACGAAATTAGACCAAAATCACAGCCTGCACAGTAAGATCATGGGTGATTACTGTAGTGGATAAACAGTTAAACATTCCTTCCGATAGAATTTCCCTAATGAGTAGTCAGTCCAGTTGCTCCAAGAAGACAAATTGTCAAACTTATTAGAAAGAGGCAGGAAAGGATCATGGTGCGGGTAGTGAGATGCCGGTTTGCTCCTTAGAACACCAGGCTGAGGGAAGAGCAGCATGGCTGAGAGAGTATATATCCAAGACAAAGCCCTCAACTGGATCTCCTCCTTTCTCTCCGACAGAACCTAGAGGGTCCGACTCTCACCTTTCCACTCCAAAGCCACCAACCTCATCTGCGGCGTCCCCCAAGGCTCCTCACTAAGCCCAACGCTATTCAACGTCTACATGGCCCCCCTCGCACAACTGGCCCGACAGCACAACCTCGGCATCATCTCCTACGCCGACGAGACCCAGCTCGTCCTCTCCCTGACCAAAGATCCTCTCACCGCCAAAGCCAACCTTCACGAGGGACTGAAATCCATCGCCGAATGGATGAGCAACAGCCGCCTAAAACTTAACTCCGACAAGACGGAAGTCCTCATCCTCGGACGCACCCCCTCGGCCTGGAACGACTCGTGGTGGCCCTCTGCCCTAGGCCCTCCTCCCACCCCAGCCAACCACGCACAAAATCCCGGCTTCATCCTCGACTCCGCCCTCACCATGTCCAAACAGGTCAACGCAGTCTCATCCTCCTGTTTTAACACCCTCCGCATGCTCCGCAGGATCTTCAAGTGGATTCCAACAGAAACCAGAAAGACGGTAACCCAAGCCCTCGTCAGTAGCAGACTCGACTATGGCAACGCACTCTACACAGGCATCCCAACAAAAGACATCAAACGACTCCAACGCATCCAAAACGCATCCGCCCGCCTGATCCTCGACATACCCCGTCGATGTCAAATCTCCCCTCACCTGAGGGACCTCCACTGGCTCCCCGTGGACAAGAGGATCACCTTTAAACTCCTCACCCACGCACACAAGGCTCTACACGACACCGGACCCACCTACCTGAACACCAGACTCAACTTCTACGTTCCCTCACGTCAACTACGCTCTGCCAACCTTGCCCTCGCCATCGTCCCCCGAATCCAGCGCAAGACCTCTGGTGGCAGATCCTTCTCCTACCCCGCCGCCAAGACCTGGAACGCACTCCCTACCTCAGTACGCCAGACCCAGGACCTCCTCACCTTCAGGAGACTCCTCAAGACATGGCTCTTCGAACGATAGCAGCACCACCCCCAGCCCCCCCCCCCCCCCCCCCCCCCCCCCCCCAGCGCCTCGAAACCCTAACGGGTACATAGCGCGCTTTATAAATTATTGATTGATTGATTGATTGATAGGTGGGCCCGTACTAAACTGGGTCTTCTGAAAGTAATAATCATAATAATAATTATTAGCTCAAAACTCTCCATTTGAAGAGTTGGCCTGCCAGTCATTCTGTGAAGAGGTACGAGGTGAAATAGCTAAAGGTTTATCTTGGGTGTACACCTCCCCCCTATTGCTGGGTCCACTGTTGATATAGGTGTGGTAAGAGGGACTGTAAAAGTATGGAGAGCAGTGCAGTCCCTCTTTTGGAGCTCCACTTGGGTTAGCCTCTTAAGCTCTATAGCTGCTAACTGCTCCAAAATGGGTTTTAGCCTTGTATCCAGAGCAACAAATAAGAATTCATCAAAAGAGTCAGGCTTCAAGCCCAACTTTTCTATTTTCCTACCTAAAGGGTCTTTCTTTCTCTGTGACTGGTTAATATTAACCCTTGGGCGCTTGGATTTAGCTGCCCCTTCATGCCTCTTTCTTTTCCCCGCCCCTCCCCTTTCTGTGGGAATAACCACCATGACTTCTGGTTCCGGGGGAATCACGGACAGGTGGGGCTGAGGCGAAACAATGGACTCCGAAGTAGAATGGTCCTGCTCACAGTTGTCCTGCTTTTCATTCGAATCAGTTAAAGGTCCTGGTCCAACATCTGAATTTATAGGGATGGAGGATACACTCCTAGCAGAGCTAAGTGGGCACTGGTGGAGAGGAGAGAGAAAGACGCCGCTCTGCCAACAATTTCTTGACTGATAAAATCTGCTGCACAAGTTCAGAAAAGTGTTCATAGTTGTGGAAGTAGCGGGTTTTGAGCCACAAGCTTGGATTTAGCATTTTCCCATATTAGCATATACTATGGGGGGTATGAAAAGTGCAAACACAAGGTCTAAATACTGGAGCGAGAAAAAGAAAAGAGTGGAAAGTCAGTCACTCTTGGCCCGGTCTTCACCCGGGCACGTGACAGGGTGCACGCCCACATGCATTCTGAGCCACAGTGGTCCGGAGTGAACTATGTAGCTCTCCTTCTCTCCATCACGGTGCTTGCACCCACCCCACAGCAGACTCACAGGCTTCTGGGGCTGGTGTCCCGGGTGGTCCCCAGCTAGTGGCATTATACAGCGTCCCTCACCTCTGTGATCCTGAACACACTATGTAACACTCGTTTTCTCCATCACAGGGCTCACTCCTGCCCTTCTGCAGACTCACAGGCTTTCTGGGGCTGGTAGACCCAGGTGACCCCCAGCTAGGGGCAGCATACAGCGTCTAGTCCTTTCCAGAATTATTCTTAAATTTGCCAAATGTTTTTTTTGCATCTCATTTTCTGTTTGTTTGGTTTAGATATAACTTATGAATTTTTCTTCATTCAAATCTACACCCATCTCAATCTTTTAATTTCCTCATGTATGCGACAAGCACACTTTCCTCCTCCCAAATTTAAATGTACCAATTCATCAAATCTCAAATTCAGGACCCTATTTTGACCAATGTTTGAATCAATACTTTGTTGCAAATTCAGTTTAATTGTTGAAGTATGATACTGATCAAACGGCTGTTCAACTTTCCTGTGACAATTCTAAAATTGACTGAAATTCCAGTCTCCGCACACAGCGCCAATTCACCAACATCATCATAAGGTGACAGAGTAGTCACAGTCAACAATTCATACAATATTATATCCTCTCCATTGTAATCGTTCTTTTTCTCATTTTCCTTTTCTTATTTATTTTGATTTGCTCCTACTGTATCTCTGGCAAGCACAGGAAATGCTCCACAGTTTTCAGCACTTCAGTACGCCCTGTCTTTTTCCCCAAATACTACCTAGTATTTATCCTATCATGCACAGTCCTACTAATCTGATCTCTCAAAATTTCCTGCTGCGCCTTTATATTCATTCCATACTTAAAACTTGCTTGTTGTGTGTCGAAAAATCTACATCTCAAAAATGCAAGTTTCTTTGTTCAGATGTACCATTCTCAGGAAATTGTACTTCGGAGTAGCTTTGTGCCACTCTTTATGCCATAAGCAATTATGCATGCCAGAATTTACAAGGATCTATTGAGCCAGACTTCCAACTAGCAGGGAGGTTTGCACTTCTGTCAGTGAATTCTTTTTAGATTTACCCAGATTCTCACTCATTCTAATTTCAAACAAACTTCACACTACACCACGTGATCATACACCATTGTAATCACACAATGATATCTTGAAACACAATAATTTATACACCAAATACATAGTTTATTATGTTTTTACGATAAAGGTTTTGCAGCTGTTGCTGCTGGTTAGGGTGGCGGGTGGTGTGACACCCTGAGAAAACCTGCACAACAAGGCTTTTTCAGTTCTCATTATTTGTACATTTTTTCAAATAACAGTAAACAGTATCATCACAGAAAACAACAGTCATTAGAGGCAATGAAATTAGTATAAAACCAAAATCATAATAAATGTAAATATGCAATGTGCTTTTAAGAAATTAAACAAGCATAGCACATCTTGCAAACCAATTAAATTAACAAACGTAAATGGGCATAGATACAGAAATCAGGAGCATTTAGCTGCTTCTAAGCAACAAACAGAATAAGATTAGCTCTTCTCCAAATATTACATTTTTTATAACGTGCTGCCCAAAGAAAACACACAAATTCCTGGCATATTTTTATGTATATGGACAAACCAAAAATGTTACTTGCACAGCACCAGTCACATTAATAAATGCCACCCAGTTGCACACTGTTTCCACTGGCTACTAAATACATCATTTGATGCACAGAATTATTGGAAAACATGAAAAACAAAGAACTGTTTCTTCACTTTCATAATGACTGAAGTTAGCTCATAGCTGTGCAGGATTGTGACACAAGTACATTCCTTCCCAAGGAAGCTAGAGATAAGTTGCATTGGGACAGAGACCATGCTTTGCTGCTGAATGTTAATCTTTATATGAGAACAAATAAGACACATGGACATGTTCAGCTCATGTGCAACAATTAAACATGCAATTTTCTGCAATATGACTAGCTTGTTAATGCAGCCCAGTAACGCTAGCTAAATCAAAAAATTAGACACAATTTTCTAATACAATATTTTACTTCTGCAGTCATTTTAAAATAGGAGATTAGGTCAGCCTCAAGTTCTTACAGAGAGTAATGAAAAGGATTGTCTAGATTCTCGTCGCTATTGGAGATATGAAGAATGGGCAAAAATGTGCTGGAGCTATTGGATGGCAATGCTGGGAATCCAAGGAAGGTGATACATATTCTGAAATACATTGGGTCCAAAAGTGCATCCCACCAAAAGAGCATTGTTCAATGTAATGGGTGGTATTTGCGGGAAGCCAGAAGAATAAATAGATTGATAGTTTGAATGAAGCATTACTTTGCATTATATTGTGTTAATATTGTTATGCATTATATATTTGGAACAATGGTGTTGTAGATATGTTTTATTATTATGTTAAAGAATTGTTGTTTTTTGTGGGAAGGGCAAATGTACAGCCTTGTAGTTCTTTCAAAATGTATTCTGAAACTGGGAGCTGTGTATTGGGTTTACAATAAAAAGAAACGTTTGAGCGTTCTAAGATGAAAGTAACTTCCTAATCCTTCTCTTGCATGGCTGTATCCTCTTGAGAATAAAGGAATTATCAACCCACAAAGAATTTTTCTAAGTTTCACAGATATTCACCCAGTGGCTGAATTGTGTAATGTGTAACTAGGAAGCATTGGTTCAAAATATCGACCAAGTTGTGAGATTCTACGCAATCAGTTTACTTAATGGTGCCTCACTTTTAGCACTTCAGCAAATAGGAGACCACCTTGCAGAAATTCAGTTCAGGATGTGATATATAAAAAACCTCAAGCATGGTTTAATAGAAAACAATCTTGTTCCACATACAACAATACTGGCCACATATACAGTGTGAATAGCAAACTGACATCTATTGGTTCAGTCAAGGCAGTGTTGTCAGGGTATTGGAGGTCGGGAAAAGATCGGGCTTAAAAATTAATAGTTTCCACAGAGGTCAATACAGTGATATAACCTAATGCATTAAATGAAGTGCTTACAAATGAAAAAAAAAGTTAAACTGAAAGAGACTTTATTGCGTTTTTACAGGATGTTTGCTGTGCCATTTACACAGCGAATCTTGCAATGGCTCAGCTCTATTTATGAATTTCCTGATTTGCATACCTGTAGAATTGAATTGCCCTTGTGTATACAGGGGTGTAGCTGTCAGTGGTGCAGCTGGCCCAGAGGGGTAGATGACCTAGCCTTACCTGCACCAGATGCCTTTTTATTTAAAAAAGAAAAACCTGCCTGCTAAGTCTTTGAATGTATTTTCCTAGTGCCAGGAGCATGACTTGTTTTTACTTTTTCCCCAGAGGTGAGGGTGGAGGGGAGTAACTATCACAGGAAAGTGAGGGAGAGGGGAAAGATAAACTGTGAATAGAAATAAAGATGGAAGATAGAAACAAAACAAGGAGAGATACAAGTGGGAAGAAGAGAAAATTAGGAGAGAGTTAAATGGAGATTAGAAGATAGGGAAGAAAAAAGGAGAGGTGAATGATGGCAAAAGATGAAGAACCATGAGAAACTAAGAGTGAAAGACAGAAAGGAAATAATAAAAGAGATGGGAAGAGAAAAATAGAAGGTGCAGAAATAAGGATGTTGAAGAAAAAAGGAGGACGAAGAAGGGAGACTGAGAAAGAATCAGAGATAAGATATAGCTGTAAATTGTATTTTGTCCACTACCAAAGTCCATCGAGAGGAATTGTGTGAAACTCCCATGTATTGTCTTGAGGGTTGTATGATGGAACCCTTTTGGCTCCGAATGGACTACGTAGAAGTGTGACGTAGTGGTTAGAGAGGAATGCAATGAATGCTTGGTTTAGAATGTTGAGTTCGAATTTACACACAGAAGAATAAATGCGTGCAATATTCAGTTCCGTGTGTGGTGTAGTCATTGGTGGGTACCCAGGCTGGGGGGAAGACGCTACACCTGATGAAGAGATAGGGGATAATTAACCCAAAAAAACAATTGTCCTCTCCCAGAGAGCTTTCCATGGTCTAAGCAAACTTCTCCTGCATGCCAAATGTGTTGTTGTTGAAGTACGGAATTGATGCTTCATGTATGTGGAGTCAAAGTGCAGCTCCAACTGCTGTGAAGCATCTGAACACAATGAAAGCATTGTAAAGAATTTTCACATCGTTGACAAAGAACCTGATGGTGAGTAATGGTCCTGCACTGCCATGCAGATAAAATTGTACATTACACGACACACTAATGCTGAAGGTGGATACAACCAGATTTACAAAGCACAGCCAAAGCTAACCAAAACTTGTCAAATAACACTGCAGACAGAAGCACTGCAAGGCGGAGATCAACCAGGTGTCAGGAAGTGCAAACTGATATTTAGAAAAGAAGAAAGAAATGAATTACCAAATCCAATAAAGGGAGTCATCATACTATAGCACTCAGTGAAGTGGTTCAAGGACAAGTGCACAGGACTGTGTTTACAGAGCTGTCCATACCCAAAGCAGTTTGCCCCACAATTTGCCAAATCGGGCTCAGAACATCTTCATATGTCTTCAAAGAATAAACAGCCGAAAGTAACTTTGGAATATTGACATTTTTCAGATGGCAGCTAAGAAAGAAACCAGTTTTCCAAGTAATGTTAAGGACGATCCTGAGGCCAGCACGTCAAATGACCTTAGAGAAGACTTGCATAAACATGATTGCCAAACAACGTCAGAGAGCACCATACCCTCAATGTCAGTAAGTTCCATTCTGGTCTACAATGCTGCTGGTGGCTTCCTGAAACCACCACCACCTTTCAATGGTGCTGCCAAAAACTAAAATATTGGCAATAGATGAGCTCCTTGGATAGAGACATTTGATGATTTCAAAGATGCACTTGAAAAGACTGATAACAGAAAGATTATCAAATATCTAAAAAGTATTGCTGGTAATGGTCTGAAAGAAGTCATAAAGAAAATGCAGAGAACTTACAAGGAAGTTGCATACTGTCAGATTAAAGCACCATTGAATCTCTAATTCAATCCAGTACCAAACATTGATTATGAAAACTATATTTTCATTCAAGAATACCAGAAACTTGGTGAATCCATTGATGAATTGTTGGAGAGACTCGATACACTCATCAAACACTGTAAGTTCAATTAATTTAGTGATGAAGAAGCTATGTATCTTTGAGTTATTGATGGATGTTTGTCAGATCAGTTCAGACAATGAATGCTGAGAGAAACTCTCAGTCCAAAGCGAATGTTATTGGCTGCCAGAGCTGAATAGCAAGCTGAAAGACAAACTAGTAACTTGGAAGCTGTAGGTGCCCAGAGTGAATCAGTCATGAGTGTGAAAACTAATCCAAAGCAAAAGACTGAAGGACATAAAGTGATATCTACATGTAAAAAGTATTTATGTTTTAGATGTGGATATTCGTTTCTACACGAAGGTAAATGTTGCATCATTGGACAGATATGTGAAGGCTGTGGGAAAGAGAACCATTTTGTGATGGTTTGTAAAGCAAAGTAAAAATTAAGTGTGTCACGGTGCGAAGACAAAATGGCCACCAGAACGTTCCTGAAGTAGCTTTCAATGCCCGCCATAAGGACAAGTGGCGACATCAGTTGAGGCAAATGAACACTAAACAAAGTCAATAATCATCTTAACCATCATCAAAAATTCTTCCACCTCAAGTAAAAGTGAGGAAGATGGTTGTGCCACATCAGTGTTCACCTCAGAGAAACACGCGCATGTTGGACTGCCTGCATGTGAAGAAAAATGTCAGTTCAAGAAAAGTCGACATACCAAAGCACCAAATACTGTCCAAAGATTACATTGAAAGTAAATGGTTGTTCGATACCTTTCAATCTTGACATTGGTGTATTGATAAACATAATGCTTGAAAAGAAATACAATGAACTATCTCCACTACCATGGCTTATGCCATCGAAAACCAAAGTGTATACATGGGATGCAGCGACACTGATAAACAGTCAAGGTTCTTTTGCAGCAACAATGAATAAGAAGAAAATGAAGGTGCAAGCACCCATCCATGTGCTTCAAGGTACAGTATCAAGTGGCTGTCTACTCAGTTTGAGCAAAGCCACTGATATTGAATAGATTTCTGTGAATTACAACATGAATGTTCATCACGCAACAATAATTGTATTCCCATCACTGTTTCATGGTTTAGGAAAGGGTAATACTATGAGAGTAAGGCTTCATATTAATGAGGATGTCCGTCCTGTTGCTCAGAGATATAGATGAATTGCTTTTCATTTACACAAAGCTGTTGAAAAAGAACATGAATCGTTACTCAAGCATGACATTATTGAGTGTTCTACTGGTCCAACGCCATGAGTTTCTCCCTTGGAGGTAGTGCCCGAAAAAGCCACTGAAGGAGCTGTATGCATTTGCATTTACATGCTTCAGGCAAACAAGGCAATTGAACAAGAACGACATCCAGGTCCCCACACTGCTGACATGATAACGCAAATAAATGAAGCAAAGGTCTTCCCTCGCCATGATTTAAATAAAGGTTATGATCAGTTGGAACTCAAAGAAAATTGCATATACATTACAACCTTTTCAACACATGCTAGTCTGTTTTGATAAAAAAGACTCAGGGCCTGATTTAGAGTTTGGCAGACGGTTACTCCGTGACAATCATGATGGATATTCCATCCGCCTTATTACGATTTCCGTAGGCTATCATGGGATTATAATACAACGGCAGGATATCTGTCATGTTCTTGACGGAGTACACCCCCTCCACAAAATTCTAAATCTGGCCCTTAATTTTGGTGTGACATTGGCTGCAGAATTTTTCCAAGAATAATTCGACGTATCATACAGCCTGTTGTGAATGCATTCAATTACAGTGATTGCATATTATTTTTTGAAACTACACGGAAGGAGCACAATAGAGCTCTCACACACGTATGTTGTTTACTTACTGATGCAGGTTTGACTTTGAATGCAGACAAGTGTGAGTTCCACAAGACAAAACTTTGGCCATAACTTGGGGTCTGACACCCGATCCTGCAGAAGTACAAGCACTGACAAATGCTGATCCCCCACTAGATGTTTCTATGGTGTGTTCACGTCTTGGCATAGCCAGTCACTGTTCAAGATACATACAAGACTTTGCCACTGTGAATGCTTTATTACAGGAGTTGACAAAGAAAAATGTTTTATTTAATCGGTCACAAGACTCAGAAAAGTGTAAAGATAATCAAACAAGCCATTGAAAATGCTGCTGAAATTGCATATTTCAGTTCAAAGCTTTATACAGAGGTTTTTGTTAACGCTAGCCTAGTCGGGTTTAGGTGCTATCATTGCACAGAATAGTGGATACCCAAATGTTAAAAGGCACATTGTGGCATATGCTAGTAGAGGTTTGCCACAAACAGAACATACTTACAACCTGAGAAAGAAAGTTTAGCTGTGGTATGGGCTTGTGAACATTTTTAAGTATTTCTGTACCGAAAGTCTTTTATGCTGGTAACTGATCATCAAGCTTTACTGACTACCTTTGGCAGTCCAAAGGCCAAAATGCCTCCTCGCATTGAACAATTATGACCACGACTGAAAGAGTACAATTATACCACAGTGCAATGTCCAGGGAAGGATCATAATCATGCTGACTACTTTACGAGAGTGCCAATACAAGGTCAAGGGAGCGGATGTAGCACAGTGGTCAAAGCGACTGCCTCTGAGCCGAAGATCCGAGTTTGATCCTTGGTGTTGGTGCCAAGTCCTGTGATTCTGGGCAAATCACTTAATCTCCCTGTGCCTGTGGACAGTGCCTTGAGGCCCTCACAGGTGATAAGCCATGCTATATAAATCTGCATTTCATTTAATTTCATCCAAGATGGCTCTAGCCTACTTTAATTTAATTGTAAAATCAAATAAACCAGCTGCTATCTCGTTAGGCCAGATTATCACTGCCATGAGCCATGATAGTGACATGCTGAAGTTAAAAAACATAATTATACATCTGTCATGAACCTGCCACACTTGACCTCTCACCAATCATTATGAATATCAAAAATACAGAAATGTCAAAGATGTACTGTCCATTCCTCAGGAGGATTGAGAAAGATGAACTGTCCATACCTCAGGAGGATTGAGAAAGATGAACTGTCCACACCTCAGGAGGATTGAGAAGCCTGATTCTGGAGAGTCTGCAACAGAAAATAATTAAAGTGGTTCACTAAGGACATTGTGGTATCATTGCCACAAAAAGAGCTCTCCAAGACTAAATTTGGTTTCCGTATTTAGATGAGAGGGTTGAAAAAGAACTCAAGGCCTGTCATCTATGCAACTGCCTTTCTACAAATGTTATTCAACACACACTGAACATATCAGAACTTCCCAAGTGTGCATGGGAGAGCACATCCAATGATATTTTCGGTCCAGTCAATAATGCACATCCTAATGGTGATTATGGACGAATACTCATGTTTTCCATTAGATGAAGATCTCTCATCCTCAACTTGTGAACAATTCATTGCTAGATGGCATTTTTGCGACTTGGGGCGTTCCAGCCATTTTGCAGTCTGATAATGGCCCGCCTTTTAACAGTAGAGAATTCAAACAATTCCTGGAACATCTGAATATAAAGCATCAAAAGAGTACAGCTTTGTGGCCGCAGGTCAACGGACTTGTTGAGTGTTTTGAGAACACTAAAAAATCAGCAAAATGTGCAACTTTGGAGAAGCTCAGTTTGAAAACTATTAAATTCAACCCTGGGAGCTTATTGTTCAACATCTCACTCGACTACAGGCGAAGTCCTGCGACTTTGATGTTTGGGACAGCAATGACAACCAAGTTACCTCAATGGACCAACAAGAGAGAAAGAAGTAAGAACATGATTTGTACAAAGGACTTGGTTAACAAGCAGAAAATGAAAATGTATGCAGACCAGAGGTGACATACAAAGAATATCACTTTGAAGAGAGGAGACTTAGCGATCGCCTGACAGATGCGAAGAAGGAAATCCGATACTGCATATGATTCTGAACTTTTACACATGGTGTCTACCAAGGGACACATGGTGACTGCCCAGCATCCTGGGAAGTCTGTTACCAGAGACTCCTCTCACTTTAGTCCTTTGACTCCTTGGGCAAGTTGAGCTAGTGAAGACTGAACCTGAGAACTCCATTACTGCTGTTATTTCTTCACCCTCTTCAAAAATCTCTGTCACTGAAGATGACAGCTCCCAGCTTCCAGTAACCTGATCAGGTCGACTGTCCAAAGCACCAAGAAGGTTGATTGAAGTAATGTAGTTATACATGCTTATATACATGTTTATACAGATTTTGTAAAACATTGTAATTGTGTTTTTTTTATTTAACAGAGGGGTGGAGGGATGTAGTGTCTTGTGAGTTGTATGAAGGAACATTTTTGGCTCCGAACGGACTCATTAGAAGTGTGACATAGTGGTTAGAGCGGAATGCAATGAAAGCTTGATTTAGAATGTTGAGTTTGCACAAACAGCAGAACATGTAATATTCAGGTCTGTGTTTGGCGTAGTCATAGGCGGGTACCCAGGCTGGGGAGGACGCTACATCCCGTAGACATGAGTTAATAGATGTTCCCTGTGCACTGTATACAGCGGCCAATAGAAGGCAGAGGGCATGGCTGCTAGGCAGTCACGTGCCAGATGCCAACTGATAACACTGGCTTCATGTGGTCTGCTATGCAGCAGCGAGCAGCACAAGACCAGGCCGCACTGACCGCATTGTTGGTCAGCTCACTCCGCACTGCCAACATCACATAAATGAGAAAAGGGAGCAAAGAGATTTAGGGGACTGCAGGGTTAAAGAGGGGATGAGGAGAGGGTGACAAGAGAGCTTCAAGAGGATTAAGGTGAGTTGGGGGTGAAAGGAAGGGAAAAGGAAAAGGAGTGGGTAAAGAAGAAGGAGGAGAAACGAAAAAAAAGATAGAAAGGGCGGAACTAGATAAAGTCGATTTATAGAAGGGAAGAGAGTTTATGTTACTCCATTTGGGGAAGTGAAATGAGTAAAGGATGACAGAATGAATGGAGTCTCGGTAGAACCATAGGGGCGTTGATATCATTAGTGCACTAGGTGCAGTCTCGATGTGATCGATGGTGCGAAATTCCCATTTAACACCAACTATGGATATCTTTTAATACCAAACCGGAGGGGAGGATGCCCAAATTGCTTGCAACAGTGCCCATGACACCCTGCCATTATTCTCTTTTCCCCTGCATTCGTTTATTCCCTCTTTGCTTCTGTAAAGAAGTCTCCTCTTTTATGTTATGCTTCCGTATTTGTGATTCTGATTTTTATAAAAACCAAAAACACTAAGCTACTCAGCAGTTCCGCACAGAAACTCGCCATGTCAGTAACTCAAGGTACTTAATAGCTGCTCGCAGTGTTAAAGCTCCTTCAGAAGTATATTCCTCTCAGCCAACCAGAGCCGAGGCGCAATAGAAGGCAAAACAACTAGACCGCGCTTCAAATAAGACTAAGTAGTTAAGTCTTTCTTCGGTTTTTAACACATGACACTGACTTCGCGGACTGTCATGGCGGCCCCCAGACAGTGTTGCTGTTATGCTGGGATGTTACTGTGGCTTTCACAGAGAGAAGCTGGTGCATTTGCCCCTCGATACAGAGGAGTGAAGCCTGTCTCTGTATTAATGAGTCAGGCCAGATGCACCCAGACCGACACTAGCACCAAACGGGCTGTGACTGCGCAGGTTGACTTGGGGGACAGGTAAGAAGTAAGGGACGCAAAACTCACGGAATCGAAATGTGCTTTGTTGGCATTTGATTAACACTTTGCTAGTGTATAATTTAGGCGTCGCGGGGTCGGGGGCGGAGTTCCAGCAGAAGGGGGCGATGTCATGTGCTTATTTATGAAGCTCAACAGCACGTGGAGCAGAGTTAATTGTAAGAGTGTACGTGTTTTCCAAAAACCCATTCCAAAGAAATTGACATCAAGACTGAAGAAGTTCAGGTTTGTTCAACTCGTCACAAATAAGCTGCATTTTGAGGTGACTTGCATGGTCAAATCACGTTGCAGAGGTTTTTGTTTCTAGCAAGCTTTGGGGTTTAATAGTGGTAAGGTGGAAAATCTATGCTGCAGGGTACATAACTGAAGAGAGTAAAAACATTTCTAGCTTTCGCATCTAGAATTTTCAATTCTATTAAGGACACAGAGGCAAGGATTATGCTTCTCTCTCTCTTTACTGCAAAACTCAGCAGCCAATAAAACTTCAACAATACAAAAAACTACATTTCCCATTAAACCCAGTAGTTTAGAGTCCACCAATCAGAGAGAGTATGACTGTATATTAGTCCCTTCAAACACAGTCCTTCCTCTTTCCTTGCAATAAAACCAAATAAGTACTTGACACCTTGAAACTGGAAACTCCTTGAACGAATCAAACTCAGGCAAGACCTCCAACCTCTAATCAGAGTACCGAACAGCAACTTGACGTTCTTCTTCCAGACATATATCAAACTTTGACGAATTCAAACTTACCTGAATCATCCAACTCAAAGTGCGATCAAACTCCTTTGTTTTCCGTACCTGGGAAAAAGAAAATGTAGCATAATAATATTCTTTCTTAAACTTTTAAATCCTATAAAAATCAAAATGGGAGGGAATATCCATATGTAATCACAGTGTTTTAAGTTTAAATCGTTTAGAAAAAACGTATATTACAATATCTTCATCGGGTGGGATAATCCTTGCCTCCGTGTCCTTAATAGAATTGAAAAATCGAGACGCGAAAGCTAGAATTTTTTTTATTATATGTCAGGACCGGAGACTTCGGATTATGCTAGTTCAAAGCTGATTCACAACAGTTGTCACTACATCTACAATTGGTTTATGAAAAATATTTTAAACATGGCGTCTGGTGACCAATCAGCCGCTCTCATAATATCCTCCAAACGAGAACCAACAGAGAACTACTTAGAAGCCATCGCTCCTCTGTCTGAATGAACTCCAAACATAGAAATATCTATACCAGCTTCCTGAAGGAGCCATCGAACCCAACGTTTCAAAGTTGCAACAGACACAGGACCAAAAGGTTTTTGTAAAGAAATCAACAATTGACCTTGAAAATTCCTACGTATTTCCCTAGTACATTCCTCATAAGCTTTTAAGCATCTCAAAATACATAATTTTGGATAATGAGGAAAAGCTGGGTAAGAAACACATCTAGAAGCCGTTTTTGTACGGTTAGAAACAGTAAAAGAAACTCCAGAAGGAGTAAATACTCTACCTGCCAAATCCAGAGCTCGTACATCTGATACTCTCCGACAGGCCAACAGACACAGTAAAATAGTTAACTTCGATGAAAGCTGCTTGCGAGAAAGATCCTTGTTGCATGGCCAAGATTTCAAAAACTTCAGAACAATATTTACGTCCCAAAGGGAAGTACATTTAGGCTGAGGAGGCTTAATCATGCGAATTCCACAAAGTAATTTGCAAACTAGCGAGTGTTCACCTGTCAGTTTCCCCTCTATATGAGGATGACCCGCTGAGATAGCTGATCTGAAATTATTAATGGTTCTATATGCTAAACCTTGAGCAGCTAGTTCAGAAAGAAAATTGACCATCATAACAATGGAGGACCCCATGGGATCAATACTTCGTCCACTACACCAACACACCTATCTTTTCCAGGAAGCTTGATATCATTTGTGAGTGGAAGGAGCCCAAGATTGGGACAAGAAAAACATTGCGCTGTCCGAAACTCCAGGCACTTGCCAGCGTCTCCGGAAATTCTCCACGACATGAGGGACAATTGTCCCTTCCATATCAAAGGGTGAGGAGATCCCACTAGGTCTAATAGCAGATGAGGGTCCTGCTGAATCGCAATAGGAAGAGCGAATGACATTGACATCACCAATGGGAACCATGGTTTTGCTTTCCACAAGGGAGTCACCAAAATTAATTCCGCTCTCTGTCTCCTCACCTGAGAGAGTACTCTCTGAATTATGATGAAAGGAGGAATCGCATAAAGCATCCCCGACTGCCAAGACTGAAGAAAATCATACGTCCTTGACGCCAAGGGATCCGCTCTCCAGCTGAAAAATGAAGTCAGTTGAGCATTGAGTCTCGAGACAAAGAGATCTATCCTGCACGGGCCCCAATGAGAATTCAACTTGCTGAATATCAGAGGATTCAGCTTCCAATCGCTGGCATCCCTGAGAAAACACAAGTTCCAGTCTGCAATCAGATTGGCTCGGCCCGGAATATATTCCGCCGTCACCGATATCTGATGGTGAAGGCAAAACTCCTTCGCGATCTCCACTAACACACAGGACCTGGTCCCCCCTAGACGGCTGATATACTGAACCGCTGAAATGTTGTCCATCCAAAGAAGAATGCAACATTTTGCTTGCTGTGGAGATTGGGATCGAATAGCAAAGGCCCCTGCCAACAACTCCAGGCAGTTGATGTGAAGAGACAGCTCCTCCTGGTACCAACAGCCTCCCGTCTGAACCGCACCACAGCGAGCACCCAAGCCCCACCAGCTGGCATCTGATTCTATAATCACTTCCGGGCTCAATGCAAAGATGGCTCTGTCGTTTCAGGCATCCATGTGTGCTAACCACCAATTGATCTCTGCCCTGGCTTCATCCGACAGAACAATCTGTTCTGCAAATGATAAGCCACTGCGCAGATGAAGTATCTTCAGGCGTTGTAAGGCTCAATAATGAAGAGGCCCTGGAAATATCGCCTGGATTGACGAAGCTAAAAGACCCACTAAGCAAGCAAGGGTCTTCAGTGATATAGTCTGAGAGGCAAGGGCTCTCCTCAACTCTTTCTTGATGGATCTCCTCTTTGTCAGAGGTAACAACAATTGTGCTTTGATGGAATCTACCTGAAATCCTAAGAAATCTAAAACCTTGGAAGGGGTCATCACTGACTTGTCTAGATTGATCAGGAAACCTAGATCCTGCAAAAGTTGAATCGTCCAAGACAGATGAAGAAGAACGGACTCTTCTGATTGAGCCATGATCAAAATGTCGTCTAGTTATATAATGAGACGGACCCCTCTTTCCCTGAGAAGTTGCACCACAGGTCTTAAAAGTTTGGTGAAACACCAAGGAGCAGACGAAAGACCGAAAGGAAGGACGGTGAATTCGTACCAAGACTCTCGCCAGCAGAATTGTAGATAACGGTGATGAGGTGCAAAAATGGGGACTGTAAGATAAGCATCTTTTAGATCTAACCGCACTAAGAAATCTCCCTCCAAAAGAAGGTCTCTCAAGAGATGGATGCCCTCCATCTTGAAATGGCGGTAAATGACCCAAGAATTGAATTCTTTCAGATTGAGGAATAATCGAGATCTGCCTCCTTTCTTCTGAACCAGACAATTCGTACTGACAAACCCTGTTGGGTGAGGGTTGGAGCGGCAGATGGAACTTTTCTGAAGAAGAAGAGCTATTTATTCATCTATGCAAGAGCCTTCTGTCTGGGGAAAAAAAGAGTGTGACGGGCAAAAAAAAAAAACTCCTGATGAGGAGGGGCATAAAACTCTATCCTGTACCCTCGCACTGTCTGGAGGACCCAGGGGTCCTGAGATACACGTTCCCAGGCTACCACATGATCTTTCAACCTTCCCCCTAGAAAGACTTCTGAAGACGGAATAATTCTCACCTGTGGAAGTTCCCTCTGAGGAGTTGAAACTGCGTCTGTTGCAGTAGCCACGTCCTCTACCTCTGCGGGCTCTAGAGGGATAGAATCCCGATCTGCGATAGTATCCCTGTCCCTGTTGGCCGTAGTTTCCGGAGGCCTGATTGAAACCTCGGCCCGACGCTCAACCTCTGTAGCGCCCTGACAAAAAGGCCTCTGTTAGACATTTTTCTCATAGATGACTGAGCCTTATCTAAGGCGGAAAAGGTAGCAACATACTTGCCTAAATCTTTTACAAATTTGTCGCCAAATAGTAAGCCATTTGCAGAAGGGCCTGCATCATTGGGGACCAATTCTGCTAATTTAGCGTCAATTCTCATCATGAAGGAACGCCTACGTTCTGTAGACATGGCTCAGTCCACGTTACCTAATAAACATATAGCTCACTGAGCCCACTCTAGAACTGTGTGAGGGTCCAATGAGAAATTAGTCTCCTTGGCCTGAACGGCCAACTACAGGACCTTCGTGATAGGCCCTGAGATATCTTGGTATGTTTGGAGGGAAAATGAACTTGTAAACACTCAAAAGATTTTTGCATAAACAAATCTACACATGCATATTTACTTGTGCTAAAATACGATTTAAAAATATTTTCTAGGAGGATGACTTCCTGGTCTACTTCTGTAAAGCCTTCTGAATTCATATAAGCCACACACATTCACTGTTACAAAGACATTTACCATAGGTGCACTTTTGTGACTTTCAGAATTGGGCCCCTAATTAGGTCTGGCATTAACCAAGACCTTTTTGTCTTTATTACAATTCTATTTCTTTCTCTATCCATCTATCACCTGGCTTTACTGTAAGTGATAGCATTCTGCTTTTCCACAAGAAGCATATTGGTACACAAAGTAGTTTTGTTCAGTGCCAGGAAGCACTGTGGCAATGTGTGCTTTTTGAGACCAACATTTTTGTTGTTGTTGTTTTTGTTTTTTGTCAATGTTTGTTGCAATGGGGAGGGCCTGGCAGCTCCAACAGCAACAAATTTTACAAAAGCCATGTCAAAACAAGACATGCATTGACATTGTTGTTGTTTTTGTTTTTTGTCAATGTTTGTTGCAATGGGGAGGGCCTGGCAGCTCCAACAGCAACAAATTTTACAAAAGCCATGTCAAAACAAGACATGCATTGACAAAAACAAAAGACTGACCACCAATGTCAGATCGGTTGGTTTTGCTAGTGGTTGTTTATTTTAATCTTTCCCAAAATCTTGTTGAAACTGGTTACATTAATTTTCCGTTATGAATATTTTTGGGAAATACTAGCATGCGTCTACACATTTTACTAAATGATGCCTCAAAGAAATAGTGCCCAAAATTTCACAGTAATTTAGCAAAACATTGTTTTTTCCTACGTGAATTTTGTTTCTGAACATTTTATTTTGAAAGTAAAGGATCATCAATCTTGCTTGTATTCTTCTACAAACATTTGCATCTAATCCGAGGACATTCAGGGAGCATTGTACATAGCCTCATAGTGTTAAACCTTTCAAACGTGTGTACACATTTATTTTTTTACTGGAACCACTGTCAGTAGTGCAGTGTGAGTGTACAACATTTAATTAGCGCGCTGACCCTAATAATAAAGGCTTTGCATTCATAAACCATAAATACAAGGGGGTTCGGCCTACTTGTCCCAAGGACAAGATAAACATGAAAACTTGTCCTTGATCCCAAACAATATGTCCTGGGCGTTGGCCTGTATGAATTCCAGACCCCTGCTCCCTGCTGGGTGAGGAGAAATCATGCAGGGAATCCAAGACCACCTGCTCTGGAGCCAGCAGCAACAGCACCTGCCTGTTTGCCAAGATCAGTGTGCCCTGTGAGGAAGAAGAAAGCATTGTAGGGAGCCTTGCCGAGTGGACTCCCTTTGTGAGGAGACAGCTGCTGCACCGATCTGGTCATTGACCATATGTAAAACAAAGTCAGCGACCCTGTAATCCTAGAGGAGGGCTTCTGTGAATTGAGATGTAGTCATCTTTGCGCTGATCTGGTTGGAGCCTGTGCATAGTGGGGAGCGGTGACCCCATATGTCAGGAGGGGCTGCTATGAGAAGACAGCGGTGTGTAAGGGCCGCAGGGGGGCCAAAGCCGAGGACTTCACTGTTCCAATCAGGCCGGAGCCTGTGTGAATGTGTGTATACAGTAACCCCCTATGCCAAATCGGGTCACCAGGAAAGCAAGATGTGTGACCTGGTCAGAGTTGTCGCCAATAGAAGCAGGGCTACTGTGGGACCTTGTGTACCTGCCTGGGATATAGAATTCGCACCAGGAGCTTTGTTTACCTAGTGGACTGAACACTGATAAGTCTACTGTACACCCCTAACCCTGCCCACGCTAACCCTGGAAGGTACCACAGATTCACTCAGCAAAGAGGAGCGGCCTAGAACTTCCTGTTGCTGCGGAGGCGTAAGCGTGTGTGAGGAATCTTTAACAGCTTAGTGCAACCCACCTAGGCTGCGTGCAGGGAATTAGCTGCTTCCTCTCTAGCGCCCTTGGAAGTGACACGCTCAGGAACTCTGGTCACTCAGATGCTGCAAGGTGAGGGTAATACTCAATTTGGGTCAATCGGGCCCTGAGGACCTTGCTGCTAATTAGTGCTGTTGACTTTCAAAGTAGAGTCACAGTGGACTTTTGAAACCTGGTTTGCTAGTGGGGCTAGCTCTGGATGTTGCCTATAGTAAATGGGGAATAACCACTTCCGCTTAAAACGAGGAGGGAGTGGGACAGGGGAGCCACCTGATAAAATGCTGGAGCCCTAACCTCAGGGGGCTGTGTAGTTGTTTGTGAATGTCATATTTGCCATTTGTGTGAGTAGATGTAGAAATAAAATACTTTCTCTTTTTTCGAAAAAGTGAGTAGATGTAGAAATAAAATACTTTCTCTTTTTTCGAAAAAAAGGGAGTTTTCAGCTGAACAGTGAATTGCTGCTGTTGTGGTCATTTTGAGTTGTGAACCTGATCTGTATGCACTCAGCTATACTAATCCACCCCTCCGATTCATCCCGCCCCCTAAAAGGGATCCTTGGACTGCTCAACCGTATTACTACTGAGAGTCAAGTGCAGAAAGGGTACTTGACCCAGTTGCTCAGATTTCATAGTTGGTCAGGTTCTGGGACATCCGGAGTAAAATGCTTCAACCCCACAATTAGACCCAGTAACACCTGCTTGCCCCGTGGCCCTCTGAAAAGGGATCTGACAAAGTGTTTTAGAAATGGTTATTAGTATACGTATACACATAGACAGATGTACCATATAGACAGGTCTTCTTTGCATTCTTAAAGGTCATACACCTCGTGCAGATACAACTTGAAAAAAACATTTCCAAATCTCAGCTTATCTCTTAGGGGAGATGATGTGAAGTTATGGCCAGAGCAGAAGAAGCAACTCAGAGGAGAAAGGCAACATTGGCAACATTTTAAAGTAGTACTTTAGGAGGAAAGATTGTTTTCATCTTTATCCCTGTGATGCACGGAAGTGTCTTCTTTGTTAAGGGTCTTGTCATCTGCATCTTCCACTAAGATGCATATGAACTAGTAGGCACTACCTTGTTTGCAGCACATACAAGTACAAAAACAAGGTTTCACCATGGATGTACATACTTGCTAACATGCACAGAAAGAAAGGATTATATTAGTATTCTGCTTGAATCCTTGAAGTACAGTAAATTATGTAGAATTCTGCATTTTGAAAGCGTTCTTAAATGTGTGCACTTCGTGTGACTAGCTCACCCAAAATTCAACACAATTTGACCCTCTGGTACTGCAATTCAAAGCCCACAGAACAGATGTGTGTGTTAGAAAACAAATTATATGATTCCCTTAGCCAGTTGCTTTCTCCAAATTCATGCCTTTTCGTTGTAGCCATACATTTTCAGCTCTCCTCTTACACCATCTCATCTCCTCTAGTGTTCATGTGAAATTTTGTATTTTATCGATCCGTCCTTAATTGACTAAAAGTCCTGAGGTCACTCAAACTTTGTGTGTGCAGTCAGTGCTTTTGTGAGCTATATGGATGAGGTAACTTAATTTGATGATGTCAGCAGGTCTCTCTCCCTTTCACCTATTTTGCTTTGAGAGCCTAGTAACATGTAGAGACCCTAAAATGCAAGTAGATGTCAATTCTGTTAATTATATTCCTTCCACTGAACAGCAACGGGTGGATGAATCAGAGACTGTTAAACCTCATTTCACGAGGCATTGTGCCTGCAAGATAGGGGAACCTTACAGAATGTCAAAATATAGTTACTAAAATAAGGACAGGCTCCATAATTCAGTTCTAGAGCAGGAACTGTATTTTTCAAAGATTTATCATAAAAATGTAAAAGGTGCAGTGCAGAAATTGTAAATGCAAATGTGTGAAGTAATTTCACTGAAGGCTGTCAGTAAATAGGGCAAACAGAAGAAGGTGCAAAATCAGAAGAATGTTAAGTCCCTAATGAGCAGCAAAATCAACAAGAATTTGGGCACCATCCATGGTAGCACCCAAGAGAGTCAGAAAAATCTTCTGGCTCACACCCACAATCTGGGGTTTATATACAGTTTCTTGCATAGGAAAGCATTATTTCTGCAAAATCATCATGTTATGAGCAAATGTCTTACACTTTTAGCAAATCAGAGCTCAGCTGTAATAAACAACACATTGCCTTAACATTTATGCACTGTTCACCTAAATGCATATAGATTTTGCCCACTCTGTGCTACTGTCACACAGAGATGGCAGGACAAGCTAGTTACAAGAACAACAGGAAACTATTTTGAATTAATGCAGTAAGATGAGCTACTGGAAGGGCCTTGTGAAACTGCAACATTACTGTGTTCCTGTTGGAAAGTTTTCTTTGAGACCTGCAAGAATAGCATCAATGAAAATAAACAGACATAGCTCTGTTTGACTGTGTGCTGCAGAAATATTGAACAGTAAACAGGTAGGAGGAAACATCCATTTTAAACAAGATTACGTAGGGCCTAACTGTGGCCAGTTAGCATAAGCCAGAAAAAGACACTTTGACAAGTCATAGCAAATTTGTTTAAAATGCAATAGCATAATGTCAGTGTGTATATGAAATCTGAGAGTAAATGCTTGTTAACCCTTTCACTGCTAGGCCTTATCTCCAGAGCTAAGACTTTTTGGGGGGGCTATTTGGGGTAGTTTAAGCCTCCATCACTTTTTGTCCACATAAGCTATCCACACCAAATGTTCATCCTTTTTTTCCATCATCTTGGGGATTCGAAAGGTACCCAGGGTTTGGGTATTCCCTTGGAGGGGAAAGAGAAATTAGCCAGAATACAGCTACATTTTTGGGGGGGGGGATGGGAAAAGGTACTGCAGAAGAAAGTGTCTGTTTTTTCCCCTGCAACTAGCTTCAACAGACAGTTTCCAGCGCAAAAATCGCCATCTTCCTAGCTTTCAGGAACAGGCAGACTTGATTCAGAAAACCACAATTTTGTCATTTTTCTGGGAAATAGCACATTTTCATATCAACCTCCTTCCAGTATGTGTTGGAAATGGTGAAACCCCAAAAGGTATATATTTCTGAAAACTAGACAAAATTCTGAATTCAGCAAGGGGTCATTTGTGAGGGTCCTTCAAGGTTTTTCCAAAGAACTAAGGTGGTCATTCCGAGTTTGGTGGTCATCACCGAAGACTGCCATGCAAGCACCCACCGAAAGACCGCCAGTGATGGCGGAGTGAAGACTGCCGCATTACGAGTCACCCACACAACACTGGCCAAAATACACCCAAAAAAAGACACCGTAGCCGAAACGACAGCTGCACCACCAGTACCGCCACGCCGAGAATATCCCGCCCGCCAAATTACGATTCACAAATCAGCACCGCGGTCCCAACATGGCAGCAATCCATTAGGGGTCCGAACCGCCGCTGGAAAAAAAGGCACCACCACTAGGACACTGCACCACATTGGACAATAATATTACCCAACACCTGAGACACATAGACACACCTGCCCACAGCACTACAAAACGCAACTTTGACAGAGTGAGGCAAGAGAACACTGAAGGGAGGCACTGCACCTAGGTACCACAGGCACCATCACACTGAACACGCATCACACAAAACACCACTGCACACAAACACGACAGAGCACACACACATACCACTACACAAACTGACATCAGCAAACAGCACACCCAGAATCCCTGCACAACATACACCCCCACCCACAATACAAGCACCATGGCACCACCAAAAAACCCACGATTCACAGAAGAGGAGCTGAGGGTAATGGTTGACAAAATCCTCAGAGTGGAGCCGCAACTGTTTGGAGCACAGGTCCAGCAGACATCCGTAGCCCAGAAGAACGACTGATGGCAGAGGATAGTCATCAGGGTGAATGTAGTGGGGAACCATCCATGCACAAGGAAGGAAATTAGCAAGATGTGAAACGACCCTGGGGGGAAGGTACAGGCCATGGCTTCCAGGCACCGAATCGCCGTAATGAGGACAGGTGGTGGGTCCCCGCTGGCTCCCCCAGAAATGTCACCATTGTAGGAGAAGGTCCTGACCATTCTACATCCAGAAGGGATGGACTGAACACTGGTAAGTCTACTGTACTCCCCGGCCAACATGTCCCCATGACCAGTATGTACCCCCGCCACCCTCTCACCCCCTCAGACCACCCTAACATGGACCCAATACCCACCCTTGTGTGCCACAGCACCCTACTGACACCATTCCTCACAGGCCCACCTAGTGCATGGATACCTCACACTGCAGCAAGAACCACATCTACCACAATGCAACACTCCCTACCCTTGCATTACTGCTACATCCACATCACATCTCTGCAATTGCACATTCAACCATGTCACTCCCCATCACCAGTAAGTTTAAGGAATGCACATCAGTACATGGCAATTACAGTAGCAAGCAAGAAAAACATTAACTATCCTCCAAAATAGGCCCATTGCAACATTCCACTGATGGTAACACAAGCAGTGTACTGGTAACTGTCAATGCCATTACTGCTTTGCAAATCCAGTTAATGATGGCATACAGCCATGTGTGTCACTGCTACAATACCATCATCTGACACAATACCTCTCATTCCGCAGATCTTCCAAGTACTGCCACACAGCAGAGGAGCCCAATGACAGAAAACCCAGGCCTGGAAGCAGGTCCAATAGGGGAGGACTCTCCTGGAAGTCTGGATATGGACGACGACCCTGGCCCATCAGGCATGAGTGGTCAGTCCACTACCACCAGCCTCACCCTGCCCACAACTGAAACCACCTCCCCTGTGGCAGCCAATGCAGAGCAGAGCCCATCTTCCCATACCTGTGTCCCAAGGTCACATCAAACAACAGTGTGCCCCCAGGGCAGGGGCAGGAGTCAGCGGTGCAAACCGAAGACAGTGACTGTCCTGGTGTCAGTGAGAGGGGGCACACTGGGCATGGGCCAGTGGGAGGGCAATCGTGGACCAAGGAACGAGGCTGGTACAGGCCAGGAGGCTGTCTCGAAAGCCCTGAGACCCTACCAGCAAACCCACGACAAGATGGGCCAGATACTCACCACCTTGCAGGACAAGCAAAGGCTGCAGGGGGAATACCACCAGGAGGCCATGCAGCAGTGGCAGGCACTCAATGCCACCATGGCCTCCATATAAGGGGAGTTCAAGGAATTGAATAATATCCTGCGGACATCCTCAACTCAACAGCAGGCCCCATTCAGTAGTCAGGCAACACCACGTCCAACAACATCAGCACCTGCTGCTGGAATTGAGGCACAGCAAGAGGACCCAAAGGCCACCAGCACCCCTACCCCTACAGCTGAGGGGACGCCCCTCACAAAAGAGGCCGCCCATCCAGACATCCTGCAGGCCCTGAGGGAAAGTCCAATCCCCCCACCAGGAAGTGATCCTTCTTCTGAACAGTTACCCCTGTGTGCCACTGTTACACCCTGTTGGCTGTCCAAAACCAAATACACAGCATATCGGGCAAATGGATACAGGACCTATGAGTCAAACGGCTGTACCACCCACTCTGATCAGCACCCACACCATTAACCCACTGCTTTGGACTGCGATGTCATACACTTAAAAAACACAAATTCACACAATTCATGGTGCACGTCACTTCATTGTATGTAGTGGCAATCCTGTTTCCAAGCAGAAAATATATATACATGTTGGCACCACAACAATGTTGAAGTGACAGATGTAGTGGGACACCCCAGCAGGTGTGTAAGTACATCCAAATTGTATTTATATCCAGTGTCAACAATGGCAACAGACACTACAGAAATCAGCTTGCAGACAGAGCTGTGACCTGAAGAGGGAAAATGAAATGGAATCAGGCACAATGTTGTAAGGCATGTGAACCAAGACATACATCCACAGTATTTGAACCCATACACAGGATGACTGGCCCAGCAGCTATGATACAACATATGTAAGGGCCTGCATAGGCACTTGCACACGTGTGGGACAGGAAGGTTGTAACACAGGTAACATCCTCTATTGTTCACCTCCCTGAGTAGTCAGGAACAGGTGCTTGCCACACAGCAGCTGACAATGCAGCATGACATGGCTATGCAGCAGAACAAGACTGATAAGTCCCCCTAACATATATCCCCAAACAGGCAGACTGAGACTGTACTGCAGTGGCACCAGCATTCCACACATGTACTTGGCAGCAGAGCATTTCCACTATCCCTCTGTAATGATATGCAAGTTTTGACCACTGACTCCATGTTGCACTTAGCCTAGCAGCACACCGTCACATTAGTGACCACCAGATTCATTTTGCCTATTGACTTCATTTTAGCATTAGCCACAGTCATGTTATAAGCTGCAAGTCATTTTCCACATTGTACACTGTGCTCATGTTTTTATTTTTCTTGTTCTTTCCCACCAAGGACTTAGGCTCATAAAAATGTACTAATACGGCAGGGAACGGTCTTGTTTTGAATTGGCACCTTGGGATTGTGGCCAAGTCCCGACATGTTATATTCAAAGCTGGCCTAAAGCAATCAGCATTTTTTGAATAAATAAACTTCTGCAGTGAGAGGGAGGTTCTAGAATTTTCCTCTCTTGTTTGTTCAAAGTATAAGAGGCCTAGACCAGATGGACCGGGGACTGAGAGTGTTTTCAGATCTCAGGGATACCCAGGGCGGTGGGGTTTGCCATCCTTCTCGTGAGGATAATTGATCTCTCTCTCCGCGATCGATTCTGGGATCTGGCGATCTATTTCTGAATAGGAGGGAGATGAAACAGTTGTGCCCTTGCCTCATGGTGGATGCATATTT
Source organism: Pleurodeles waltl (assembly GCF_031143425.1). Taxonomy (NCBI): domain Eukaryota; kingdom Metazoa; phylum Chordata; class Amphibia; order Caudata; family Salamandridae; genus Pleurodeles; species Pleurodeles waltl. The sequence goes on along the minus strand of NC_090437.1, from coordinate 694,656,420 downwards.
TAAATTCATTATTTGCTTTGCATTATAATATACATACATATATTTGCTGTGTATATTGCAGTGGAGAATGATTTCTACATGTTTTAATTTAATTGCTGTGACCATATTTAAATATGTGCTTTCAGCATACTAATCTCCTTTTACAAACCTTGCAAAGTGAAATAATAAATGTCTTCTTTGGACTAAGAAGCGCATTCCAGAGATTTTTGGCAGTGCATGAGCGTTTCAGCTCGGTCATTAGTGAAGCAAAACACCCTCACGATAAGTCAACTACCCTTCAAGTTCGGAAACCAAGATGGAAGGCTCTAGTCCCCACACACACCTTGATGCATGCAAATACTGGTTACAGACTGGCTTCAGCAGTACGTCTTCCATGTGCATAGGACATACAATTCACACATACCTGTACATCATTGAAAGTAGTGACCAATCATGTCAGTCCTGTTGTCATGTGCCGTATCCTCGTCTGCCTCCCCCGCCTCCCCCTCAGCATCAGTCACTAGCCCCAAACACTGCTCCAGCATCAATGTCCCCCTCCTCCAACAGTGGGATGTGCCTTCTGAGGGCCAGATTATGGAGCATGCAGCATGCAACAATGATCTTGCCGGCTTTCCCTGGTCGGTACTGTAGGGCACCACCTGACATATGAAGGCAACGAAATGTAGCTTTCAAGAGACCGAAAGTCCGCTCAGTCACTCACCTCGTCCGGTCATGTGCCTCATTGTACCTGTTCTCCACTCCTGTAATTGGATTTCTCAAAGGTGTCAGGAGCCATGGAAGGTTGGGTTATCTGGAGTCACCTGTGTGGAAAAGGGAACATGACTATAGGTAACAATGCTAGGCATAGTGCAGAATGTGTCATGAGGGGTACAAACATCTGACATGGAGGGCAGTACACATACCTATGAGCCAGGCCCTTTCTCCCTTTAGCAGTGACATCATTGCAGGGACACTGCTGTTCCTCAGGATGTAGGAATCATGTACTGATCCTGGGAATTTAGCGTTCACATGTTTTATGTACTCGTCTGCAAGACACATCACTTGTACATTGTACTCTTCCTGTTTCTGTAGACCTGTTCATTAGTCCTTGAAGGTACCAAGACAATGTGAGCCCCACCAATGGCCCCAATTACATGTGAGACATTTGGGGGGTCATTCTGACCCCGGCGGTCATGGACCGCCGGGGCCAGGGTTGGCGGGAGCACCGCCAACAAGCTGGCGGTGCCCCGCAGGGCATTGTGACCGCAGCGGTTTTGCCGCGGTCAGAAGTGGAAAACCGGCAGTCTCCCGCCGGTTTTCCGCTGCCCTAAAGAATCCTCCATGGCCCACCTTCCCATACCTGTGTCCCAAGGTCACATCAAACAACAGTGTGCCCCCAGGGCAGGAGTCAGCGGTGCAAACCGAAGACAGTGACTGTCCTGGTGTCAGTGAGAGGGGGCACACTGGGCATGGGCCAGTGGGAGGGCAATCGTGGACCAAGGAACGAGGCTGGTACAGGCCAGGAGGCTGTCTCCAAAGCCCTGAGACCCTACCAGCAAACCCACGACAAGATGGGCCAGATACTCACCACCTTGCAGGACAAGCAAAGGCTGCAGGGGGAATACCACCAGGAGGCCATGCAGCAGTGGCAGGCACTCAATGCCACCATGGCCTCCATATAAGGGGAGTTCAAGGAATTGAATAATATCCTGCGGACATCCTCAACTCAACAGCAGGCCCCATTCAGTAGTCAGGCAACACCACGTCCAACAACATCAGCACCTGCTGCTGGAATTGAGGCACAGCAAGAGGACCCAAAGGCCACCAGCACCCCTACCCCTACAGCTGAGGGGACGCCCCTCACAAAAGAGGCCGCCCATCCAGACATCTTGCAGGCCCTGAGGGAAAGTCTAATCCCCCCACCAGGAAGTGATCCTTCTTCTGAACAGTTACCCCTGTGTGCCACTGTTACACCCTGTTGGCTGTCCAAAACCAAATACACAGCATATCGGGCAAATGGATACAGGACCTGTGAGTCAAACGGCTGTACCACCCACTCTGATCAGCACCCACACCATTACCCCACTGCTTTGGACTGCGATGTCATACACTTAAAAAACACAAATTCACACAATTCATGGTGCACGTCACTTCATTGTATGTAGTGGCAATCCTGTTTCCAAGCAGAAAATATATATACATGTTGGCACCACAACAATGTTGAAGTGACAGATGTAGTGGGACACCCCAGCAGGTGTGTAAGTACATCCAAATTGTATTTATATCCAGTGTCAACAATGGCAACAGACACTACAGAAATCAGCTTGCAGACAGAGCTGTGACCTGAAGAGGGAAAATGAAATGGAATCAGGCACAATGTTGTAAGGCATGTGAACCAAGACATACATCCACAGTATTTGAACCCATACACAGGATGACTGGCCCAGCAGCTATGATACAACATATGTAAGGGCCTGCATAGGCACTTGCACACGTGTGGGACAGGAAGGTTGTAACACAGGTAACATCCTCTATTGTTCACCTCCCTGAGTAGTCAGGAACAGGTGCTTGCCACACAGCAGCTGACAATGCAGCATGACATGGCTATGCAGCAGAACAAGACTGATAAGTCCCCCTTACATATATCCCCAAACAGGCAGACTGAGACTGTACTGCAGTGGCACCAGCATTCCACACATGTACTTGGCAGCAGAGCATTTCCACTATCCCTCTGTAATGATATGCAAGTTTTGACCACTGACTCCATGTTGTACTTAGCCTAGCAGCACACCGTCACATTAGTGACCACCAGATTCATTTTTTCTATTGACTTCATTTTAGCATTAGCCATAGTCATGTTATAAGCTGCAAGTCATTTTCCACATTGTACACTGTGCTCATGTTTTTATTTTTCTTGTTCTTTCCCACCAAGGACTTAGGCTCATAAAAATGTACTAATACGGCAGGGAACGGTCTTGTTTTGAATTGGCACCTTGGGATTGTGGCCAAGTCCCGACATGTTATATTCAAAGCTGGCCTAAAGCAATCAGCATTTTTTGAATAAATAAACTTCTGCAGTGAGAGGGAGGTTCTAGAATTTTCCTCTCTTGTTTGTTCAAAGTATAAGAGGCCTAGACCAGATGGACCGGGGACTGAGAGTGTTTTCAGATCTCAGGGATACCCAGGGCGGTAGGGTTTGCCATCCTTCTCGTGAGGATAATTGATCTCTCTCTCCGCGATCGATTCTGGGATCTGGCGATCTAATTCTGAATAGGAGGGAGATGAAACAGTTGTGCCCTTGCCTCATGGTGGATGCATATTTTAAATTCATTATTTGCTTTGCATTATAATATACATACATATATTTGCTGTGTATATTGCAGTGGAGAATGATTTCTACATGTTTTAATTTAATTGCTGTGACCATTTTTAAATATGTGCTTTCAGCATACTAATCTCCTTTTACAAACCTTGCAAAGTGAAATAATAAATGTCTTCTTTGGACTAAGAAGCGCATTCCAGAGATTTTTGGCAGTGCATGAGCGTTTCAGCTCGGTCATTAGTGAAGCAAAACACCCTCACGGTAAGTCAACTACCCTTCAAGTTCGGAAACCAAGATGGAAGGCTCTAGTCCCCACACACACCTTGATGCATGCAAATACTGGTTACAGACTGGCTTCAGCAGTACGTCTTCCATGTGCATAGGACATACAATTCACACATACCTGTACATCATTGAAAGTAGTGACCAATCATGTCAGTCCTGTTGTCATGTGCCGTATCCTCGTCTGCCTCCCCCGCCTCCCCCTCAGCATCAGTCACTAGCCCCAAACACTGCTCCAGCATCAATGTCCCCCCCCCTCCAACAGTGGGATGTGCCTTCTGAGGGCCAGATTATGGAGCATGCAGCATGCAACAATGATCTTGCCGGCTTTCCCTGGTCGGTACTGTAGGGCACCACCTGACATATGAAGGCAATGAAATGTAGCTTTCAAGAGACCGAAAGTCCGCTCAGTCACTCACCTCGTCCGGCCATGTGCCTCATTGTACCTGTTCTCCACTCCTGTAATTGGATTTCTCAAAGGTGTCAGGAGCCATGGAAGGTTGGGTTATCTGGAGTCACCTGTGTGGAAAAGGGAACATGACTATAGGTAACAATGCTAGGCTTAGTGCAGAATGTGTCATGAGGGGTACAAACATCTGACATGGAGGGCAGTACACATACCTATGAGCCAGGCCCTTTCTCCCTTTAGCAGTGACATCATTGCAGGGACACTGCTGTTCCTCAGGATGTAGGAATCATGTACTGATCCTGGGAATTTAGCGTTCACATGTTTTATGTACTCGTCTGCAAGACACATCACTTGTACATTGTACTCTTCCTGTTTCTGTAGACCTGTTCATTAGTCCTTGAAGGTACCAAGACAATGTGAGTCCCACCAATGGCCCCAATTACATGTGAGACATTTGGGGGGTCATTCTGACCCCGGCGGTCATGGACCGCCGGGGCCAGGGTTGGCGGGAGCACCGCCAACAAGCTGGCGGTGCCCCGCAGGGCATTCTGACCGCGGCGGTTTTGCCGCGGTCAGAAGTGGAAAACCGGCGGTCTCCCGCCGGTTTTCCGCTGCCCTAAAGAATCCTCCATGGCCCACCTTCCCATACCTGTGTCCCAAGGTCACATCAAACAACAGTGTGCCCCCAGGGCAGGGGCAGGAGTCAGCGGTGCAAACCGAAGACAGTGACTGTCCTGGTGTCAGTGAGAGGGGGCACACTGGGCATGGGCCAGTGGGAGGGCAATCGTGGACCAAGGAACGAGGCTGGTACAGGCCAGGAGGCTGTCTCCAAAGCCCTGAGACCCTACCAGCAAACCCACGACAAGATGGGCCAGATACTCACCACCTTGCAGGACAAGCAAAGGCTGCAGGGGGAATACCACCAGGAGGCCATGCAGCAGTGGCAGGCACTCAATGCCACCATGGCCTCCATATAAGGGGAGTTCAAGGAATTGAATAATATCCTGCGGACATCCTCAACTCAACAGCAGGCCCCATTCAGTAGTCAGGCAACACCACGTCCAACAACATCAGCACCTGCTGCTGGAATTGAGGCACAGCAAGAGGACCCAAAGGCCACCAGCACCCCTACCCCTACAGCTGAGGGGACGCCCCTCACAAAAGAGGCCGCCCATCCAGACATCCTGCAGGCCCTGAGGGAAAGTCCAATCCCCCCACCAGGAAGTGATCCTTCTTCTGAACAGTTACCCCTGTGTGCCACTGTTACACCCTGTTGGCTGTCCAAAACCAAATACACAGCATATCGGGCAAATGGATACAGGACCTGTGAGTCAAACGGCTGTACCACCCACTCTGATCAGCACCCACACCATTACCCCACTGCTTTGGACTGCGATGTCATACACTTAAAAAACACAAATTCACACAATTCATGGTGCACGTCACTTCATTGTATGTAGTGGCAATCCTGTTTCCAAGCAGAAAATATATATACATGTTGGCACCACAACAATGTTGAAGTGACAGATGTAGTGGGACACCCCAGCAGGTGTGTAAGTACATCCAAATTGTATTTATATCCAGTGTCAACAATGGCAACAGACACTACAGAAATCAGCTTGCAGACAGAGCTGTGACCTGAAGAGGGAAAATGAAATGGAATCAGGCACAATGTTGTAAGGCATGTGAACCAAGACATACATCCACAGTATTTGAACCCATACACAGGATGACTGGCCCAGCAGCTATGATACAACATATGTAAGGGCCTGCATAGGCACTTGCACACGTGTGGGACAGGAAGGTTGTAACACAGGTAACATCCTCTATTGTTCACCTCCCTGAGTAGTCAGGAACAGGTGCTTGCCACACAGCAGCTGACAATGCAGCATGACATGGCTATGCAGCAGAACAAGACTAAGTCCCCCTAACATATATCCCCAAACAGGCAGACTGAGACTGTACTGCAGTGGCACCAGCATTCCACACATGTACTTGGCAGCAGAGCATTTCCACTATCCCTCTGTAATGATATGCAAGTTTTGACCACTGACTCCATGTTGCACTTAGCCTAGCAGCACACCGTCACATTAGTGACCACCAGATTCATTTTGCCTATTGACTTCATTTTAGCATTAGCCACAGTCATGTTATAAGCTGCAAGTCATTTTCCACATTGTACACTGTGCTCATGTTTTTATTTTTCTTGTTCTTTACCACCAAGGACTTAGGCTCATAAAAATGTACTAATACGGCAGGGAACGGTCTTGTTTTGAATTGGCACCTTGGGATTGTGGCCAAGTCCCGACATGTTATATTCAAAGCTGGCCTAAAGCAATCAGCATTTTTTGAATAAATAAACTTCTGCAGTGAGAGGGAGGTTCTAGAATTTTCCTCTCTTGTTTGTTCAAAGTATAAGAGGCCTAGACCAGATGGACCGGGGACTGAGAGTGTTTTCAGATCTCAGGGATACCCAGGGCGGTAGGGTTTGCCATCCTTCTCGTGAGGATAATTGATCTCTCTCTCCGCGATCGATTCTGGGATCTGGCGATCTAATTCTGAATAGGAGGGAGATGAAACAGTTGTGCCCTTGCCTCATGGTGGATGCATATTTTAAATTCATTATTTGCTTTGCATTATAATATACATACATATATTTGCTGTGTATATTGCAGTGGAGAATGATTTCTACATGTTTTAATTTAATTGCTGTGACCATTTTTAAATATGTGCTTTCAGCATACTAATCTCCTTTTACAAACCTTGCAAAGTGAAATAATAAATGTCTTCTTTGGACTAAGAAGCGCATTCCAGAGATTTTTGGCAGTGCATGAGCGTTTCAGCTCGGTCATTAGTGAAGCAAAACACCCTCACGGTAAGTCAACTACCCTTCAAGTTCGGAAACCAAGATGGAAGGCTCTAGTCCCCACACACACCTTGATGCATGCAAATACTGGTTACAGACTGGCTTCAGCAGTACGTCTTCCATGTGCATAGGACATACAATTCACACATACCTGTACATCATTGAAAGTAGTGACCAATCATGTCAGTCCTGTTGTCATGTGCCGTATCCTCGTCTGCCTCCCCCGCCTCCCCCTCAGCATCAGTCACTAGCCCCAAACACTGCTCCAGCATCAATGTCCCCCTCCTCCAACAGTGGGATGTGCCTTCTGAGGGCCAGATTATGGAGCATGCAGCATGCAACAATGATCTTGCCGGCTTTCCCTGGTCGGTACTGTAGGGCACCACCTGACATATGAAGGCAACGAAATGTAGCTTTCAAGAGACCGAAAGTCTGCTCAGTCACTCACCTCGTCCGGCCATGTGCCTCATTGTACCTGTTCTCCACTCCTGTAATTGGATTTCTCAAAGGTGTCAGGAGCCATGGAAGGTTGGGTTATCTGGAGTCACCTGTGTGGAAAAGGGAACATGACTATAGGTAACAATGCTAGGCTTAGTGCAAAATGTGTCATGAGGGGTACAAACATCTGACATGGAGGGCAGTACACATACCTATGAGCCAGGCCCTTTCTCCCTTTAGCAGTGACATCATTGCAGGGACACTGCTGTTCCTCAGGATGTAGGAATCATGTACTGATCCTGGGAATTTAGCGTTCACATGTTTTATGTACTCGTCTGCAAGACACATCACTTGTACATTGTACTCTTCCTGTTTCTGTAGACCTGTTCATTAGTCCTTGAAGGTACCAAGACAATGTGAGTCCCACCAATGGCCCCAATTACATGTGAGACATTTGGGGGGTCATTCTGACCCCGGCGGTCATGGACCGCCGGGGCCAGGGTTGGCGGGAGCACCGCCAACAAGCTGGCGGTGCCCCGCAGGGCATTCTGACCGCGGCGGTTTTGCCACGGTCAGAAGTGGAAAACCGGCGGTCTCCCGCCGGTTTTCCGCTGCCCTAAAGAATCCTCCATGGCCCACCTTCCCATACCTGTGTCCCAAGGTCACATCAAACAACAGTGTGCCCCCAGGGCAGGGGCAGGAGTCAGCGGTGCAAACCGAAGACAGTGACTGTCCTGGTGTCAGTGAGAGGGGGCACACTGGGCATGGGCCAGTGGGAGGGCAATCGTGGACCAAGGAACGAGGCTGGTACAGGCCAGGAGGCTGTCTCCAAAGCCCTGAGACCCTACCAGCAAACCCACGACAAGATGGGCCAGATACTCACCACCTTGCAGGACAAGCAAAGGCTGCAGGGGGAATACCACCAGGAGGCCATGCAGCAGTGGCAGGCACTCAATGCCACCATGGCCTCCATATAAGGGGAGTTCAAGGAATTGAATAATATCCTGCGGACATCCTCAACTCAACAGCAGGCCCCATTCAGTAGTCAGGCAACACCACGTCCAACAACATCAGCACCTGCTGCTGGAATTGAGGCACAGCAAGAGGACCCAAAGGCCACCAGCACCCCTACCCCTACAGCTGAGGGGACGCCCCTCACAAAAGAGGCCGCCCATCCAGACATCCTGCAGGCCCTGAGGGAAAGTCCAATCCCCCCACCAGGAAGTGATCCTTCTTCTGAACAGTTACCCCTGTGTGCCACTGTTACACCCTGTTGGCTGTCCAAAACCAAATACACAGCATATCGGGCAAATGGATACAGGACCTGTGAGTCAAACGGCTGTACCACCCACTCTGATCAGCACCCACACCATTACCCCACTGCTTTGGACTGCGATGTCATACACTTAAAAAACACAAATTCACACAATTCATGGTGCACGTCACTTCATTGTATGTAGTGGCAATCCTGTTTCCAAGCAGAAAATATATATACATGTTGGCACCACAACAATGTTGAAGTGACAGATGTAGTGGGACACCCCAGCAGGTGTGTAAGTACATCCAAATTGTATTTATATCCAGTGTCAACAATGGCAACAGACACTACAGAAATCAGCTTGCAGACAGAGCTGTGACCTGAAGAGGGAAAATGAAATGGAATCAGGCACAATGTTGTAAGGCATGTGAACCAAGACATACATCCACAGTATTTGAACCCATACACAGGATGACTGACCCAGCAGCTATGATACAACATATGTAAGGGCCTGCATAGGCACTTGCACACGTGTGGGACAGGAAGGTTGTAACACAGGTAACATCCTCTATTGTTCACCTCCCTGAGTAGTCAGGAACAGGTGCTTGCCACACAGCAGCTGACAATGCAGCATGACATGGCTATGCAGCAGAACAAGACTAAGTCCCCCTAACATATATCCCCAAACAGGCAGACTGAGACTGTACTGCAGTGGCACCAGCATTCCACACATGTACTTGGCAGCAGAGCATTTCCACTATCCCTCTGTAATGATATGCAAGTTTTGACCACTGACTCCATGTTGCACTTAGCCTAGCAGCACACCGTCACATTAGTGACCACCAGATTCATTTTGCCTATTGACTTCATTTTAGCATTAGCCACAGTCATGTTATAAGCTGCAAGTCATTTTCCACATTGTACACTGTGCTCATGTTTTTATTTTTCTTGTTCTTTCCCACCAAGGACTTAGGCTCATAAAAATGTACTAATACGGCAGGGAACGGTCTTGTTTTGAATTGGCACCTTGGGATTGTGGCCAAGTCCCGACATGTTATATTCAAAGCTGGCCTAAAGCAATCAGCATTTTTTGAATAAATAAACTTATGCAGTGAGAGGGAGGTTCTAGAATTTTCCTCTCTTGTTTGTTCAAAGTATAAGAGGCCTAGACCAGATGGACCGGGGACTGAGAGTGTTTTCAGATCTCAGGGATACCCAGGGCGGTGGGGTTTGCCATCCTTCTCGTGAGGATAATTGATCTCTCTCTCCGCGATCGATTCTGGGATCTGGCGATCTATTTCTGAATAGGAGGGAGATGAAACAGTTGTGCCCTTGCCTCATGGTGGATGCATATTTTAAATTCATTATTTGCTTTGCATTATAATATACATACATATATTTGCTGTGTATATTGCAGTGGAGAATGATTTCTACATGTTTTAATTTAATTGCTGTGACCATTTTTAAATATGTGCTTTCAGCATACTAATCTCCTTTTACAAACCTTGCAAAGTGAAATAATAAATGTCTTCTTTGGACTAAGAAGCGCATTCCAGAGATTTTTGGCAGTGCATGAGCGTTTCAGCTCGGTCATTAGTGAAGCAAAACACCCTCACGGTAAGTCCACTATCCTTCAAGTTCGGAAACCAAGATGGAAGGCTCTAGTCCCCACACACACCTTGATGCATGCAAATACTGGTTACAGACTGGCTTCAGCAGTACGTCTTCCATGTGCATAGGACATACAATTCACACATACCTGTACATCATTGAAAGTAGTGACCAATCATGTCAGTCCTGTTGTCATGTGCTGTATCCTCGTCTGCCTCCCCCGCCTCCCCCTCAGCATCAGTCACTAGCCCCAAACACTGCTCCAGCATCAATGTCCCCCTCCTCCAACAGTGGGATGTGCCTTCTGAGGGCCAGATTATGGAGCATGCAGCATGCAACAATGATCTTGCTGGCTTTCCCTGGTCGGTACTGTAGGGCACCACCTGACATATGAAGGCAACGAAATGTAGCTTTCAAGAGACCGAAAGTCCGCTCAGTCACTCACCTCGTCCGGCCATGTGCCTCATTGTACCTGTTCTCCACTCCTGTAATTGGATTTCTCAAAGGTGTCAGGAGCCATGGAAGGTTGGGTTATCTGGAGTCACCTGTGTGGAAAAGGGAACACGATTATAGGTAACAATGCTAGGCATAGTGCAGAATGTGTCATGAGGGGTACAAACATCTGACATGGAGGGCAGTACACATACCTATGAGCCAGGCCCTTTCTCCCTTTAGCAGTGACATCATTGCAGGGACACTGCTGTTCCTCAGGATGTAGGAATCATGTACTGATCCTGGGAATTTAGCGTTCACATGTTTTATGTACTCGTCTGCAAGACACATCACTTGTACATTGTACTATTCCTGTTTCTGTAGACCTGTTCATTAGTCCTTGAAGGTACCAAGACAATGTGAGTCCCACCAATGGCCCCAATTACATGTGAGACATTTGGGGGGTCATTCTGACCCCGGCGGTCATGGACCGCCGGGGCCAGGGTTGGCGGGAGCACCGCCAACAAGCTGGCGGTGCCCCCCGCAGGGCATTCTGACCGCGGCGGTTTTGCTGCGGTCAGAAGTGGAAAATCGGCGGTCTCCCGCCGGTTTTCCGCTGCCCTAAAGAATCCTCCATGGCGGCGGAGCTCGCTGCGCCGCCATGGGGATTCTGACACCCCATACCGCCATCCTGTTCCTGGCGGCTCTGCCGCCAGGAACAGGATGGCGGTATGGGGTGTCGTGGGGCCCCTGGGGGCCCCTGCAGTGCCCATGCCAATGGCATGGGCATGGGCACTGCAGGGGCCCCCGTAAGAGGGCCCCACTTTGTATTTCAGTGTCTGCTTTGCAGACACTGAAATACGCGACGGGTGCCACTGCATCCGTCGCACCTTCCCACTCCGCCGGCTCAATTCTGAGCCGGCGTCCTCGTGGGAAGGCTGTTTTGCACTGGGCTGGCGGGCGGCCTTTTGGCGGTCGCCCGCCAGCCCAGTACAAAACCCAAAATACCCTCAGCGGTCTTTCGACCGCGGAGCGGTATTTTGGAGGGGGGAACTCTGGCGGGCGGCCTCCGCCACCCGCCAGGGTGAGAATCACCCCCTTGATATTTTGTAGAAGGCTGCTTTTATAGTGGGCAGTTCTGGACGTTGTGGGAACCTAATGTACTTGTGCACATGCTTGAGTAGGGCATCCAGCACATCCTGCAACACCTGACTGAACTGGGGTTGTGAAAACCCTGCAGCCAGTCCCACTGTAATCTGAAAAGAGCCACTCGCCAGAAAATGCAGGACTGACAACACATGGACTGTTGGAGAAATGTCATGGGGATTTCTCAAACCCAGCAGGAGGTCTGGCTTCAACTGGGCGACCAGTTCCCTGATGCACAAACGGTTCAGTCGATAGGTCAGGATGATGTGGCACTCTTCCATGATCAAGATCTACGAGTGGCTGGTAGACCGGTGCATTCCTCATCACTCCATTGTGGCGATATATGGGCGGGGACAGAAACAACAATCTGGGAACCTCTCACAATGTAGGGCACCAAGTATGACATACACCAGTCACAAAGTTTTATTCAGGCAAGTTGACTGTCATGTTTTGGGAAGACACATTACTCCACACACCATTCCTAACCAGACGATGGCACATGATCCCTGTGGCAATGGATGTATACAGGGCATGTACATGTACATGTACACCTTCCATGTCTTCCACAATACTGATCATATATGCTGACAACTGTAGTGACAAGTGTGGTGATGTCACCAGACACTCACTACATGTGTCATTATCCACAATGTGTGACGTAATGTATCTGTTTGTGACGACATGCAGGTAATTACGCAGTGTGGACCCAGGACAGTCATGTTACAGACTAATATGGCATCCGCCTGTCCGGAATGCATTGGACAGCTGGAAGTGACCTTGTTCCGACGGCGGAAGTCGTCATGGTGGAAGGCAGTCTGAACCGCCGTGCAACTCCCCTTTGGATAACATTGACGTCTATTGGAGACTGGGATCAATGACGCTCACCGCTGACGGTGACAGTCATGAACGCTGCAGTCGTAATCGCCATTTTGTATGGGCCAGCTCACTTGATTCCTGGCATTCGGGCAAGACAGACCTCCATTTTGTGTGCTGCTATGTCCTGTATCCTAGAGCAAAGATGGCACGCACTGCAGGGGATAGGGCCCCAGCTTCACTATGGAGGAACTAGAGAAACTAGTGGAAGGTGTCATACCCCTGTATGAGCGGTTGTGCCATGCTCCAGGGCAACAGGTCAGTACAATGTCTTTTGTCCCACATGTCCGGTGGTGTTTGACGTATGTGTGTGCACATTGACATGTCATGACTGATCAGGTGTTTAGCATACACATGAAATGTGTGGGATATTGGCAGTGTGCATGGTCCATGTTTGTTGTGTGTCGCCAAAGGTTACTGCTGTATTGTTATAGTTAACATCCTGGCCCCATTTTCGGAATGTTTCCCATGCAGGTCAGCAACCACCACAAAAAAGAGTTATGGAGAGCTATCGCCAAGGAAGAACGTACCCTGGCCGGCAGAGCAGCCACTGCAAGAAGCAGTGGGAAGACCTGAGACGCTGGGCCCGGAAGATCGCAGAGGCCTTGCTGGGGACAGTCTCCCAACGCAGGAGAGGTGCCCATCAGCCCTGACCCCCCCCCCTAATGGCCCACATACTGGTGGTGGCCTACTCAGAGTTGAATGGGCACTTGAAGGCAGCACAGCAGCCACCAGGGGTTAAGTGTTGACTGTCAGGTGACTACTGCATGGTTGTGTACTGAGACCCTGACTGGACTTTGAATTTATGTGGTCAGATGTGATTTAGGGAATGTACAGTCCTGGTCGTCACACCCATCATGTAGGAGTGTGTCACTTTAGCTATGTTGAGCCATGCAGGAAAAGAAGTGGTGGTACTGTGACACACGTTCACTTGTATGTATGGGTTGCTCAAGTTTTCTACCATGTCACTGGCTGCATCCTCCATTTCTGCGTGTACTGTTGTAGTACAAGGTGGTCATTTTGGAATTGTATATGGGTAATGTCAGGCATGTTACATGAACATTGCAATTGCTTCACTTGCTACATCAATGGGCCTCTGTACCACATGTACTCCACACATTCCTGCCAGTTAGTTAGTGTTCTCAGTCCCTCTGTGCTCAGATTTGTATCATCCCGTAATGGATGACATTTGGATGGGTATGTTCCTGGGCTGGTTTGTTGGATAAGTCATTTAGGCAGTTGATAGCCATGTACTGGTCTTCATTCAGGTGTTTAGGTTGTAGGGTTGAGGTGAGTTTGGGTATCACTTGCATGACTCATTGGTAAATGATTGCTAAATGGTCTCCTGTTTCCCCGATAGGGGCTGTAATCTGTATTGTTAGTATGTAAAGTGGATGAGTGGGTTATCATCATTTCCTCCCTTTCTGTTTCTCCCACCCTCATTCTCTCTCTCCACCTCTGTCTATGTGTGCATAAGCATCATCTGGTGAAAGAGGACAGGCACCGGTGAGTGGAGATGCAGCAGCCCACAGGACCCAGGAGGCTGACACCAGTGAAGCCGAGGGGACCAGTGGGACGGAGGACGAGGGGAGCACCACGGAGGGACTGGAGCTACCAACACATCTGATACAGATTCCTCCTCCGATGGCGGCTCCATGGCATTGGCAGACCCATCTGAGACCACCCTAGCACCATCCTTGTCCACCACCCCCCTTAGCAGCACCGCCCTACGTGTAGCACCCCACCCAGTTGCCCGTGCCCGCTGACCCAGGAGGGTGGGTGTCTTCTTTGCCACAGGCACCTCTGCCCCTGCCTCTGCCCCAGTCAGCCCTGCTGCCCTCAATGAGGAGGCTATTGACCTCCTTAGGTCCATCTCTGTGGGGTAGACAACAATCTGAATGCCATCCATGGACTGGCATCCAGATGCAGCAGTCCAATGCGTTACTGGAAGGCATTCACTGTGCCTTGTCTGGCCTAGAGATCGTTTCAGGCACTTGCCTCCTCGTTGATGGCAGCAAGTGTCCCTTCATCTTCCATCCCCCCCTCCAGCTGCACATTCCCAATCCACAACCCCTCTCTCTACACCCATCCAAAGCACACCTACATAACAGCATACAGCCACTACAACAGACAAGGTGCGCAAAGACAGTCATAGGCATCACAAACGTTTACACAGACGTACACACACAACACACATCTGCAGACACAACATACACTTCCCCCACCACTTCCTCCCTTACAGTCACATCTCCACTCACACCTGCCAGCACTGCATCATCACACACTGGTCCTGCTACCATTCCTGTCATACCCTTAATCATGACAACAGCAGACTCACAGACACACACCCCACACACCACATCCGTATTCACCACAACTACCGTCTCTGCCACCTGCAGCACCGCCACCTGCGAGGAATGTGTGTTATGTGTGGGAATGTATCGCTGCCATTCCCTCCCCTCTGTGCTAGGCGTACTTACGGTTGTCATCGTCGGTGGCCCTGAAGGTATATGGCGAGATGCAACACGGGGAAGTCTAGCAGTTTGTTTGCCATGGCGGCCGCGGAGGCGTCTCTGAGCCTGGAGGTGGGTGTCTCCTTTTGTTCTTTCTGTTTCCTTCAGGTTTTTCGTAGGGGCCTGCCCGCCCCGGATATCCTGTTGGCGTGGGGACTCAGAATATGGTGGGTGGGACGTTGGCTTTTGCCGCCGGATGCTTCTCGTCGGCGGTGCTGGCAGTGAGTTGTCTGTGTTGCATTGGTTTCACCGCCTTACTCGTCATATGGTGGTCTGCACCGCCACCCTGGTGGCGGTCACTACACCGCCGTCGACGTGACGGTCATGTTACCGCCACACTCGGAATTACCACAGTAGTGTTGAAAGGAAAAATATTGAAAATTAGACAAAAAAAACAGCCATTTGGTACAACGTTTTCATTTGTAACTTCTCGTCACTGTGGCCGATTTACAAAAACAACATACCATTAACCTGCTAGACCCTTCCGGTTGCAGGGATATATAGGGTTTATGAGTTTTACCAGAACTCAAAGTACCCTTAGCCAATAATTGAGCTGCACCGTTCAATATTTTTCTGTTGTGCACTGGATATAGAGCAATTCATATGGAAAAATACAATGAGTGAAAAATGGGTATCAAAGACATTTATGTATTTCCAAAATGGGCACAAGTTATGGAGGTTAGAAGCAGTGGTTATTTGCACATCTCTGAATTTGTGGGTGCCAATACTAACATGTGAATTAGAGGGCATTTCTTAAAATGTCTTTGTTCCTACGCAATGGCTTACATTTGGAAGGCACAAATGCAGAGAAATACAATTGGTAATAACACTTGTTCTACTATTCTGTGTTCACCTAAGTCTACTGATCAAAATGATACCACCCTTTTGTGAGTAGGGCTTGTACCCGCGACCGGAAAGACCCCAAAACGCAACATGGCCACATCAGATTTTTCCACTGAAAAGTGAAAAAAAAAAAAAATGTTAAGTGCCTAGCTGTGGATTTTGGGCCGTAGCTCAGTCGACACTGAGGAAATCCAGGATGGGGTGCCCTGGGTTGCTTTCACCAGTTTGTGTTACCCGGAATCGCTTGTAGACCACAAAAACACACATTTTCCTCACATTCTCTGGTGGAACATTCTATAATCTGCAGGGAGCCATAACCTCCCTTCTGCCTAACATTCTCCTAAGTCTTATAAAAATGGCACCTACTTGCGTGTGTAGGCCTAGTGCCCATGACAGGA
Source organism: Pleurodeles waltl (assembly GCF_031143425.1). Classification (NCBI taxonomy): domain Eukaryota; kingdom Metazoa; phylum Chordata; class Amphibia; order Caudata; family Salamandridae; genus Pleurodeles; species Pleurodeles waltl. Next base: position 694,640,050 of record NC_090437.1, on the reverse strand, counting down.
AATGCCCAAAGTGCAACATGGGCACATGACATTTTGTTTACTGAAAACTGTTTTTTTTCTTTTTTTTTGCAGTGTTTTGGATTTTGGGGCCTAGCTCAGCCAGCACCTAGGGAAACCTAGCAAACCTATACATTTTTTGCAAACTAGGTACATAGGGGGAACCTGGGTGAAGTGACTTATGTTGCTCTATGAGACCCATCACACACAAGTGGAGCAGCATGTTTATTGGGACAATTGAGGAAAGGCTGGGTTGTAGGAATTTTGTCGATTCCTTTTAATTCTGGAAGAATACGTCACAGAAATGCAAGGAAAATGCATGATTTGAGTCAAATTTTGAGGTTGAAAGGGCATTATGGTTAAGTAAACTTGGGATCCATGAGAGGCACACCACACTGTATTCCCCTGTGAGTCAAGTTTTCAGAAATGCCTTCGTTTGATAGGTTTTCCTAAGTGATCACTGAACCCAGACCAAAAAACTGCAGCTACACTTTTTGTTGTGTCTTGGACCCCGCACGGGCACTAGGCCTAACCACACAGGTAAGATACCATTTTATCAGGAGGAATGTGGGAACTCTGGGTGGTAGGAAGTTTGAGGCTCCCAGCAGATTACAGTACTTTTAGGGATTTACACTGGCCACCCTGGAGACTTTCTGGTGTCTAGTTATCGAAAATATCTAGTGTTGGTAGGTTTTCCCTAGAGACAATCTACACCCTGGCAGAGAAAGATAGAAAAGACACACTGTGCAACCATCTGCTCCAGAAGTACACACAAATACTGTTTGGATTTGGCACGAGGGTGAGTGAAAGGTTCAAAATGTAAATTGTATTAGCAAGAGATTTCACCAAAATGAAATACACTGTTAATAATTGAAAGTTCAAAATACTGAATCAATGATTTTCACAGCTTGTGAGCTGTAAAGTCATGACAAGACACTAAGGGGGTCATTCTGACTCCCGCCGGGCGCGGTCACCGCGCGCCCGGCGGGAGCCGCCAAAATACCGTACCGCGGTCGGAAGACCGCAGTGGGTATTTTGAGGTTTCCCCTGGGCTGGCGGGCGGCCTCCAAAAGGCCGCCCGCCAGCCCAGGGGAAACCGTCCTTCCCACGATGAAGCCAGCTCGTAATCGAGCCGGCGGAGTGGGAAGGTGCGACGGGTGCTGTTGCACCCGTCGCGTATTTCACTGTCTGCCAAGCAGACAGTGAAATACTCGTAGGGGCCCTCTTACGGGGGCCCCTGCAGTGCCCATGCCACTGGCATGGGCACTGCAGGGGCCCCCAGGGGCCCCGCGACCCCCCCTACCGCCATCCGGTTCCCGGCGGATGGCGGTAGGGGGGGTCGGAATCCCCTCGGCGGCGCAGCTAGCTGCGCCGCCTTGGAGGATTCAATAGGGCGGCGGTACACTGGCGGGAGACCGCCAGTGTTGCCGGTCTGACCGCGGCTTTACCGCCGCGGTCAGAATGCCCTGCGGGGCACCGCCGGCCTGTCGGCGGTGCTCCCGCCGACCCTGGCCCCGGCGGTCTTAGACAGAATGACCCCCTAACTGCCTTACAGGCCATTGACACACTTTGCATGCGTGACACACACAAAACCATTCACACTGCCAGCTGCGGGTCCAGCACATTACAACACTCACATAAAAAACAGCACCATTTACGGGCACTAATGCCACAGGTCCCTACATAGCCTCAAAGCTGATGGAGTGTGTGGACTGGCATTTTGGCTGACAATGTGTATGTTCTGACCAGCAGCAAGTCACTACACATACACCTCCAGCCAAATGCCAGCTTACACACTGGTGGTCAAGTTCCTTCCCACGCACACCGCCACCCAAGTGTCAGTCCATGCACATCGCCAGCCAAGCATCAGTCCATGCACACCACCAACAAAGCACCAGTCCAAACACACTGCCAGCTGAGCACCATTCCATGCACACTGCCAGCCAAGTGCCAGTCCGCACATCGCCAGCTAAGCATCAGTTCACAATTTTTTTTTTTTTTATAACACAAAAGAAAACACACACAATTTCGAAGTAGATGAAAAACCAACCATGACCTCAAACACAGCACTCTAACTAAATACATCAAACTACTTCCAACTGTCAAGCTGATTAAAAAACATAAAACAATACTGGCCATTCAGTTAATTTCTACGCTTATGGTTGCTTTTAATACTTCAGTTGCCTGTGGTATGATTTAAAACATGTGGGCACACATTCCTCAGGATTAGAAGGGAACTCTGTGCAAAACATATGACTTTTCTTCCGCACGCCTTTTCAGACATGGACTCTACATCTTCTACAGGGATTTTTTTTTTTTTGTGGGAGGAAGGTAATTGGGAAAGTGGTGATCTTTCAATCTGGCCACTTTCTCCACCACTCCAGCTCTAGGCACACTTGCCTGCTCCACTACAACAAGGGAGCCTATCCCAGACTGCTGAAACTGAACAAAAGTCATTTTTGAATCTGGAGAACAATTCTTGAATACAACAAAAGCATTGACAGTTGTCAAATAAAACAAATGGAAACCAACTTCTTATACAAAATATATGACTTGCAAACAGCAGTGTAAGGTTCCAACCTCTGAACTTCTCCATCTACCCGTCCCATGTGCTTATTGTAAACCAGTGTAGAAGTTATCTATTTATAATTGTTGAACTTTTGTTAAGAAATCCTCTACCAAGTTCCCACAAATTTCACACTGACTCCAAAAGTGGATGGACAGCTGAGGGGGGTCAATAGAAGAATACCTACCAGTGTACACCATGAAATTGCAGACATATCCAGTACTACTCTCAGACAACATATACATCTTGATTCTTAACATGTCCTCTTGCTACAAATATACTGCCTAAAACCCAAATGGCCCCTGAACAGGACCAGACTCAACCAAAGCTATTTCTTTCCCTGGAACATAGATCTTTGAAAAGCGACCTACAAAATGATCAAGGACAGACCAAATCTTGACAAGACGGTCACATTCAGAGTGATCCTGTGGCAATGCTGAACCATTATCAACAAAATGCAGCATCCGAAGCCGAAGCAAATACTGATCATGACTCCTGGTTGAAGGAAATATAGCAGTTGCCATCACTAGACTAGTAGGTCAATATGAAGACAGCAGCCGCTTCCTTATCAAGTCCATCAAAAAGTTAAACCCCAGAACTTATTGAACTCATCCAGATTTGTGACATTCCACCGGCCAACTCTGTAGTGGGGCTTGAGTCTGGCACTGCTGTCCCTCAAGTACTGTTCAGCATTCAAATTTGTCTGTTCAACAATCTCATCTAAAAATACATTGTCCATAAACAAAGAAATGAATTTATAGGCAAAAAGTTTTCATTATTGGCTCTACACCCTGCAACACTGCTAAAAGCAGGCATCGCAGGCTGCACCATGATTGGGGAAACCCAAGAGCTCAACACTTCCAATGGGAAGCTTTTCAGCCCCAGGCTGCAGTCCAGATTCCTCCTCCTGCACCATCAGCATATCAGTGCCCTCCTCTAAAAGAGGAACTTCCTCTGCACTCTCAGACAGAAAATTCACTGCCAGAATCTCCTCTTCCTTAGATGCAGGCATTCTCAGAACCATGGTCAGAGGAAGATTCAAAAAGTAAACCAACAACCTGCTGAGCAGTAATCCTGCGGTTAGCCATAATCCATGGTAATACAAATAACACAACAAATAAGTCAACAATAACCAACGCTAAGTAAAAGAAGTAATAAACAAACTGTGGCTTTGTCAAACAGGAAGTAAAACTACTGGCATATAGTAAGCTGGAAGAAAAAGTCAGTCAATACAAAGCACACAAAGACCTATATGCTCAAAAATAATATTACTCACTTGCCAGAGACAGCTAGATTGAGGATCAACTGTACCTATTTGGCACAGACACAGCAAGCACCAAAGAAGTCCCACTGGAAAGTAAAAAAAACAAAAAAACTTTACACATATCACCTGGCAGAAAAGAACGTGCACAAATGATTGTGTTACTTTAAAAGACAATCACACCAAATTCAAACCTTAGTAGAGTAGTCAGAAAAATGATACAAACAGGCCAAAGATACACATTAGATGAAAAGATTACAAAATGAGTTGATTACTAACCACTACTATACAAATTACAGATCTGCCGAAGCTGCACCCGCAAAAAGGATTCACCAACAAGAGAAAGGAAACAATTGGCTCTAAAATAAAAAAAGAAAATAACATTAAAACACTATTAAAATGATAATAAAATATCAATCAAAAGACTCTGATATTCTTCTGAAAGGAGGGCAGATCAGCCAAAAAAACTGCTCAACTAGCCCCCAGGTGGGCCTGAAACGGATAATATATGCCCCTCTGGTGAGCTACTCATGTTTAATTGGTCGCTCCCCAAAGAATAAGGAAAAAAGCCCTGGTTTCCTGGTGTGTTGGATTCCTGCTCCACGATTGCTGCTCCACCTTTGCTTGTGAAGCAGGAATCCACTACATACAGACACAGGGGGAAAGGAAAACTCTTTCCTTCCCCCTGTGTCTGTATTGCCCTTTAACCCCCATCACCCCCGGAAAAGCGTCCTGTCTCCAGGATGTAATGGAAGCAAGTGGTGCTGTATGCATGCTGACATCAGATCGCTGAGGGGGAGGGTTCTATGGGTGGCAGCGGCACTCCCAATAGATCCATGTTTTGGGGAACTCATAGGGGAGAGCTAGTCCTCCCAACTCGGGTGGGTGGCATGACTTTCTGGAGCTATCCTCTGCGCACATACACACCATGGCTGAGGACGGCTCCAAGAAAAACCTGTCAGTGTTCTAAATTGTAATTAAGTGATCTACCGATGGATATTTGAATATGGGGTGTAATGCTGGTAAGGGGACATTTCTTTTCCCAGCCATTATTGCATATTCCCTTTTGCCAGTTCTACACTAATTCAAGAATGCATGTGGTCCAGGTGTAGACCACCCTACATCCCTCTGTGAATGAGGATGGCTTATGGTGAGATCTGTGTCTGAAAGGCCTGAAGTCCAAGGTGTGAACTCAGTTGAAGTTTGCACAATGCACACCCATAATAACTTTTGCTCATGCACATGCTAAAGTCATGAAGTAGTTCATTTTTAAGGTGTGATTTCTTTTTTTCATTCTTCCCCAATCTGCACAGGTTGATTTGAAGGAAAACTTTTTTGTGAAATCCTCCCAGGCTTGGGCTGCTGGCCAGGTGTGCGAGTTGTGTCCCCAGTGAACACTGCTCTTCAGACCACTGGGGAGTAATTAGCAATTCACCAGGATATGGTGAGGCTGACAATTGGCACCAGCTGACTGATAGTCCATGACACATTTTCTTTCTCTTGTGCCCCTGGGAGAGTTGACAACCAACCCTCTCAGTCAGTCAGTCAGTGTAGTCTCGTATTATTGGAACCATTAACTTACCCATGAGTGTATGTTGTCTAGTTGTGTGAACTGATGTTTTATGTAGAGATCCTATACAATATGAATGGTACACATTCTAGGGACATATTGTGTCCAACTCAAAATGCTAGTTTCCTCCACACGGTTAAGAGAATCCTATCCTTGGAGCAGCCCGTGGATTTGTGCCTCCGAGATCACATAACACCGTATCCCTTGTTTGATGATTAGATACAGTCCATATATAGACCAGAAGTCTATTAGGAAACAAAGACTGTGACTAGCTGGTTCAACAGCCTGGTCATATCTTATTCTAAATGTGCCCAAAGTTACCTTAGCCCCACATAAGATTTTTGTTGAGTCTAGTCCAAATTCTGCTGATCTTTTCTTGCATCCATCTCTGTGTTTAACTGAGGGTAGTCTAGATATAGGAGAGAACCTGCTTAGAAGATCTGGTCCTGTCTCTTTCCGAATATACATCCCTTTTACTAGGTGATGCCACCCTGCTTTGGTGGAAGTTATGGCTTTTGAGGGTAGTGCTTCTTTCATTGATCCAGATTTTCCATTACGGAACCCCTCCTGATCTCTGTAAGAACTAGTCCTCCACAGCCAGTTCTTTGTATTTGTTTTAAACACTGAAAGAGCTCTCATCACAGCTCAGTGACATTGAAAGAGCATAATACCCTTAGTCTTGTGTTTTGGAGCCAAACCCGTGAGTAGAGGAGCAATCCTACCCATGAAGGTGAGATAACATGGCTCAGTTGACTGATGTAAATTGCATGGAGGACACCTCAAGACTCGCAGCAGTCCATAAGGATCTTGATGCCCATCTGTCTGTGACATAATAGACATGGAAGCATCCAGAGGGCGAAGGTCATGGGGGATACATCTAAGGACTACATCTGTGGTGAACCTGCAGCGCCTTTAACTCCCCTAACTTTGTGGGCACCTTTTCATCCCATTACCTAACAAAAAGGAATTGAGGATGAGTTAATTTGTACACTGAAACCATAATTTTTCTACAGATGTGCATTCCCGTTCATTTTCGGGTGGTGCATTTTGGAATTTGTAAATCAGTTTGTGTTAAAAGTTTTCGGCAGATTCCAGGCTATCTATACTCTAACAGAGTTGTCCACTCTTGCTTTCAAGCCGCCGAGGGACGAGAATGCAAGGTACCGTTATTATATCATATTTGATACTTATGTGGTATTTTATCTGCCACACTGTTCCATTGCCTACGTATTGTAGCTAAAGCCACAGCAAGACGACTGTGACATGAAGGTTTCTGAGGACAGTAGAAAATGCACTTCTTAGACCATAGACTTTGGTTATGTTGAATCATAGTTTATTTCTAATTAAGTGCTATAAAACTGTGTGGGAAAACGTATTTCACTTTTCCGTGTTTAGCTTTTTTCTACTGTTCTGCACTTTGCTGTGGTGAATAAAGATTTGAACGTTTTAGTTCTCACCTACTCTCACCTGCAGACAGCTTTTAGCTGTCTGTTCTTGAAAGACCTCTTGTGGATCATAATATAAACGTAGTGTGCACAGTCAGCCCATTTCTTACCTTTTGATGTCTCTTAATCATTGGTTTTCCTTACTCTTCCTGTGTATGTCCTACGGCTCGAGCATAATTTATTTGATTGTATGACTTGTATTATTCCACTCTTCACATTCAGGGATTGACTTTTTTCCGTTACTGCAGTCCATGCGTGTGCATATGTATTCTATCTCTATCCTTGTGTACTGCTTCCCTCCCTTAAACATCCCTCATGCTCTGTGTGCTTCCTCCCCTCTAGCTTATCCATTACTTTCCCTACCTCACCTTGTATTTTTCCCCCTTTCTATACCCCCATGTCCAGCATCAAAAACCTGTGGGGTACTGTGCCAACTCTCCGTTGGTTCCTCCACCCCACCTCCCCAAGCCTTCTGTTGACCTATCCTTCAAGTAATCCTCTGTGACTCATCCACCCTGCCCGTGGTGGTGTTTTAAACATAAATGCATATTAAAAAATACATAAAAAAATGTATGACCCAGCAGCTGCTACTTGCTTCCCCCTTTTTCCAAATGCAATTTTGTGCTTGTTTAAATAGATGTTCTTATTTACTGCTCCTAGATTGACTTCTGCCTTCTTGGATTGGTACATGAAAAATAAATAAACAATATCATCAGCTTCATCACGTGTGCTCACATGCATGGTGAAGCATGTGGATGCATGTCATTTTGCTGGCCCTATAGTATCATGGCGCATGCATATGTCATAACACATGCGCACATTCAAAACATCACACCTCTTTTTTTCCTTGTTTTTTGTCACTGAGAATCTGTGTCAGCAAATAGAATTGGCAAAGCTAATAGACCAAAAAGTTGAGAACCATTGGATTTGCTGATGCTTGTTTAAGCATGGAGCTCATCAACTCGGACACTACTACTTGAGAGCCAAGAACCACATAGGATTACCTGGCACCCAATGAAGAGTGAATTGTTTCAAATGCCTTGAGGGACCAGTGGCAAACACCAATTACTCACAAGAGAACTGCTTGCAATTGCTTCAGGACCTTACAGGAGGGCTCAACGGTACTTGATAAAGGGACTTTGAAAATCAGACTTAAGCGTTTCCTTGCTCATTTAATTTAACTATGGGATTATAGGGCCCAAGGTTATGCTCTTCTTTAATCTGAAGATAATTTTGCCTATCTTCGGTCAACAGATAATTTTCACTAATGTCTTTGGAATTTTTGTGACTCAGACAAAATACATAATCAAATACTAGATCTCTTTCATTTGTGGAACAATACTGTATGGAAAAGCTACATAGAATTTTAAAATGACTCCTCAAGGACATGTATATTTATCCAGTTAGACCTGTTAATGGCCCATTTTGCAGTATGATTTCCCTTATGCAACCTTCCCAGAGCTCTGTCCGGGTCTTCGGTGCGCCCCTTTTGTAATGTTACTACAGGCGAATTCCTTCCATCTGTGGCAACGAGGATTTCCAGGGAAATCCGGCAACTGGCTGGGTACTCCGTTAATGTTTCATCTTCCCAAATTCTATTCCTAGGCGTTGATCATGCTGGAATTTTGCCTCCTTTCGCAGTGGCAATTGCATAAGGCAAGCTGCCGAAGGTAGCCCAAAAAAGCAACTGTGGAAGGAAATGCAGAAATCCTCCACTGACTATAACTTGAATAGGCATCTCCATCTGTAGCAGGCAATTAAAAACATATCATTCACTGAAATGTGAGACCAGTTGTCGACAAGATGCTGTCTAAGCACTTAAGAACGGTCTTAAGAAAAACGGATCTGCATGACTTTGCACTAAATAGGCAGGCACAATTATGTGATAACCCTTACTCATAAAATAAACTGACCACATATTCTAAAGCCAATTGAGCGTTTAGCAAAGCAGTTTAGGCTTAGAATAGGCCTATTTCTGGAAAGTGAGTCATATAAATAATGGAAATATCTGGTCCTTGGTATGGACTATAGGTTTTGTAACTCTAAGAGGGAATTTAAGACCATATTCTCTGCTGCTACTCCGTTGCTTGCCATTGATCATAGATTGTTCCTCAAACATTCCTTCTCGGGGCTTATAAGCCATTTTTGTGTACTTTAATAATGGTGATGTGCATTTACTTTACTAGCTTTGCAGTCGTAGTTAACATTAAACTTACAACCCATAGGCACTGACCACTTTTATTATTTCACTTTACACATTTATGGTGTTGTCAGTCCTCCTTATTATGACTCTTATTTAATAGTGTTGAAGTGTTTGTATTGTGTCCTTAATCTTTTTATCGTAAAGTGCATTGCAAATTGTTATTATACTGTTAGCCTTTCTTTCATTATCAACATTTTCTGAAGTTTGTAATTTTTTATTTATATGGTTATATTAAATATTCAATAAAGTGAGTTCTAATTTGGAAGATGTCTTCCCACTCATAGACCAAAGTAAATGTCCCTAGCTCAATCTGCCATGCTAGTAGGCACAATAATTGTTTTTGTCTTTCCTACCATTATTTTGTACATCTTTGCATTCTGTATTTTTCCTTGGACTTTGCCGTGGAGTCATTTTCCAAAGTGTGTCAGAGGCCTGGTAGCTCTTTTTTTGATTAGCGGTCAGGTTAATTTGTCTTTATCCGAATGCCTTTATCTCCACCAGCCCCTATTCCATTTTGAGATGTTAGAAAAACGTAATCCTTCCCTCACTATATATATATCCCCTATCTTACAACAGCTCTTCTGGCTCCGCTCTTGACCTTACTCACAGTGCTAGGTTAAGGGTTAATGGAGAAGTTAAAGCTGTGAGGCCATTGGCCACCTGCTTTTGTTCCACACTGCCATGGCACCCATGGCCATTGATGGAGACAGAAATCTTTTGATCTGCAGGATCTCCACAGCCAAATAATTAACTGTTAACAATGGATAGTTTACTGTGACATAGTACTACGCATAGCACCACTGCTTCTGTGTTCTTATGGCACCAGTCTGCTTTAAAACATAGTTTGACAGCCTAATAGTAGTTTGCTCAATCTTGGACCTCAAGCCCTCCTTGTTTTGGCACTAAATTCATCTGGGTCCACTGGATCCTCACTGCCATTTGGTGCAGTCCATTCTAATGGGGTAGAGGATATCTCTTGCATGAACTCCTGGATAACGCCCCCCTCAGTTTCCTCAGTTGGCCCCTTTTTAGGTCGAGCATAGCAGCACGCAATGCTGCTTTTCTGACTTGTTGGTATCTATGTGGGCTCCTAACCACGCCCACCTCATGCCCATCACTTTCACTCGTTTGTGGGATTGCCTTTCAAAATTCCTTTGTTATCATTGGTAAAAGCTTTATGCTTGTCCCTCCTTGGGGCGGTTTTGTTACCGCCTTGGGGACCGACCCTGTTACATGGATAATTGCATGTTTGCCGATATGTTTGACTGTGAGCAAACTTCTTTTTCCTTTTGTATGTCTCCTTCGCGCTTACGCTCATGGCGGCCCTTGCGCTTTGAATCAGTTCACTTATGACAACTGTTTTACTTTTCATTTTCCCGTGTCTCCTTCGCGCTGACACTCGTGGCGGCCTGGTGGTGTGAATCGGCTTATTTATATTAACTGTTTTATTTTTCATTTTCAATGTATGTGACAAGAAAAGTCCTGTTAGGAATTTACAACGCCAATAGCTCTTACTCGAGCAAACGCAAGACCCAGTGCATTGCAATTGCTTGTTCTCTATCCACTCTGCTTCTGGTTGTTACCAGGAGAGTGGGTTTCCAAATCTGTTTGCTCCTCTTCGAGTTCCGTGTTCTGTTCGTTCTTCACTGAATACCCCTTCGAGGCCCAAGTAGGGTTTTCTGCTCACTGAACTATGTGGATGCTCACCTTTCACTACCCATTTGCCTTTCGCTAAAATTGAACATGTTTGACGGTTGGCTAAATAGTATAGCTACAGTTTAGCTACTGGTGAAGAAGCTCTAAGACGTCCATATTTGTCAGTATAAAAATGTCTTCTTAACCAGCCAGACACAGAAGGAAGCAATTCATGTAGACTTAACTCTTCCTTCACTGTAGCATTTCTGTGCTGCTGCTTCTTGTTGGATACTGGGCTCAAGTTATCTGCGACAACGAATATTCCAAACTGTTTCTCTTAATAATAAGAAACACCTGTTGGTTTCAGGTGTAATCATTAAATGTATGTTTTAGATATATATATATATAACGGAAATGGGAACTAGAAGGTTTGACACCCATATAACGTCTGACCAATCTGCAATAAGCATAAAAGGGTAAAACATTCATACATGTACAAGTTATGCAAAGTATCATTCAGATTTGTTGATCTACGTTGTTCGTAAACATAAAAAACTTTCTGTATGAACTAGCCCTGTAAATCTTAACTATAAAGACACTGTCAACAGCGTTGTAATATTAGCAGATGCACGCTATTCACAAACAAATTTAAAGGTCATTTTGATAATATAATAAGATCAGAAAAAGAAAAAAAAATATTGAAACAACCATAGCTTTCTTAAAAAAAAAAACCAGTTGCTGCAACATTAAGGTTATGATCCAAAACCGAAGGGAACGCTACATATCTCTATTTATGGTTAGCTACCAATCTGCTTGCAACTGTGGTGCCAACGCCCTGCGGGGCAAATAATTGCTGAGTATGTGACCAGTGGCTGCAGATAACTCTTTGTTACTCCAGAAACTCCTCTCCGCCCACCGTTTTTATCATTAGACTACCTTTCGTCTTGTCCAGGGCCTCCACAGACCTCTTTTTTTCAAACCCTTGTGTAAAAGGATTTTTAATATGTTAATGCCACATTCAGAAATCAGGATGAGGTTCAGCAGCCTGTTCTCAAACCCTCAATCTTAAATTTGACTATTGATTTGGATGGGGCAAGGGGCGGTATTTTGCCACCACATTAAGGTGTGCTTAGTTCCTTCATGGTTTAGGAGTGGTTTGTCTTTCCTCCTTATGACCCCAGCAGTTTTTTTATTTTTTATGGAGAATGAGATTCATGAACAAGCCAAGCTAGTTCCTTAACCACCTGATTTTGATTTTTTTTCTTTGTAGTAAAAGAGGAATTTTAACACCTGTGGGGAGCCCACTAATTGTCTTATAGTTAGGGTTTATTTGCTTTCTCTCCTCTTGGCCTCAACAATTTATTTTCGATAACAACAAGGTCCGTGAATCGGAACAGCCAGTTCTCTTGTATGTAATGTATGTATTGTTGTGTTGTGTTGTGATTTTATATGATTAATATTGTTAGGTACCACAATATTGAGGTGTAGGCCATTGTGTGATACCAATACATTTCATAAAAGTTTTCTTGTCCAAAGCAATAGAGAACATTTTTGGTGGTTAATGTTTGTCTTCACTGTGACAATAATTATTTACACATTTTTCCCTAATATACACCACCTCTCCTTTATTATTTTTGCTTTGGTCAAGATCCACCTTTCGAGCTGAATGCTGAAGACAGACCATTGACAGCAGGACTTTGCCTACCCTGCAATCAAGCTTACCCTTCCTTACCTTTACAATCAATGAAACAAGGATCCTTGGAAGGATATAGACCATGCTGTAACATACTGCAGGTGTCATCTACTGGATGTTTTTGTTCGCTATGGAGGCAATTATATGTGGTAGAGCATGCCCCTTCATCTTTGGACGCTCCTACTCTCAGGTACTAGTCTCAGAGTGCCACACGTCCTCTTGGTGATGCCATTTCCACAACTACAGCAGAGCACTGCTAACCATTCTCATGTGCATTAACAATACAATTGCAACAATCTATCTATAACCTCACCTTAATGCTTCTGGGGCTTTCTTCTTTGGGGTCTAGTTCCCCAAGGAGATTTTCAAGTCTGTTTCCACTCACCTCACTCAACAGGAACTTACCATCCATGGTCCTTATCTTCTATATGAGATTTGTTTTAGGCTTCTCTGGCAACAAGGAAGAGCATTTTTCCAGCAAAATTGTTCTATCCAAGAGTTAGTGGCAGTTTCTTATGTTGTAGCTTTGAACGCAGCTAGAGCTCTCAGTCCAGTGAGTGGTTCTTTTACATAAGGGATGGGTAAGGTGGAACAAGCAAGACATAATTCTTCTGTTTGCTCTGTTACCCAAGCAGGTAAGTCACCTACTTCCCTTCTCCCCCAGCCAAATGTGGATGAGTATATTATGCTTTTTCTTCCATTAAGAAAAAGCTAACTTGTGACCTTTTGGTTCCAAACCGTAAGAGTTTGTCGAATAGATTTTTGGAATGATATTGTTCAATATGGCACATCCTGTTGCTATGTTTATTCTTCTTAGTAAAAGTCCTTGATGGAGCAGAAAGTTTGAAAACTGGTCAGATACTGCCATTTATATCCTCTTCAGACTGTCCTTATCCCATTGGTGCTTTATCAAGCTTTTTCACGCTGTAGTGGGACATCTTTGCACCTGCGGTTTTGAGTTAGTGATGTACCTGCATGCCCTTGTTCTTATAGCTCAGTGACATCTCTTACTTCAAGGTCATATTCCTCATACTGTTAATCTTCTATGTTGTCTAAGTTCACTCAAGAACTTTAAAAAGTCAGCTTGTGTACCATCCCAGATGACAGAGGTCTTAGTCTTCATTATGGTCATCCAGCTCTCTAAGCCTAAATATCTAGGAGAGAAGCTTCACTGTATGATGACGTAACTTTATTTGACAGAAGATGGAAAACATTTGACTCTGAGGGCCCCTAATCCAATTTATACACCTCTAATTCTTGTTCTTCCAGACAGTTGGAAGCCATATTTATTATCGAGCTGTCCAGCATTGAACAACACATTGGCAGAATTTTGCTGGTTGGGCAAAATAGAAGCCTAGAATGGGTGGGTCATCCTCTGTTCCCACTTGGATGTCCTCTTCACACCCAAATGTCGTCCTGGAACTGGATGTGAGCAGGTTGAGCGGATGGGGTAACCTCCAAAGATTTGGTACCCCACGGAATTCTCTCTCCAGATCAGCTGCTAGCCTGAACCTTTGCCATGAAAAGCTTAGTCAAACATTCTTCCAGCTGATCCATCATGCTTCGAGTGAGCATCTCCAAGGTTTGCTACATTAACAGTGTGGGCGTCATTATACTGAATAATCTGTCAGCCCTACCGACTGACCTTTAGAACTACTGTCTAGCAAGGCAGCATTTCTATGGGGTTTTTCAAATACTGTTACCAACTAGCACTTGAGAAACCTGAAGCTCTTCAGCAAATGGTTGTTGGATCCCAAAGGATTCCTGTTGATTGACTGTTTTGAGATTCTCTAGAAGTTCACCATTTTGCTACAGCTACATTGTTTTATGAGCCAGCATCCGAATCCAGAAGCATTGACTAGATGATTTTCTCCTGTATTGGGACACATTCAGGGACTATGCCTTTTCCCCTTTATCCAGGATTTCTTGATCATGGTCCATGTATGTCATTGTCTTACTTTAAGGGTCCTAGGAACCCCCTTCTGGCCCTCTCTGGCATGGTTGCCCAGGTCTCTTGCAATAAACAATGGACACTCCCCTCCTCCCTGAACACGTCCCCCGGGTCTATTCATCCTACAGAATCTTCACAGGAATTCACATTCCGGAGCCATCAAAATCCACATTCCTTTGCTAACCTAACTTGTCTCTGGGTTTTGGACTGAATCACATATATTTTGTCATGGGCTTCTAAACTTATTTGACATTTAAAAGGTAGAGTTTAGTCTGCACAGCCTTGTCAGTCTGGGTGGGTTTGTGTATGGAATGGTATGTGGATGCCGCTCGCTCACCATTTCTCTCACTCCATCTCTCTTTCAAGTTTTAACTTTTAAAACTTCCATTTATGTCAAGGAGGTTTCTTAATGCAATAATTGTCCATGTTTCTCAATTCGCTTCTCTTACCATTGTCCTTTATGATTCACCCTCATCAACACGAATGCTTTGATCTTTAGTTTGATGGGGAGGATCTACCTCTCGTTTTTTCATTGACAGAGATCTGCTTCAATCTGGGTCATGGTGGAAAACTGTATTGGGGTGCCACGATTAGCACTCACTTGTCGGGTTGTGCATTGGCCACAGCCTCCTAAGTTCTGGTCTAGAGGACATCTTATAAGGACCATTCGGTTAGTTGATTACATCTTCAGGATCTTGTATTACAAGACGATTGAGCACGCAGGTCGCTTGGTGATGGACAGGCTTTGAATATGCAATATAATGTGTGCCTTAATGCTTTGACATAAAATGAACACTGTCCAAGGTTTCTCAAGCAAAATCAAGATTTTATTAAAGATGAGGCAGCTAGTATACCCCACCTTTACCACCTCTGTTTGTTTTTTCTCTCCATGGATGCTGCCTATATGGTAGTCTTGTTTTTCTTAAAACTGGAAAGTAGTTTGGCAGGCTGTATCTTTTCTCACTGTTCTCATTATTACTGTCTTTCAACATATTATTACTGTGTTGTCAACTATGCGATGTAAGCGTTTCTCTTTGTCTTCTTCTTCCAACTGTCTTCCATTTTCCTTTCTCAAGCATGATTGGCCATTATTTGCTTGAATGTTTATATTTTCTTTCAAAGGAACTTTGCTCATTGCTTGCTGTTGATGATTATTTCTTCTCCCTGTTGCGGAACCCTCTTCCTTGCATTAAAGCTCCTCATTAACCCGTTGCTGATTTCCTTGTCTTATTTACTGTATCAAAATTAAGATGACCTTAATTTATTATATCCTTTTTGTCTTTCTCATTCTACATTCACTGCCTACTTTCTTACCTCTTAAATTGTTTGAAGAGACTGCTTCCTTGTGTCAGAAATGTTTGCTTCAGTGAATTTGTGGATACTTTGTAATGTTCTTGCAGCCGAGTATTGCAATTAAAGCAGAAATGCAGTATAGTATTTTCCTTCTTGTCTTCAATAAAACTTTAATTTTCTCCGTACAGTATAGTCAGAGCTTCATTTCACACACACATTTACCTTGCAAAATCTACATGATGATTTTAAATTACTACACATGGATGCAGACATTTCAAATGAAAAAAGGCAGCACCTCCACAACACAATGCTTAAAGTATTATTGTACAGTGATGTATAAGGAGTATAATACTTCATGACTGTAAAAATATGCCAGCAAATCTTGTCCTCAATGGTAGGCACTTTTCAGGAACTACCAATGCATTCCAACCCAAGGAAAGAAGCCTGCAATTACTAATGACAATAATGCAAATGTTTACACTTTCATCAACATTCTCTATCTCCTACTCACATATAATTTCCAACTTTCATATGTAATGCCTACTGCAAAAGGGCCTGAGCCATGCTTCTTTGAAACTCACCCACGCCAGCCATATTTGTGGGGGGCACGCTTACGCTGCTTAACTAAGTTGAATGAGTGGCGATTGAAGAGGAAAGCTGGTTGATATGTAGACTTTCCTGTCTTCGGTTTCTATTTGTTGTAAATTCTGGTGTTTTTGTTGCAGTGTTTTCTAACGTTTTCAAAATTGTGAAAAATCAGTGGTTATTAATTTTCACTTGATACATAATCCTGGGCAGAGTGTTTTCCCAGTGCTGATAAAGAAATTTGCTTTAATTTCCTTACTTCCCTTATTCATTACTGTTGTCAATTATTCCTATATTCTTTCCTGCTCCTACCTCCCTTTCATTGCATTTAAAGTTACTTTTAATTATTTCTCTCAAAGCCCTACCTGTCTAATTTCCCAGTACTCCAATCCCTCTTCCCAGTAGTCCAGTCCCACCCAATGTCAAGGATGTGCAACGGATGCAGGGGTGTGGAATTTAATAAGATATCTACTTGTCCATGGGATAGGTTGCTTCTTAAATCTACTTGTCCTCTAAAAAAAAATCTACTTGTCTGCAGATCTAAATACTGGGGCTGGAGGAGGCAGTAATCCATAGTTCCAGGGCTGGATTGCAATTGAGTCTGCAAACCTACTAACTTGCATGGTTTACGGATTTTCACCAGCTCTTCTCTAATCTTTTCCCATAATGAGAAAGGTTGGAAATTTACTACTAACAACGGCAGAAGTAGAAGTTCTTCCAGGGTTGGGAAAAAAGTGGTTGGAGGGAAAGTGAACTTGTAAACACTCAGTAGATTTTCACATGAGCAAATCTACACATGCATATTTACTCGTGCTACAATACAGTTCCCCAAATATTTTGTAGAAGTATGATTTCCTGATCTCCTGTAAGTTCTTCTGAATTCATGAAAACCACTAATTCAAAGATGTATACCATGGGTGCACTTTTGTGACTTTCTTTAATAATTGGGTTCCTAATTATGTCTGGCGTTAACCAAGACATTCTGTTTTTATTAAACTTCTATGTCTCTCTCTATTGGCCAGCTTTACTGTGAGCGATCGCATTCTGCTTTTCCACAAGGAGCATATCGGCACACAAAGTAGTTTTGTTCAGTGTCATGGACTATTGTGGCAATCAGTGGCGTAATGAAACTGGAGGTGCCCCCCCCCTGCAAAGAACATGGAGGCCCCCCCTTCCAGACCCCTCAGTGAAGGAGCTGTGCTGAGGGGGCCTCTGGAATGGAGTTGGGGGGCCTTTCTTCCGCCACTGGTGGCAATGTGTGCTTTTTGAGACCATAATTTTTGGTGAGGGCCTCGTAGCTCCCACAACAATAAAGGGTTACATAAGTCATGCAAAACAGGACACGCATTGACGAAACCAAAAGACTCACAAAAAATGTAGGATCTGTTGGTTTTGCCAGTGCTGGTTTATTTTCATGCTTCCCACGTTCTTGTTGAAAATGGTTAAACTGATTTTCCATTAGTAATATTTTTGGGAAATACTAGCATACATCAACACATTTTACTAAATGACGCTTCAAAGAAATAGCACCAAACATTTCATAGTAGTGAAACTTTATTTCCTACTTGCACTTTTTGCTGAACATTTTAATTTGAAAGCAAATAATCATCACTCTTGCTTACAAGCTTCTGCAAACATTTGCATCTAATCAGAGAGATTCTATGAGCATTATACTTAGCCTCGTATTGTTAAACTTTTCAAACATGTATATATATTTTTTTTTTATTGGAACTAGTATCAGTAGTGCATTGTGACCGTAAAACATTTATTTACAGCCCTCACCCTAATTATGAGGGTTTTTCATTAGTGAACCATAAATACATAAATATTATAGCCTTAGAACCCGCCGTAGCGGGCTCTTCCGGCTATTAAAGGCCCGCTCCCCGCGTTAAATGCCCGAGCCGAAGAGGGACTTTAATAGCCGGTAGAGCCCGCTACGGCGGGTTCTAAGGCTATTAGAACATTCTGCCACTCAGGGCAGAATGTTCTATAAAAAAAAAAAAAAATCACGGAGCTCGAGGGGATTAAAATCCCCTCGGGCTCCGTGAGGCTTTGTTCACAGCTGTTGCTGTGAACAAAGCGAACATTGGAATGTTGGCGCTGCGGGCTTTTACCGGCCAGTAAAAGCCTGCAGCACTCCATTGTTTTCAATGGAGCTTCCAGCATTCCAATGTTATAATAAAATATGGACACACTTATTACCTCAACTGCAGACAGTTCCCTTCTCTGTAAACTGTCAGCCAAAGGATTTGTGCTGCTGGGGGTTGGGCCTACTTGTTCTAAGGACAAAATAAACATGAAAACTTGTTGCCCTTGACCCCAAACAACATGTGACGGGCGTCGGGCATAGGAATTCCACATCCCTATGGATGAACATATGTTTGCAGCCCATTAATATTTGATTGTAGTAGATAAAAGGCTAACTGTGAACATTTAACTCACTTTCCTGCTACTCAGTTCTTCAGACAAATGTCAAAGATTTGCTGAAGGAAGATTTTCTATGTAGGATATGAGATCTATGTGGTTAGTGCTCAGTTATTGCAAGGCAGGGCCACTCTATCTTGATCTTTGCCTTGAGATAGTAAGAAAGAACTTTGCTAATGTATATTTACTGTCTGATCTGTGACTATTCCTGCTTTACCTGGTCATAGGGGAGAAGCTTGCATTGTTATATGCATACTATAAGCTATAGGGACCTTGGTGACATTGAACTGCTGCTGTATGAGGGTGTAGCTGAGGCTGTAAGGAAGCCTCATCAGGACCAGCCAAGATGGTGGATGCCCTTTAGCACAGGGCTGCATAGGCTTCAATAAAATCCTGCATTTATCCTTGGAAGGAGAAGACCATCTAAGCCCCTTGCTTCACTAATGAGGTGCAGCTTGGGGAGAACCTGATTCCCAGTGAAATGAAGCTACTGATGACTTAGACGTAAGATGATGAGGGAGTAGAGGCTGCATAGCTGACGAGTCTGGGGGAGAGCATGCTGAAGAGACCAGACCTACGGGATGCAGCCGATCGGGGATGCCAAGAAGCTGAACTTACTGATTGACTCAGGTTTATTTGGGGGAGGGGGGGGGGGCGGGAGTTGCTGAAGGCAGAAGCAGTCATGATCCTTGTAGCCCAGATCAAGGTGTGGGTGCCCTCAGAAAGGTGTTTGTTGGGCGAGAGACCCCTGCTTCTTGTCCTCACTTGTGACAGCTGAGCCTGAGGGGGCTTTGAGGAGCTCCAGGGTCCCAAGATGTGGAGGTGTAATCCCTTGTTTGGGACATGATATTGGACAAAGGCAGGGTGGAGGCTTGGGAGATACAGTCCAAAGTGACTGGCGCCTGCTGCCCTGAATGGTGTTGGGGGGAACACAGGCCTATAGCTGAATGCATCCTGCCAGCTGATGGACCCTGAAGCTGGGGGAAAAATCCACACTATCCTGAACAAACCCCAGGTGAGGGCCTGGCTACACATGGAGGATTCAAATACAGAGGTGACACTAAGCTGTTGGAGTGGTGGGGTCTGATCGGCCTTGTAGAGGGGCACATCTACTAGATGTCAATAATCATTTTACAGGCCCACGAATCCCGTGCGGCCCTGGTTAATTTCTGACTGGTTCAGAACCCTGATGCAGGACTGTTCGTGCAGCCCTCCTCTAGCTTGGATCCTTGGGCCCAGGGGCTGGTGAGTCCTAGAGGAGCAGGAATAACCTAGCTGATGTTCCAAAAGGCCACAACACAAAGATGGACAACTCTTGATATCTCTAGAGGCTACAAAGCTGACTGCTTTGGCAGCAACTAAAAAATAAATCCCTTCCATCAAGCCGTCGGGGTACACTGGATACATACACTGGCACAGTCTCCTTGTCAATAACATTGCAGACTGGTGCCAAAAAGGAAGTCTTTCAGACTTTGGGGCCACAGTATCCTTTTTGGAGTTACATACTAAAGACGCAGCAGGCAGAGTGCTCTGTAACAATCTCTGCTTCCTTGGATTCCTGGAAAACACTAATCCCAATGGCCTATCTCTTCTCCTCGAAAGATGGATTTGGAGCTGGCCCCATCAGACAGTCTGTAACAATGCTTCATTATTGAACAAACATATTGTACCCTAACTCGGAAGCACTGCTGATAGCCCTGCCACGCCCAATTATAGGACACATCCTTAACTACAAAGACAAAGACTCAATAATGACAACCAGGAAGGCTAGCACAGTTGCCTTTAAAGCGCTTCGGGTCATGATCTTTCCGGACTTTATGAAACATTTCCAAAAGCTATGAATATCATTTGAAGCTGCCAAACAAAAGCTATGGACAATGGAGCTCCAGTATATGCTGATCCCATTTAGTTCAGCATTTAGTTTTGTTTTTAACCAGTTTTATTGAGTTTTATTAAAAGTACACAGATAGGTCAAGTACAGTCGGAGCTGTGGAACAAATACAGTAACAGTAGTCCCATCTTATATTCTGTATGTGTAATGCATATGGGGCAGGATTCATTGGTCCTTATTATAAACATATGAACAATTAGAAACGGTAGGTCATAACAGCTACATTGTATTATAAAGAGAAACGCTGAATACTTTGGCAATTTTTCCATTTTCCCCCTGTTGTGATCATATTGCATATGTTCATGGCATCATACGCAGTGATGGTGATATAAACTAGGCTACATAATTTTACCATGTGGAATATTGCTTGCCTGGGTGGGAGATAGAAGGGAAGAAAACTTGGTAGAAAAAAGGGGGGAGTGGGACCAGTGGAGGAAGGAGATCGTGGGCACCACCTGTCTGGGTGATATGACATTCATCTAGAGTTGAGTGTGAATGTTGGCTAATCAGGGAAATCCCCCTTAAATGTTAGCAGTGCCTCCAGGTCTGCAGCTGTGGGGACCCCGCGCAGCCTACGAGCCTCCTCAGGCCTGAGTACCACAGCATCGGCCTTGTCCCACTTCTTTTTTCTTTTTGTGAAGGGGGAGTAGGAGGTTTAATACAAACAGTTCATGGAAGCAGTCCGACATAATGGAATATCTTTTTGCAGTGAGCTGACTGGGTGTGGTAAACAAAAGCTTTTACAGAGCACTTACCCAAGGCTTTACTCTTACATGCACATATTGTTTCCCATAATGTTTTTGTTTTGCTGGGGCATTTTCCAATTTTTTTTTTTGTTTGAGATATTTTATTAACATTTTATTCTCGTGCATTGATAATACAAATATAACGTATTCAATTGAAAGCATTAAACATTTCCATTTAGAGATTATACTGTTCCGATTCGTTTGAAATATTTGAAGGATTATTAGACAGTGTTTAGTCTTGCGTGCTTTTAGTTTATATAACGTCTTAACCAGTTTTCTATAGAACTATTTACATGATGGTGATTAACTAGGGGTAAGTGTCAATTGTAGGGTGGAACTTAGTCTGGGCGCCTTGCTTGTGCAGCCTTCTCACAACGTACTCACTCTAACTTGAATCTGCCAGGGGTTTACTTTTGTCTAGTGGCTGGGTGCATTGATGTCGCTTTGGCCAATCCTGGACAGTGTCAACTACATCCAGGCGGGTGCTGCCTCCCTCGACCACTTTTTACTTGGCGTTGGGGACCCTTGTACTATTTGTCCGCCGTTAGTGTTGCGTTTTAGTGCACCTGTCAGCTCTACCGCTCCTAGCTGGTGGGTGTCCTGGCTAGTCCTGGTGCATTTCCTCTCCGCTATCACGGTGCTCCCATATTTCTAAGATTTCTTCCCGTAGGGGGGTGATGGGTTTCTGGCGCAGCCCCTTCATTTCTTCACTTCCCAAGACCTGTAGCTCAGCTCTAGCCCACCTCGTGACTTCGCGACGCCACACCTCTAATGGGGGGCATCCAGGAGATTTCCAACCCAGCGCTATTTGTCTCCTATAAAGTGCTAATGCCAAATCTAAAAAACGGGTAGCTACAGTACCCACCGCTAGTCCCGAACGAAGACCCAGCAGGCACAGCGATGGGGTTTGCGCTAATCTGACGCCCAATGGTCTTTCCAGTTCGTGCAAGACCTCCTCCCAGGACCGCCGGATTCCCGGGCAGAGCCACAGCATATGGTCCAAGTCTGCATCTGGCTCACTGCATCTAGGACATGATCTGGAGTCACCCCCATAGATAATGTTTAGTCTATGCGGTGTAAGATACGTTCTGTGCAAGTAATTAAATTGTATGTACCTCAATCGTGTGTTCCTAGACACTGTCCTAGGGCATGCAAGGACCTTCTTCCACTCCGCCTCTGTCAGGGCACTCTCTAGTGTCTTTTCCCATCTCTCTTGTAATGACTGAAGGGGGGTCAGTGTGCGCTCATTCTGGGTCTTGTACAACTTAGTGACCAGGTAGGTATCCTCGCCCATGGTCAGGAGGAGATGCAGAATGTTATGTGTCTCCGGTTCTGCATTAATCGTACCCCAGTGCGTTTTGATACGGTGAGTCAGGTGCTGGTAAGTTAAGAACTGCCCAGTCGGTACATTATTCCTTTCAGCTAAATCCGTGAATGATCTTAATACTCTGCCGTGGAAGAAATCACAGAGAGTCTTCACCCCTTTACTCGCCCAGTTCCCCAGGCCACTGCTAGTCGTCGACCCGTCCAACGGGTGGAACACCAGCCACTCCAAAGGAAGAGCCGGGGAATACCCTGCCCCTATTCCCACACGGCGTGAACATCGTTTCCAGCAATATATTGCAATTTTCAGTAGAGTACTTTCTTCCTTGCGCGTTCCTGTCCGGGTGATCATGTGTGTGAGTATCCAGTTTCCATCTCTCACTCTGCCAACTGTGTGTCTATCCATGTGGCCTCCCCCTGCGACCCATCTAGCAATCCACTGTAACTGACAGGCCAAGTAATAAGATTAGAAATCTGGAACACTGAGTTCCCCCATGAGCGCCGGTCTACAGAGGACAGGAAGCTAGGCATGCCTGCGGCCTCCATCCCATATAAGATCTCTGAGTAGCGTGTTTAACTCGTGGAACCATGTCGAGGTCACCGGTAAGTTGGTAAAGAACTAAAGGAGGTGTGGGAGCATTATCATCTTTGACAGGGATATCCTAGCTGAGATGGTCAGTCTTAGGGATCTCCAAAATCCCACCGACGAGCAGAGTGCCTTACCTATGTTACCCTCACGTAAGTCTCTCAGGTCATGGAACACTTGGATGCCCAGGTATTTAAAGGTGTGCGGTGCCCACACAACGTCAACAGGGCATTTCGATGGGCGCGTTCCGCCCGCTCTCAGCGGGAAGACGAATGTCTTACCTCTATTCAACCGGAGCCCCGAGAGGGTTCCAAAGTTGTCCAATTCCTCTAATGCCCAGGGTAATCCTGTCTCACCATCCCTCAAATATATCAGGACATCGTCTGCGTAGAGTGAGATGATATTTTCAGTCTGTCCCCACATTATCCCTCTGCCCGACCAAGTGGATCGGAGCCGGGCGGCCAGGGGTTCGATAGCTAGGGCAAATAATAGTGAGGACAGAGGATATCCCTGTCTAGTGCCCCTGTGAACTGGGTATGCTTCTGAGACCGACCTTCCAGTTTTCACTCTTGCCAGTGGGGATGCATATAACAGATCTACCCAGCGTACTCAATTTGCTCCTAGTCCCATTCGGAGCATCACTGTCTGCAGAACGTCCCATCTCAGGGAGTCAATTGCCTTCTCGAAGTCTATTGCCAGGAGGGTTGCACCTGGTGGTTTCTCAGTTTGTGGCTTGTGCAAGATGGAAAACAGGCGTCTCAAATTCAAGGAGGTGTTCCGTGCCGGAATAAAGCCATTTTGATCTTGGTGTATTAGATTAGGGACATGATGAAGGATCCGATTGGCCATGAGTTTACTGAGAATTTGAAAGTCACAGTTTAACATTGACAATGGACGGAAGTCGGTCACTGAGAGCTCACCTGTGTCCCGCTTGGGCAGCGGGACTACTAGGGCCTCTTTCATTGAGTTGGGAAGCAAGCCCTGTTGAAATGCCTCTGTGAACATCTCTACTAGTCTGGGAGCTAGTAGTGTCCAGTACTTTTTATAGAAGTCTATCGGTAGACCATCGGTGCCTGGGGTTTTTCCCAGATGCTAATTGCGATATGGCTTCCTGCACCTCTTCTAGTGACACTGGGCCCCCCAGACTGTCCATGTCGCTATCCGTTAATGTGGATGGTGGTAGTGGGTGTAAATATGCCTGGACCTGCTCTAACCCAATCGGATTTGGTTGCCTGTATAGAAAGGCATAGTACTCTAGGAAGGCCCCATTAACTTCTTTAGGTGTGTATTTAAGCTTCCCCTCCATATCTCGCATATTCACTATGGGTGTCCCTTCGCCTCCAGGTCTCACCAGCCACGCCAGCATTTTCCCAGATCTATCCTCTTCTGCTTGCACCGAGGCCCAATATCTCTGCGCGCTATGGAACCTCAACTGTTCCTCAATTCGGGAAAGCGAAGACCTTGCCTCCTTTAATCTATCCCCCCTTGTTCCTGTACCATTACCGTTCTTTTCTTCTTCGTGGATGATCTTTTCTAACTCAATCAGTTCCCTTTCTAGCGTGCGCTGGATTCCAGCCGTCTGGCTCATGCAGTGGCCTCTCACTGCCACTTTAAGGGTTTCCCATTCTATGCCCCTAGATGACGCAGATCTAGTATTAAAGGTGATATGATCTGTGAGATAGGAGCGGAGTGTCTCTCGATATGCTTGATCCTCTAAGGTAGCTGGTCATAATATCCATAACGGGATGGGTGTCCTGTCCTCAGTTGCCCTCCATATGAGTAATAAGGGGTTATGGTCGGACAGGGTGCACCCTAAATATTCAGTATGAGTTACATTTTGTGTGGCCTTTGCGGAGCACAGAATCCTGTCGATCCTGGTGTGTAGTTGGTGCAGGCTAGAGTAATATGAATAGTCCCTGTCTGTCAGATGTTGGGGGCGCCAGGCATCTGTCAGTCCCCAACCCAGCATCCATTCCCGAGAGCGGTTGGCTATTTTATGTGTTATTGCCCCCTTAAGTGGCGGGGTGGAGCGGTCCATGTCCACGTCCACTACACTATTAAAATCTCCTCAGATGAACAGCTCCTCCCCACTCCGACGCGTAAGATGACCAGACAGTTGCTGCAAAAAGGGGATCTGGTCCTGGTTAGGGGCGTATATACTGCATAAGGTAATTGGGACTCCATGGAGGCGGCCCCCCACTATCACAAATCTGCCCTCCTGGTCAATATTGGTGGAATTAACTTCAAAAGGAACCCCTGCCCTTATCCACACTAGTGCCCCCCTGGCATAGGCTTAATATTTAGTAGCAAAAATCTGACCCCTCCATCTGCACCTTAGTTTGTCTATTTCAGCAGCAGTGAGATGAGTTTCCTGCAATAAGGCAACATGCACCCCCCTCCGTTTCAAGTACGAGAGCACCCGATGCCTCTTAGAGGGCGAACCCAGTCATCTAATGTTCCAAGTCAGGAAGGAATAGTTAGCCATTTCGGGGTGTAGTAAACAGTCCGATTTCCCCCTTCCCTCCAGCGCCAGATCTCCTCACCCCTCTCGTTGAGCTTAATGTGGATAATTCGTAACCCCAGTTTCGCCATCTAAAGACTTAGTTGTAAACCCTAACGCCCAAACCCCAGGGCACCTCTCAAACTGTAGGTTGCCCAGCAAACATTGCAACAGTGCAGTAATAACAACAAGTCAATTAGAGTTCTCGCCATTCTGATTTGAATGGTCAAGAAACCAGTTCTGCATCCTCAACGCAGCGTTCTAGGCGGTGCACACGGTCTGCGAGATGCAGAACTGATGCTGCAAGGTTTTCGTGCTTCGGAGGGATCTGATATCGTTGTTTCTGTTTCTTTTACTCTGTCTGCCAACTTGTGATGGTCTGCCCTCAGGAACCCCAGCTCTACTGCCACTTGGTTAATGTCCTGTCTCAAAGAGATTTTTGTGTCTTCGATGGCCCTTAGGATCTTCTCGAGGGTTGCCTGTACTGTTGGTTGCGTGAGATCTCCCATGGTTTCTTTTTGGTGTGTGCTTATAGGGTTACGATGCAGTGCTTTGCTTCTGGTCTTACCCTTGGAAGACATTCGGTACCCGTATTACTGTGAGCTAGGTGTCGAACAGGGTGGTGGGTTACTCACCGACGGGGTGCAGGTATACTCGTTCTCCCATCAAGCCCAGTTTGTCAATACTGCAGCCACAGGTCTGTTTTCAGTCGGGGCTAGATGAGTTCTTTAGTAGGGGGAGGGATCCAGGAGGGTACCAGGATCCGAAGAAGGCCGCTTTGTGCTAGGTTGTGCAGGATTAGGTTCCATTTGGAACACTCAGTTGGTAGAACCCAAACAGGGTCTTGGATTGCAGGTAGTGTCTACTTCAAGCACTGGTGACCGGGCTCACCACAGTTCCCCTCCGGCTCCTGTCACTCCCAACGCCCGTGGGCCCGCAGTGTTTAATTCCACCGCGGGTATCTTCCTTAGTGCCGTATCTTTCACGGGCACCGCATCCAGGCCCAGCTCCGGAGGCAATCCGCTATCTCTTTGGTTCTGATTGTCGGTACCAGCGAGAGCATCCGCACCACCACGCCGGTCAAAAAGCAACTAGCGACCACCACAAAGCAGCAGATCGTAGATCCCAGCCGAATCCCGTCAGCGGGTCCTCCCCGGGTCACTTGTACATCAGGGCGCCCAGGCCCAGCGCATCTGTCTTGTTGCCTCAGAGTCCGGTGTACTTAAAATCTGGAGCGTTCCTTGTGCCGGGCTGGCGAGGACCCTCCTCTGGGACGCTGCCTCCCCCTTCAGGTAGGCCCCATCTCGGTCTGTGCTCTCCCGGCAGGCGGGGAGGCAGTCCCACAGTCTCCACCGGGCCGCACGCCACTGGTCACTCGCCGAGCCCGGCCCGGCGGCCCCACGCCCCCGCCCAGGCCCCGGTCGGAGCCACAGCCAACCAGCCTCAGGTTCGGTGGGGCGAGCCCTTTCGATCAAGCGGCCCTCTCTGGCCGGATCACGGAGCCCTCAGTGTCTGGTGTTCTCTCGCGTCGGGATCGCGTTGCAGCCCGGCCGCAGCGCGCTTCCTTCTCATGCGGCCTACGGCTTTGTCTGCACCAGGGCCGCCCCGTTAGGACTCCTCCCGGAGGCCCCCGCAGTCGGGCCGCCACCCCCGGGAGAAGTTGGGGGAGCTCCTCGTCTCTCCGGCAGCCCGCAGCCTAAGCCATGAGTCACTCCCCGCCGCCAGGTTCTCCTCACCTCGGCAAGACGCTACTTGCATAGCGTAAATCGGATCCGGCCTAGTCCAAGTCCCCGCTCGCGCCGGGTCTCGGGCACCTGGTTTAGTTTTTGCTTCTCCCCAACCCGGTCGGGCGATCCCTGCTGGGAAGCCCAGATACTACGCCACAAGATCACAGTCCTGGCTCCCGGGAGGATGCCGATTGCAGCAGGATTAATTAAGGCCTTGACGGAGCTCTAGAACTAAGCGTCCGCCATGTTGGCCTGATTAGCCATGCCCCCTCGGCCTTTTCCCACTTAAGTGTTGCTACACACCAGTTTTCCAACCCTGGTAGTGTACGGGCATTCCAGTGCATGGTGATGATTCTGTGAACCATCAGCAGTGCTCAGTCAATAAAGCTATTCAGAGCTTTTGCAGTTTTTGTGCATTTAAATAGTCCCAGCAGCATCCCTTCCATTGTACACACATTGTTTCAGCCCGTCACCTTTGCTAGCACATTTGCAATGTCTCCCCACAGTGCCGATGTCACTGGACAATTCCAAAACATGTGTGTCATGTCGGCAGCTGGCCTCTGGCATTAGGGACAGTCCGAGCAAGAGCCATATATTCTGTGGGGGCTCTCTGACATGAGATAAGCTCTGTGTAGGATGTTATTTTGTATGCATTGAAACTTAGCATTGCGTGACAGCTTTCTTGGGTATATAAGAGTGCTCTCTCAAATTCTTTTTCTGTTAGTTTGTATCATGTGTCTCTTTCCCAACACCTGCAGGTCAGTGATAAATGGTTGTATG
The DNA here is from genome assembly GCF_031143425.1 of Pleurodeles waltl. NCBI lineage: Eukaryota > Metazoa > Chordata > Amphibia > Caudata > Salamandridae > Pleurodeles > Pleurodeles waltl. Next base: position 694,611,874 of record NC_090437.1, on the reverse strand, counting down.
TGGTGTGTGCCAGGGTCCAGGCAAACCAGGTGTTTAGTTGACGACCGCTACCTATAGTGTGGCGTGTATACACCAGTGGGTGCTGTTCCAGCTGCGTGTCTGTGATGTGCCATAACTGACAACTGACCCAGCCCAGCTAATAGTCGGCCATCTGCTAAGAAATGTCCTACCAGTGGTTCACAGTCCATCTGTAACTGCTTGAATGGTAAGAGAGTGCCATTGTGAAATGAGGCTTATAGTGGCTTCCCAAGCCGACAGGCCCCCTCCCAATCATGTTGCGAAAGGGTGTGATGGACCAAAGTCGGATTTATGGGAAATACAGTTGGGGGGGTAGTGGCATGAGACCTAAAGTTCCAACGCTGTCATGTGCTGTGGATCATTGGACTCTTGAGGGGGTCTTGCCCACGGGAATAAAGCCTCCTGTACCACACAATGTGCATGATTAGAAGAGGGTAGTCCCATCTCCTCCAACAGTCGTCCCGCTAAACAACGAATGGACCATTGGAGCTGTGCCGCTAAGTAATAATGTTCAAAGTTGGGGGATCCCAGGCCTCCCTTGTCTACAGGTAGTTGTAGCTTGCGCAGCACAACTAGACGTCTGCCCTTATTCCAGATGAAACTTCTTAGTGTAGTGTGAAGTGCGTGGAAAGTACCTCAGGTTATGTGCACACGAACGATTGTGAAAGAAATATAGTAAGCAGGGGAGAATCACCATATTAGATAGGGACACTCCTCCCAGGGCTGTGAGTGGAAGCGTACCCCAGAATGCCATTTAGGGCTGGAGGCAAGCGAAGGCTTTAGTGAGATTCCCATATATGAGGTCTTGGGTCGTGTGGTAACTATGTATGCCTAAATAACGCAATGTGCAGGGCATCCAGGGAAGAAGGTGTGAATCTACCACAGGTATTGTGTCCGGGTGTAATGGAAACAAACAGGATTTGGCCTAGTTTACTCCGAGGCCAAAGGCTGCTTGAAATTCCGACAGGATATTCCAGATCTCCGATATTCTGTTCCTGATATCACCGATGTAGAATAAGACATCATCCACATATAGCAAGACTATGGGGGTCATTCCGACCCCGGCGGTCAAGGACCGCCGGGGCCGGGGATGCGGGAGCACCGCCAACAGGCTGGCGGTGCCCCGCAGGGCATTCTGACCGCGGCGGTTTGGCCACGGTCAGAACAGGAAAACCGGCGGTCTCCCGCCGGTTTTCCGATGCCCTCAGGAATCCTCCATGGCGGCGCAGCTTGCTGCGCCGCCATGGGGATTCCGACACCCCATACCGCCATCCTGTTCCGGCGGTATGGGGTGTCGTGGGGCCCCTGCAGTGCCCATGCCCATGCCCGTAAGAGGGCCCCACAAAGAATTTCAGTGTCTGCTCAGCAGACACTGAAATTCGCGACGGGTGCAACTGCACCCGTCGCACCTTCCCACTCCGCTGGCTCCATTCGGAGCCGGCTTCCTCGTGGGAAGGGGTTTCCCGCTGGGCTGGCGGGCGGCCTTCTGGCGGTCGCCCGCCAGCCCAGCGGGAAAGCCAGAATGGCCTCTGCGGTCTTTGGACCGCAGAGCGGCCATATGGCGGTTCCCTCCAGGCGGGCGGCTCCTGCCGCCCGCCGGGGTCTGAATGACCCCCTATATGCCTCAGTCCGTTCAGAGGAATGTCCCACGCCTGAACCTGTTGTCGAAGCCTCTGCACCAGAGGCTCCATTGCCAGAGCAAAGAGAAGCAGGGACAGGGGGACAACCGTGCCACGTCCCTCTGCTCAACTGGAGCAGGGGAGGAGGTTGAAGTAGGGGTGGGGGTTTGATGCATTGCCCGATCTTCACTCTGGCAGTGGGCTCTGTATATAAGAGGTGGATAAGCCTTTGCATCCGGCTGATGATGCCCAAGGAAGTGAGGGTCAAGAACAGATACTCCCAGCCCACTGTGTCAAAGGCCTTTTCTAAGTCTAACACCATGCAGGCAGCATGGGGTCATCGGGTGGGAGAAAGCTCCATCACTCTATGTAGTCTATGGATGTTGAGTGTGGTAGATCTACCTGGGGTAAAGCCATTCAGGTCTGAATGAACCAGCTTAGGCATATGCTTAAGGAGTCAGACTGCAGTGCTCTTGCTCACTGTCTTGCAATAGGACCCAAGCATAGACAATAGGCGGTACAAAGTTAACTCTAGGGTACTCTTATTGGGTGTGGGAAGGGATACAAGGAGGGGCTGAGAACTGCATGGCATCCTAAATACTAAGGACCATGTTGACTGTCTTTCCTTTTCCCTCTCAAACATCCTGGTACAGTTTTTGGATGGGGCTATGGGCTTGAGAGCAGAATGGCTCATTTTGATCTTACTAACCCTTAGACCTCACACTCCCCCTTTTTTTTTTTTTTTTTTTTTTTTTCTTTTCTCTCTGGTTTTTTTTTTTTTTCCTTGTGAGATATATGGGGGAATTTATGCACCCTTACAATTTCAACTGACCAAGATCAGTTTCTTCTCAACTCTATAGGACGTTATACAGTTGAATCCACACACAGTCATTTGCATGCTTACAATCCTATTCGATGTCTGTATCCATGCCAACACTGTCGGATGAGTACACCTACAGACTCAGATGAAGTCGTAGAAATTGTCAGTTATCTATTCAGTGGCAAATTACTGGGGGGCTCCTGGAGGAATCTTTTAAAGGTTTTACCACCCCACAATCCCCATCTCTGCTAGGCATGTTTGAACAGGCCCGATGACAGCGGATGCTTCCCCACAGAGCTTCAGGTGGCGCACATTGTCATCATCCCTAAATAAAACAGACCAGCTGACAAACCTGCCCAAGATCACTAATATTGAACCCAAAATTCTCCCTACAATTGTAGCACAAAGACTAGTGGCAGTGATTCCCAATGTGATTTACCCTTATCTGCACAGCTTTATGCCCCACAGGGGCACTAGACACAATATTTACCTAGCATGTAGTATATTGGCAATGTATAATTGACTGCAGAATTCCACGCCTTACTGTTTATAGACCTAGAGAATATGTTTTACAGTGTCTCCTGGGAGTATCTCTTTGAATTACTGTCATATATAAGACTGGGCTCTCACTTTATTGATTACTTCCATTTTTTATATGCAGGAATCCGAACTCTGATAGAGAACTCACTATCTAATGTATTTGAGCTGGAGAGAGGAGTGAGACAGTGTTGCCCTCTCTCCCCTACTTTTTGCTTTGGCAATAAATCCCCTAGCACACCAGATACAACAGTCAAATCTAGTGTTGGGATTCCAGTGGTAGGACCACTTGAAAGACAGAATATCGTTATACCCACACAATTTTCTTCTGTAACTTGGTTGTCCAGAAACGTTAGGTCCGGCAATGGTAGAACTGCTGGATAACTTTGGCTGCTACACCAGACTTCAAGTTATTTGGCCCTAGGGAAAAGGGATTTAAGTCAAAACCCAATTCATTACATGTGTGCCTTACAGGGAGGGAAGGCATAGCCAAACCATAAATATACTTCATTTCTTAGAATGTGTACACAGACACACAAAGCACTGGATGCTATTGCCACTATCCATGATGGGGAGAATCTCTGCTACAAATGGTCATCCTCCCCAAGGTTTTGTATATTCTGGAAAATTATCCTTATGCCTTACTCCAAAATTAGCTTTGAAACAAGATGTCCATCAAGACAACTATTCTGTTGAATAAAAGACAACCAAGAATATCTTTACTTAAATTCTGAAAAACAATGTATAATGAAGGCATGGCTATGATAGACACGACATCGCCTAATAGTGTGAAACAACTGGATTTATTCTGATTAACTGTCGCTGATGACAGATTCAATATATACAGTGGAACTTTTAGCTCTGAGGGAGAAATCCCCATTCCATTCCCTAAATAAGGGGTGGGGGGGGGGAGTGCAAGGACACATCACCAGTGACACATGTGGTACATGACTCTTGGAGAGCTATCACTAGACACATTGAGTGAATGAGGCTTTGTTGGCTGAAACAGTCTTCAGATTTGATCCGTGGGAGATGTGATTAGATGTGTACATATGAAAACGTTCACCAAATTAAGCCATTTGCTGCCAGGCCTCCTGTGCCGAGCCTTTTTTTGGCTATTTGGGGCAGTTCACGCTTAGGCCCTCAGAACCTTTTCTCCACATAAGCTACCCATGCCAAATTTGCATCCTTTTCCCCCAACATCCTAGGGATTCTAGAGGTGCCCAGACGTTGTGGGTTCCCCTGAAGGAGACCAAGAAATTAGCCAAAATACAGAAAAAAATAGTTTAAAAAAAAAAAAGAAATGGGAACAAAGGGCTGCAGAAGAAGGCTTGTGGTTTTTTGACTGAAAATGGCATCAATAAAGGGTTTGCAGTGGTAAACTCACCATCTTCCCAGCTTTCAGGTACAGGCTGATTGGAATTCGAAAACCCAATTTTTCAACACAATTTTGACACTTTACTGGGACATACCCCATTTTTACAATTTTTTGTGCTTTCAGCCTCCTTCCAGTTAGTGACAGAAATGGGTGAGAAACCAATGCTGGATCCCAGAAAGCTGAACATTTCGGAAAAGTGAACAAAATTCTGAATTCGGCAAGAGGTCATTTGTGTAGATCCTACAAGTGTTTCCTACAGACAATAAGAGCTGAAATAAAAGAATATTGAAATTGAGGTGAAAAGAACAGCCATTTTTCTCCACGTTTTACTCTGTAACTTTTTCCTGCAATGTCAGATTTTTAAAAGCAATATACTGTTACGTCTTCTGGACTCTTCTGGTTGGGGGGATATATAGGTCTTGTAGGTTCATCAAGAACCCTAGGTAACCAGAGCCAATAGATGAGGTACCTTGCAATGGGTTTTCATTCTATACCGGGTATACAGCAATTAATTTGCTGAAATATAAAAAGTGAATAATAGGTATCAAAAAAACCTTTGTATTTCCAAAATGGCCACAAGATAAGGTGTTGAGAAGCAGTGGTTATTTGCACATCTCTGAGTTCCGGGGTGCCCATACTAGCATGTGAATTACAGGGCATTTCTCAAATAGATGTCTTTTTTACACACTGTCTTACATTTGGAAGGAAAAAATGTAGAGAAAGACAAGGGGCAATAACACTTGTTTTGCTACTCTGTGTTCCCCCAAGTCTCCCTATAAAAATAGTACCTCACTTGCGAGGGTAGGCTCAATGCTCGCGACAGGAAACACAAAATGGACACATCACATTTTTACATTGAAATCTGACCTGTTTTTTGCAAAGGGCCTAGCTGTGGATTTTGCCCTTTAGCTCAGCCGGCACCTAGGGAACCCTAGAAAACCTGTGCAGTTTTGAAAACTAGACCCCTAGGGGAATCCAAGATGGGATGACTTGTGGGGCTCTGACCAGGTTCTGTTACCAGGAATCCTTTGCAAACCTCAAAATTTGGCCAAAAAAACACTTTCTCCTCTCATTTCCGTGACAGAAAGTTCTGGAATCAGAGAGGAGCCACAAATTTCCTTTAATCCAGCGTTCCCCCAAGTCTCCCTATAAAAATGGTACCTCACTTGTTAGGGTAGGCCTAGCGCCTGCGCCAGGAAATGCCACAAAACACAACGTGGACACACCGCATTTTCACAAAGAAAACAGAGCTGTTTTTTGCAAAGTGCCTAGCTGTGGATTTTGGCCACTAGCTTAGCCAGCACTTAGGGAAACCTAGCAAACCTGTGCAGTTTTGAAAACTAGACACCTAGGGGAATCCAAGATGGGGTGACTTGTGGGGCTCTGACCAGGTTCTGTTACCCAGAATCCTTTGCAAACCTCAAAATGTGGCCTAAAAAACACTTTTTCCTCTCATTTCAGTGACAGAAAGTTCTGGAATCTGAGAGGAGCCACAAATTCCCTTCCACCCAGCGTTCCCCCAAGTCTCCCGATAAAAATGGTACCTCACTTTTGTGGGTAGGCCTACTGCCCGCGAAAGGAAATACCCCAAAACACTATCTGGACACATCAAACTTATCAAATACAAAACTCCCTGTCTTTGCGGGGGGCACCTGCGTTTTTGGTCCTGGGCTCAGCAGCCATCTAGGGAAACCTACTAAACACAGACATTTCTGAAAACTAGACACCTGAGGGAGTCCAGGGAGGTGTGACTAGCGTGGATCCTCCAATGTTTTTAATACCCAGAATCCTCAGCAATCCTCAAATTTAGCTAAAAAATCAAATTTTCCCACATTTCTGTGTGGGATCACTGCACCGAGAGAAAGTTCATCCCACCCAACGTTCCCCTCAGTCTCCCGGTAAAAATGATACCTCATTTGTGAAGGTGGGCCAAGTGCTTGTGACAGGGAAGAGCCAAAAACATATTGAAATTGCGGGGGCACCAAAGTGGGTCCAAAAGGGCAGTTTGAAAAAAAACATTTTTAGGCTGACAAGTGCAGCAGACTTTTTATCGGTATAGATGAGACAATGCTGGGTGGTAGGAATTTTGTGGATTCCTGCAGATTCCGGAAGGTTCCATCACAAAAATGTAGGAAAAATGTGTAATTTACAGCAAAGTTGGAGGTTTGCAGGGCATTGTGGGTAAGAAAATGGTGCGGGTGCATGTGAAACACACTACCCTGGAATCACCCAGATGTTTAGTTTTCAGATGTGTCTAGGTCTTGTGGATTTTTCTACATGGCAGCGTCTCAAAGTCCATAAAGTGCAGCCCTCACCATTCCAAGTGGGACGATTTTGAGAGTTAGCCAAGCTCTCATGGCCCAAATGTAAAACCAAAACCCAAAATAATCAAATGTCCTTTTGCTTGCCGTGGGATAAGATGTTTTAGTGTGTGGGGGAGAGCTGAAAGACTGTTACCCCCTTCAGTTGGGGTGGGGGCATAACCAGGCCCATACTGGTTGGTAGCCACCACCCCAATATATATATATATTTTTTAATTCCCTGGCATCTAGTAGACTTTCTGCCCCCGGGGTGTGGATCAGGGATAATTGTCCCATCTGCCCACTGGTGGGCAGAACAACTTTGGCCCCATTTATTTGGGGTGGGGTTAACCCCACCCTCTTATTTTGGGAAAAAAACTTCCCTGGTCTCTGGTGGGCTTTCTGAGGGCAGATGGGCCTTCCAAAAATAGGCCAATCTGCCTCCAAGGGGGGCAGATATGGCCAACAATAATGTGCCCCCATGGGGAGCGACGCTTACCCAAGGGGCTGCCCCCATAGAGAAAACACACACATACACACACACCAATCCCTGGTGCCTAAGAGCGGCCTAATAGAAATACACCAATCTGCCCCCAAGGGAAGCAGAAATGGCCTAAAATAACCCCCCCCCCCCAGGGGAGCGATCATTGCCTAAAAAACATCTAAAAAAAATAATGATCCCTGGCGCCTAGAGTTTTCTGCCCCCCCTAATAACAATAGGCAGATCTGCCTAAATGGCCTAAAATAAATTTCCTTTCCTTCCCTTTGAAGCCTCTCAGGCCCCCATCACATGATCAGAAGAGAAATGCAAAGCATTTCTCTTGGGGAAGTGGCCTCTGATGAGTTCAGCGTGCGAATGTGCGCTGACGCCATCAGACGTCACTGGGGGGGGGGGGAGGGAAGGGTCGGGGGTGGAAGGGGAAGGGCTTCACCTTCCGAGCTCTCCATGCTGAGGACGTAATGGTTACTTTCGCGGCACAGGAGCAATGTGCCGGTGGACGTAACCATTACGTCCCCGGCACAGAAGGGGTTAAAGGAAGAGTACAGGTTGTTGCATGCAGACCCAATTCAATAATTACTGTCCGCTTAGGCATGCGCTGACACCATACATAACAGTCATAGCAGAGATCCCGGAATATAGTCCTTTGAGGCAAACCTAGTGATATCCCCTCTTCCCAGTAGAGGGAAGGTATCTGATATCTAAAAATAACTAATAATCAGTTCCCCTGTGCCCTCCACTAAAGTTAGAAATGAGAGTCAGACATTGGTGCCTTAGAGGATGAAGAATGGGTGTTCACGCTCATGGCACCACGTGGAGCATCCAACATGAATAGGCTCTTCCCTTTTAAGTTCAAATACTTAACACAGAGTATATCTCACTCCCAAACAGATGTGACTTTTTCAAAAGGGGTGGGCGGGGAGTGGGGCTGGAATGCTTAGGTTGTAGGGCAACACCAGGGGATTTTCTACATACTTTAAGGTCCTGCCCTGCGTTAGAACTTTTTGGGTCATATGTTTTTTGCACATTGTAGTGTGTTATGGGTTGACCAGTGGGCCGAAACCAACCCTATGAATGTGATAAGGGATGAAGGATATACCAATGTGGGGAAGGTCTTTTTGAGACTGTTTCAAAATAGGGAAAAGAGCGATCACTCAAAATTGGAGGAGTCCAACACCTCCAAGTACCTCAGTGTTGAAACTGAGGGTAGACAGAGTCTAGATTCTTGAATTACCAATATATGAAGCCTGTGGCTTCCCCAAAACATAAAAGGATAGGGGGCAGATGGACAGAATACTATCAGGAAGAGACTGAGGTAACAAATTGGAGTAGTTGAATCCCCTACTCCTCCTTTCTTCTCCCTTCCCCGTTCCCTCCTCCTTATATTTACATACCTGATATTGCAAAAGGTCTCCAGGTATATATAGAGTTATGTTTGATCTGCTTCTGTGGGACTTAAGTTATACGACGGACGAGATATCAGCCACATTTGTGATGGAGGAAACCCCTCTGTCAAGGTTGTAATAAGGTCCTTAGTCTCTGCATGCTAAAAGGGGCTTCAGGTGACCTTGCAATTCAATTGATACTATATGCACAATTAGTTAAAATCATTAAATACAAAAGAATCAAGTGTATCATTGCTAACAAATGTTTAAATCAATATGGAGACATAAATACCCTGACCCCCAAAAACCAGGGCAGTTAAAGTTAGTTTTACAATCTTCATTTTGTACTCAATCCTTAATAAAAGCTTTATAAAGGGGCAGTTTAAAATTATGCCATTTGGTTTAAAACCAGTAAGAACTGCTTGCCGACAGGAGTGAATGCCATGTGGGTTGAAGGCAGCTCTCAGGTGTTCTCTCCTCTCTTGCAGTAGTGCCAGACAGATGCATAGCATGTAGATGATGCATTCTTTAGATGCCCCCATAAACAGCAAGTGTTTGACTCACTATTCTGTTTCCTTGGCAAGTTGTGCATGAGCGAAAGCAGATGATCTAAATGAAAGTTCATTGTCTTGCCTTTTAGGAACGCCGAATAACAAGGCTCAAAGTAGGGCTATGATTTTAAAGTCTTGCAGTTGCTTAAGAGCATTCAGGGGGATGATTTTTTTCAAAATGTAGCCTTGTCTGAGGCCAGTGAGAATTCCTTCATAGAACAACTAACTACCTTTTTTTAGAGCAGCATACGGGATGTTTAGGTTCCAGAATTATTCAATTTTAAGGGCTTTAATAGGCAAGTCCAGATAGTTCCTTGCTAGCATAGTGGAGTAGGTAGTTACTGCAGACCATAGATGTTCATTGATGGATTTGTCAGTTGTGTTTTTTAATTTATAACATTTGATGTAGGCTCCTTGACTTACACTAGGTTGCTTGATTGACCCAAATTGCAGACGTCCTTGGGCCAGAAAAGCATTTTTAGGTGAATTGAAGATACTTCTGAACACTTTTGAGGTTAAATGTAGATTTTCCTAGTTTTAATGACGGAAAGTCTTAATTTTATTAAAGACACGGAGGCGAGTATTATGCGTTTCTTTTCTTGCTTTATTAAACAGCAGCAAGTGAAGAAAAAACTACAAATGCCATAGGTGAAGAGAAACGAACCATTGGGAAAAGATTTGTAGTCCATATTAACAAGAACCAATAAACAGCACAGTATGCTATTATGACGTAACTTGACTGCGAACAGCCCTCTTTTCTTGTGTGTTAAAGTCAATTAAAACGAAATAAAGGAAAAATAAAAGCTAAAATAAGAACGGCCATAATAAGGATAATAATTCAGAACAAAAGTTCATTAGTCCAGGACACTGTAGATGAATAGAAGCACACTGGTGATCAGTCGCACCCAGGAGTGTAGAAGAGGAAGGACGAATAAACGATGATGGAAGATCCGCAGAGTGAGATAATTTCTGAACAGCTGATGTTGACACTGAAGGGGGGGGGGAACACAGAAAACAAACAGCAGTTACTGATAATAGAGGTGGGATAATACTCGACTCAGTGTCTTTAATAAAATTAAGACTTTCCATCATTAAAACTAGGAAAATCTACATTTTATGACAAGACCGGAGGCTCCTATTATGCGAGTTCAAAGCAAATTAACAACATTGGTAGAGACATTATCAACCGGTTTACAGTAAAAACATTTTGAAAACATTATCATTAGACCAATCAGCGGATCTAAGAATGTCGTCAAGGCGGGAACCCATCCAGAAGGCTTTAGATGCCATAGCACCTCTGGAAAAGTGAGCTCCAAATCTGGAGGTGTCAATGCCGGCCAAAGACATTATCCATTTAACCCAGCGAGCTAAAGTAGCCGCAGACACAGGACGATAAGGACTCCTGAAAGAAATAAGGAGTTGTGGAGTTGAAGACGTTCTTAAATGAGCTGTCATCTGTTCATAAACTTTTAAACATTGTGCAACACATAATTTGGGTTGGTCCGGGAAATATGGATAAAAGACAGTATGTAGATTTGTTTTAGTTCTGCGAGATATAGAAAATAATACACCAGAAGGAGTAAATTGCCTGGAAGAGATATCCAACACTTTAACATCAGAAATACGCTTAATAGAGATGAGACATAACAGCATAGTGAGTTTTGCAGATATAATTTTCAAAGTAAGAGAGGAATTATCCGGCCATGCAAGGAGGAACTTCAACACTTCATTAACATCCCATAAAAACCTATATTTAGGTAAAGGTGGATTAGAAAACTTTACTCCCTTTAACAGACGGCAAATGAGAGGGTGTTCACCCACAGGTTTTCCATTAACGAACTGATGACCAGAGGAAATAGCTGATCTGTACAGATTGATAGTACGGAAAGCTTTGCCTTTGCTATCTTCGGCGGCCAGAAAGTTCACGCTAAAGATGGCATCTGCTGAAAAGGAATCAATGTGTTTTCCCAAACACCAGCTGTGCGATAAAGCCCATGCTGACTTATAGGCCTTTCTTGTTCCTGGAGCCCAGGCCTGTCTGATACAGTCCGCAGCGTGTGCCGAAATAAGAGGGAAAGATGAGGAATTCCCGAAATTTTCCATGCTGAAAGATAAAGAAGCTTGTCCAGGGCAAGACTGTGAGGATGCTGAAGGGGGTCTAAAAGAAGATCCGGAAACGGAGAAATAAGGAAAGGCAAATTCTAGAAGTGTTGGAAACCAAATCTGGGATTGCCAAAAAGGAGTAATTGTGATTAGAGTGGCATGTTGACGTCTGATTGCAAAGGAGCCTGCAAGCATCTCTAAACAATTGATATGCAATCTGGACTCCTGTAATGACCATGTACCCCCAGTCGAGATTGGACCACACCGGGCTCCCCAACCTGTCAGACTTGCATCTGATTCTAATACAAGATCTGGGGCTGATGGAAAGATAGCTCTTCCGTTCCAGGCATCTAGATGGTCTATCCACCATTGCAATTCTGTGCGAGAATCGTGATCTAGTGGAATGGTGTCTGCATATGAGAGGCCTTTGCGCAAATGTAGAATCTTTAGTCGCTGAAGGGCCCGATAGTGTAAGGGACCTGGGAATATGCCCTGAATGGAGGAAGAAAGAAGACCGACTACGCGGGTGAGTGTTCTTAGAGAAATGTAAGGATGGCGTAGAATCTGAAGAATTTCTGATTTTATAGATTTTATCTTTGCAGATGGAAGAAGCAGGGTATCCGAGAGCGAATTGATTTGGAAACCTAAGAACTCTATAATTTGGGTTGGGCAAAGAAAAGACTTCTCTTTGTTGATGATGAAACCCAAGTTCGAAAGAAGCGAACTGGTCAGGTTGAGATGATTTAGAAGCAATTGTGGAGATTGACTCATCAGAAGAATGTCGTCGAGTTAAATAAGAAGTCTTACTCCCTGAGCCCTGAGGTGAGCCACCACTGGCTTCAAAAGCTTGGTGAAACACCAAGGAGCCGATGAAAGACCGAAGGGTAGCGACGTAAAATGAAATGTTTGATCCAGCCACTGGAATTGGAGAAACTTCCTGTGATCTGGATGAATTGGAACAACTAGATACGCGTCTTGTAAGTCCAGGCGAACCATCCAGTCGTCCTGAAGAAGAGAATCCCTGAGATGGAGAATGGTTTCCATCTTGAAATGTCGATAAACCACAAACTGGTTGAAGAATTTTAGATTGATAACCGGACGCATGGAAAATGGAGCTGGTAAAACCGGCAGGATCGAGATGAGTAATTGCAATAGCTTATTTTTGCAAAAGAGACTGGACCTCCAAAGAAATGAGAGCGGACATGTCTATAGAAAAACGTGGAGGAGGAGGTAGCAGGGTCTGAATTGGAGTTGAATAAAACTCTATCATATAACCTTGGACTGTGTTTAGCACCCATGGGTCTGAGGTGATTGATAACCAATTTGGGAAAAAATGACAAATACGACCGCCCACGGGAAACTGGGAAAGATATTGATTTACCTGATTGATTGGAATTCCTGGCGTTCCTGTAACCTCTGGACCGGAAGCCTCTGCCCCTTTGTGGGTAAAACTGTGGTCTGAAATCCTGGTAGGCTGAGTTGTAAGCACCACAGGAGCCTTGATTGTAGTAGGAAGGGCGGCCGGCAAAGCGGCTCCTGCCTCTGCTGGCCCTGGTGAAAACCCGTTGATTAAACATCTTCTTTAAAGATTGTTGGGCTTTATCTAAAGAGGTAAAGGTGGCTACATATCTGCCGAGTTCTTTGATAAAACTGTCACCAAACAGAAGACCCTCTGTTTTCGCTTGAGGTTGGATCGTTGCCAAGTTGACGAGCTTTGAGTCCAGTTTGAGTAAGAGACCCTTACGCCTTTCTTGAGAAATGGCAGCGTTGGCATTTCCGAGAAGACAGACCGATCTCTGAACCCATAGAGAGAGTTCTTCAGGATCAATAATGGAACCATCGATCCTGGCAACCTCAGCGATGTCAAATATGCGAGTAAGGGGACCAATGACATCCATCAACTTGTCCTGACAGGAGGACCAGGCTTTGTCAATGCCTTTACAAGGATCTTTGCCGAACTTGGTAAAGAAAGTTAGAATGGGCTGATCAATGGTAGAGGCAGATACAGGGCAAATATGGAAGAAAGGGTTAATTTTCTGTTCAGGAAAACAAACCCCGCCCCTGGGCATGGATGGGGAAAGCCTTACTGCTCTCCGGTTCACTGACGTGAGAAGGCAAAGGGGCTCCGGAGCATGCAACAGAAGGTGAGGCTGACTAAAAAGGACTTAACTTGGCTGCGAGCAGCAAGAAAAGAGGGCTGTTCGCAGTCAAGTTACGTCATAATAGCATACTGTGCTGTTTATTGGTTCTTATTAATATGGACTACAAATCTTTTCCCATTGGTTCGTTTCTCTTCACCTATTGCATATGTAGTTTTTTCTTCACTTGTTGCTGTTTAATAAAGCAAGAAAAGAAACGCATAATAGGAGCCTCTGGTCTTGTCATAAAACTTATAATGTCCAGTACTGCTACAACAGGAACTCGTTTGGCCTCACTGCTGTAGGTTAGAGTTGGTAAATGTTTAACAGATTTAAGCTTTAAACAATCATTTTCAATGCAACGGGGCTTGCATTTGCTCGAGTTGGAGCTATTTGCATTGTAAACTCTGAACCTAACTTTTCTTGCCACACAAATTAAAAGAAAAAAAAACACAGCGCGATCGCGCTATGTAAAATGCAGCGCGATCGCGCTGAAATTGAAAATGAAAAAACGGAGCGCGATCGCGCTGCAGGGAAAATTAACAGATAAAGTAGTCCAGTAACCTGGCTCAAAACATCGAGCCTCGAATGTTTCTAGTAGTTTACCGGTGCTGTGTAGGCGGGCTAAACACCGGAAAAGGCATGACGTATGCATGCCTATCACAAATGAAAGCAAGCAGATTTTAAAGAGCAAGCCGAGGAACCAATGAAAGAGACTGACGTGACCTGGGTGTGGTTTGAAGCCCAAAGAGAGATTACTTTATGGACGGAGCGCTTTGCGCTCGCCCATAAAGAGGAGCTATGCCTGGACCTTTTAAAGTACTATACAAAGCATCAAAGGCCTGTATCAAGACTTTACCTTTGTGCAAGATTTGTGACTTTTAGGGCTTCAAGGAGCCCTTAGCGTCAAAGAGAACACCTATGCTTCAACAATGGCCAGGTGTTGGCCTTGCCAGTTGTGGTTTTCCCTGAGACGATTGCTAACCTCCATGACTTTTGATGTGTTCAGATAAATAAGCATCCTGTTGGAAATGGGATATTGATTTAATGTGTTGTGCAGCCGTTGAAGGCCTATTTTGCTTTGGCTTAAAAGGATTACATCATCAGCGTGAACAACCCCCCCAATCTACGATACCATATACCCCACAACTGTGGACTGGTGACCATGCCGGATAATCTGGATCAAGTGCTGGCAGTGATTGAAAGGTCCTGGATATCTGTGGAAACAACTCTGGGCTCCCTAGTTGCAGAACTGAGCTTCCTGTGTGAGGACCATCAGAAACTGACTGGCAGGGTTGCTAAAGGGGAGAAAACACTAAATAACCAGCAAGCCTTTCCAGACCTGCGGGACCATGTACGAACGCTGGAGGAGAAGGTAGAAGATGCTGAAGGGCGGTTCTGAATGAGCAACATCAGAATCCGGGGCCTGTCGGAGGTGGAGGAGGGCAGGAACCCCCTGACCTTTCTGGAGACTTAGGGGGTCATTCTGACCCCGGCGGGAGCCGCCCGCCTGGAGGGAACCGCCAGAAGACCGTACCGCGGTCAAAAGACCGCGGCGGTCATTCTGTGTTTCCCACTGGGCTGGCGGGCGACCGCCAAAAGGCCGCCCGCCAGCCCAGTGGGAAACACCCCTCCATGAGGATGCCGGCTCCGAATGGAGCCGGCGGAGTGGAGGATGTGCGACGGGTGCAGTGGCACCCGTCGCGTATTTCAGTGTCTGCAAAGCAGACACTGAAATACAAAGTGGGGCCCTCTTACGGGGGCCCCTGCAGTGCCCATGCCATTGGCATGGGCACTGCAGGGGTCCCCAGGGGCCCCACGACACCCCTCACCGCCATCCTGTTCCTGGCGGGCGGAACCGCCAGGAACAGGATGGCGGTGAGGGGGTCGGAATCCCCACAGCGGCGCAGCAAGCTGCGCCGCCATGGCGGATTCCCATGGGCAGCGGAAAGTCGGCGGTACACCGCCGGCTTTCCGCTTCTGGCCGCGGCTGTACCGCCGCGGTCAGTATGCCCGGCGGAGCACCGCCAGCCTGTTAGCGGTGCTACCACCGACCCCGGCACCGCTGGGGTCAGAATGACCCCCTTAGTCTGCTTTGTTGTCCCGGCCTCGGTCCTCACTTCTTTCTTCCCACTGGAGAGGACCTACTGGGTGCCAGCGCGATACACACCACCAGGGGCCCCACTGAGGCCCATGCTGGCAAGCTTCTCCACTTCAGGGACCGGGATGTCATCTTACATGCGGCCAGAAAAGCTGGGCTTTTTAAACTGGAAATAAAAACTGCCATGCTAATCCCAGATCACACCCAAGCAGTGCAGCAACAGTGCACTACTGTTCTGAAGGTCAGAAGGTCTCTCTGGCAAATGGAGGTCCGTTATTTCTTCAGCGAGTCTCTCTTTTTTACTAACCCTAAAGAGGCCTGGGACTGGGCTGACAGATACCACTGCTGGTATCTCACCTGACCCCTCCAACCTCACCCCCCAACCAGACCGAAAGTAATGGCACTGCCTGTAACGGGGTCCCTTTCCGTGGTCTTCACATTCAAAGTCCCCTGCACTGAAGCAAATAATTGAAGACTGCCGATGGGCCCATAAGGCTGGCCCCTCGGATGAAGACAGTGGCCCATTAATTTTTTCCTCCAACTGGAAGCCCGGCTCCTCCTCGACTTCTACCCAGGATTCTTCAACCCTTCCACAAGTAACTCCACAGCTGACCAACAGCATCCTGTGAATGGACTTCCTGCTTCCATGACATGTGCGAGCTGACTTATGCATATGAATATCACTGTGGTGTGCTGACTATTCAACCTGTGCATGGTTCATTCAATTATTGTGACTACACCTTTCTCCGCTTTTAGTGTAGAAGTGTGATCATCCACTCCCCCAACACACACACCCCCTGGAGGCCCCCTAGATTTTTATATATATATATATATATATTCGCATGGGAGCCCTCTCCTCCAGTGCTTACACACAACTTATGGCCCTCCGGCTCTCCCTGGGTGTACACATCTAGCTTAATTTCCGACCCTATCTTCTCGCACAGCAGCTGTGGAGATGTGATCACTCATTCCTTTATGCTCATTAGACCAGGCCTAAAGCAACTTAGATGCTGATAAGCAGGGTGAATCCACCCTGAAACCTTTCTGAGACACCACTAGGCTGCCATGTCACATATATTGATAGTTACCTATCATGCCCTATGTGGGCATACCACCACTTGCGGTAGGCTCTGTGAGTTCATGTTCTTACCTGTTAACACCCATATAAAGTTTCCCACCACACAGAGCACTGGGGTAGACAGGCATCATGCATCACACGTAGCTGAAGAGAATGGACACAGGCACAAGGAGGAACTCACAGAGAGCCCCATGTTTATAGGGTTAGATCACCCTTACTATTCACGAAATGTCTCTGATTACTACCACTTGATTCCTCACCCTAAATGTAAGCGGAGTGCATACCATGCAGAAACGCTACTCAATATACTCCTATATTAAACGACAACAGGCACAAAGTGTTCCTTCAAGAAACAAACACTACGGCTGGGGAGCTGTCCCGATTCCGAAAACAATGGTGGGGGTTCATACATGCCACCACATACTCCGCATATGCAAGGGGGGCCATGGTCTGGATCCTCCAGGGTGTTCCCTTTCAGTTGCTCAACACAACCATTGATAGAGAGGGACACTTTGTACTGCATGAGGGATGGTTGGATGGCTCACACATTCTACTGGGGAGCTTCTATGCCCCAAGTACGGACCAGTAGACACTCTGGACAACACTCTCAGGAGTACTGGGGCATAAAACCCAAATGCCGTGGATACTGGGGGCAACTTTAACAGCATACTCGATCTGCACCTACATGGCTCCCACCCACTGCTCCCGCGCACCTCTCCTTTCACACAGGCAGAACACTTCATGGAGTGGATGAGACATTGGGCACTGGCAGACATGTGGCGGGCCTTTTACCAAGCTCCCGAGTCTACTCATTCCATTCTGCACCGCAGAGCTTATATGTGCGTGTGTACCTTATCTTATGCTCCCTCCCCCTTCTGACCATGATGCTCACATGGGTGATGGGCAGTGGAATGCACCGCGCCCACTGACTCCCACGTAGCAACTCCCCCAAGACTGCCTGGATTACTTCGTTTTCCAGGATACCCAAGAATCACACATACAGAAATACTTTGGCAAAAATACCAACTCAATATCTTCCAGGATGATACAATGGGACAGCTACAAGGTGGTCACCCAGGGTATCTGCATACAAGAAATAGGGTAGGTTCATCAAACCCTTAACAAGGAAATCAGAGAGGCGGAGCAGCATGTGCAAACATTGGAATGAGGAGCAGAGGGTGATGCTGCCCAAAGCAAAAGGCTGGACAATGCAAAACCCCATCATGCGGCCCTTCTGGAGCACCTATTGTGCTTTAACCTTACTGTATATGTGGGCAAGACTTACAGAGAAGGAGACAAATCTGACCATCTCCTTGACTGGTTGATTCACAGGGAGCAGGGACAGACCCATTCTGGAGCTCATTTCTAGCTCTGGTGCTATGCTATATGCACAACAGGACATTCTCCAGGAGTTCTATCGATACTACTCCTGAGTCAATGAGGCTTCCCAAAAGGAGCAGAGGAACATGGAAAAGCCATTCCTATCACACCTTGCCCTGCCTTGAATCACTACAGATCAAAGGGACAGCATTTGAGGTTGCAGCTGCAGATGTCAAGCATCGTCCGGTATAAAACCCCAGGCCTAGATGGACTACCAATAGAATATTATAGCACTTTCACAGGCAGCCTGGCACCTCCATTGGAATAGATGAATGACGCCTTAAAATTGGGAGAGCTACCACCCTCCCTCTGGGAATTTTTGTTGATGTCCATACCCAAATCGGATAGATAGCTCACTTGTGTGTCCTCGTATTGACCCACTGCCATACTACGAGCAGATAACAAAATCCTGAAGAACATTTTATCAACTAGGTACGCCCAGGTTCTTACAGAGCTCATCCATCCAGACCAAAATGGATTGGTCCCAGGGAGCAGTACCTACCAAAACATCAGGTGCCGGTTGCTCATCCAAGATCAAGTACGGGGCCAGTTTCCTCATGCTGCATGCCTGGTGATCGATTTGGAGAAGGCGTTTGACTCACTATCCTGGGACTACCTGTTCCAGGTTCTGGCGCAGATGGGAGTGGGCAAACGCCTCCTAGCATTCAACACAGCATATATGTTAAACCTCTTTCCTACATCCAGTTGGATTGCTAAATATTGCCTATAGTCCCGGTGGCGTGCAGCACCTGACAGGACTGTCCCCTATACGCCCCTCCTTTTTGCGATGGTAATCATTAGGCAACAGAAGGCCGGTAAACCCTAGGATATCGCCCTCTTGGGCAGAAACTTTGCGGTGTCACTGTACGCCGATGATCTGCTCTTTTACCTTCAGGACATCCACTCAGACCTGTTCCCTATCCATGATGCGCTCCAAGCCTTTGCCAGGGACACAGGCCTCAAGGTTAACTGGGGGAAGTTCTCATTTTTTCTACTTTGCCCCAAAATGTCTACACATGAGATAAGCCAGGGAGTGACGCCACTCTGCTGATGTGACTCTGCCGTCCGATACCTAGAGGTCGCCTCTACCATTCCCCGGTGGACCTCTTTGACAACTTAAGACCCATGCTGACAGCATTAAAACCACAAGTACAGTTCTGTAGGAAATTGCTGCTATCCACCAAGGGCAAGGTAGCTCTATCAAAGAAGGTAATCTTTCCCAGGGTCCTCTACTACTTCATAAACCTGCCCATGGTTCCTCACTGGGGCTTCTGCTGCGAGCCAGACACATTATAAGGAGAGCTTACTTGGGGAAACAAACGGCACTGTATAGCTCAGAAAAAACTACAGCTGTCTACTGGGAACGGAGGTTTGTGTGCCCCATCGCTCGAGGCCTATTACCTGGTGGCACAACTCCAGTGGGGGCTAGGTGGCTAATGGGACAAACTTTGGAGGAGGCGTACCACTGACCACATCCACTAACGACCTCCATGATCCGCAGCTTCCTACTTCCCAAAGCTATGCTTAATTCCCCAAGCTATGCTTAATTCCTCACGGTTACTGCAGGAGACCTGTAAATGCATCACCACAGTGCATCTTCTCACATGGCACATCCTCCTGTATGCACCAGGGTTCTCACTGCTGTGTCTCCAGTGGTATCCTGGGACGTATTCGGCTACAGAATTACGTAGTTGCTTGGACCAATCATTGGTCGCAATCAGTGACCTTTTTCTCGGATGGCCACCTCCTCTTCTTTGACCAACTCCAGATTGACTATGACCTGCCACCGGGACAGTTCCTTTCATATCGACAAATCCACAATTCATGACTCACTCTGGTCCTCACGGGACAAGAAACTTGCTACCCATGCTGTACTCCAGGCACTCCTTACCATGGGGGAGGGTAGTCATCGGGTCACTTGGCTTTACAGAGTGATACAAGATCATACTGGCTTTTCCCAAGGGCCCCTATGAACTCAATGGGAGGACGACTTCGGGAGGGTACTGAATGACTGAGTGGGAGCAGGCTGTAGTGCTTCCACAACAAATCTCTTGAAATGCCCGTTTTAAAAATATACAATTCTCCACACTGCATTGTGCATACTTGACCACAGCACAGCTCAGTCCATATGTCCCCACAGCAAACCTGCGTTGCCCACATTGCAGTGGACGCGGATCTCCCCCACATGATGTGGTCCTGCCCAGCCTGTGAGGCCTGTTGGTGGGCGGTACATAGGGTATTGTGAGAGGACACAGCACTCACAGACATATTCACTTGGGAGACCTGCCCTCTATGTATCTTCAAGGGCAAGTAGCAATACAACGTTTTGTGAGCATGGCCCACTTACTTGCCAAAAGAAACTTACCCTCTAATGGAGGGCTCCATCTGCTCTGCCAGTGGCGGCATGGCAGGGTGCAGTTTGCAAGTGCGGAGAGGCAGAAGGGGAAGCCCTACAATATGAAGAGACGCACCACTTGCTAAAGCGCCCAATGTCACAGGAGTGGGACACGCTTTTAACACATTTCATACAACTTATGTCCCCTGATGAGCTCTCCCCATGAACCTAACTAATCTGATGGCTGATCCCCAGTGGCTCAGCCAGGCACAGTCCATCAGCGCTCATGACATCCCTAAGCTCCTACCAACCTCCTTGCATTCACCCACTGGCAGAGCAGAGCCAAGCACGAAGTATTTCTGGACCCACCTGCCACTATCACAATCATTGTATCACCCATATTGCTACGCTCCAGCTATCCTAATCCACAGCTTGATCTGCCTCTAGCCTGCTTCGTACCACTTCCCACCCAGCACACACACCCTTATTAGCAGTTCCCAAACTGCTGGATAAATAAATTCATTGCTGTTACAAATTCAGTTTACTGTACTGTACTCCGTTGTATTGTAGGGCTGCTTTTAGAAGATACAAACATAACAATGATACCTTACTAGTTAATGTATTTCATACTGATTGCTTACTTCTGTGCCCCCCACCCCACGCTTAGGGGATTTATTCTATACTGCTATATTCATGTTGTATTTGTTGTAGGAATTGTAAAAAATAAACCCGATGTAGAAAATCTGAAACACGAAAATATCGCACAACATCAAGCCCAAGCAGAAACCGCACAGCTGTTCATAGTTAAAAAAAAAAAAAAAAAAAAACAGTTTTGGCCCAACTTCCACACTGACACTAACAAGGTAAAAAGTTTACTTAAGAATGTAGTGGATAGGCAACTTTTAAAGGGTTTTCAGTTAAAGGCCAGCTCATGTCTAACTGACCCAGAAGCATTTACAACATCAGCATACAAGTCCCTCAGCACACACTCTGTGCCTTCAAACAGATTGTGGTCTGATTAGACATTAGGTTCATAATCGAATTAGCCCAGAACACACAGGTGCTTGATTAAACAATGGGTGCAGGGAAGAAACTGAATTCTGAGCCCACGGAAGCCTCAGACACCCAATGCTGCCAGCATACACTCTAAGGAGCTCATATCTACTGTGAAACACCCATGCATTCTTAGGCCAAATAATGCCCTGTCATAAGGCATTGTCAGAAGTATAATAAAGAAATTTGTAATGATTTAGTTCAAGTATTCAATGTTATGGTGTCACATGTCCTCTAGTGTTTTTCTGTCTTGAATCTGTTACTTCCAAATTGCTTACTATTTACTGTGTGTAGTAAAGCATTGTATTGAATTGCATAAAAAGGCCTGCCTGCGAACAGGCATTTGAGAAAAAATGCAGAGGTATCTTGAGCAGGGCTAAGGTGCAGTCCATATTGTTTTTCTTCCTGAAGTGACAGCTAGTAAATACTGTCTTTGGATTGCCAAGAAGATCCTGCATGGTTATTTAAGTTGGGACCGTTTTGTCTACCTTGTAACATATTGTTAAACTCCAATAAAAACATTTTTTTTTTAAATTCAGCGTAAAACAGGTTTTAGAGTTGAAGATCTCAAAGTGGTGGATGTGAATTAAGTGAATTCAAAGTAGTAGTGATTTCGGCCTGACGAAAGATGAATACCTTGGGCACCAACACACATCCTTGCTTTAGACTCTGTTGTGTGGTGATCCTTCTCTACAATGTAGTGCTATCGCTATTTTTAATTCTCAAACAGGTGTCAGTATCCAGCAGTTGAACAGCACGTACCAGAAATTGCAGTAGAACCCAGTTAAACAGTTTAGACCATAGAAGGATACCATGGTACACCGTCAAATGCAGTCTTAAAGTCAATAAACCATAAGTATAGAGGCTGGCGAATTTCCAACATTTGATTTAAAATTATAACCAGAACCATAATGTTTGTGGGCGTCTCTATCCCCCAAGTGAAACTAGATTGATTAGCGGAATTATGATTTGGTGAGGGTCCCAGGTTGTTAATTCCTCTAATATGTGTGAACCAAAATACTTTGTTTTGTTGTCAAGTAATGCAGTCAAGCCATTTTTCCAGTTTGTGACCTGTACCAGCACCCTTGAAGATCGGATTGTCTTTCGACCCATTGCAGGGGTCTGGAATAACCTGGGATTGTAAAATTTGGCTAAAAACCGATGGCAGTTTCTCTGCCCAATATGCTGTGTCAATCTTATATATACAATTTGGCCCTGGTGTTCCTGCATGATTAGTTTTCAAATTGAGTGGGATTTATCTTCAGTGTTTCATATTTGAGGGTGTGGGTGACAGTGTCTACTGTGGCAGCACAGCTGAGTGTATCTACTTCAGTGTCTTGGGAAGTTGTATCACTGACATTGCCAATCGTGTGGCTATTTCTGTTAGCCCCCCAGTTGTTCGCTTTAGGAGCCTTGGTTAGAGTTGTGTTGCAATTTGCACTTGTTTCCTGATCCAAGTCCTTTAGGTGAGCAGAGCCTTCATGTTGGACTCCTGTTGGGGGAATAAAATAGTCAACAAGATAAGCTGCCTAAGTAGTCTCAGCAATGTTTGAATTTATTGACGTAGTAAGTAAGGTGCTTTATTGATACCGTTCACAATGTTACAAAAGCACTTTGAATTTGTTTTTCTACTTAGGTATAGAGCTTTAGCACAGAAATCTACTTCCATTGCCTTCTTTTACTTCCAAAGTAGATTTTTTATAGGATTTCCTAAAATCTCATACATTTATGAGTTGTGCGGTGTTACACGGGGATCACCTCAGCACCCTCAGTGCCAGATTAAGTTTTTTCTTTGCCAGTTTGCAAGCTTGTTTCAATTTATTTACTCTTAATTTGGTACCGGTTACCCCTTGGTGAATGTTGCCAGGTCGGGGATGAAAAAAAATTGTTAAAAAGCAGCGGTTTTGTGAAGAGAATCCAGTTTTGGAGGGCAGGATTAGAAAACATGTACTACTGTGGGCTCAGTAGCACTTAAAGACTTATCGGACCAATGTTTTCCTTACAGGTTAAGCTTTTTCACAGTGCATTGCGGTGGTGTAGCAGCAACCAGCTCACTAATTTGTGGAAAGTGATTGCCTTCTAGTTTTTTTCTATTTTAAATGACCCAATGTGTGAAAATAGTAGTAACCTGACTAAGCTTTAATCAGAATGGAGAGTGATGTGGAGGTCCGAAGCATTGGAGCTGGAGGCTGATCAGCTGCAAAACTCCATTCAGTGCTCTGAGGCCAAAATGTTCGATTTCACCGACAACACCTTTACCTTTCTTGTCATGAGTTTTAATGTGCTAGGTTCCCGGGGTTGGGGTTCCCCGTTGCTGATTCTGATGGACATGTATGTTAGGATCCGTGGCAAAAATTAGGTTCATATTAAAGTCCCTCGTTATTGAAATTTCGGACATACCTTCAATTTCCCTTTCATACATTATTATGGAAATTAGCTTTTCAGTTATCTCTTGTTTATCTCTAGTGTTTGGTGGTATATATCCATTGACCAGCAACACCAGTTTGTTTTCTGAAAGACAAGTCCGTAAGTAGGGCACCAAGTATTCCTGTTTCGGCCTGAGGCAGAACTTTGCTATGACATTTTAAGGCAGCTGAAATGTAAATTATGAGTCTGCCCTTTGGGCATGCATGCTTCAGAGACTTAATGGGCAGGAAAAAAAATTCTGTGTTACCGGACACCAAAAGTGATGACCGGGATCATGTCTCTTGTAAGATTACTAAATAGAAGTTTTTCCAATAATGTAACGGGTCGTCACCATTAATCCTGCTTGACAGCCCACAGATGTTCAATGAACATATACATAGTTTGTTCTGATTTAGGGAAATATGGTCAGGAGAAGAGACTACAGATGACTGTGTGCGCTTTTTGTGTAGTTCAGATGACATTCAACCATAAATGGTGCATTGTAGCTTTTTATCTATTTTTGGAGGTTCGCTGCATCACTGTCACTTCTGGTGACATTACGTTGCAGAATTAGCATGTGACAGGCATGAAAGTAGTTTTTTTTTTTTTTTTTGCTTCTGCCAGTGAATGACAGAAACAGGGGGCCCAATGGTGCTCTCGTTTAATGTCCATTATTTATTTGCTTTGCCAGGGCCTGGCCTACTGGAGCACAGCCTGCCCGGCAATGTGACCGTAGCACAAGGTACTAAATCTTTGTATTCTCTGGAGTGTGCAGTGTTGTAGTGCATTTTCCATGTTGGGGAAAAGAATGAGCACAGCTCAATATGTTTCCATTAAATGCGGTCAAAGTATTTTGTACAGGTGATTTTGCCAACTGTGAAGACTTATTTCAACAGCACACATTCCAAGCTTCTTTTTGACACAGATATAGTTATGTTTGTTATTTTATGCAGATTTATATATTCCATTATCATCCGTAAGGGTATCCTGGTGCTGAGCAGGTGTGAGTCTAGCCAAACCTAGGCCTAGTGGTACAACTTGAAAAGCTATGACTTCAGCTTCTTGTGGAATTCAAGAAGTGAGGAGGAGGCTCTTATGTGTTGTTCCACGCTTTAGGAGCAAGGTAGAGGAAGGCTCGCCTGCCAGAACTGGTTTTCCATATGTGTGGGATAAGTGCAAGTAGGAGTCCGTATGAGTGGAGGTTTCTGGAAGGTTTATGAAACCATATGTGGTTATTGAGGTATGCTGGGCTGGTGTTATGTAGTGCCTTGAAAGCGTAGGCAAAGAGTTTTGGTGCTTGATTATGTATGGAGAGCCAGTTGAGCTCCTTCAGGTCTGGTATGATTCAATGCAATGTGGAAGGGTGAGATAGAGAGTATAGCTGCCAAGTTCTGAATGGTCTACAGGCTTCTGGTGACTTATTTGTTCATCCTGGTACGGAGTGTGTTCCGATAATCCTGCTTGCTTGTGACCAGGGCCTGCGTGACTGCTTTCGAGGTACTGATTTGGAGCCATTTGAAAATCTTTCTCAGCATTTTCTTGGTATGGAACCATAAGGCAGTGACGATGTTGATTTGGGCAGTCATGTTGTGATTGCTGTCAATGACGATCCCAAAGTTATTGACGTGGGTGGTGTGGGTGGATGTCGGTCCTAGCTCTGTTGGCCACCAGGTGAAATACCATGGTGAAATGCTCTTTCTGAAGCTTACAATTTCAGTCTTGTTGATGTTCAGCTTTAGACCGTTGTTCTTCATACCTTGGGCGAATTGAAATATGCAGGCATTGAACTTGATCAGAGTACTGGGCATCTTTTCTGTGTGGAAAAGAATGAATAGCGTAGGAGAGGACATTCATGTTGTGAGAGTGGATGATGTGGGCTAGAGGGAACACATATGCTTTGGACATGGTCAGGCCCAGGGAGGATCCTTGTGGATCTCCACAGATGAGGTCATGGGTATCTGAAGTGTACAGTGCCAGGCTGCCTGGCTGAGCCATTCCAGTTAGGAAGAAGCAGATCTATTGAAGTGTGTGTCCTTGGATTCATATTTTGTGTAGGCATTAAATGAGGATGGGGGGGTGGAATGTGTCAGATGCTGCAGAGAGGCCGCCGCATCTCCTCCGTCCAGAGTCATGCAGATGTCATCCGTGCGGGTTATGAAGCACCCATTACATTTGCAGACTAACAATAAGTGCACATTTGCATTTCTTTCAAGCAAGCAGGCACCCTGGCAAGATGACTTCTTTTTTTTTTTTCTTTTTCTTTTTTTTTTTGTCCTCCTATACCTCTGGCTAATCAACTCCATATTGTCCAAGCCAGAAGGAAAGTTCACTAACATATGGAGTATTAGTGCCAGGGAGACTGAACCCCTCTTGCTTAACCTCAATGGGAAAGTTCCATTTGAGGATAGAGTTGATCTGGCCTCTAATCATCGTATAATATTCAGATTATATAACACAACACTGTCCTATCTAACAATAATCTACTATACTTCATACTTCCATAACAGTAACCACATTTCCACCTCCTTTCCTCTGTTTGAATCAGTTATTGCCACAACCCGCCTTGAGATCCTAATCAGTGCATCAAACCAGTCAGAGTATGGGGGGGAGAAGCAGATGTCCATTTCCGGCTGATTTCCCTCCTCGACAAAATTATCGGATTGCATAACCACATCTTCTTCCTCCTACTCTTAGGTTCCCCCTCTTCCGGGATACCAAAAATTACTAAGGGAGGCTCAGTAAAATCCGTTGCTTCACAGCACTTGAAATAACCATACTGACTTTTACCCACATTTTTTATTTTTTACCAATGAACTGTGCCAAAACATATGAACATCTGATGCTCCCAGCAAACCACACTTTGCGCAGCTAACTTGTTCCCCTCCCCTCATCCTCGAAAGCCTCCCTGGGGTAATAAAGACCCTATGCAAAGTAAAAAGATGGTTCCTCAATAGTGAAGCTAATTTAACTTCCTTATATACAACCTGCATTGAAGCCTCCCACCAACCTTGTACTCGACCAGAAGAGACTTCTTCCCCCCCACAGGGAGTACGGCAAGCTAAAATCCCCATCCTGCATGTCAACTAGACCCCAATACCAACTTGAAAACTTCCTCACAGCACCTTGATTATTTATTATATGGTCTACCAACTGATTTTCAACCCTCAGCCCGACTATGGTCTCTGAAACCAATTCCTCAGTTGTATATACTTCAGTCTTGCAAGGTTACCTCCTGTCAGTTTCATAAGTTCTTCCCAAGATAACAACACGCCATCGCAAACTAAATCCCCCCAGATTTGAATCCCTGTTCTCTTAAGAGGTAAAGCCAATACATCTAAAAGACATTCAGGCATTCCCGGGGAATCCCACACTGGAGCCCAATGACTATAATACTCAATTTTAGCTACTTGCCGTACCCTATACCAGACTTTCTCTGCATCTTGCAATATATTCAATCTCACTTTTTTGAAAAATTTGGGATCTCCAAACTTATATAAAAAAATGAGAATCTGCACCTTTCTCTGTTGCTACCATACAATTAAGAATTTCACTATTCGCCGAGTGATCTGGGTCTGAAAATAACATTGTAAGATTATTAAGATGAAATGCCCAGTCATAATAATGTAAATCAGGAAGTGTAAGGCCCCCTTTCTCTTTCCTTCTATGCAATTTCTTCCATGCTATCCTGGGGCGTTTGTGTGCCCAAATAAAAGAATTATTTTTCTGCTGAAACAAACTCAAGAGCTTATTATCCATTAACAGGGGAATAGAATTAAAAAGAAAATTCAACTTGGGCAGGATTATCATTTTAATCAAATTGACCCTTCCAATTATTGTGAGAGGAAGGTGTACCCACCCTGACATTAATTTACTACACTCTGTTACTACAGACCTGATCTTAACCTCCTCAATCCGTTCCACGTCCTGATCAATTAATAACCCCAAGTACCTCATTGATTTTGTTGTACGGCAGTTCTCCACCTCCAAATTCCATGCCAGTATTTCTGTTTTTTCCGGATTAACATAATAACCCGAAATGCTCCCAAAGTCATTCGCTAAATCCAGTAGTGCAGGAACTGACACTGATAAATTTGAAGTAAAAACCAAAAGATCATCAGCAAATAGAGCAACTTTCTTCATCCACCCCTTACTGCTAAAAGAGGACATTTTTGGATCCCACCTGATCTTTCTAGCAAAAGGCTCTACATACAAATCAAACAAAAGGGGGGAAAGGGGGCAGGCCTGTCTAGTACCCCTAGTTATCACAAAGGAATCAGTAAGCTTACCATTCACCAAAACCCTCGCCTGATAAATCAATCGAATTGCCCGACAAAATTTACTACCCAAGCCACTCCGCTGGAGAACTAAATATAAGTAATTCCAATTAACTGTATTGAAAGCTTTCATAGCATCCAAAGCTATAACTGCCAGCGGCTCTTGATATGTAGTCGCCAAATCAATGGCACTGATTAAACTATATGTTTGTTCAGACATAAACCTATTCCGTATAAAACCCTTCTGATCTGGATGAATTAATTCACCAATCACCCCACTCAACCTATTTGTCAAAATCTTTGCATAGATTTTATAATCACTATTGAACAAGGATATTGATCTATAAGATTCACACCTTACTGGAGATTTCCCTGTTTTTAAAATAAAAGAAATGTTGGCTTCAATCCAAGAAGCTGGCAACGAAACGCCCTCCTCAAAAATCTTCGAAAACAATTGAGCAATTGGAGGGATAATACAAGCACCCAAAACCTGATACAATTCCATTGGAATACCATCCGGGCCTGGAGCCTGGTGCTTTCCTTTTACTGCTCTTTTTTAAGACCACTCTTATTTCCTCCTCCGTGATGGGTTTGATCAAATATGCCTGTTTGTCTTGTGTAAGCCGGGGGAGAACATCCATATCTAACCATTCTTTAGCTGCCTTGAGACCTACTGTAGTGCTTTCCTCTTATCTAGTTTCTAAGCACTAACATAACACAACAGAAATGCACTTCTGAGGTCAAAGAAGACTTTTATTGTTGTTAATTCTTCCCCAACCACAATATTTATGAATGACGAATTAGTAGCTTTCAAGTCCGCGTTAATCAAACAAAATATATCAGTTTGCAATATACACAGCAGGTTATATTTATAAGATATTGAATGCAAAGCAAAACAAATACTTCACCGTGTGGGAACTATCTACAGCTTCATCTTTCTAAGGTCTGCAAGCTGATGACCCCTGTCAGCCGCGAGAAAGAGAGATTCATCTACCCACACGGGATTGCTGGCAGCCTGCGCCAAGCTCCAGCACGAGGTCCGGCAGATTCGAATCTGACTCTCTGCAGCCTGTTACATTCGTTACAAAGGTGTGCCCCCTCCTCTCAGACCTGGAAAATGAGCAAGCCTTTTGGAGACTGGCCAGGTCTCCAAGACTACTCCTGTTCCCAAGCTCAAGCAGAGAGAACAACACCCATGTACTCTCTCTTATCATGTCTAGTCTACTGTGAGAACAAAACATCTTGGTTCATCTTGTGCAAAAACACAGCTTGGAAAAATACAGCTTGGATTCTCAACTGCAATGTCTAACTCCATGTTAAAGGCAATGGGCAGCTAACCTAAATATCAAATGCAATGTCATGTTAAAGGCAATAGGCAGCTAACCTAAATATCAAATGCAATGTCTAGTGTCATGTCAAAGCCAATAGGCAGCTGAGCTGAATATAAAATGCAATGTATAATATCATGTCAAAGCCCATAGGCAGCTGAGCTGAATATAAAATGCAATGTATAATATCATGTCAAAGCCAATAGGCAGCTGAGCTGAATACAAAATGCAATGTATAAGATCATGTCAAAGCCAATAGGCAGTTAAGCTGAATACAAAATGTAATATATGATATCATGTCAAAGCCAATAGGCAGCGGAGCTGAATACAAAATGTAATATATGATATCATGTCAAAGCCAATAGGAATGCAATGTCAAAGCCAATAGGCGGCTAGACTGGATACAGCATGTCAAAGCCAATAGGCAGAATACAGAATGTAATGGCTAATGCAATGTCAAAGCCCATAGGCGGCTCAACTGAATACAGAAAGTAATGGCTAATGCCATGTCAAAGCCAATAGGCAGAATACAGAATGTAATGACTAATGCAATGTCAAAGCCCATAGGCGGCTAAACTGAACAAAACATACCATGTGCTACTGGTGAACATTGAGCAACTAATATGCGCAGTGGTGGAACACAAAGTCATTGGTCAAAACAAAACTTTATCAAATGGCAGTACACCTACTTCCCCCTCATCCCTATAAAGAGATGCAAAGAAGTCTAGAAAGGCTGCTTCTATGTCATCCAAGGATGTCAACCTGGTCACTAAATGACTATCCACCAGTTCCTCTATATTTCCCCGTACCTGATCTTTCTTAAGTTTCCAGGCCAGTAATTTCTCCATGTTATCTCCAAACTCAAATTGGGCCTGCCTACTTGCCTCCTAACTTTTCTCTATTTTTACTTGTAAAATTGTTTCCAGTTGCTGCCGCAAGCTTCTTCTCTTGTTATTCAAATGCACCTCATCGCCTCCCTTCTCCAATTCAAAGTCACATAACTGAATTTGCCTCTATATGCCCTCCAATTGTTCCCTATACTGCTTCCTTCTATAACTGGCCAAGCTTATCATTTTCCCCCTCATTACTGCCTTAAACGTATCCCAAACTACACTTAGCGGGGCTGACCCCTGATTGATCTTAAAAAATTCCTCTGTGTCCTTTCGAAGGTAACCTGTGACTTCTCCCTCCAATAACAATACCCTATCCAATGTCCATCTTTTCCTCCCTACGTCCTGTGGACAACTCATTCTCAACGTCACTGCCGCATGATCTGACAAATGCAGGGGTGAGTAAACAATGTCCTTTACCAAGCTACATACAGAGTTTTCCACTAGAAAATAATCAATTTGTGATGCATGGCCATATTTGCTATTATAATAAGAAAAACCCTGCTCCTCACTTACTCTTAGTCTCCACAAATCACATAGCTGAAAATCTTTCATCATTAATTTAAGATACTGTTGAGATTTTGGGGTACCCACTGCCCACATCTAGCTGACCTATCTAATTTATTATCCAAAACCACATTGAAATCCTCTGCCGTAATAACAGGATCTGAGTACTCCAGGAGACACTGAAATACCCTTCACAAGGGATCTGTATCTTCACAATTTGGTCCCTAGAAACCTACTAGTGTAAATGTCTTCTTTTCCAACAAGAGAGTGACTGTAAGCCATCTACCTAGTTTGTCCGTTGTAGCCCGTAGCAATGTTGCATTTACCTGCCTCTTGACTAGAATCGCTATCCCCCGGTATTAAAATTTTGATCAGTACAAACATAACATTGACTCCATTTATGATTTAAAAACAAACTTGAAGTTTCCTCTTTAGTCAAGTGCGTCTCCTGCAAAATTATTATATGTGCTGGACATTCCCTGAGAAACAGCAACATTTTTCTAGCCCTAGCCTTGGCCCTTAACCCATTAACGTTCCAAGACATTGTTTTCAATAAACTTGCCCTGCCCCCGACCCCCTATAACCCTATCCAATTATACCCAAATATCCTGAGGTGCACAAGGACATTTTATAGCTTCCTCCCCACCACCCCCCTCTACATACAACCCCACCACTGAGCCCCCTAACCCTCCCTCCCCACCCGGGGGAACCCCCCCATCCTATTGACAGACCCTTAGGTCTCATTTAGAGCTCCTTTGAGCCCCCCCGGTATGACCTGTACACTCAGTCCTTTCTTTATATCTTCTAATACTTCATCCGCTATGGCAGGGTCCCTAATATTATAAATTCTATTGTTGTACGTTACACGTAGAGTTGCTGGAAATTTGAGTTGGGCTATTACACCAACCTTTTTAAATTCTTCCAATCGTTTCCCCAACTCCCACTGTCTATTCAATGTTATAATAAAAAGATCAGACCTAATCTCAAATGAAAATTCCTCAACGTTTAAGGGGCCCAGTGCCAACGCTTTCACTAATATTTTCTGTTTTAATAGATATGTATGACAATTCAGCAAAAGCTTCCGTGGCTTCGGCTTGTTAAGACTCCTCCTAAATGTATCTCTTTGGCTCCTCTGAATATCTTTCATAATCTCCTCTTCAGACTCCTCCAGAGGTGTTACTTTTTTTTATAAGAGACTCTACATATTTCTTTAAATCGTCTCCTTCCACTCCTTCATGCACTTTTAAAATTCTTAAGTTATTCCTCCTTGATAAATTTTCCAAATGTTCAAATTTTTCTTGTAAATTACATTGACTTTCCTTTAGAACTTTAATTTCCTCGTTATTCCTAATTATTTCGCCTTTAATGGTCTCCACTGAGTCTCCTCAAGAGCTTGTGTCCTAAGTGCCAAAAGGTCGATCTTTTTCTCCATTGACTCACAGGCTGTACTTATCTCTCCTTGATTAGACTCTGAGACAGCCAACCCCTTAGATATACTTTCTGTTAGTGCCAAAAACCTATTCTTCAGTTTATTAGGCTCCGATAACATGACCAGCCCCTGATTGTCCACCGAAGGGGGGAGGGGGGGGGGGTACTGTACTCCCTGAAGGTCCCTCCTTCCTCCTCTCCACCTTCCCCTCCTAGAGGAGTCCTTAATTTTGTTGTTTTATTAGTTTTACTTATCTTGCTCATTAAGTCCACTTTCCCATAGGCTCCTCGCTTGTTTTCCCCCCCCAACAGAGCTTCTTACCAATTTTATTGAAGAAAAACACCTCCTGAATGTCTTCTGAGGCTCGTCGGAGTGCAGCCTTGTATTTCCCTTCAGAGCCTGCACAGCCCGACTGGTGCTGACTCTGCCTTCGTTCTTCCCAGAGGGGAACGCAAGAAGCTGCCTGACGTCTCCTTCAGAGCTCCAGGGCAGCACGGAAGCACCCTTCAGCTCCACCCGAGCCGCGTTCCATCGTCACAGGGCTGGAGCCCATAAACCTAGGCCTTACTTAAAAAAGGATCGCCGAAATCCCTCCAACGCATCGCCAAAGCCACTGCAGCGTCTCCAGGGGGAGCTCAGGTAGGATGCTCAGTGCGCTGCAATCCTGCCGCCCGCCATGTTCCCCGCCATGAACCTCTCTTTTTGATATGTGAGACTGTTGCCAAGACCCAAAAAAAAACCAAGATGACTTGTTTGTTGTTAAGTTGTCTGCCCGCCTTCCCTTTCACAGTACAGGAAGCTCTCTAAATGAAACTTCAGCTGAAGCATTTCAACTATCTAATTAACCGTCCCGGGATGGTTGTCTTTTCATAAGAAGCAGGGGAACCATTTTTCATAAATTAAAAAAAGTATGGGCACATTGTGCCCCTCCAGTCCCGCCCACTTCGACCTCTGTTTCAGGCCTCATTTTTGTTTAAATGTTATTTCTTGCATTTATCAACACGAAACACCCAGTGTGTCAGGGGTTTCAGAAGGATATTTGACCAGTCAGTGTCCATCTTGTCCCACAACGAAACATGCCATGAACTACTCCTTCCTCCAGGCGTCTTTTTTTGTGGAGGCCTATTAAGTGATGTAATTGAAGTTCATTCTTATAAAGTACCACGGCTCTCAGTAAGACTTGTTGCGGGTACCAGCAACTGGTGCAGTGCTAGGGCGCTGGTTATGACGGTGCAGAACTTTTACCAGTCTGCGCACTGCGCTGTAAACTGGTTTTGATTCTTCAGGTACTTGTACGTACTGTTCTGCGATTGAGATACTTTGCAGTGTAACGTTCTTGTGAACAACAGGGCACTATGCATGCTTGATTGAAGTCTTTGTGTAATTAATGTGTGCTGTGATAACCTGAGCTTGCCATACAGTCGCGGTGACACGCGCACCTAATTTACAACCTACAAATAATTTTAACCAAAAGGACAATGCAGGATTTGCTCTGCTATCTTTGGTTTCGTTTCTAAGAGGGTTTTGGGCAGGGCACTTGGCTGCATGGGTTGGGGCAAACAAAGACTTCATAGTTAATTCATGCTGCATTTTGAGCATTCACCATTTTTGGAAATGACCATCTTTTAGTGGCATTCCCCCAGATTTTTACCTTCTTTAACTGAGCCTGTTTTTGTCAGCCTTAATGCGCTTCTCACTTTACTCCTGCTAACCAGTAATAAAGTGCTTGTGCTCTCCCTTTTAAACATGGTAAAATTAGCATATACAAAATTGCCACATTTAATTTACTTACATGTCTCTAGTATATGGTACTAAATGTACCCAGAGCCTGTAAACTGAATGTTACAGGTGGGCAGCATGACCTCATTGTATCACCCACAAAACTAACATTGCAGAACATGGCTCCAAGCATAGGCCTTGCAGACTGAGTGGGCAGTTTTAAAGTGTCACTTCTACCTGTCAAAATAAACCTTTTGCCAGGCCTAAACCTTCTGTTTTAGTACGTATATGTTACTCCTAAGGCAGGCTGTAAATTGCCATAGGGCAGTGTGCATGGCATTTAAAAAGTAGAACATGTGTTTTTCAGATTTTACATGTACTCGCCATTAAAAGCCTATAAGGTAATTTTTCACGGTGGCAAGGCTGGCCCTCCAATAGGAAAACATTGGCTTGCAGTGTAACAATTTAGAATGCTTAACTTTGGGAACAGCTACAACCAGGATTCCAGAACTTCTTTTAACAGTAATTTAAAATCAAACTTGATGGCCAAGTCGGATTTTATATTACTATTTTCACAAATTACACTTTTATCGGCCAAATCAAATATGCCTTTTTGCCAGTGTACAGTATCATCTGACTGTTAATGGCACTTCTGTTGTGTTGTGTAGTGCTCCCAGGTAGTGGACAAAAGGCTTGGGTACGTAGAGGTGTTTTTCCTCCTTTAGCAGCATGGCCTTGGGGGTGTGGCCATTCCCTTTCTGAGTTTCAAAGGGTGCCTATCCTGTCACTAGTAGATGCAGCTTATACCTAGCCCTGCCTCCCTTTGTCTTCTTATCCAGCTTGACTCCAAAACCAGTGTGGGTGGGGAGCTGCACAAGAACTATCTTTGAGTGACCACAAGGGAGAGTTTGGCCATTATCATAGCTACGCCTCTGGGAAGGCACAGGGAAATAAGGGTTCTGACATGTTGGATTTAGGTAAAGAAGGGCACTGTGGGATACGTTACAGTAAATCACTCGTGAAGTGCTGCAAAAGTGAGTAGGGTCGGGTCTGAGTACATTTACCCCATTAGTTAGGAAGTGGCCATGAGTTTCCCCCAACTACAGCCTGGAACTGGTCATGAAAGTGGCATACCCAGTATCTCCCCCAGAGCACTCCTTGACCTGTGAAGAATCAAAAGAAGGACTTCACTGCTGTCTGAAGAACTTGAAGGAAGACTGGACTTGCTTGCCTGGAACCCAGGACACCAGAATTGATATTCCAAGGGTCTCGCCTCCAGTTTGAGTAGGGATTGTGTGCCAGCACAATTTTTATTAACGGCCCTTTGGGGAATTGAGGGGTTAGGATCTGCATAAATTAGTGCCCAGCCGTGCTTTTAAAACATGCCACACATTTGTACCCTAATGGTGTTGTACATCTATAAACAGTCATACGAGCGGCTCACGTGGCTCATATGTCGTCGTAATCACGATTGTAATGATGCTTGCACCTGTAAATAGTCACTTCAGGCGTTTATGCGTCCATTGTATAGACTTTGTCCTCTCACTATGTAACTATAATTTTAACCATGTTTTATATTTGTAAACCAGCCAAACGAGGGGTGTACGTATCATGTATTATCAAAGGATTTAATGTTTTGGATCATTCCATGGAGAGGGATGGCTCTTATGTTTCTATGGTTTTTATTAACTAATAAACTAATATTTTGACTTGAGTACAGGAACACATCAAGCTTCTACGGGCCTTCCCTGCAACTGGCCAGCTGACCATTTCCAAGTAGACCTGCCCTGGATCCTGCTGCTGGCCTTTGCTGGAGTGAGTCTTGGCTCTCAAGTGCTATTCTCAGGGTTCTGAAGTTTCCTGAAACTTAGAAAATATGCCCAACTTTCTGCTCTGAGTCAGAGTCACTTTGGTGACCCTGGGCAACCTGACAAGCCATTCTGACGAAGCTGCATCACCTCTGAGCCAAATATTCAGGTTGCTTCCACTGTGTTCTTTTCTGCAGCAACACAGCCGATCCAGTGGGAATTTGCAATGAATGTATCTGGCCTCATGTAGCCCTCTTCGGCAACAGCTTTGTCCTGCTAGCCTGCTAGAAGAATCTGAGCTCCAAGAAAGTGGCCAAAGGTAAAAATCTTTACCAGGCGAAGACGCACAATGTACCCGACCAGCAAGAGACCTTCTCTGGGCATGAAATTCATATTTCTCCCTCTTTGAGCTTTCCTGCTAAAAGACAGGGATTCACCAGTACCTCGCCCAGCAGCTATCCAATGATGTGCAGCCCTCTTTGGACACAGCCTGCTGCTGTCTTGCCCTGATGAGGATTTTTGACTTCCGTTCCAAAGACTAAGTTCAAGGGTAAAACTTTTCACAGGTACAAAGCTGGTCCCTGTATCCAACCCACACTCCATCTTGATCAGCTAAAGTAGGAAATTCACCAACTTTAGAGTAGCTTTTGCAGCTGAGCCACCCAATGATTTAGAACACCAACATTAGAGTAGCCTCTGCAACTGAGCCAACTGAAGACTTAGAACAAGTAAGTATAAGAAGATTTCAGTGACATGGTATTGAAAGTTGGATAGCAAGAGCCAGATTGCCTCTAAGCGTTCTGTGAAGTTTGCAAGATAGATTTTTTTTTTTCGTTTTAGAATATTACTGAATTCAGAGAGAGGAGGATATAGGGCAAGGTTATGTGGCTGTCAAGGGACTCAAATTCCTTGAGTTGGTTCCACCACTTTCCTTTTTATATGATTACTTGTCCAGTTGTGAAGGAACAGGTTTATTAGGAAGGATTTTTCCACTGAGGATATCATGAATAAGTACCTAGATGTATTTTCAGGAGGTTAATGATGAGCTTGAGAATTGTTTTGTTGCAGCTATAAATGTGCATGGTGTGAGTGTGTGTTCTGAGCTCGAGTGGCGTTCGGTGATTGATGAAGATGAGCTATTGAAGCAAGTTATCCTATGTCAAGATAGGTCGCCAGTGAGCTACCCACAGAGCACAGACTGGTTATAGGTTATGAGATTGGTATTGCCTTTTAGCTTAATATCTAGACACATGTTTGTGTGCCCGTGAGAGACACTTATGGTGTACTTTGACTAAATGCAGAGTTCATTAATTAAATGGTCAAATTGTGTATTATTTGTTTGAGTTGTGAAAAACGTTTCTCTCCTCCAACCCAGCCTGTTAACCTAACTTCAGGCCTTGGGAGAAGGTAGATATTGATATTGTTGGTCTCTTCAGTGTCATGTCTGCTCAATCATGGTTTGCAACTGTATTGACATAGTGCTACAGTAAATGGCCCCTGCTGTGCTTTGTTTCCGAGCCATATTTCAAGGCTTGGTAGATTTGCCCAGGGGGGGCAGATGTCCAATAATGGGGGTTCCCAGAGAGCCTAGTGACCAATAATGGGGTACAGTTTGTGATCGAGGAAGTGGGATTGTTTTTATACTCATGTGGTGTGTGGAATATGAAGAGTTTTCTGTATCGTCCATACACTAATGGTTTGATGGAAAGCTTGACCCGGGTCCTGGGGGGAATGTATCCAGTGGGCTCTGGCGAGCAGGTTGTGATGCCGAATTCTGTGAGATCTGCTTTGCAGTTCTGTTGCACCACACAACACTCGACTACAAAGGAGATCTCTTTTGAGTTTTTAAAAGGTTGCAGACTTGTAGCACCCCTTTTGAGTTGTTTAGAGATTGCAGACTTGCATTACAGTTTTCTCCTCATTGAACCAGGACCTTCAAAGGTTTGTCAGTACCAATGGTGAATTCATTTAATCCAAACAAAAGCGAGATTTTGATTAGAGGAACAGAGTGAACATTATGTCATTTGAGGTGGGTGATGAAGTGTGTATTAGAACGCCTGGTCATCTGAGGAAGGGGGAAAACAAGATTGGTGACACTGTTGGAGTCAGCAGAGTGTAGAGGTAATGCCATACGAGTGTGTGGTCAACACTGGTGGTATGTGGAGAGGATTGTCAAAGTGGGAGCAAGCAATGTTCAGGATGACCACAGCCAGATTGGGGAAGAGGTGGCTAATGCTGACAAGGATTGTATTTATTCAGTACAGATTCCACGTTTGTGCCTGTCTGAAAATAACTTGTGCATTGTCATTAGCCCTCAGGTACCGATCATCTGTCTTAAGGGCTCTTCACCCGGTGTGTGTCCAGTTAGGTTTTTTTCTGTGAATAGATGTTTTTCTCCTTCATACCAGCTCTGTTACTCTGTTCTGCAAACAGTTGTAGCTATGTTTTTCTTATCTGATTTTTGTTTCAAGGGGAAACACCATGTCTTTGTCTCTGCATCTCTTGTATGTAGTTTTATCCATTAGTCAGAAACTAGAACAGAGAGACCCCTTGGAAACCAAGGGGATAGGGTCACAGAGACAGGTAACCAATAGAATCCCCAAGGCCCAAGCTTAAAAGACATCCTTATGGGTATAGACTAGTGTAAAAACATCATACACAGAAATCTAATATACAAAAATATATTATTTATTAAATATAAACACATCAAAAAATACATATACAATTAAAAAAATATATATATCAATGATCACTTCAGCTTGTGAAACAGCATCCAGGACTGTTACACCTCCATTTGTTGTGCTTCTGCCAGGGATCAGCGATGCCTTCCTGTGCACATTAGACCCCTGCAGTTTCTTTGGGCCTGAGCTCTTCCACAGACCTTCTCCCTAAGCCCAGCATGTCCAGGCTGTAGCCCACATCGTCAGTCATGGGCAATGTGTTTTAGTCATTCTTTTGTTCCTTGATGTTCGAAACATCGCACGTATGTGTGGTTGATTGACTACTGCCAGCTGTAAAGTCATGGCAAATTCCTGTATGATCATACTGATTGCAGTCAGTGGTGACTAGTGACATGTGGAAGTGGTGGGAGAATCAAGCAACAGGTCTCTGAGCTCATGGCTAACAGAAGCAACTTAATAGCCCAGCACCCCCTCAAATTAGTTTAACTAAGAGTTAGAAAATGTTTACCTTGTTTAAATAAATAAAAACAACAGTACTTACCGACATCAGTTTCACATGTGCAAGGAAGATCCCGGAGACGTGGGACCAGAACTAGTCTTTGGCTGAAGGGGAGGGCTCCCTTGGAGAGTTGGGGACCCCCCAAAGGGGTGCTGTTTCGCTTTTCACTAATGACCGAGCTGAAATACTCATGCACAGGCAAAAACAAAATCTCTGCAATGCACTTCTTAGTCCAAAGAAGACATTTATTATTTCACTACTTAAAGTTCCTAAAAGGAGATTAGTATGTTGAAAGCACACATTTAAAAATAGTCACAACAATGAAATGAAAACATACAAGAATGATTCTCCACTGCAATATACACAGCAAATATATGTATCTGTATTATAATGCAAAGCAAATAATGAATTAAAAATGCTTCACCGTAGGGTCTGTCAGGTGTTTCATCTTTCTCCTGCCAACAAGCCGATGACCCTGTTCGACTGCGATTGAGAAAGAGAGATCTCTACCCTCACGGGAAATCTTTATCTGGCATCTGACGTCTGAATCCTGATTGAGTTCTCTGAATCTCCTACTGTTGAACTGCGTCTGTTATATATCTTTAAAAAAAAACAAAGAAGGAGCTTTATGGAAAAACCCCTCCTGTTGCGCAAGAAGTATTCAAACATGCTGGCTAGTTTAGGTATGCTGTGAAAATAACACGTTGGGATTTGGCCACAATCCCAAGATGTCAAGTCAAAGCAAGGCTGTTCCCTGCCGTCTGAGTACATTCTTATCAGCCAAAGCCCTTGGTGGGAATTAATACGAGAACAAGACAGAATGCACAGTTTACAATGTGGAAAATTACGGGCAGCCTTTAGCATGGCAGTGTCTAATGATACAATAAAGTCAATAGGCAGAATGAAGCTATGGTTAAACTTAATACAAAATGGAGTCTGTAACTGGTGAACACTGGACAGCTAAACCAGGTGCAAAGTGGTGCAACACGAAGTCAGTGGTCAAAACACACATTTCACTACAGGTGCAGGGGTGGCAGGAGCCTGCATTACGCTTTTGAGAGGACACTATGCTATTGAACCCATACTCTCCCGAACAATCCAAAGCCTATGAGTAATTATTAGGGGTCACTAGTTTGCCTATATGTCCCTAGATGCCAAAAATGGGAACCCTTGAGGCATGATCTCACAACAAACTTTGACACACTTGGCACTGTTGCTATGCCCAGTCCTGATACCACAGTAGTCAGAGGAGGATGTCTGGGGGTTTTGCACTGTGTTCTTTACCTTGTGATTGCTGCCTGATCAGTCTTTCATCACAGACAGATAAACTTGTGTTCAGCTGAAAGCTACCTTTTAGTTGTGTTACAAGGTCCAAAGTTGTGCATGCTCACTCCCAATCAATTAAATAGTGGTGGCTTTTTTCTTGTGGACTCCTTGCCCAAATAAGGAGTTTAGTGACCCGTCCGTGCTCTTGCTGGTGGCAGTCGAATTTCTCTGGGGTTGCATCATGTGCTTGGTGTACAGGTCTGTCATACAATAATACATTCTACTACAAGCAGCAGGAATGGCCCCACCCTCAAGCCGAGATAGTGCACTTCACTAAAATGGTCATGTTCATTGACCATTTTATTAAATTATGTTTGCTTTAGAATCTATTGGAATCTCCACAGCACGCGGTTTCGCCCTGGTAACATGGGTCACATCAGTATGCGGTCAGAGTTTGAAACCCTGCAGTCCAACGGATCTCAAAGTGACCGCTAAGGACTGGTTGCAGGTGCTTTAGTGAGGGTAAGTTAGCTCGAGGAATCCTGTTCTTGTGCGGATGGCCAACCATTAGATATAAACTGCACTGCATCATTAAA
The DNA here is from genome assembly GCF_031143425.1 of Pleurodeles waltl. NCBI lineage: Eukaryota > Metazoa > Chordata > Amphibia > Caudata > Salamandridae > Pleurodeles > Pleurodeles waltl. The sequence continues at coordinate 694,571,176 of NC_090437.1, read as the reverse complement.
GCTAAAGCTAGAGAGATGAAACCAGTCATGCGGCTCGATGACACCAAGCATGCCGCCTTTTTAAACATATTTGGAACAACCCAACTTTACTTAGAGACAACGAAGAGGCCCACAGTCACAGTGCTTAACTGTAATCTCTGTTTAATGGAGGTAATGAAATAATACATGTTAATATCCAAACTGTGTCAAATGCCTGCCCAATCGATGGAGTATGATGACTCCATTAACTGTATTTTTATAAGAATAAAAAGCTGTGTTAGCCTAACAAGTAGTGTGAGTGCCAGTCGACCACAGATGCAAGGATGTTCCCAGAAACCATGGAGCCTAACTTGTAAGTGAATGGCCAACGAACCTAACTAATCCTTGAGCTGCTCTTGTGCCATTTTCAGCATGAGCGTAGCACCATGATTGGTCTGAGCAGGCTAGCTAACACAGTGCTCCTTTTCAGGCTAGGCGCCCTTTGCCTGCAGTCCGCCAGGTTGTTGCACAGCAAGTATTGGTGCGGGCTGAAATGCCCATGTTGGGCTGGCCGTCACAAGACAGACAGCCAATCCGGCATGCGCACTTTAGGTAAATCATTCCTGCTGCCAGTCAGCAGGAGAAATGGCCCCACACCTAAGCCGAGATAGTGCACTTCACTAAAATGGTCATGTTCATTGACCATTCTATTAAATTATGTTTGCTGCAGCTGCTGCGCTCGCAGCCGATGGGGCTATGCACCTCTGCCCTAAAGGAGAAACCGCCGCTGATTGCAGCTCAGCAAAGCATATCTTGCACCCTGTGTGACGAGGGGATCAAAACATTGTTTCCCATGAGGTGACTACAATGTAAAGGAAGGTATTAGAGGCTGATTTTATTTTATTGTCACTCAAATTCTCTCACGTTCGCACACACTTTCACATATACTCAAGCTTATTCACACACTCTCAAACATACGCAAAATGGGCAAGAAGAGTAGAAATGTGTGTGTGAATGTCTGTCCTATATTCTATAGATGCTTTATTCTGATCTCTATGCTTGGCTCACCACCGGTGGGCGAGGTTGTCTGCAAGTAACATTTACACTGAATTTTACGGGGTGATGATGCAAATCTGAATATATGAAACATTAGTGATGATGCAAATCTAAGTATTCAGTAATGATTACCTACTAATGTAGGAATTACTTACTGCATCTGTTCCTTCTGACTTGTTTGTTGTACTTTTTGAATTTTTGTACTAAATCTTTCTAATTCCGCCCTAGAACTCATTTAGTCTGTCCTGCCTTAATTAACTGTATTTTTTATATGCTGCTTTGCACCTTATGTAGGGACCCATTGCCCCATGAAATTGAGGTATAACACTGTCCCAGATCCACCCACCCGTCGGCGTGTTGTTGAGGTGACTTTTGGGGTGGAAGATTATTGGACTACCCACGCTCACACATTCACAATTAAGGAGCGATGGTGTAAATCTGATGACACACTGATGATTATAGAGTGATGAGCGAAATTTAAACCTGTTCAGGATTATCACAAAATTCAGGAGCTTTAAACATGCAGTTAGGATAAAAGAGTGATGCTTCATTTGAAAGGACCAGCCTTCTTGTATTTGCCAATGCTTGTTCTTAGTAGCATGGCGACTGACATGTCTATTACAATGATCTCAGTGGTTGTCTCAGAAGTTTGACATTGCACGGCCATGACAATGACAAGTTTATTGTCGTATTACTTAAAATCATTACAAAATGTATGGAAATACGAAATGTCATACTAAAGGAAAACACATTATCGTTTAAAAACATTGCACGGCCATGTGAGCAGGGATACAGCTTCTCTTATATTGTTGAGATTGCTCTCTAGCATAGTTGGGACACCTCATCTTTCTTTGACTTTGGGGAAGTTCCGTACTGCCACTGATTGAGCTCAGTAGACACACAAGCACTTCAATTTCCACTGCTGCCAATCTAGCATATTTTACGAGCACTAAAACTCATTATATTGAAATGAGAGGGGGAAAATATTATCATGCTTGGTTGATCAGTAATCGACTGCCGGCTGATGTTAGGAAGCGCGCGCTTCTGGAGGGAGCATCATTATGATTTCATGATGTTATTTTTCGTAATTTATGCACCTCTTCTGTTATTTCGCAGTTTCAGCCAACGTCACGTGCTCGTGTGAGATTTATCTGTCCCATTACTGTCGCATCAAAAAAGCAACTGCGACCGGTTGCACAATTCCTGCGACTGGTGTTCCTTTGAAATGTCACCCTGCTTTGTGGCTTACGCTGCGTCTGCAAAATGAGCTAGTGTCCCCTCTTCCCTAATGAAAACGTTTTGCCACCCATCTCATTGCGATCGACTCGTAGTAAATCAGTCCGGATTCATCATGCTGACATGTAGCTTTGGAAGGAATGTGAATTCGGTGTCCTGCTGTGTTTTTGTGCATGCAGACCTCTACAAACCACAGCAAACACTGTGGATTTGGCATTTTTCGGATAATATGTGAGTGTAACTATTGATAGAATGAGGAAGGGGTCCCTCAACACCGAACTGTCTGCTTTGCAGGAGTGTGTTCACTTTTCCTCTCTAGGAGTAGCGCAGTGTGCCTGTCTTTATCCTTCACAGCATTATTCTGGGGTGATGATGGGCCATGTGTTTAACATTCTAACCACGTGGCCTGTCATCACCCCAGAGGAAACTTCGGCCACCATGACGTCGCCCATTCAGTGGCCCCACTGGACCCTCGCCTACTCCAGAGCAGTGCTTAATTTGTAAGAAAAGCGTGCAGGTGCCGGAAGCCGCACTCAGAAGCTCACGACCAGTGCAATTAAAATTCGGCACGCTGAATACCAAGGCTGCATAGCCCTGAATGCACCCTAGGCCTCTTTAAAACTTGTAGGCACTCCCTCTGCCTCCTGCTGTATCCCTTCGTGCCGCTTTTCCATCCTTCTTTCATATTTGGGTGTGGTTTCCACCTTTCGCTCCCGAGAAATTTCCGATCAGGAAAAATAAGTGGTGGTGGTCCACACCGGCAACCACCTGCTCAAATTAAACACTGCTCCAGAGCCTACTCCAGAGGACTGCAAGCCAGCTGCGAAAGGCTCCCATCCATTCTGAATGCCTACTACTCTTTGCAACCTTCGTGGGTGCTTGGAAACTCAGGACTGTCCTTCCTTTGACAAAGAAACCTTCTACGGACTCAACAACGCTCACAAACTACATCAAACATCTACATGGCATCAGAATATAAGGATACCCACGCCAATGAATCTGCTCCTTCCTGACTAGAAGAGCCCAGTCAGTCAGCCTGGCACCATACACCTCTGACGCCTTCAAGCTACACACAAGAGCCTCCACCTCACTTCTTGTATTCTGCAAGAAGATAAAGCCTTGGTGTAGCGAGTAGTCTCTCTGGGCCCTAGGTGTGGCTAGACTACCAGGATACCCTCCTGGAATAGAGCAGTCTACAAATCTGCATAACATAACATTATTAAACGGTTTAAGGAAGTTCACCTGTTTGCAACTTTACCAGTACAGTAAGTATGCAGTCTGCTGACTAAACTGGGGCAGCAGTACAGCTGTACTGACAAGATAAACAGTTATATTTGGATCCATTTTATTGTGCCAGGTGATGCCCAATTTTGTTTCAGGTTCTGACTGCTGCAGTATGTACTGTAGAAGGCACATAATTTTATTTCCTAATTTTCACAGACCGTTACAACACATATATCTTTCAAATTGTTTGACATGTTTGACTTTTTTACCATTTTCTCTTTATTGATTAATTGTAAACCATTCAAAGTACGTGTGTTGCATCAAAATGAGTCAAGTCTTGCAAGTAAACCGTCTGTTGCATCGAAACCCCAAAGCAAGGGGTACCAGGCAAACCCCATTGCCTCCTCACTCTCTTCCCACCTAGTTGGCGCCGGTAGTGCCACCTAGTTGGCGCCGGTAGTGCCACCTAGTTGGCGCCGGTAGTGCCACCTAGTTGGCGCCGGTAGTGAGCAGTAGGAATCTATTGCACAATAAGACACTCAAGAGCTTTTAGGATTTTAAATATTTCCCCAGTGGCTAATTCCACAACATGGCTCTGTTGACTCCAGTACACTAGCATACAGAGTGGCACATGTTAAGAATTAGAAAATTTTGACCAAAATTATCTCAGACTCTTTGAGGGGAAAGCACAAGTGTCCCAGTAAAGTGCTATTTAATTTGGAACCATCTGACCCTAGATTTAGACTTGGTCTACGCCAATTAATGCGTCAGTAGTTCTCCTTCCCAGTACTTGCCATAATTTATGAAACCACAAGTCTATATGCAAGGAGTTACTTTTCTTACAGAAAAGTACAATGATGTACAACTGCTGCTAACATGTGAGCAAGGAAGGCCCTATCTTGCTTAGTTATTCCTTCCATTTAATGAGGGTGGCGCACCAGAACCACAATAGCCAGGTCTGCTGGGATGGCGATACATGACACCTTTAACATGACTAAGGATCTCCTTCCAGGAAATCTGGATAGTGATGTAGAGCTACCAGTTGTAGGGCGCACAGCCTCTGTCACACAAGGATATCCAGCAGACATCTGAGCTGGCGTGGAAAATGGAATTCGGCCTGCTGGTATCATATACCATTAATACATTACTTTGTAGGCTGACTCCCAGTGTGCGATGCCCCTTTGTGTCTTGAATATATCTGACCTTTACTTTGCCCATTCCTCCTCAGTGACCTGCATCCCCAAGTCCATCTCCCATTTTTTTTGATTTGGCCATTTCCATGGTAATTCACTTTGCTGCAGTGACCTTTGGTGTTGGAGGGGAGGCCTCCAAAGACCACAGGTCTTTGTGAGCTTTTTAAAGTGTGTAAGAGGCCTCATGGCTGACAGACCGTTGGAGGAGTTACAGGGAGCAGCAGTATTGGAGCCTGCCTAGTCCTAGTATGCCATAGCCTGCTTTGGTATTATTAAAAAATATCTGATGGAATAAATCTGCAACGATTCTGCACCTGCCCATTCCCCAGTGATGGAAATGTCCACCTTCTAGTGCAGGGCAAAAATCATGAATATGATGGATTGGGATGTGGTGAGAGGGGAATGATGTCAGATTGCCTAATTTATCTATCTTAACTATTCCACAATTACAGGACCGTTTCCACAGTGGTGGACAAAAAGCAATCCACTGCTGCCCTATTGCCCGGCCCATAAATATCATTTTTTTATCTCTTTCTCTGACCATTCACACCAGGAAAATAGACAGGTGTGCAGCTCATTTATACAGTATTGCATTACATAAGGACATACAAGCCCACCCCTATGTCTAGGAGTCATCAACACCTTAACATTCCACAGTCCTGAGTCCCTTTCTGCCTACCCTCTCCACCAGGTGAGCAAGTTGCCTGAGGTTGCTGCTCCTTTGCCTTTGGTTAATAAATCCAACCAGATCCACATTGATCAGACTCCGCATCAGCCTTTACAGCCTCTTTGTAACCCAAAATGTGGAATGAGCGGTGGTGTAGTATTTAACAGTACATCATCCCGGAACACTGTGAAAACTGATTGCACCTACTTACCTTACCAGCTTTTGAACACTTCTTCATCACGCTCATGTGATCGAAGAACTACTGATTCACTTTTGAGTGAGTGAAGTGTGTAATGAGTGTGTGTAGTTCCACACTAATGTGCCCATGTGAGTTGGTGTACAAGTAAATCAACCAAGATGTCCTGTTTCCAATGGGAACAGGCAGACCGCTACTCCATCTGCCTTCTGAGATCTGTAATTCCAGGTCTTTTATCAAGTTGAGGATCTGACCCAACCACATCAAGAAATTACTTCAGTATACTACATATGGAGGAATCCTTGACTTTTAATGAGGAAAAATTACCTATGATGAAAGGTGAAATGCTCACTGGTGTTGCATCCCTCTACATCCTAACGTTGATGTCCTTCCCTCCCATATGTTGTTAGGTCTGCAGTCTCAGGAGGGAGCAGAACTCAGGTCTGCATTGGTTTTAAGGAGGGGGCTACTGAAATTGGCATATTCTCATCATGCTTTTTCTGGACCAGGTACCTGTTGTGCCTGGGAGCAAGCTCATCCACCCTGAGGGTCAGGTCAAGCCTGAGGCGGGGTGAAGGGGTGGGGGTAATGTGTAGGATATTCAATAGACCCTATCACACAGTTTCTCTGTGCCCAACCTCCAGTCTTGCCTCGAGCACTGACACGGTACTTGCGCGGCTCGAGGTCTTCCCTCATCCCCCACTGTTTACCTCAACCTCCATTTCAAAATAGTCCTCTTCGAGTTGTTTCAAGTAGAGGGACGTCACACACAGGGGCTGGCACAAACACAACACTTGGGAGGCATGCACATCTACCCTGAGGGCGGGGTTACTCTTGAGCGGAAGAGAGGCCACTGCAGACCCCGGTACAAGTGAGCATGAAGACTTTCTGTACCCAGCCTCCAGACTCACCTAGATGACGGATGCCATACTTGTGCTGCTCGGGAGCTCCTCATCTACTCTTCTTCTCACTTAGACCTCCACCTCAAAATGATCCTCAGTGTGTCACCAGGAATGGCCGGCAACAACATGACACCCATGGGAGCCCTTTTTCTCTTCCACAGCCTGGGTGCAAGGCCTCGGAAACTTATCCGGCAGCTGCCATTTTTGTGCTAAACTGACCCACCGAGGTGCTGATCACACATTTTCCTATGGCCATCTCACAGCCAGTAAACTGTATTCTAGGTTATTCATCCCCAAGATCTTCTCACCTGCAGCCATGGCAGGCCATCAGCCATCTTGCATTCGATCTGAGTGGTGGCATAGTTTGGTGTGGCTCTGAGGATCCATTACTAAGCTGGCATCTTAACTAGAAGTCCCAAAGTATCTTTATACTGCTGAACTATGTATTTTCAATATGTAATTAATTTCTTATTTTTACACTTTTATTTTTGTGGTCTTTCTTTCATGAAAAATAAGCAAAGAATTAGGATGCGAAACATGGAAAATATTCACTTGATGCAGTGGCATAAAATAGAAAAGTCTTACATAGACTCTGGTCAATTCTGAAGGAACATTATAGTTAGCTGAATTTCTATGGTTTTGTACGTTTAAAATGTGAGCCTATTATAGTTAGTTATTTTAAGTAAGTATAACTCATACCCTAGGGTAACTATAGCTCACTTCCCCTACATGCACAGTTATCTCATCAATAATTTTACTGCAAATGTTATGTAAAATTATCAGAGGTATTCTAAAAGATGTTAAGAGTGCTATAATGAGGTAATTAGCATTGCATCGTGAGGGCATGAGTTATAGTTACCTGAGGGCCTTTCTTCATCCTTTTGTGGTAGAACTGCCCCTAAACCTACCCCAGAAGCGTCTGTCTGTAGGATAAATGGTTTCTCATAATTAGGACTACGGAGAACAGGTTCAACCGTGAGGGAATTTTTTTGCTCCTGGAAGGCCTTTAGTGTGTCATGGGTGGGACCGATCATTGACTCCCTATTCTTCTTTAAGAGGTCTGTCAAAGGCGTTGTGATGTAGGAAAAATGGGGAATAAATTGTAGTATCCAACCAACCCCAGGAAGGCTCTGAGATCCCTTTTTGTTTTTAAGTAACAGAAGTTGTTGAATGGCTGACACTCTCTCATTGGGGGTCGTATTAAGCCCTCACCCAAGAGATAACCTAGATAATTGACACATGTGGCGGTTAGATTCCTCTTTTTGGGGTTTGCTTTCAGCCCAAAGGTTCTTAAGGTCTGAAGTACCTTTCCTAGTTGTTGAAGATGGTTTTCCCATGTAGGACTAAAGACAACAATGTCATCAATATAAGGGGCTGCATACCCTTGATGTGGGGCCATTAAGGTATTCATCATTCTTTGAAAGGTGGAGGGGGCCTCATGTACCCGAAAGCTAGAACAGTGAATTAATATAAACCCCCTTGGGTGAAAAAGGTGTTTTTTTTCTTTATTGGCTGAGTTAAGCTGGGCTTGCCAGTACCTCTTACAGAGATCTAAGTTACTGATATACTGTAACCTAGTTTCTCAATCATCTCATCTAGGTAGGAATTAGGAGTCGAACTCAGAAATCTTATTTACCTCTTTAAAATCAGTACAGAAGCAGATAGAGCCATCCTGCTTACGAACCAACACAGTGGAGAGTTCCATTCACTAACTGACGGCTCTATGATCCCCATCTCTAATATTGTTTGGACCTCCAGGATGGCGTCGTTTGACAAATCTTCACAGAATTTTCCTAGTTTTTATAGCAAAAGTGTTTTTTGTTTTGCCAATAACCTTGGTGCCGTTTGACGAATCTTCACAGAATTTTCCTAGTTTTCATAGCAAAAGGGTTTTTTGTTTTGCCAATAACCTTGGTGCTGTTTGACAAATCCTCACAAATTTTGCAAAACTACTTTGCTGCTCACTTTAGCTGCTGTGTTGAAGGTTTCAGGGTGCTTTGTCATGTGGGGGGGCAAGAAAAAGGGTGCAGGGTCCCAAAGCATATTTTCCGCATGCAGTTTCCCATATGGATTTTAGACACAACTGCAGCCCGAACCGCTGGGCTGGAGTTGCACCAAATTTGGCAGAAAGCTGACTCTTGGGTCAGAAAACCCCCTTTTTGTGATTTAGTGTAAATTGGTTCAGTATTTTTCGAGTAATTAAAGAAAAAACAAAATTGTGTATCTAGGGACGCGGAGCCAACGCAGCAGATCCGCGGATTCTTGTGCCAAAGCAGGGCCTTGATTTGCTGGCTGGAACCTCACAAAAAAGTTGCAGCTGCCATTTTGTTTATCGGCTCGGTATGGAAGAGGAGAAATAAAAGAGAAAAGTGACATAACAGGGCAGGATAGAGGTATCCTGACCCTGTAAGACAGATGGAGGGGTCCTGCAAATATTTGCCCAAAAATGTTATTGGGCCGAACAGTGGGGCTCAGGGTGACCCCCAGTGCAAATCCGCAATGGATCAGTGCATCCAGAGTCAAATGGAAAAAAATAAATCACTCACTCACCAATCCCGTGTGTGTTGGCAGCACGCGGTGGTTGGCAGCAGGCCCTGTGGCCATCCCCCCCTTCTGCATGGCCAAAGGCCACGCATGACATGGGGCTAGATACATGCAGGAGGTTGGCTGCAAGGCTGTGGCCAACCGCCAGCTGCGTTAAAAAAATATAAATTCACTGAAAAAACAAAGGTTACAGGGACCTTATTGTTAGGAATTGGCATCTAAAAAATCTTAGAAATTCACTTGAAAAAAGCCAAGGTTACAGGGACATTATAGTTAGGTTTAGAATGTACACGTACAAAACCATAGACATTTAGCTGTTATAATTAGTTATTTCAGGTAACTATAACTCGCACCCTCGCCATGCACAGCTAATTACCCCATATATTACATCTTTCATGACATCTTCTATGGCATCATTGATATTATTTCAACAATATTTGCAATAAAATTGTTGATGAGAAAACTGCATGGCAGGGCGTGGGTTATAGTTACCTTAGGGCACAAGTTATAGTTAACTTGAAATAACTCCAACTACGCTGATTGTTTTTATGGTTTTGTGCCTGTGAATTTTGAAACAAACTATAAAGTCCTTGTAACCTTTTTTTTTTTTTTTTCTGTGACCATCTAGTGGCAGTCACCAATAGGTATTTATAGTTAGGACCTAGATTCTATAGTAAGAGTATTTTTAGTTGTGCCTATAACTTTAGTGCCACTTGACGATTCTTCACAACATTTTCAAACCTTATACTTTGTTAAGTTCATCTTCTGTCTTGAAAGCTTCAGGGTCATCTGACAAGCGAGGGCCGAGAAAAGGGGGGGTTCCCAAAACACGTTTTCCCCATAAAATTTTTGATAGGACCTTTAGACACGCCTACAGCTCGAACCACTGTACAGAATTACACCAAATTTGGCATGAAACTAGATTCTGCTACTCAGATCACGCTTTTTGTGATTTGGTGCAAATCCGTTCAGTAGTTTCAGAGAAATCTAAGGCCAAAAAATATAGATAAATAGGGATGCGGATCCCCTGCGGATCCAACTGTCCTGTGCAGAGTCCAAGAAAAAAAAGACAAAAAGAAAGAAAAGGGGCCAGGGTACAGTCACCCTGACCCCTTAGCCCTTGTGAGGGACCCCTCCAGAGCTAAATAGCATGGAGCTACTATTTTTCGAGATTAAAAAAAACAAAACAGTCTCTCGTCCTTTTTTAATTGCCACCGGGTGGGCCAGGTTCCGGGGGCATCATGGATGAGGGGTGTGCAAGAGGCCCCCCTCGCTGGGCTTTAATGAGCCCTGGGGACTGCCACCCCCCGGGGCAAATGTCTAAATAGGAGTGGTTGGGCGAGGCACGGTTTTTAGTAAGTGCAGGAGGCCCAATGGCCTCCCCCACATCCCCTGGGACCACCACCTCCCCAGTGCTGTCAACTTAATTAACGTGGGGGGCCAAAGGCCGTGCTCGGCGGTAGTTGGATTAATGTATAGTTTGAAAATTACTGGCAGCTAAAAAAAACATAGAAATTCACTGAAAAAAACAAAGGTTTTTATAGTTAGGAAATAGAATTTAAAAAAAACGTTAGAAATTTACTGAAAACTAAAGGTTACATGGTTGTTATAGTTAGGTTCTGAATTTACTCGTACAAAACTGTAGAAATTCAGAAGTTATAGTTACCTGAGCTTAATGCACTGCTTATGACCTCACATGTTACATCACTCATACCTTACTTTACCTCAAAAACACCCTGAGATTCACTCAAAAAAATTGATGAAAATATTAGTTAAAATGCATTGTAATCCAAAAAAACAAAAGAATTCTCCAGTCATAGTTAACTGTAACTTGCACATTTGCCATGCAATGTCGTCATTAATTATGTCATTTCAGATGTCGTCAATGATGTTGTCAGTTATATCATAGAGGAGGCCATGAGTGACATAACACATGAGGATATAAGCAGTACATGCCAAGGCCCCTCTCCTAGGGTCATGGACTCAATGATCCAGGCGATTTACTATGTATTTTTTTTTGGGGGGGAGCTGCTGCGTTCCCAGCAGCCCCCACAATATTAAAAAGGTGTTTCATAGTGCCCCTTCCCTTTTTAGGGGCACCACCATGACCCAAAAATGTAAACAAAACCCTCCCAGGCCATTTTGGGTTTCTCCATGTCTGGAGTAGTGAATAATAAATGAGCTAACCTTTCCGCTCATTTATTATTCCTTTTTTAATTTTGGGATGACCAAGTGAGCCCCTCGGGCACCCATGTCTTTTTTTTTTTCAAATAAAAAATACCAATTTATTATTTTTTTTAATCTTTTTTTTATTTTTATAAAACAGCTTTATTGATTTTGTTGCAGAACAATGAAACACCACAGCACAACACCACTGGTCACATTTGCTCTTCTTTGATTGAACACTACACAGATATATCATATCATATCATATCACAGGACTAATAACCACCATGAAGTCCTGGGTGCGCATCCCCATTCTCACACCGAGGGGTCACGCCCGGTATCATCCCCCCAGGATCCCATCCATCTCCCCCACACCTGTTCATACTTGGCAGGACAGCCCCTTGTTTCATAAACAAGTTTTTCCTGGGAGGCGCACCTGTCCACCCCCGGTGCCACTTCGCCAGCGCAGCCTGAAGCAATGTCCCTTTTGGCCACCAAACAGGCCATTCCTACAAAGGCTTGCTCTGCCCTGCTAGAGCCCACTCCCTCAAGAACCCCCAGTAGGATTGGCAAAGGGGCGGGCTCGATCTCCACCTGCAAGACCCCGGACAGCTCCGGCAACACTGTGCGCCAGGAGGCAGTAATATAAGGGCATGCCCACACCATGTGAAAAAAATCGACCGTTGGGCTCGCACACCGGGGGCACTCCGCTTGCGGCCAAAAGCCGGCCTTGTGCAGCCTTTTGGGGGAGAGATACGCGGCATGGAGAAAATAAGTCTGCACCAGTCTAAGACGGGAGGTCATAGTCAACAGTCTTGGGGCCATCAAGGCGTGTCTCCAGTCCTCATCTGTCATCGGGCCCACCCATTGCTCCCATTGTGTACGAAGCTTATCAAGGGGCTGCGAGGCATTAGTAGTCAACATGCGGTATATACGCGAGCCCTTTCGCCCCCAACCCCCCTTTGCCCAGGTGTCCCATAAGCGTCTTGGCTTCCACAGGGCTGAACTCTGGGAGAACCGTTCCTGCCTGAATGCGCACCTGTAGGGCATGACAGAGCTGTAAGTACTTATGGAACTGAGTCTGGTTGAGCGAGAAGTGCTGTTGAAGTTCCTGGATGTGTACCCGCCCAGACGTTGCCAAGCGACAATATCCAGATAAGATCCCATTTATCGAACCCCCGAAGTGTTGACCTCCTTCAGCCATGAACCCTGCCACAATGGGGTCTGTTGGGTAAGAGGACGCCACCACCCCGTCACTCGCTGCTCCGCCTTCCGCCCTGTAAGCACCACCCTTGTCACCTCAGGAATCTTACGCGGCACAGGGTCACCGTATAGCATCCTGAACAAGCCGGGGAAGCCTATGGTCAGGAGCTCCAATTGATAGGTGGGGTCCGACCAACCTCCCCCCAGCCAGTCGTTAAATACCAGCAAATGCATCGCCAGGTGGTAAAATAAAGATTGGACATCCCCAGACCGCCCTCGTAGATGCCACCTTGACAGACCTGAAGCGCCAGGCGTGGGCGGGAGCCATGCCACAAGAACTGCCGCGCCACGTCCTCCATATCAGCGAACCACTGCCTGGGGACCTGATAGGGGAAATTTTAAAGCAGGTAAAGGAACCGGGGGAGCACCATCATCTTATATAGTGCTATCGGGCCGAGGATATTGAGCGGAAGAGATCTCCATCTCTGGAGGTCATCCTTAACCCGCTTGGTTTGGGATTTGACATTCAGAGCCCATGCCAGCTCCGGCAACAGTGCTATTTGTATTCCCAGGTACCGGAAGCTGTTTCGCCTGTTAGGAATGTTATGCTGCCAATCGTAGCAGTCCCTAGAGCGACTGAGTGGGATCAATAGAGATTTAATAGGGTTAACCATTAAATCCGACGCAACTGCAGCACCCTAGATCCACTGCTGGCCGGGTTAGCCAGTAACAGGAGTACGTCATCCACGTATAACTCAATACGGTCGTCTCTCCCGGTAGGCCACGACCATTCCTCGACCAGGGGATCCTCCTGAATTAGCTTCGCCAGCAGCTCCATCGCCCTGGCGGGTACCCCTGCAAATGGGGAACTGATCTGAAACCGCCCCGTTGACCTGCACCCGGGCTGACGGATTGGAGTAAAGGAGGCCCACCAAGGCACAGAACCGCAGCACGAGCCCAGCCCTCTTGAGGACACAGCATAGGTACAACCAGTCGACCGTGTCAAATGCCTTTTCAAAGTCCACGAACAGAAGCGCCAGGGGAGAGTTTAGAAGGGCCCTGTGAGCCAGAGCCACGTGCAAGCACCTAATACAGTGTTGGGTGCTTCTAGCAGGCATAAAACCGCACTGGTCAGGGTGAACCAACGTGGGCAGCACCTTCTTAAATCTCAAGGCCAATACCGTAGAGAAGATCTTGAGTTCCGTATTAAGTTGATAGGGGGCGGTATGCCGAACAGTCCAGTGAGGGGGGCCTAGTCTTTGGGATCACCACAATAGTAGCTTGATCCAAGCCTGGGGGGAAGCCCCCTGTTTTTTTGGGCCTCCTCATACATAGCTAGGAGGTGGTTGGCCAAAGTGTCCCGGAACCTCGTGCAAAACTCAGCTGAGGAACCGTCAGGGCCGGGCCTCTTGCCCATCGCCAACTCCGCTATGGCGGCCTTGACCTCCTCCAGACTGAGAGGCTCATCAAGTTTGTGCCTCTCTGCGTCAGAAACTGTGGCCTAGTTCTCTTCCCATAAAGGTTCCCATAATAGGCGGCGAAGCTCTACGCAATCTCGCCCGGAGTCCAAGAGATAGCACCTGAGCCATCGACGATCTCCGGGACCACCCTGTCTGCCATTGGTCTAGTGGCAATCCAGTGCAAGAGCTTGCCATTTTTGTCCCCCCACCAGTAAACTCCGGCCGTGGAGGCTCGCCACATATGCTTCGGGGTCTTGAGTGTTATTTGTTTAATCTCCTTTCGGACCAAGGCCAACTGCCGCAGGACCGCTACACCCGACGACCCTGCAACCTGGCCCTCCAGACGCACTGCCCTCGTCTCAAGTGCCGATATTTTATGATTGCGTGCGCGCTCCTGGAGGAGCTGCCTGGCGTGACCCCTGACAGTGGCCTTACAGGCCTTCCAAATAATGCCCTGCGATGCCACAGATCCCATGTTAAGGGAAAAAAACTCAGAGAGCTGATCACCTATCTCCTGGAGATACTCGCTATCTTGCAGATACCAGGCGTTGAGCCGCCATATCGGTCGTCGGCCTGCGCTCACTCCATCTAGACGAAGGAGACCTTCCATCCATCTGCGCAATCCAGACACCCCCACTCTGCGGCTCGAGGACGGGGGCCCAGTGATATCAACCTCAGGGTGCACAACAGAGTTAAAGTCCCCTGGCAGCACGGTCAGTACCGGGGGAAGTCCCGTCACCAACTCCCAAAGGGACGCCAAGAACTGTTCTTGCGCCCCTGGAGGGGCATAGACACTAAGACTATTGATTGGGTATCCTCCCAGCAAGCCGGACACCACCATGTATCGCCCCCTGCAGGTCCAACCAGGAATCTGCTACCACTAGTGGTAAGGAATGATGTAGCAAGACCGCCACTCCTCTCGAGCCCCTGGAGAATCCAGCGTAATAAACTCTGTCATAGCCCCCCCTCATAAGCACCGGGCACCTAGTACCCAACAGATGCGTTTCCTGAAGCAGAACCACAGACGGGGTGAACCTTCGGATGGTGGAGAGGACCGCGGACCGCTTAATTTTGTCCAAGGGCCCATTTACGTTCCATGAGAGGACCCGTTTAAACTGCTCAAACACAGGTACTTGTGTGATTGCTTCCCATGGGGCTCTCCCACCCGAGCCTCCCATTGTGACCAGTTAACCAAAAACAGAAACACATAATACAAGCCCAACCATGGGCAACAATGAATGAACAATCCCACCCTGCCCCCAACTGCCCCCCTCCCCATACTTCCAACGCAGAAGCATCTGTCACCCAAAACTGTAAATACAACAGTAATCGTGGAGTAGTGGACCCCTTCCACAAGACAGAGTTTTGCAATACGGCCCTCGGCCGCCCCGAGTTCGGTGTCAATAGGACGTCAATGTCCATTCTCTCCTCTTCAACATAAAGTATTGAGAAATCAACCACAAGAAAGCTGGGGGTACTGGCTCAGGCGTTCCTCCTCTGGGGCAGACACTGGTCCCCCCACCACCAGGGCCCCCCAGCGTGGCCCCGTCCATTGGCTGACTCAGGCCCGCCCGGTCGTCCTCCGCCGACCCTCCGCACAGGCCACTCCGCCTCCTCCTGTGGGACCGGGTCCGCCTGCGCCCCCTCCTGGACCACCAGAGAGTCACCAGGGGCGGGTGCCCGCCTCTCACCCCCAACCTAGGGGAGCTCCTCTGGGCCGTCCGATGCTCCTCCGTAAGCCAGTCCCAAGCCGCCTCCGGGGAATCGAAGAAGAAGGACTTTCCGTCGTGAAGAACCTTGAGGTGAGTGGGGAAAAGGAGCATACAGGACAGCTGCATCACCCGGAGCTTCTTCGTACGATCACGTCCTGGCCTGCACCTCCCGGGTGTAGTCGGGGAATATGAGGATCTTATGATTGTCCCAGCGAAGTTCCGGATGCACCCTCGCCTCCCGAAGGATGACATCTCAGTCTCTGAAGTTGAGAAACCATGCGATCATTGGCCTCCGGGGCACGCCCGGTGGAGGCCGGGGCGCCAGGTCCCTGTGTGCGTGTTCAATGGCGAACCAGGGGGAGAGCTGCTGGTTAGGGACCCACGACTTAATCCAATGCTCCCAGAAATCAATTGCGCGTCCCGCCTCCGCTTCCTCTGGGAATCCCACAAAATGCAGGTTATTCTGCCTGGCGCGGTTTTCCGCATGCTCCGCTCTGTGATGCAGTTCACCTGTACGAGTTTGCAACTGAGCAACCTTAACTTTAAGATCGGTGATCTTGTCTTCAGCCTGGGAAACGCGGTCTTCCCCCTCCTTAATGCGACCCACAGCGGCCCACAGATCCTGCCGCAAGAGGCCCACGTCCTCACGCACCTCTCCGACCTTTGCCTCTTCAGCCAGTTGCGAGGATTGGATGGCCTGTAGGATGGTGTGCACCCCATTGGTCGCCGCCGCCTCAGGGCCTGAGCACCCACCGGCCGATGGGATTTCTGCTTAGCAAAGTGATCAATGCGCTGTTGGGACCCCGGCAGCTACTTACTTGCTTTTGTCCTTCCCCATCTCCGTCTCCGGACCAGTAGCGTCGGTACGGTCAGGACTTCCTCATAGACCCCTGCCGGCGTGCCCTAGGGCCACTACTGAGTCTCTCTCGGCCCACCGGGAGGGCGGGGCACCACACCGGTCAGTCCAAGCGGCTGTAGCTCTCCCAACACCCACCCAGCCCCGCACTGGTACCAGTCTGGTGGGGGCAGGTCCCAGTCTGGGCCCCAGCCGAAAGCCACACTCCACTCTTCGCGACACCTGTCTCCCCGCTCACCTCAGCACTCCACGCTGCTCCACTGCCCTCAGGGAACCACAGTCTGTCCACCGCCTCAGCCGGGGGGGGGGAGGGGGCTCCCGAACCCCCGATCCGCCACACAGACCACTGGCCTCACACCAGACTGCGCAGCGTCCTCCTCAGCCCAGCTGTGGTCCCAAGGGGCTCCTGCCCCAGTACCAGTCTGGCAGGGCACCAGTCCAGTTAGCTCCGCCTGTCCCCCGCCGGTGCCCCGGTAGGATCTTCCAGTGTCCGGGTAGGTATCCGACTCTGATATCTCAGGGGCCCGACCACACCTCACAGCTCAGGCCCCCACTCTGCAGCCATCACCTAAACCTCAACCCCGCTCTCATCCACGACCCAGGGTGGGGGGAGGCCAGGCGCCCTTCAAATGCTCTGCCACCCCACGCGTCCGAAAGAAGGATGCCCGGGAGCAGGCCCGATCCGCTGCGCCCCTCCCCTGAGGAGCGCCGTACGAGGAGCTCTCCTTTATAAGGGGCCGCCGTCTCATCTTAGCTGGCTACAGGTATCGGACCCAGTCCAGTGGGTGGAGGGGCCAGCCGACGCCACGTGGCGCGTACCCCCTCTCCGCCGCAGCCGATTTTCGCGACCCCGGCACAGGCTTCCGCACGTGGCACAGGGAATCCTCGTCACTGCCTCCCCCAACCGGGGGAGGTGAAGGGAAGCACTCCGGTCTCACGGCGCCCCTCCCACACAGGGCGGCACTCTGGTAAAACTCAGCGCGGTCCGGGAGGCAGCCACGCTGCCGGTGGGAAAGCCACCAGTCAGCAGGCCTCCCCTGCAGACCCAGGGTGCCGGCTCCGAGCCGCGAAGCCTGGACCCACCCTGGACCTCCTGCGCAGGGCTCAGGATCGCCGTCTGCCCCGCCGCTCCCTCCACACACAGGGAGCCGTCTGGGGCCAAGAAATGTCCCAGGGCTGCCGGGCCTAGCAGAGCGGATGACGGAGGGGTCCGGAGCACTCCTAGAGTGCAACCGCCATCTTGATGCCCTTGGCCATGCCTCAATTTTTTTTATCTTTTAACCGTACAAACATGTAACATCTCAACACAAAACTCCAGTCCAATCCTACACCAATCCCTTGTCCCCCATCCTTAGCATCTCGACTGATTCCATCTAGTGGTCCATACTGTGCAGTCCATGAGAGTGCTTCTTGGCCTTCTTCCGCTTACTTTAGTGAATCCCTTGCTGATTCTATTTCCTGTGGAATCAAGCCTCCCATCCAATGCTACCCCAACTGGAGTGTCCCTCGTCCCTACGTCCGCTTAATCCCTTGTATGCTTTGCGAGCTCCAGTTGTCCCAGATTTGCTCAATCTTTTGTTGACTGCCCCTCCACTTGTAAATCCTCTATACTTCCATTTGCATCGTTACATGCCTGTCTCCTAGTTCAAAATGGGCGTTGGGAGTGGGGGACCATTTCCTCACTTTTGGGGCGATGTCCCTGTTAGCCCCCATGCAGGGATCTTCTGATACCTTGACAGGTCCGAGGGCCCTCACGTTCCCAAGCAGCATGAGTCTGGGTTGCATATCCAAGGGTACCTCTGTGGCTTCCTCTAATGATTTACCCACCACCTCCCAAATTAAACGCAGTCTAGGGCAGCTTCACAGCATGTGCATCAGCGGAGCTGCCATCCAACAACCTTTCAGGCATTACTTGTTCGCTGTCCTCCCTATTTTATATAGGCATGTCCTCATGTAGTACATCCTCTGGACACTTTTTAGTTGTATCAGGTGATAGTTTGCTTTGACCGCGACTTCCATAGAAAAGCACACTGTCATCTGCCAGTCCTCATCATCCAGTACCCTCAGATCCTGTTCGTACATACCCAGCTGTCGTGCGAGAGGGCCCTGCATGTTTCTCAATAATGTGGCATAGGTCCATGAAATAAGATTTCTACGAACTTACCGGCTAGTAGTCTCCCTTCCAAGGGGCAGTCCTCCTGGGTTTCATCATCCTGGGATATACATCCCAGGAACGCATGCCTCAGTTGTCCTTAACAAAGCCACTGTGCCTCTGGTATTCAGTAGACTTTCTTCAGGAAGGCAAACGGTACTACACTATTAGACGTCCGCTAGTGTGGAGAGACCATTATTGTCCCAGCCACGAAAGCCCTGCAACACCGCCACTGGTTGCAATCTGATCTCTTCTCATAAGGGTGTTTTGGGGGTCAGTCTCTAGTACCAGTGCATCTCCCTGAGCATCCTGCTCCAGACTTCTGTTACTTTCTTTGTTGCTGGCCCTGCCCGGGCTTACCCCCATAGAGCGCATGAAGATGACTCAGTGTGCCCATTCCCAGCCTGTATAGGTGAAAATCTGGGTCTTCCCAGTTTGTTTAGGACCAGTAGTTGACCATGCTGACCCGCGCAGTCTCGTAGTATTTCCTGATGTTCGGGAGAGCATTACCCCCATCGTACTTGGGACTCTGTAGGACATTCATCGTGATCGGTTGACCACCCTGCCCACAGTAGCGTTCTCACGAGTGCATCCTGTTTGACAAAAGGTGCATCTGGAACCGGAAAACGTACAGTAGTCATGGCGAAGCTATCATTTTGAACATTGCCGCCTTGCCCATAATAGAAAGCGGCAACATGTACCAGTGGCTCACATCACTCTCCAGCCCCTCAACCTTAGGTGAACTGTTCGCCTCATAGTGAGAGGCGGCATCTCTTGTTATCCACACCCCCAGGTATTTAAACCTTTGAAGCTCTATACTGAGCTGCAAAGGCAGCTCCAGCACCCATTCCCCCACCTGGTACAATAGGGACTTCTCTCAATTAATGGTAAAGCCGGAGTACCTACCAAAGATCTAGAAGATATTGCGTAATAGGGCGAGTGACTGATCTGAGTTTGTTGAGTGTAGCAGAATGTCATCAGTGTATAACGAAATACGCTCTTCCCATCCTGTACCACCCAGCCATTGCCATACCTGGGTGTCTATACTTACCTGTTTTTCCAATGCCTCTACCACCAATGCAAATAGCATCATCAACAGTGGGCATCCCTGTCTGGTACTCAGCTCCACTTTAAAACCTCGAGACACATGACTATTACATTTCTGCTGGCTCTGGGTCTATCATTGAGCAGTTTTATCCACCTGCTGTTTTTACGCCCGAACCCCATTTTAGCAAGGATCCCAAACAGGTAGGGCCATTCCACCGAGTCAAAGGCCTTATTGGCATCCAACGACACAATGACTCTTGGTTCTTTCAGCATCTCTACCATGGCTGTGTTGTTATAGAGCCGTTGCAGGTTCAGTCTTGTCGAGCAGCCCGGCATAAACATGTTTTGATCCGGGTGCCCTAAATCCGTTACTACTGCGTGCAGTCTCGTTGCTATCACTTTTGCCAGGATTTTTGTATCTGTGTTTAGCAGGGATATCGGCATGTGCAAATTGCATCTTTCTCTGGGCTTCCCAGCTATAGTGAAAAGAATGATTGTAACCCTTCTCATATCCTCCCGCAACTCCCCAGTCTTAACCGTTTTTATGCATGCCTTGTGTAGGTGCCTTCTCAGTTTGCATTTGTCCCACTGCCAGTGGTACTTCTTCCACCAAAGTGTCACCCTCCAGTCCACTAACCTGGTTAGGCCTAATGCGCTACACTGGGCAGTCGCTTACAAAAGCCAGTACGTCCTTGTATGAAGTCTGTAACTATGCATTATAGAGCGTTTCCATGCGACCCTCAAACGCATCAGTTATTTGCTCACTACCTTTTACCTTCTTCCCCAGTGCCATAGTGAGTTCCCACACATGCATTCCCTCCCTTTCCTTGTTCCCTATTCATTCCAGCAATTTACCTGCCTTATTACCATCTTCATATATACTCTTCTGTCCAGCACGATTGGCAGTTTCACTTCAATCCAATCCATTTGGTATTCTTCCTATTTCATATCTATACTGCTTTTCAGCTGGGGAGCAGGGGAGGCAGCGTACTGACTCTCCAGCTGCATCAGTGCCTGCTTCAAGGTGGTCAGACTTCTGAGTCTTTCACTTCTGTCTCGTACCTCCCCGAAAATGATGATTCCCCTGATCATGGCTGTATATCCCTCCCATAATATTACTGGGGTCTGTACTGTCACTTTGTTTTCCTGAAAGTAGAGTTTTGTGGCTTTGCCCAGTCTCTGAACCTCTTGTCTTTTTTGTGAGACGCCAAGTCGCCATCCTCCAGCTCCCAGGTGTCCTCTGTCTGTAAGGGGTGAGTGTAACTTGCAGGGTGGAGTGGTCACTGACCCCTGTGCCAAGTACTTGGCCTCCTAGAATATGTGCATCCCACCCCATAGAGTGAGGAAGTAGTTAAGTCTGGACTGCATGTTGCATGTGCGCGAGTAATATGAGTAGTTCCTCTCCTGCCCATTTAGAGCCCTCCAAAAATGCTCAGTCCCAATGACTGTACAAACCCTTTTAGCGTCCCCATTGTTGCCTCGCCCTCATCCTGATCCTGCCTAGATGCATGTCCATTGCTAGGTTGAAATCCCCTCCAAATACTGTGAGCGTCGATGGTGCATCTGCTAGGATACTGCTTATTTTTTTTTTTTTTTTAAGTGTTGCGATCTGGAATCCCGGTGGGGCATAGACATTGAGTAGCAGTATGGTCTCACCCTCCCATTCACCCAGCAGGGCAACACAGCACCCATTGGTATCCGTCCATGTGCGGGACATGTGAAGCGGTAGTGATTTCTTAAGGAGAATCACCACTCCTCTAGGACCTGAGGTGTAGTTTGCATAGTATGCTGTACTGTACCTGTCTTTTCCTAGTCTCTGGTGTTGGCCATCTAGTAGGTGGGTCTCCTGTAGAAACACTATCAGCTCTGTATCTGTTGCCTTAGTGACCAAGCCTCTCTTCACCCTATGCTGCAGTCCATTAACATTCCACGTTGGCAGCACCAGATTCTGGTTCTGTGTCATGGTGGCCGCATAACATCTTCTTCCCTCTTGCGTTCTGTGCCACTGTGTACCTGTCCAGTAACTACTCTGGTCTCACGATGCCCTGATCTGTTGCGTACTTTGCCTCCAACTACCCCCCACTTGCGCCCCTGCCATGCACAGTCTTTTCAACAAAAATTACAAATATTACATTGATATTATCAATGATGCTATGAAAGATGGCATGATCGCCGTAATTTGTGGGGTAATTTGCACTGCATGGCGAGGGCGCAAGTTGTAGTTGCCTTAGGGTACGAGTTATTGTTACTTGAGATAACTCTAACAATAACTGGTGAATTTCTATGGCTTTGTACGTTTAAAATGTGAGCCTAACTATAACGTCCCTGTAACCTTTGGTGGGCACCCCTGGAACATATCAGGAGTTGGCCCTGGGGGGTGGCAGTCCCCAGAGCCATCTGTGGCTCCACAAGGGGGGGCCCCTCTCCAACGAGAACTCAGCCTCAGGGGGTGGTGGTCCCCAGGGAACGGGGTCCCATAGGGACCCCCCTTTCTTTTTGTAAACATTTGCCAGGGGTTTGGTGGTCTCTGGATCAGTGGGGAGGCCATGTGGCCCCCTACTCCAAACATACTTCCGCTCCAAGGGATGGTGGCCCCTAGAGACAGCGGGAGGGAAAATGTGTGCACGCACTGCTCCAAATAACATGTTGCCCCAGGGGGTGCTGGTCCCCATGGCAGCGGAGGGGCCTCAGGGCCTCCCGCTTTAGTTAATTAAGAGATCGCCCAGGGGAGGTTTAAAAAAAGAAGCGTGGGAGCCTGCGCTTTCTTTTTTTCTTTTGCAAGCGGATTCGCGGATCCACGGCTTTTTAGCCGGGGGGGAGGGGGAGAGGGTGTGGGGTTCCTAGAAATACAAATTTGCTTTCACCTTAATTTCTCAAAATCTACTGAATGGAATTACAACAAAATTCAAAAAGCACTCCGTCTGGACCAGGACCTACCTTCCTGCCAAATTTGCTGTAATTCCGTCCAGTAGTTTTAGCGCTATTGCTGTTCAAAATCTCTATGAAAAAATGAATGGGGAAAACGTGTTTTGTGACCCCCCTTTTTATCTCAGGCCCCCCCCCCAAACCTCCCTCCTCCCTCCCAGAGACAGATCACACCAAAACTTTACAGGCAACAGCTGATGGGACTGGCATTTTTTGGGGGGGGAAAGATTCGTGAAGATTTATCAAGCGGCACCAAAGATTTCAAGCGACACCAAAGATGTAGGCAAGTAAAAAAAACACTTTTTATATAGAAACTAGGTTGTAAATATAATTGCCTAGTGGCGACTGCCACTATATATATATATATATATAAATACACATATTCACTTAAAAAACAACAGTTATAGGGACATTATCGTTGGGATCTGAATTTGCTTGCACAGAACCCTAGAAATTCAGCAGTTATAGTTATGGTTAGCTCAACTAACTGTAACCCGTTCCCTAAGGTAACTATAATCTGCGCCCTTGCCATGCACTGCTAATTAATCCACATATTGCATCAATCATGACATTCAGTAAGCCCAGGATGGGGCCCTGTGCACCCTCCTCCTTATTTTTAACAACCCGGAGGCTTTATAAAGAGAAGCCTGTGCTTGTCATTTTTTTTTTCTGCAGATTTGCGACCCTGTTGTAAATTCGGAGCAATTTCTTTTTTAAAAAAATGCTTTTTTGCCCTGGGGTGTCTCTGGGACCTCAGCAGCAGAACTAAAGGGCCAAGGTGCCCCTACCCTTGCCCCATTTCACATTTTTTATCTTTTTTTCAGGGACTCGTCTGAAGCCGAATCTCAAGATGGCTGCCAACACTTCCTTGCTAAAGTGTTGGCAGCCAGTCAGACCTCAGCACAAGATCAGGAGGGTTGACAGAGCCTTTGCGCCCATATACATACAAATTTGGTTTCATTAATTTAAAAAAAAAATAAAAATAAAAAAATTAACTACTAAACGCATTTTCACCAAATAACAAAAAGGGCGCTTTCTGGACCAACAGCTACCTTTCTGCCAAATTTGGTGTAATTCAGTCCAGTGGTTCGGGCGCTATTGCTGCTCAAACTCCCTATGAAAAGATGCAGGGGGAAAAGGTATTTTGGGACCCCCCTCTTTCTCAGCCCCAACTTGATGGATCACCCTGAAACTTTCCAGACAGATGCTGAAGTGAGCCATGTATTTGTTGGGAAAATCTCTTGAAGATTCATCAAACAGCACCAAAGTTATTAGCAAAACAAAAAATGCTTTTTCTATAGAAGCTAGGACCTACCTATAACTACAGACAGCTTTCTGCCCTTCGGTTGCTCAAGCAGCTCGAGCTCAGGAAGGCAGAACAAAGCATTTCCTTTGGGAGAGGGGTGTTACACCCTGTCCCTTTGGAAATAGGTGTTAGAGGGATGGGAGGGGTAGCCTCCCAGATCCTCTGGAAATGCTTTGAATGGCACAGATGGTGCCCTCCTTGCATAATCCAGTCTACACCGGTTCAGGGACCCCCAGTGCCTGCTCTGGCGCGAAAATGAACTAAGGAAAGGGAAGTGACCACTTCCCTGTCCATCACCACTTCAGGGGTGGTACCCAGAGCTTCTTCAGAGTGTCCCTGGGTTTTGCCATCTTGGATTCCTAGGTGGTGGGGCACTCTGGGAGCATCTGAATAGCCAGTGCCAGCAGGTGAAGTCAGAGCCCTCCCCTTATAGGTGCTTACCTGTAGCTGACCAATCCCGCTGTCAGGACTATTTAGGGTCTCTCCTCCGGGTGTTTCCTCTGATTCGGATTGAAAGACTCCAGCAGGAATCCTCTGCATCCTCTACTTCATCCTATACTGACAAAACTGCATCTGGACCCTCCAGGAACTCTACAAATTTCAACAAAGAAGCAAAGATGACTTCTGCAACATTGTATCTTCAGCTCCTGTCAGCAACTGCAACTGTTTCCAGGTTATGCATCCTCCGAGGACTGCCTGTCTTCCGCCTGCGCCAGAAGAAGCGAAGGAATCTCCCTTGAAGTGAAGGAATCACTTCCCTGTTTCAGCAAGCACCCCTCTGCAGCAATGACCAGTGGCGTGGGTCCCCTCTCCTCACGACGAGCGTGGATCCAGCAACATAGGTGGTGGACTGAAGTGACTCAGACTGTCCAAAAGTGCAGCTATCCAACTTTGGTGGAGGTAAGAGCTTGCCTCCCCATGCAAGACAGTACTCCCATGCACTGCGTGATTTGCTTCTGTGCGACCTTCCATGAAGTTCTTCATGCATAGCACAGCTTAGGCCCCCAGCACTCCAGCCTGCGACGCACAGCTTCCTGAGTGGTTCTCTGGCGGTGTGGGATTCCTTTGTGTCGTTCTGCGTGGGCCTCCATTTGCACCTTCTTTATCCCCGTGCTGTGGAACTCCTGTGCACGCTGCCTGGTCTTCTGAGGACTCTGAGTTGCTGAGAGCCCCCTCTGGCTTCCCTTCTTGGGTAGAGGCCATCAGGTCCCTCCTGGTCCCGGGCAGCGCCATTTTCCGTTAACCGCGTGCTTTGCGTGTGCCAAGGCCTGTCGGTGGAATCCAGCGATGCAAACCAGACTGCAATCTTCATCTGGCGTTGGACATCATTTGCACCAACCAGGAACCCGCATTCGTCTTCTTGGGTGCAGTACTGACTGTTCTTCCTCACCGGTGTTTCTTCTTTTGCACCTTCATCCGGGTTAGCAGGGGCTCCTGTTCTCCCTGGACTCTGCAGTGCTTCTTAGACTTGGTCCCCTTCTTCCACAGGTCTTCAGGTCCAGGAATCGATTGTTGGTGTCTTGCAGTCTCTTCTGGTTCTTGCATTATCTTCTATCGCGACTTCTTGTGTGTTCTAGGAAACTTACTGTGATTTACTCCTGTTTTCCTGGGCTCTGCGGTCAGTTCTATTACCTTTGGTGTTTTCTTACACTCCCAACACCCCTCTATTCCACTATTTTAGTATATGGTTTGTGTTCCCCCAGGCCCATTGCAACCTGTTGTGATTTTCACTATGTGTACTGTTTTCTAACTGTTTTTACAGCTATTTCTGCATTCTAGTTAATATACTGTGTATATTACTTACCTCCTAAGGGAGTATAGTCTCTAAGGTATTTTTGGCATTGTGTCCCTAAAAATAAAGTACCTTTATCTTTGTAACACTGAGTATTTTATTTTATGTGTGTAAGTACTGTGTCACTATAGTGGAATTGCATGAGCTTTGCATGTCTCCTAGATAAGCCTTGGCTGCTCAGGTACAGCTAGCCCTAGACAGCCTGACTTCTAGACACTGACTACATTTCACTAAAATGGGATAACTGGACCGGGTATAAGGTGTAAGTACCTTTGGTACCCACTTCAAACCAGGCCAGCCTCCTACAAGTCTGTCCGGCGATTTGGACTGTAGCCATCTTCAAAACTCCCATGGGAATTAACATGGGAAACACACTTCCCCCCCCCCCCCCCCCGCCCCACCCCTCCCTTTTTCACATTCCCCGCTTGATGGGTCACCCTGAAACTTTACTTGCACAAAAAGAATCACCAGCATACGTTTTTTGGAAAATTTCAGTGAAGATCTGTCAAATGGCGCCGAAGATACAGGTAAGTCAAAACATATTTGTCCTATGGAAACATAGTCCTAACTATAAATACCTTCTGTCGACCGGTAGTAGATATAATATATATAAATATGTATATATATTTTATTTCACATAAGGCTAATGCTTTCACGGCTTGAAATAGACTCTGCAACCACAATGTTTTTGTTTGTATTTCTTCTGGATTGATTTATGTTTGTAACTCTATAGGTTTACAAATGGCACTAAGTAAAGTAAATGAAAATGAAACTACAGTGCTGATGTTACATGCAAAGGAAAGGGACAGTATCTCTGAGCTTGTATGCGTAATGTTTACAGACACCAGGGAGGTCTGATGATCTTAGGAGTCAAAAGAATCATGAGGCTATAAGCCCATGAGCATGTAAGGAATTACAATAGACACACATTGGCGTACCCCCAACTGTTTTTCCCTATAGCAGGGCCACTCAGACAGAGGTTCCATTGTTAGCCAGGTCTGATAAGATGGAAGAACTTCCTCTTCTAAAGAAAAGAAATAGATTGACAACAAGGGGAACGGAGGTGCTGCTACTGAAGCCCGACAGGCAGTCCATAAACCTTGATCAAAACTATAAATGTACCTACTGAGGTCCAAATCATCAATGCTGTCAATAAGGATTATAAACATTTAGTCATTAATTAATGGCACAGAGTATTGTCACTATGCATGTCCTAAATCAAAAAATAGTCTTGTGATGTGCTGTGGTACAAATGCCTGTTCTGGCTGAAAACAATGTTGGACATAACTATGTTGGTTATTAAGATATAAGACCTGTTCAACTGCTAACTGCTGCAGAGATGAACCTTTCGGCCAATTGCCCTTTAGTATGTTGTGGTAATAATGGTTTAAAAATATTTTTGAAGAAGTAGTTGGAATGTCATAACCTACAAATATGAATCTACACATGTGATGTGAAGATATGTCACACTCGTATAACACTTTCTGTTGGTTGAAGTGCCCTTGCCCTTTAGTAGGTTTAAGTGGTGCTCAACAAGACCCAGATCAGCACAATTGTACTCTAACTTTACCCTGTTTATATAGCAGCAAGCAGCTTCTGGAACATGGTAATCGATATTAGTAATAATATTTATAAGAGATAGTTTTTAGGGCAGTGAGATATTGATTTGCCTTCATCAGATACATTTATGATATTCATTACCAAATGCGATTACTTTAACAGTGCTTGTGTGTCCTCATCTCTCATGAGGTTGCAAAACTCTCCCTATGTCTGAGAAGGCTGCTATTTATGTTGCTTGGCAGACTCTACATTCAACTGTGCCAGTGAGCTGACTGGTGATCTCTAAGTAGAAAAGAGTCCTTTGCGATCTGGTCTTTTTGCACATCTGACTCATGAGAACTAAGTTGCCATAACATCTTTAACAAAGAATGAGCTCAATGTGTTCACCTCAGTGAGACTTGATAGAAAACCATAGAGTAGGTGCAGTGGGACTTAATGCCTGATTGCCATACCAGTAATATACATATTGTTTCTCTGCTTTTGTATACTAGTACCAACAACATTTTAAAAATACCTAATAACTTGCTATGTCCAACAAGCTTCAGGAGATGGAGAAGCCATCCATCCTCAGCTTGACAGTGCCACAGGGGGTGTTCAGTTCAGATCAGTGCTTCGATGTGGCCCTAAGAATGCATGCTTTGAAGTGCTCTGTGAGCTTCTCTAGAGATACCCAGTCAACACTTGTTGACATGCTGTTTTGTCCAAAACCTATTAAAAGAAATAGCAGACTGTTAATGGGATGATTGAACAAGAGCAGTAATACAGCTCATGCTCTGATTGACCTCTTTGGTGCAGACATTTGTAACAGCAATTTAGCATTTTTAAAAGTTACAGCCTTTGTTTCAGTAGACCAAGAAACCACCTGTTCCCCCAAAGCAATACTTATTCACACTAACAGAGACAGAGGGGTTTGTGGGGTGCATTCTAGTTATTCACTTCCACTCTGCCATCCCTAAGCTTATTTAAAGGCCTTGACTTTAGTAGCCACGCTGTATGGAAAATAGTCTTTGTTGGAAAATGGCCCTCTCTGAAGGGTCACCCCAAACTTTTTGCCTCCTCTTTTTCTGACCTACTTTTTGTTGACTTTAGGATTCTGGACACGTTATCACTGCTATCCAGTGCTAACATGCGTGTGCGCTCTCCTTAAAAACATGGTAACATTGGCTCATACCCAATTGGCATATTGAATGTACCTATAAATCCCTAGTAAAGTGTACTAGAGGTGCCCAGGGCCTGTAAGTTAAATGTTACTAGTGGGCCTGCAGCACTGATTGTGCAACCCCCATAGGTAGCCCCTAACTATGTCTCAGGTCTGCCATTGCTAGGCCTGTGTGGGCAGTTACACTGCCACTTCGACTTGGTATTTAAAAGTACTTGCCAAGCCTTAAATTCCCCTTTTCTTACACACACGTCGCCCCTATGGTAGGCACTAGGTAACCCATAGAGCAGGGTGCTATGTAAGTAAAAGGTAGGACTTGTACTTATAAATTGTACATGTCTTGGTAGTGACAACTGCCAAAGTTGTTTTTCAGTACTGTGATGTCTGCTTCTCTCATAGGCCAGCATTAGAGATTCTATTCTATGCTTTTAAGTGGTAATTTCTGTTCTGAGAGCAATAGACTTGTCATATTTGGTATGGTTGGAGCGGTAGTAAGAAATCCTACTCAATGGTGAAGTTAGATTTTTCATTACTATTTCAGAAATGCCACATTTAGAAAGTAGGCATTTCTCTGCACTTACTGCCATATGTCCCTTACAGCCTGTCTCCAATCCACATCTAGTCTGTGCTGGTTGACAGCTCCCTTATGCATTCCACCCAGACAGCCATAAATACAGGACATTCCGCTGCATCTGCATTCATCTGCATACAGATGGGTTTCTCTGAGCAGGAAGGGTGGAGGTTGTCTCACTTATACTTTGAAGGCCAGTGCCTGCTCTCACACAAAGGACTCCTGACAGACAGGGCTGGGTTGAAAGGGGAACTTGTGAACTTCACAATCGAGCTTTGAAGTTTCCCCCTCTTAAAAGGCACCCCACCAAATCAGACACTTCTTGATCTACAACTGGACTCTGTCAGAGGGACTGCCTGGCTGCCCAAAGGACTCCTCTGTACTGCTTTGCAGGAAGGACTGCTGCCCTGCTTGTTGCCCTGCTGCCTGCTGGCCTTTGACTCTGCTGGAAGGACTCTGCCTTCCTCACAAGTGCTCTCCAGGGGCTTGGATTGGGCTTGCCTCCTTTTCTGAAGTCTCAGGGCCACAAAGACTTCACCAAAGAGTAGAAAATCCCTGTGCATCAGGACATTGAGGCAACACCTGCAGAAATGAATGCAGCGCCTGCCTCACGGCTGAAAAAAAATTGCTGCATTGCCTACCAGATCGACACAGCGCCTGCTCCTTACCAGCACGTCAAGGATTTTCAGCGCATTGTTCCTGGGCGTCAGAATATCCCCTCATCATAAATCAGGAACCAAGGCTGTGTTCCTAGAAATCGACGCATTACCTTGCAGCGTGGAAAGAAACAACGCATTCTCTGTGCCGCTCCAGAAAATCCTACGCAGCGCCTTATTTATCAGCGCATTTCCTCTTCTGTGGCCCCTGTGCATCTTTATTTTTGATGCATCCCAGATGTACTGTGTGTTGAAAGGATACATCCACTGATTCTTAAGGATTGAGACTCATTAACCCCTTCGCTGCCAGGCCTTTTCCCCCTCAGGTGGCAGGCCTTTTTTTGACTGTTTGGGGCAGTTCGCACTTAGACCCTCATAACATTTTGCCCCCATAAGCTACCCACACCACATTTGCGTCCTTTTTTTCCAAAATCCTAGGGATTCTAGAGGTACCCAAAGTTTGTGGGTTCCCCTGAAGGAGACCAATAAATTAGCCAAAATACAGCGAACATTTTATTGGGTAATGTGTGTAGATCCTACAAGGGTTTTCTACAGAAAATAACAGCTGAAATAAATAAATATTGAAATTGAGGTGAGAAAAACAGCCATTTTTCTCCACATTTTACTCTGTAACTGTTTCCTACGATGTCAGATTTTTAAAGCAATATACCGTTACGTTTGCTGGACTCTTCTGGTTGCGTGATATATAGGGCTTGTAGGCTTATCAAGAATCCTAAGTACTCAGAGCCAATAAATGCCCTGCACCTTGCAATGGGTTTTCATTCTATACCAGGTATATAACAATTCATTTGCTGAAATATAAAGAGTGAAAAATAGGTATTTGTATTTCCAAAATGGGCACAAGATAAGTTTTGATAAGCTGTGGTTATTTGCACATCTCTGAATTCCGGGGTGCCCATACTAGCATGCGAATTTCAGGGCATTTCTCAAATAGGCTTCTTTTTTACACACTATCTTACATTTGGAAGGAAAAAAATGTAGAGAAAGACAAGGGGCAATAACATTTATTTTGCTATTCTGTCTTCCCCCAAGTCTCCCGATAAAAATGGTACCTCACTTGCGTGCGTAGGTCTAATACTCGCGACAGGAAACGCAACATGGACACCTCACATTTTTACATTGAATTCTGACCTTATTTTTGCAAAGTGCCTAGCTGTGGATTTTGCCCTTTAGCTCAGCCGGCACCTAGGGAAACCTACCAAACCTGTGCATTTTTGAAAACTAGACACCAATGGGAGTCCAATATGCGGTGACTTGTGGGGCTCTCACCAGGTTCTGTTACCCAGAATCCTTTGTAAACCTCAAAATTTGGCGTAACAGAAAGTTCTGGAATCTGAGAGGAGCCTCAAATTTCCCTCCACCCATCGTTCCTCCAAGTCTCCCGATACAAATGGTACCTCACTTGTGTGGGTAGGCCTTGTGCTCGCAACAGGAAATGCCCCAAAACACTATCTGGACACATCAAAATTATCAAATACAAAACTACCTGTTTTTGCGGGGGGCACCTGCATTTTTGGTCCTGGGCTCCGCAGCCATCAAGGGAAACCTACCAAACCCAGACATTTCTAAAAGCTAGACACCCGAGGGAGTCCAGGGAGGTGTGACTTGCGTGGATCCCCCAATGTTTTCTTACCCAGAATCCTCAGCAAACTTAAAATTTAGCTAAAAAATCTAAATTTTCCCACAATTCTGTGTGGGATCACGGGACAAATTTCCTACCACCCAACTCAGTCTCCCTGTAAAAATGATACCTCACTTGTGTAGGTGGGTCAAGTGCCTGTGACAGGGAAGAGCCAAAAACATGTTGAAACTAAGGGATAACCAAAGCAGGTCCAAAAGGGCAGTTTGGAAAAAAACATTTTTAGGCTGTCAAGGGCAGCAGAAATGTTATCGCTATAGATGAGACAATGTTGGGTGGTAGGAATTTTGTGGATTCCTGTAGATTCCGGATGGTCCCATCACAAAAATGTGGGGAAAGTTGGAGGTTTGCAGGGCATTGTGGGTAAGGAAATGGTGCGGGTGCATGTGAAGCACACCACCCTGGAATCAACCAGATGTTTCGTTTTCAGATGTGTCTAGGTCTTGTGGATTTTTCTACATGGCAGCGTCCCAAAGTAAAATAAAAAAAAAGTGCAGCCCTCACCATTCCAAGTGGGACAATTTTGAGAGTTGCCAAGCTCTCATGGCCCAAATGTAAAACCAAAACCCAAAATAATCAAATAATCAAATGTCCTATTGCTTGCCATGGGATAAGATGTTTTAATGTGCGGGGGAGAGCTGAAAGACTGTTAGCCCCTTCAGTTCGGGTGGGGGCATAACCAGGGAAGAAATGGCCCCCTGGGGAGCGCCCCTTGCCCAAGGGGCCGGTCCCCTTTTGCACAAGTATGATAAAAATAAATAATCCCTGGTGTCTAGTGGTTTTCTGCCCCTCCCGGGAGGCATATCGGCCTAATTATATTGTATTGTATTGTAGTATTTATAGAGCGCATTCCGGCCGTAGCATCGAAGCGCTAAGGTGGAAAAGACTGTAAATCAGGGGGGACCATATCGAGGCAGAAAATCACAGAGAGCTTGCGGGGAGACCTACTGCCTTACGCGAAAACAACGAGGTTTTAAGTTGTTTCCTAAAACGGAGGTATGCCTCCTCCAGCCTAATAGAGGGTGGGAGAGTATTCTTAGTTTTGCAGTCACTACGGAAAAGGCTTTGTCCCACCATCGAGCCCGGGGGCAGGAGGGTACCGAGATCAGCTGCAGATGAGCCGATCTAAGCTGACGGCACAGCAGGTAGCACTGTAGAACAGAGCTCAAGAGCAGCCCTCCTGGTAATAGGCCTTATATGTAAGGCACAGTGTTTTAAATTTGATCCGTTTTTCAACAGGTAGCCGGTGGAGCTGTCTAAGGCTCCCACTGGCAGAAGCAGCGTGAGGTAGGTCTAAGACCAGGCGACCTTGCTGATGTTCAGGATGAGAGCGTTACAAAAATCCAGCTTAGAAATGACCAGGGCTAAAATAAGTTGGTTTAAGTTCCTCCTGAAGAAAAGGAAATATTTTCTTTAGCATTTTCATAGACCAATAACATGATTTAACCGTCTGGTTAACTTGTTGCTCAAATTATAACGTTCTGTTGAATGTGATACCCAGATTCCTGACCAACGAACTCGGGGCTGGGCAATCGTTGCAAGATGTAGGCCACCAGCGTGAGCTCCATGGACTAGTGTCCATGCCAAAGAAAAGAATTTCAGTCTTGTCTCCATTCATTTTGAGCCAATTATGGCTCATCCAGCTATTGATCCTACGCATGGAATCTGTCTTCCACCTCCTTCCAATTCTGGTACACCGGAATGATTAGCTGAGTATCGTCTGCGTAGGATACCACTTGGAAGCCAAAAGAGCGAACCCGTTTGGCCAGTGGAGCGACATAAAGATTGAACAAAGTAGGGCTGAGCGACGACCCTTGTGGAACACCACAAGGGAGTTGAAATGGTGTAGCCTCAAAGTCGCCACAGCTCACCGTAATAGATCTATCCTTCAGGAAAGATTTCAGAATATCAAGCACCTTGCCTCTTACTCCAGCTTGACAAAGCCACTGGAGCAGGAGTTGGGAGGTTATGGTGTCAAACGCCACAGAGAGATCCAATAGAACAAGGATGGCTCCTTCTCCCAAATCCACTTTTCTCCGAATAATGTCAGCAGCAGATATCAGGGCAGGCTCTGTGCTGTGAGCTTAGCAAAACCCATGTTGTGATGAGTCAAGTGCGCCACTTGCCTAGAGAAAAGCGGCCAGTTCGGTATTAAGATGTTTTTCTAATGTCTTGGCCGTGGTAGGTAACAAGGAGATAGGGCGTAGATTTGTCAGGTCATTGGGTTCACCGCTGGGTTTCTTAATAAGAGGGATCACAATGGATTCTTTCTAAGCGGGGGGAGAGCCCTTCCCTTAAAATGTCTAAATAGACTGGTTCCAAGGCAGCAGAAACCAAGTTAGACGCTAATTTTAATATCCTAGGAAGAAAAGGATCATTCGGTGAGCCTGATTTAACCCCTTCCAATAATTCAGAGATTCTATTGGCTGATAAGGGGGAGAAAACAGACAACGTTGCACTGGAATCAGAGGGTAAAGTGCCATCCACATTGCCTCCGTCGCCTTCCGAGGGAAGACAGACGAAATATGAGTGCAGCTGAAGAATTTTGTTCTCAAAGAAGTCAGCAACTCTTTGGCAAAAAGTGGGAGAATTCTCAAGCCAGGAGGAGACTGGCGGGTGGGTCAGAGTATGAACCCCTTTGATAAGTTCCTTAGCTCTATTCTGTGCTTTCCTAATTCTACTGGAAAAATATTCAGTTTTAGCCTTTTTAATGACAGATTTATAGTTCTCAAGAGTGGTCCTGAGCTTACCTCTCTCCTCTACCGTTTTATGGCCCTTCCATCTGCGTTCCAGCCGCCGATAGATTCTCTGTAGATTCTTAAGTCCCTCTGAGTACCAGGGAGAGGAAGGGGTCTGCCTCACCCTGGGATTAAGCTTCACCAGCGGGGCAAGCCTATCACTGGCCGTCCTGAGCCCAGAATCAAAGTTCTCCAAATTGGAGAGGCCCCGCACTCTAGCGTGGTTCCATCCAAACTTCAGGGCCAAGGCTAGACTTTGTTCCTCTGCCGGGGGGAGAGGGGGTGGGGAGGGGCAGAAATGGCCTACAAATCATTTGCCCCCCCTGGGGAGCGGCCCTTGCCCAAGGGGCCGTTCCCCTTTTAGAAATTTACACCCCAAAAAATAATCCCTGGTGTCTAGTGGGCATTTCTGCTGACTGATCGCATTGCGATCGGGCAGCAGAAATGCTATGCAAGGTCTTTCCTTTTCTTTCTTGTCTCTCCCACCCCCCCTTCCAGGATTGCGAGGTGACCTCTGATGAGGTCAGTTCGCGATTTGCACGCTGATGTCATTAGACGTCACTGGGGCGGTGGGGAGGGTCGGGGTGGAAGGGGAAGCGATTCCCTTTCCATCCCCGACTGGGGGGGGGTGGGCTGGGTGCCGGACGAGCTGGTCTCATCCGCCTGGACGAGTCCAGCTCGCCCCAGGCACCCTTGGGGTTAAAACCTTTAAAAAGTAATATCTTGACTTGTGCATATTGGATTTTGCCGTTTTGGTCTTATTTTATTCAGATAAATATTATCTATTTTCCTAAACTGGTGTGGAGTACTTTGTTTTGGTGTTTTCACTGTGTTACTGTATGAGCTATTGCACAGATACTTCACTAATTACCTTCTACGTGAAGCCTGCCTGCTCTGTGCCAATCTGTTGCAGGGTAAGCACAGGATAATTTGGATTGTGTTGTGACTTACCCTGACTAGGATTTTGATCCCTACTTGGACAGGGTGCGTACCTCTGCCAACTAGAGACCCATGTTTCTAGCATTCTTTGTTCTGTTTGAAAGTAGTGAGATTACACCGATCCAGGGGAGCTTGCAAATTATTCAAGCAGGGAACATTCATGCATTTTTCAGAAGGCATCCATCAGTCCCCCTCAAACATTTTAATGATGATGATGATATGCTTTATCAGGAAAGGGTAACAGAGCAACCTTCCCTTTCAGAAAGAACATTTGCTAATCAAGATATTTCATTGTCCTTAAAAAGAATTGAAGGTTTTCCATCCTTCTTCAGCTTTTGACTGCTGAACAGTTTTTGAGAAAAGAAAAATATAAAACTGCCACCGTTCAGTCAAATCTTCAGGCACGTCAGAGTCAACACTCTGCATTCTTTGACATCTAGGACACATACTCAATATTTCCTTTCCTTAATTGCCACAGAACATGATAGACATTTGTTGCTTTGTGGGAAGATTTCCAGTTTACTGTCCTCACCTTCATCATCTCCTCAGCACCTACAGAAGAAGAGTGAGTTTACTACGTCCGTTTCTACTTACCCTCCTTGCACTGTGTTATATTGCAACAGAGAAGTGTTACGAGCTAAAGCTTCTCTGCAGTTACAGTTATAATGACAATCTGTCCTTTCAAAGGTACAGGGGTGTTGAATTAAAAAGAAAATCTGCTTGTCCATGGGACAGGCTGCTTTTTAAATCTACTTGTCCTGTAAAAAAAATCTACTTGTCCTTTGGTACCATGTAGTGCAGCAACAAATTATGGCAGCAATCTCATTATGTAAGCTCTGATAATAGCTTCTCTGATCATGCCAGGGCTAAAACTATAGTAGGGCTTGAATACTTGCAATTTCAATCCCTACTAAATTAATTTCTTTATTTTTCTACCTTTCCGCAGATCTACGTACCGGGGCTGGAGGGAGTAGTAGGCAATAGTTCCAGGGCTGGAATGCCTTTGAGTCTGCAAACCTACTAACTTGCATGTTTTAAGATGTTCACTAGCTCTTCTCTAATCTTTTCCCATTCTGGGAAAGGTTGGGAATTTACTCCTGACAGCTGTAGAAGTAGAAGTTCTTCTAGGATTGGGAAAAAAGTGGTTGGAGTCAATGTGAACTTGTATACTCTCAATGGATTTTCTCATGTGCATATCTACACATGCATGTTTCCTCATGCTAAAATACACAAATATTCTCTAGGAGTACGATTTCCTGGTCCGCTTCTCTAAGTTCTTGTGAGTTCATGAAAGCCACTAATTCAAAGACATAGCATGGGTTCACTTTTGTGACTGTCTTTAAGAATTGGGTCTCTAATTAGGTCTGGCATTGACCTAGACCTTTTGTTTTTATTAAAATTGTGGTCACATTCTGTTATTCTTCAAGAAGCATACTGGAACACCACGTAGTTTTGTTCAGTGCCAGGTACTACTGTGACAATCAGTGGCTAACAAAACTGGAGGGGGCCCCTTTGCAAAGAACATGGAGGCCCCCCTCCAAACTCACTCAGGGCAGGTGCTATGCTGAGGGGTTACCCCTGCGCTGCAGGGGCTGTGGGATCTATGTTACACCACTGGTTTCAATATATGCTTTTTTGACCCCAAAAAGCAGTTTGGGCTTTTTGCCAGTGCTCGTTACAATGGTGGGGGCCTGACAGCTCCCACAACAATAAAGTGTTACATAAGCCAGGTCAAAACAAGGCATGCATTGACGAAACCAACAGACTCACAGCTAATGTCTGTCGGTTGGCTTTACTAGTGCTTGTTTAGCAAATAATCATCACTCTTGCTTACAGGCTTCTGCAAACATTTGCATATAATCAGAGAGCATTCTAGGAGCATTATACTTAGCTTCATATTGTTAAACGTTTCAGATGTGTGTACGCTTTTTTTTATTTTTATTTTTTTAATTTTTTTATTTACACTGGACCACTGTCAGTAGTGCAGTGTAATCTTAAAACGTTTATTCACAGTGCTCACCCAAATAATAAAGGCTTTTCAATAATGAACCATAAATACAAGTCCCAACACTATCAACATATGGACACGCATATTACCTCAACTGCAGATAGTCCTTTCTCTGTAAACTGGCAGCCAAAGTGTTTGTGCTGCAGGGGGTTAGGCCTACTTGTCCCAAGGACAAAATAAACACAAAAACTTGTTGCCTGTGAGCCCAAACAATATGTCCCTGGCTTCGGGCGATAGGAATTCCACATCCCTGAAAGTAGTATCACAATTATGCTTAGCAGAGAAGATTTTCTTCGGTTCTTCTATCTGCTTATTCCTCTTTTAAATCAGAAGATTGATCAAAAGAATAGATCCCAATAGCGGCCCAACCTTCTTCCCAAAATGGCCAAATGAGTTTAGCCTTGAT
The DNA here is from genome assembly GCF_031143425.1 of Pleurodeles waltl. Classification (NCBI taxonomy): domain Eukaryota; kingdom Metazoa; phylum Chordata; class Amphibia; order Caudata; family Salamandridae; genus Pleurodeles; species Pleurodeles waltl. The sequence goes on along the minus strand of NC_090437.1, from coordinate 694,533,884 downwards.
GACCAGCTGGTCATTGGTATCACTCAAACAAAATCTGTTTGAAAGTAGATGATATCCAAGAGGTTAACGTGTGCAGTAATGATTATTTTCTGGTTGAAAAATACCCCTCAAAAACATCTGTTTTCTCAGTATAAGGAGCCCATATACCTCCTTGGCTGTGTATCTGACAGGCGTGTCCCACTGGTGCTCCTCTCAGCAAAGTGATCCTGTATCCATACATTTACAAAGGATTCATGCCTTGTTTCTAATATGAGGGTTAGGAATTTGTCAGAGCAGTTTTACAGAACTGTGTAGTGCAGTCATTTATATTCCAAGACCTTTGCTCCTCCAACTTGTGTATGGCTGCTTTAGGAGTTGTTTAAATGAGGAATCTGCAGGAAACAACATCCATTGGAAGAAATCATTAATTGCATTTGGTTCTCTTCTTTATAATGGATACAGCATCTTCCTGCAGATTCCACACTGAACCTCCGCCTTCCTTTTTCTGTGGGCATGTTATTTATTCAGTGAAGATCTTTCTGAGTCACTTTTGGTTAATCTAGCTGTGTCTTCTGTAAGTGCGGTGCTCTCTGGGTAAAGAGAATTTTTGAAGAACTTTATGCACCCACTTGTCATAATATGAAACAATATCCTTCATCTATGAAGGCCAGAAAACTATTTTCTAGAACCTCTTCAGGGTTCCAAACTCCTGTCGTTGTGCAAGGCATCTTCTAGACATCCTTGCACTTCAGTGCCATGTCAGGGCTCTTAAATTGCCTGTATGAGGAATCAAGATCTGTGAGGTTGCGAACTAGCCAAATCTTTGGTGTCCGAGCCTAGGCTAACCCTCTCATGGGCCTGTATAAGACTACAAATGTTGTATCATTTTGTCAGGCCGCACCACTATGGAAGTCATTTTGCCCCCTCCCCACCATTATTTAAGCTGCATCCACTTCCCCAACCCCTATCAAGCTGCTTCTCAAACCTGCTTTTCATCAATCTTGATTCTGGTTTTCGTCATTGCAACTTTCCTAATTCCCCTCTGGTTTCAACCCATACCGGCTACTTTGCAACAACAGTCTACCCTTGTAGAGAAGAACCATCTATGCAGGATCAGTTTCAAGAAGTTAGCACTTAAGCATTAAGGACCGTTACGAGGTCTAAGGAAGGGATCAACCTTTACAACTCATGCATTAACACACAGTGCCAGTTACCAGACATTTACCATGCAAATCTTTACCACACAGGGTAGGTATAGTTAAAGTGCATATATATATATATATTCCCTTAAAAACCTAAAAACTCAAAGGTTACAGGGACGTTATAATTAGGCTCACATTTCAAAAATACCAAACCATAGAAATTCACCTGTTAGAGTTATCTCTAGTAACTATAACTCATGCCCTAAAGTAACTATAACTTGCGCCGGTTGGATTTTGGTCCGAGCATTATTGTTGTCATAGAAACGTCTTCTCCAGGGTGCAAGCAGAAACTGAAAAAGTGGGCAATTATGTGGCTTCCTTAAAAGATTTGGCGTCATGTGAATTCAGAGGCCTATCTGATTCACTCCTCAGAAACCAACTTGTGCATTGCACCAATGATACTTGGGTTCAGGAAAAACCTTTGGACAAAAATACCACTTTAAAAGAAGCAATAGAAATTGTAGAGGGAATGGAACACACCTTTGGCTGGGTTACTGAAATGAAAAGAACACTTCCCGCTATTTTAGAGAGAGTAACAAGTTCAGGATCAGGTAAGAAAACCAGCAAAGACCATAACAAAACTAAGACTATAAAAGACCTGCCCACAAAATTTCTGGGGACAAAGATTTGGTCTTTGGAAAGGACTCTAAATTCAAGTGCTTCAAATGTGGTAGTTCCAACCATTGGTTTAAAAGCCCCAATTGCTTTGCACACAATGTTGTGTGTCAAAGTTGTGGTAAGAAGGGGCATTACGCCTGTTGGTTTAAGAAAATGTATGAGGTGGGGGAAGATGACCAGAAAGTCAAGAACAAAAATGTCTGGGTGGATCACCACCCTCTGCCCAATATAGCGGAAGCACTGTCCCTGCTCAAAGATGCTAGCGTGCTCAGTGTGATGGATCTTTCTGCTGCCTACCATCATCAGGGCTTGAAAAATCTACTCGACCACTTGCTATGGTGTGTTTTATTTTATGAGGTTGAACTATATTTCCCTTCTGGCAAGTGGACAAACAGGTGTTCTGTTCAGTCAGGAACTGAATTAGCAATTAAGATGCCTTTAAGTCTCATTCTTGTCACATTTGCTCTGGTTCAGAGACAGAGGTCAAAAGTCCGGTTGTCTTCTTGCAATGCAAATACTCTTTCTTGTGACTGCAGAGTTCCAGGATTTTGTAAGGTGAACTGTCTGACCTATGTGAAATGAAAGGCTTTTGGTGACAGGTTTTTCCTGACACACAACATTTATATAACTAAGTCAACTTTATAAACATTTCAAAATATATTTCAGTAGCTATGAAAGACCCTTTTTTGTACTTCTGTGTGATGTGATATTTTAATAGGATCAAAAAAAAAAGTCAGAACACTTTATTTGGTGATGTGCAAATGATAAATACTTTCTGAAACCCAATTTCAGAGATTACTGATAAAACTATTTAGTGTATTAAAAATAAAGCTGCAAGTTAGTGGGAAGGTTTTTGACATTTCTTAGAAATGTACTGTCTGTAAAAGACAGTGCCCTACCACATCATGCTTTAGTAATATATTTATTAAGAGTGAGTGTTTATACATAAACTGAGAAACACTCCTGCCCTGATGGCAAAGCTATTAGTAAACTAAGAGGCAATGCATGGATCATGTCTAACCTAAATGTAGGCTAGATTTTATATACATGGAGCAAATGTTTAGTGTATTTAATCAAACAAAAGAGGATTTTCTTTTACAACATAAATGCTGAATTCACATATTTGAAGGTGCCCTCATATGTGAGAATGAAGAAAAAGGGGACTGTAAAATACAATATTTGCCTAGGATCACACAATTTGAGACCTGTTTCCGGGTCAAGTACATTACAGTTAGGTCGTGTAGGTTATTCAAGCTACTCGACCTGCAGGTCTAATAACATTTTAATTATTTTTCGAGGCCTGATCATGGACCACTGCATGAGGATTTGAAGGCACTAACATCTTTCATGACACCTCTTGGGGCTTTTAGATTTGTGAGGCTGCCTTTTGGGCTGGCCTCGGCTGCCGCTTGTTTCCAAAGACTTATGACAATGGTGCTTAAAGAATTGATTTTATGATGTTCTTCCAAGATAACATCTTGGTATATTGGAAGATGGGAAGGACACACAGACTTAGATATTGTACTGTGGCAGGTTCTGGCAAGACTCAGAGACAGTGGCCTCTTACTTAAGAGAGAAAAATGTACATTTGGGGCCAGTTCTGTCTCTTATTTAGGACACACAATTTCAGGGAGTGGGATAAGTCCTAAGTTGGAACTGGTAATATCTATTTGAATGGACTCAGTCGTATCAACAAGGATCAAGTCAGATTGTTCATGGGGCCCGTAGAGCATTATGCTAAATTTATTCCCATTTTTGCCAGTGTGATCCAACTGATTAGGCTAGTCCTTAAGAAGAGAGCATATTTTGAATGGTTGAAAGATTGTGTGAAGGCATTTGGTGTGGTTAAGGAAAGCATAGCCAAAATGCCTACTTTGGGGCATTTTGACCGCTCTAAGAAGACCTATCACACAGCAGTGCAGTGGCATATTATCCCAGAAGGTGGATGGAGAGTAGAGAGTTGTTGCCTTTGCCTCTTGCTCTCTGTGAGGTGCAGAGGAGTGATACTCTATCATTGAATGTGGGGCTGTGCATCCTTTCAAATATTTCTTGTGAGTCTTATCATTTGTCCTAAGAACGGACCACAAGCCTTTAATTCAGCTATTTGGGGTCCAGGAATATTGATAATACCACACCCCGCATAAAGAGGTGGGTGGAAGGTTTGCTTGAGTTCAATTGCCATGTAGAACACGTGCCTGGAGCTAACAACTTACTGACAGATTGTTTGTTCAGGTTACCAGTAGAAAGAGATTGTGGACTGGATGTGGTCGATCTCAAGATCTGGTGGGTCAAGGAGACAGCCATAAATAAAACTGAGTGGGAGGTTGAAGCTGAAAGTGATGGAGTGAGGAAGCAGTATGTGGTGACTGGATGACCTGGTTTCAAGAACAATTCTGAGGAAGCCAAACCTTTCTGGGGAGCCGAGGATGAGTTATGCATTCTCAATGGGGAGCTGTATCGAGGGGAGGGTATACTTCCACCGTCTGACCTATGGGGAAACATTGTTGACCTGGCTCACAAGGGGCATCTGGGAGAAATCTAAGTCAAGAGTAAGCGAATGTTATTGGTGGCCTGGGGTGGGCAGGCAAGTTAAAGGGATGATTATAGAATGTATCTAATGAGCTGGGAGTGATAAGGCTAGATCGTCTGAACTGTGGAGCAAGTTAGGGCTGGACATTGTGGGCCCATTTAAGTTGTTACCTTCTTCCAAGCGATTTGTATTGGTCCTGGTAGACTACACCTCAAAGTGGGTCACAGCAAGTTGTGTGGATTCTCTTACAATGAAGCATGCAATTGAGTTTTTACTTGTTTTTGAAGCTGTGCCTAAGACCATCATAAAAGATAATGGAGTGCAATTTGCCCTTCTTGAAATTAGAAAGTTTCTGTATGACCTTGCCACTAACCACTACTGCACACCCTTAAATTCTCCCCAGGCAAATGGCTTGGTGGAGAGCATGAATCATTTGGTCAAGCCTTGTTCTCAGACTGTTGTGAAGATTGAGTCCCTTTGAGAGAGGTACTCCGGGAAAAGTTCTGGGCACATTTAAATACGCAAAATTTGGTCACCAAGAAGTGTCCTTTTATATGCCTAAAGTTGGCAGATTAGCGGGCCGTAACTTAAACCCTTCTTAGTTGGATTTTAGGAAACAGACACAGAAAATTGACACCCAGGCTGTCCGACTTCACCAGCAGAATAACAAGAGACAATTTGATGACAGACATGGGGTACGTAGTTGTGAATGAAGTGTAGAAAATGCGGTATCATAAAGAATCCTGTGTGGTCTCCCTAAGGAAAATATAAATTCCTAGGTCCAAAATGCATAATCCAAGTAAAGAAAAATGTGGTGGTGGGTGATGGAGGGGTTGTGGTGTAAGCCCCGTTTGGCGAGGGGTACAACAAGGCGTGCATCCAATGAGGGCTATGGTGGTGGCTATGATGAGGGTGATGATAAGAGAGGAGGAGTGTCGGTGTGGGTGGTGGACCACAAGGGGGTTGAATTACTATAGTCCAACACCCAGGACATATTGTTTGGGGTCAAAGACAACAAGGTTTCATGTTGTTTTGCCCTTTGGACAAGAAGGCCCAGCCCCCTGCAGTACGAACTCTTTGGTTGCCAGTTTACAGTACCACATTATGGATCAGAAAAGGACATTGTCTGCAGTTAAGGTAATATTTGTGTCCATATTTTTGTCAACAAACTTTATTGCATTTTCATGCTATCCGGCTGCAATACATAATGCTAGTTTAGTTTTGCATGCATTCCACAGTGTTAGCATTGATAAACATGTCCTGAGTGGTCAGTCTGCAGGATCCTTATTTAACCACAGTCATCAGTTATGATAAATCCAACATTTTGCAATGTTCAAATATCAGAAGTACTGCATTTCGGACACTCTTAAACACACAACTAACATTCCCCATGAACCCCCTGGCTGCCCCTGTCATGCATCAAATGATGGGGCTGACCTGATATCACTTCTGGTAGGTGTAGGCAGTTGAGCGATAGTTATAGGCTCATCTTACAGTAAGTGGTGACAATCCGGAGTATATCCCCAAGAGTGAGGCCATTTGGGCTGCTAAGGGAAGTCCTTTAGTTACCACCAGGTGTCTGGTCCTCCGGATCCCGTAAGGAGTCTAGTAGGGTCTCCCACGCTTGTGCCGCCTCAATGGAGCCCTTTTCCCTCCTCGCATCCTAGAGTTGCACCTCCACCTTGTGGTCCACCGTTTTTCTAAATTCTGTTCACTATGTATATAAGTTAGGGCCTCTCGGGTTCTTCCAGTTTCTAGCTATTTCCCTTTTGACAAGGACAAAAGTTAGGTCTTGGAAGCGGATGGTAAGTTTATTCTTAGCTGTGTGTGGGAAACTGCACAAGAGACATTGCTTCGCTACCCAAGGGACCTCCTGCTCTATGCTAGCAGTCAGTGTCTCTGTGATGCCCTTCCAATAAGCAACCAATTCTGGGCAGCCCCAAAACATATGATAAAACTCTGCTCCTACCTCTCCACATTGTGGACATTCAGCTTCTGCTAGTGGGAAGTATCTATTGAGTTTCCCAGGTCTGAGATAAGTCCGGTATAGGATTAAAAAGGTTAATGAGCTTAAATTTGGCATTTCTGGTAATTTAGTGGCAGTGTATAAGATATCCTCTCAGTCCCTATCACCTATGACCTTATCAAGATCTGCCTCCCACCTGCCTTTCAGCGTTGTCAGAGGGGCCATGATATCCCCTTGGTAGTATCTGTAGAGGCATGTTATCAATTTATACGTCCCTGATGCTGGTAGTAAGCTGCACCTGGCGGCTTCTTCAAAGAGAACTCCTACTGTGGTCACCTTCACTTGCTGCCAGTCTGCCCCAAGTCCTCCTGGGAGGTGATTCCTCAAGGAATCTGTGTGGAACATCCGGGGAGTATGGGATCCGGATACATGACTTGTGAAGGCTGGGAGCCCCGCAGCGCTGTACGATTTGGAACTCTGTGGTGTCTATAGTTCCAGGGGACGAAAGGCTAAGCGGAGCTCTGGCCAACCTGTTTACCTCCAGAGCAAACAGGGGAATATCCCTGCCTAACGACTGTCTGCTTGCCACCCACTGCATGAGCCCTTACATATGTGCTATTAAGTAATAAGCCAATAAGTCCAGGACCGCCAGCCCCCCTCTGTCACTGGGCATTGTAGGCTAGCTAAGGCTAGTCTACGTAAGCCCGAACCCCAGATGAAACTCTTTACTGTCTTATCTATATCACGAAAATTGGAGGTAGGAGTCCAGACCGGGAGCTTTGTGAAATAGTATAGTAGGTGGGGCAGACCTACCATTTTCAGTAGTGCCACTTTGCCCACTGTCGAGAGTGGCAGTGTCACACAAAAGGGGATACTGGTCTTAAGGATTCTAATTGCCCTGCCTATATTTCTCTCTGTTAGGTCATCAGGGTTATGGTATACCCAGACCCCTAAATATTGAAAGGAATCAGACTCCCATAACAAGGGTCCCAAGTCCTCCAGGGGTTGCCTCAGGGTTTGCACTGGGAACAGGCAATGTTTGCGCCAGTTAACCCTAAGTCCCGATAGGGATCAATAGCGGTTCAACCTACCGCGGGCTCCCCTCAGATCGTTCAGGTCATCCCGGAGGAAAAGAAGCAGGTCATCCGCGTACAGCGCAATATGATGGGTATAACCTCCAGTCTCGAGGCATCGGCACACGGCTCCCGTTCGGGCCTCACATGCCAGGTGCTCCACAGCCATTTGTGTTCATATGTTAATCCTGTTCAAACTTGTATTTATGGTTCATTAATGCAAAGCCTTCATTATTAGGGTGAGCACTTTAAGAAAATGTTGTAACCTCGGACTGCCCTCCTGACAGTAATTGATCTATCTCTTTATTAATATCCTGATGCCTCTGACTAGACCTTTTTTAAGGACATTGCAGTCCAGTGACAGCGCTGGCATGGGGCGGGAAGCAACTGTGAATTGCATGGGTTCTACTTACATTTTTTTTTTTTGGGGGGGATCCCCTCTGGGAACCCACCACCAGAGCTAAGGGGTAAGGGTGTCCGGGGGGCGTGGCCTGGGACCAATGGAGCTGCACCCGTAGTGCGGCGCTCTTGGACCACAATCCAGGCCCGAAGCTTAAATCCTGCCATAATAACTACCGGAGGTCTTAAAAGTTGAAGAGAAGTGATCGGAGACTATACAGCACAAGTAGAGACCGAGGCGATACATTTTGGGGCAGAGTTTACCAAGAAAACTCCCCCCGACAACTCCGCGGCTGCCGTGACCTAAAATGGCGGCCGCGACAGAGCAGTGAACCCGCTGCAGCCGCAGTCCGCGGCTGAGAAGGTACGAAGGTCCCGTGGAGGTGAGGGCCCCCACATCATTTGTTGGTGGATACGAGGGGCTCAGACACCTTCACCACAAACGGCGAGAGCAACAGTATGAAGCGGAATATCAGCGAAAGCGGCATAGCGTGGGGCCTATGGACCACAATCCAGGCCGAAGTTTAAAACCTGCCATAGTGACGACCGGAGGTCTTGGGGATTGAAGAGAAGCGATCGGAGAATATACAGCACAAGTAGGAGCCGCGGCGCCCCACCCTGGAGCAGAGATCACCCGGAAAGCTCCCCCCGAAAACTTCGTGGCTGCCGCAACCCAAAATAGCAGCCGCAACAGAACAGAGAGCTCGCTGCGGCCGCGGCCCTCGGTTGTGAGGACACGAGGGGCTCGTGGAGGTGGGGACCTTCACGCCATCCATCGAGGAATACAAGGGGCTCAGACACCTTCACCACGAACGGCGAGAACTACATTACGAAGCGGAACATCAGCGAATGCGAGTAAGGTGGCGCCCTCAAGCCACAATCCAGGCCCGAAGCTTAAATCCTGCCATAATAACGACCGGAGGTCTTAAAAATTGTAGAGAAGCGATCGGAGAATATACAGCACAAGTAGGAACCGCGGCGCTCCACTTTGGGGTAGAGATCGCCCCCCCAAAAAAAAAAAAAAAGTCCCCATGACAAGTTCGCGGCTGCCACGAAGCAGGAAATCAGCTACAGCCGCGGCCCTCGATCCATTGAAGAGTGCAAAGGACTCAGTCACTTTTGCCACTAACGACGAGAGCAACAGTACGGAACATCAGCGAATACAGTGTAGGGCAGCGCCCTCGGGCCACAATCCAGGCCCAAAGCTTAGATACTGCCATAATAACAACCTAAGATCTCAAAAAGTGAAGAGAAGCGTCTGAGACCTGTTACAATGCTAAAACCAAAAAAGCAAGACAAATCACCAGCGGGGGACTCCCCGCACACTGAGAATCCACCCCCAACGCCAACCAGAGAATCGCAAACGGGGCACGAACAACAAGAAACAACACTGGACACTGTGCTACTGGCTATTAAAGATTCCCGGGAAGCGCTTGAGCGTAAAATCGATAATCTCACCACAGATCTTTCCCTTTTGCGAGACGACCACTGTAAATTAAAAGAAACGGTGGGTTTGCACGAGACCACGTTGACAGGAGTATTAGCGGAGCACAAAGGCTCATCCTCAGAAATCAAAGACCTGACCACCCGGCTGAAAACATTGGAGGCGAGGGCAGAGGATGCAGAAAACCAAACCCGACGGAACAACATCAGATTAGTGGGGGTTCCGGAGGGGGCAGAGGCCTCCGCAGCTAATATAGAATTATTCCTAGAACAGTGGCTCAGAGACACGATAGCATCAGAAGGCTTCTCACCATTCTTTGCGGTGGAACGTGCCCACAGGATCCCTGGTGGACCACCCCCACCAGGAGTCAGGCCACGGCCAATAATCGCTAGATTACTCCACCACAAAGATAGTACGTAGTCTCTATCACAATCCCGCCAGCTAGGTGAGATTCAATTGGATGGCCAAAAGGTTATGATATTCCCAGACTTTACGAGAGAAACACAGGCGCTAAGGGCATCCTACATCGCAGTAAAACGAACCATGCGAGAGCATGGTATAAAATATGCCATGCTTTTTCCGGCAAAACTCCGAGTGGAATACGATAGCAGAACCCATTTTTTTCTCACACCTCAGCTGGCGATGGAATGGCTTGAATCGCTGAATATCCACTGCAGAGCAACTTGCGACCGGACATTTTGAAACCCCGGGAAGAAACGTAGCAGATCCCGGAAAAAGACCACAGATCGATCGAAATGTCAATCACAACAGGAGATGCGTGATGCGGTGGAAACAGCAGCAGCATTAAGCGGGGGAGACTTCCACACACGCCGGACCCCAGATGCTACATCAGACGTTGACTCAAACTGCGAACAGTCCTCAATATCCTGCCAGGACACTCTCGTCGGCTTGCCCTTGATCACCCCAGGAACGGCAGACGAGATTATCTGACCTCGCTAAAAGAACAAGTTGGCAAGTGAGCGGACAATTGTGGGGGAATCTCAATCTGTTAGGGACATTGATAAGACCCAACCGTAAATATAGAGCTAAAGGAACCTAGATGTCATTTCTTAACCGGCACATTACATATAATCGGGCCTGGGGGAGAGTCCGGGACGCTGCCTCTTGGTCTCTGGCACGCCTCCCTCCAATAGGTTGATAATTAGGATTACAATAGTTGTAATGGTTTGGACGGGGAGAGTTGTAGGTACCGGTCCTGGGGAGAGGGAGTTACAAAGGGGGTTTGATTCTGGTTGTGTTTTCTTCAGGGTTTATCAGGCACATCTATCTCACAGCCCAAACGGTTCACACCTTAGATTACGAGACTCAATAGGTTTGTCCAGTAGTAGTAATAGAGCGGTGTTAGCGGACCGTCTCCACACCCCTCCCTAAATTATGACCACAGAATACAAGATAATCACATGGAATGTCAGGGGCCTAAATAACATGTCCAAGAGGTACAAAGTTCACAGCTTTCTTAAACGAAGGGGAGTGCACATAGCTATCTTACAAGAAACTCACTTGTTGGAGCAGGAGACCAAGGCCTTGAAAAAGCGCTGGAGGGGACAAATATTCTCCACTAACCACTCAGCATTTGCGAGGGGAGTGTTGATATGGATCAGACCAGGCGTTCCATTACAGGTTCTTCATACCTTGATCGACACTGAGGGGAGATACGTAGTAATATCTGGTAGATTGGACGGGAGAGAGATAACTCTTGCGGGACTATATGCCCCAAATCACGAACAGGGAAAATTCCTAGAAAGATTATCACTGACCATGAGCACACTTCTCACTAGCACTACATTAATAGGAGGAGACTTTAATTGTGTAGTGGACACCGCAATGGATAGATCGCACCCACCATTGTCACAATCCGTAACTCATAAAACAGCACTGCACTTCCAGCAGTGGCAAAAACACTGGCAATTAACGGATTGTTGGCGCAAACTTAATAGAGAATACTCTTTTTATTCAGCAGTTCACGACCTGCATGTACGACTGGACACCGTTCTGGCATCTCCAGAGGTGCAATCTGTGGTGGCGAAGGCCAAGTATCTTGGCCGCACCATCTCAGATCATAATCCCTTATTGATCTCTTTGGCCTGGTGCGGCGAAAGACCTTTGATTCCCACTTGGCGCCTGAGAGCAGAGTCACTTGAAGACAAAGCTTTTAGAACCCAACTGGGCACGCAGATTACGGAATTCTTCAAGAACAATGCTGGAACTGCCTCATCCAGATCTGTCGAATGGGAATCCTTTAAAACAGTGATCAGGGGATATTGTATTAGTACTACTGTGGGAGTACGGAAAGTGCTAGAGACAGAACTAACTGATCTCGAGAACTCCCTTAGGGAACTCGAACGTAAGCACCCATCACAACCCGACCTCTCAACACAACTAGAAGAGACAAGGACTAGAATAATATAAATTAACACTAGATTGTCATGTTTCGATTACAAACAATACTTGGAGAAGCAACATACAGAGGGCGACAGAGCAGGCGCCCTACTGGCATGGCTGGCCAAACTGCCCCAACTTCAAACCATAGTGGTGGAGTTGGAGACCACCCCGGGTATAAAAGTATATGGACAGAAGGAGATCAATACCACCTTTCTTAAATATTACTCAGAGCTGTATGCGCCTCCCTCCGAAATACTCAGCGACGCTCAATTACAAGATCTGGGGAACCTCAACCTCCCAGCATTGAAAGGGGAAGATAGAATAGCCCTGGCGACTCCCATATCACTTACAGAAATAAGGCTGCAATCCAGAGTATGGCAAGGGGCAAGGTACCAGGAGCAGATGGTCTCCCTCTACCTTACATATCAGGACTCATTAACCTCCCAGCTCAGCATCTTATATGCAGAGGCATGGAATAACAACAGCTTACCTCCTTCCACTACAGAGGCAATAATGATTCCCCTTCTGAAACCTACCAAACCCCCCACAGAAGTTCGATCATACCGCCCACTATCAATGTTGAACTTAGATTATAAAATACTAAGCAGGGTACTAGCTAATAGACTTCTACCATATATGTCCTCATTAATCCATCAGGACCAATCGGGATTCATCCCAAAGAGAAGCACTGCCCAAAATATCCGTCGATTGATCTCACTCCTTCATGCCCTACCCCCTGACGCAAATAGAGCAGTAATCATCTCGATAGATGTCGAGAAGGCTTTTGATAGCCTACGATGGGACTACCTAGAACGAGTGATGCTGCAGCTAGGACTAGGAGAAGGATTTGTCAAATGGACGAGGCTTCTCTACACAAACCCCACAGCGAGAGTACGCACTGGCCGTACAATATCCCCTTCCTTTGCCATAGGTAGGGGTACAAGACAGGGATGCCCGCTTTCACCTTTGCTTTTTGCATTGGCAGTTGAACCTCTCGTCCAATCAGCTAGGTCCCAGAGATTCTACGAAGGCATTACAATCAATGCTTGGACGCATCATATTGCTCTCTATGCGGATGACATGTTACTTTTCCTCCGGAACGCAGAGACCGATTTACCAGGAGCAATGACAATGTTAGACAACTTTGGAGCCGCATCTGGACTCCGGATAAACTGGGGGAAGTCGTCCATTTTTCCAGCTGCTAGGGGTATCGAAGAACCAATGGACAATCGGGGTCTTCCGTGGTCCCCGTCCACATTCAAATATTTAGGGCTCAATATCTATCACTCCGCTGAGGATTTACTAGAAGGGAACATTCAGAGCACAATTAGGAGTATCAAAAACAGCATGATATTCTGGCAGACACTCCCGCTAGCGGTTACTGGGAGAGTTGCACTGATTAAGATGATAGTGTTACCTAGAATGTTATATTATTTTGTAACCATCCCACTCATTATACCGAGGGTGGTATTTAAAACAATTTCGTCCTTGATTACAGGATTTATATGAGGAACCAACAGACAAAGGATAGCATTGCGCACCCTCCAGAGAACAACAGCAGAGGGTGGTCTGGCTGTTCCTGACTTTGAATTATACTATTGGGCGAGCCAACTCCAATGGCTGGCGCGATTCATCAGGGCACCCCCAGTGGGGGAAGCACTGAGAACCCCTCTCCACTGCCCCCGTGATAGAATTCTGGGCATTCTACTAAACCCCAAGAAACAGAATAAAACACTTCCGATAGAATGGGAAGAATCACGTCACTGCTGGGAACAATACCTAAAACGAACACACACTAGAACACCGTACTCGCCAGAGGCCCCCATAATCTGTATAGGAACCGTCACAGGTAATCATGTAATAAGGGGTATCACCCAATTCATGGCACTTCAGATCGACACCATAGGGGCTCTATATAATAACGGGAAACTGTGCACTTATGCAGAGCTGCAGGAAAGGTTCCAGATACCACCAGGGCTGTTCCTAACCTTTAACGCAATTGCTAGGACTCTTCGTAGACAATGGGGTACAGGACTAGAAGAGCCCCCCAGACATAACACCTGTGACCAAATATGCACTATAGGAGACCAAGGGAAGTTGATTTCAGGGATATATACATCTCTACTAACTAGCATATGTCTTCCCTTAAATAAACTTAAGACCAAATGGCAGGGGGAACTGGATGTTACAATAGATGACACACAGTGGACCAGAATAACCACACACATATATACAGTTTCCATAAATGCCAGGTTTAAATTAATAAACATATATGTTTATCACAGAGCTTACTTAACCCCCTGTATGATATCAAAGATTTATGGTGTAGAAAATGCCAGCTGCCCCCGATGTGCAGAACTAGCAGCAGGGTTGTTGCACATGCTCTGGAGTTGCCCACTAATTGGGGACTACTGGATGGGGATATTTGAAGCACTCTCCACTTGCACGGGCAGAAAATTATCCCGATCAGCCATGGTGGCGGTTTTGGGAGATTTCCCTCGACCCAGCAAGCATAAAATCACAAACAGATTCATAGACCTGGCTTTGATACTTGCAAGGAGAGAAATAACTTCACACTGGAATGATCCGAAGGGTCCACAGATAAATCGTTGGAGAAATGCATTAATCAAGTGGGCGGAAACTGAAGGGACAGTATTACTAAGGGAAACACTCAGGGGCCTAGGAACTAGAGACAATGCTCAGCACTGGAACATGATACTGGCGAATTTTAGAACACCTGACACTTCTAACTCTGATGCGGAGGCAGATTTATCAGAAACAGATCATGTATAATTGTTCGAGACATTCCTGTTGAAGATCGTACAAGAGACCAAATAAGTGATTCATTTGTGAACCGAACAAATACCTCTGTATAATTGATGGGAAGTGCGAAAGGGGAGGGGGAGGGGGAGTTACAAAAGATGGGAAGTTATTTGTTTTGTATGCGTTCATGCAATTATAAAGCAATAAAAGAGATCTTAAAAAAAAAAAAAAGGGGTAAGGGTGTCCGTACCCTAGCCCCTTTTCTTTTTTTTTATATATATTTTTTTGGGACTAGTCCCAACATGGCTGCCAACACTTCCTTGTTGAAGTGTTGGCAGCCAATCAGATCTCTGCATGAGATCGGGAGGTGTCGCGAATCCTTCAAATTCCCAGATATACAAATTTGGATTTCCTTTAATTTCTCAAACTACTGAACGGACTTAAACCAAACAACAAAAAGGGCTCTTTCCGGACCAAGAGCTACCTTTCTGCCAAATTTGGTGTAATTCCTTCCAGTGGTTCAAGTGCTATCACTGTTCAAAATTTCCTTTGGGTATTAACATTGGAAGCACTCCTTTTTTTCAACCCCTCCTCCCCCTTTTATCTCGGCCCCCACTTGACAGATCACTCTGAAACTTTCCAGAGAGCAGCTGACGTGACTGTCAAATTTTTTGTTAAAATTTTGTGAAGATTCGTCAAGCGGTGCCAAAGATATAGGAGAGTAACAAACAGCTTTTTCTATAGAAACTAGGTCCTAGCTGTAGCTACCTAGTGGTGACCAAAAATGTGCGATAATTGCATGCATTGTAGCGTGCTACAGCCCTAAGGAATGACACTGTATTAATGACCCAGGGATGCCATGACTCTTCCAAGAGGTCCGAAGAATGTATGTCTGGACTACTGATTTCCTGCTCACTGCATGACCGTGCACCAAGCGTTTGCGCATTGCCAAGGTCTTTTTTTCATAATAACCGGGGCATAAGTGTATAAGGTGATGTTTGGCCGGCCTCCTTGATGTGTCTACCTCCAGGGCAGGTCATTAACAGGCGAGATATGTGGTACTTTATCAACCTCACTAACATGGCGTTAAACTAATCCTGTTAACATTTATGTTAGTCTCAAATGTCCCTTGTCAAAATACAACTTCTTTTTACTTTCCTTAAACAAAAATTGGGGCACATTTAATAAACGTGTGTTTTGACAAATATAAAACACAGTTACAATGAGTGCTTTTGTTTCCTCTTGTCCAGTGCAGTACCATGGAAAGCAGTGGTCGGTTTGGAAATCCACGCACAGATCTCTTCAAATTCGAAGCTGTTCTCCCGGGCCCAAGTTCAGTTTGCAGCACCACCTAATTCGTTGGTTTCTTTTTTTGACGCTTCATTGCCTGGAACTTTACCAGTAAGTTGGCTTTCATTTAATTTCAGTTATACGCAGATTACTTCTGCATTTTAAGGGATTGCCCTGTTTAGTCAAGTAACTGTCTGTTCCTTGAAAGCATGGTTTGCTTAGTTAAAAAGGGTGCAATTAGGAACCTCAAAAACTGGCAGTACTATGTAAATAGCTGTGGTAGCCATTGCACATGAAGGTGGCAAAATCCAACAGTGTGCAACCCTAGCAAGTTATTGCTTTAGTATTCTAAATTAGTATGTCGTGCTAGCACACCTTCAGTAAAGAGAACAGTCCATGCACCCACAAAGCTGTAAAATAGGAAGCAGCCACAAACCTTTGGTATATAGTGTAAAGGTTTCATTTTGTCAGTGCAAGGGAAATTCGAACAGACATTTGTAAGACTTGTAGTTGGATGTGTTAGTAATGTGTTTGGAGATACATCATATGTGTATCTGATAGAGACTTCTGGCTGCATCTTCCTTACCTTTGAATATTCCCCAGGCCTCAGACTGGATCCAGAAATCTTGAGCGTTACTTCTCCGTACCAGTAGGTTGGGCCCGAACGACTCAGCCTCGTCTGTGCCGGATGTGAAGTGCACGGTGTCTATACAGGCGCCACCCCATCACACTGACTTCAGTTTCTTTCTTTCTGTGCCATTAGTGCAGATGCAGAAGAGCTATCTGTCATTTTTTAAATAGATTTTCGATGTTTTAACGATGATAGGTTTTTAATCCTGTGGAGCCCGTCACAGTGCTTTCTGGATTGATTTAGTGCACAGGCTTGTGCCTGTCCAGTGGCCGATGGGCTCTATTTCAGCACTTGCAGTGGGGGAACTTAGAGTATCATGATATCCTCCTGCTGGTCCATCCTGCCCAGCCGGTACTGTTTGCTTGACTTTCAGGTTAGGGTTGGGTGCCATTTACACCTTTACTGTTATTGCCCCCCTGCCTGGGGTCTTGTTGGTTCCTTTTCTTATGTGCTCCTTTCCTGTTATGTTATCCCTGGGGGGTAGCCAATAGAGCTTTAAAAAAGCTGAGGATTGTTGGTACTTGGATACTCCCCCGTCATGTTCCATTTTAAATGTTGTTTATTTCTCACTCTGGGAAGGCTAGCGGGTTTAGGCTGTTGTTTACAGTCAAATATAATTCCCCTAGAGATTTTTTGGCTTCTTATGAGGTGACCCCTTGGGCTTTGGTGCTTAATTCTTGGGTTGTCTTGGGGAGCTGTGAAGCCTTTGCTGGGGTTCCAACGTGACCAAGACCTAGGTCTTATTCCTGTTCTCAGTCTCCAGGGGGAATAGGAGGTGGGGGCAGCTAGCCAATGTGCATTGACTGACATTCTCAAAGATGGATCTCCCACATAAAACTGAGGAAGGTTTTGCTGAAGTCCACTGCCTTGCCACAGAATTCGTCAACAGCATGCAACCTGCAAGATGTTGAGAATCACCAGACACCTCTGTTTGAGTAAACAAGAGCCCTCTTTAAGCCCTCTGGTGCTTGCTTTCCTACAGTAACCCCACACTGACCACTGCATCCAGCTTCAATGAATCAACTGGAACAACATCGAGTTATTCAGCAACAAGGCGATCAAGTAAGGCGGCCGGTGGGATGTAATTAGCAGATAGCAGTAGATTTCTATAAATGTACTGTGGCCTGTGAATAAGTAAAGAGGTGAGTGAGAAGAAGGAACGTGCTATTGTGCACGGGTATGGCAGGAATATGGCATTCAGTTCATTTCATAGCTGATAATTCACAATTTTGCGGCCTCACTCGTCTAGCCTAAACAGCATTGAGCAATCCGGTGCAGGGACTAAGGGCCACTAGTGAGCTATTGCTGAAAGGACACAGGCTCCAAAGGGAAGCACAAACTGCACTGGCTTAAGGCTGCCTGCCTTCGTGCTACGCAAAGGAGAATGCAGCCTATTGTGCTTCCCACCACACTATCTGCACCAGGCCAGATGATCTTCCTATTCATAGATTTTCACTTGCCTTCCAGTACCTGAGTCCCTCTAGGTGGCCAGGGGACTTGGGGGCCCGAGAGGGGGTTCGAACCAGAGGACTGCTCTGAGCCTGCTCACCACCTGCAGGAGCTGTTGCGAGCCCCACCTCACGCCAAACATTTACTACACACTACTGCCTTGACAGTCGGGTCCAGTGTGACAGACACTACACCTGTTCAGTCCTTCAGGACTTTTTGGTCTTTGTTAGTTGTCAGACCCACCTCTGGTTAAGCGGCAGCAACTGCAAATCTCAAGGGAGGGCTGGGAAGGGCCTACGGGACGGGGAGGAGGACAGGGAAAATAAACAAAAATAATAATTAAAAAAAAAAGCTTACCTTTTCCTGACGCTGCCTGCCGCCTCACTCCTCTTCTGATGGTGTTGATGTCCCAGCTGGCCCTGGGACACTAGCACAGGCTCCCCATGCAATCCTGGCACTGCTCTCATGCTAAACCTAACAAGACAGCAGCGCCAGGATTAGTCTGACCACCTTGTTCTGCTGCTCAGACACTGCATGGGGGTCTGCAGTTTCTCCAACCAGGCTGTGTACCACAGATGGGTTGGAGAAACCTAAGTGTGCATGTCAGTTTGGCTTGCCTGAGACAGCTGGCCAAACTTACATGCGCACTTAGTGCAATGACTCCACTCCCCCTCCTCCCCTCTCCCATAGACCAGCCCCATCCCTGCTGAGCCAGCAGCTGAAAAATAAAATGATCACAAAACATTGTTTTATTTTTCAGCTGCTGTCTTTTAGCCGGGGGGCGCATCTCCTTCTCCATTGTGAAGGAGCCGCCCCTGCTCTGATGGGGGAGTGCTTTGTTATCTATTCTAAGTTAAGCAGTCTGCAGCTAGAAGTCTCTTTCTGATGAACAAATGACTTACTTTAAGTAATTCCTTCTCTGATGGAGTCTCTGGGCCTGATTTAGAACTTGCGGACGGGTTATTCCGTCACAGTGGTAATGGATATCCCTGTCGCCCTAATCTAAATCCCATTCCATCCTATGGGATTTAGATTTCGGCAGAGTAACCCATCCTCAGAGTTCTAAACCAGGCCCTCTGTTTAGCTGCAGATTACTTAATGGCTCTCCCATCCTCCCCATTCTGCAAACTGAACTTCTCCACCTACAAAAGTCCTTGTTGGCCAGTAGTTCTGGCACACTAATTACAACACCTTTGCGTGGCTCCCTGCTTCTGGCACAGAAACAGTCGCATAGAAACTGAGATCGGTGTCCTGGGGTGGTGCCTATGTCAGCATAGCACACTTCACATCTGGTGTGGCCAACGCAGAGCCATTTGGTTCCATCTACTGGTGCATAGAGGTACTGCTGAAGATTTGCAGAGCCAGTCTGACACCGAGGGAATATTCCAAAGAAAGGCATCTGCCGGTAGATAGTCTCTACCAGATAAAGCGTCACCGCAAATAAGTAACTTATTCATTATAGTATGGAAGTGTGTGTGCAAATAAGGGAAACATGGTGCATTACTCAGTCCCAGTGCTGTTTCCAATAAAGTTAACACTGATACAATTTCATGAGAACAGAACAGTTACTCAGACCCCAGAAACATATTTCTGTCCACCCAGATGCTCAAGGAATATGTTAGGTAAAGATTGTATGATTTACATGGAAAATGTGAATACAATAGTTTTAGGAAAATGTTTTTCGAGGCAATCTGGGTGCGATTTAGGGAATATAGTTTATAAGTAATGTAGCGAGTTAGTTCCGGAGAGAGGGAGTATGGTATACACCTGGAGGCAAAGCAAAAGTTACATGGATAATTACTCTTGCTTATAAGCTTGGTGAGTAACATACCTACACATCATGGATTTGGAAACAGTGAAAGGGCAATATTTGTATGTAAGTTGCATTATCTGTAGTAGATTTATACCAATGTGATAGATTCATGCAGCGTAATATTATGCATTGTTAGGTTGGTGTAGTACGTTACCATCCCTTCACTTGAGGATGGAGCAGATGTAGGATGTTTCATGAAGGTCTTGAATTTTTGTTCTCTGGTCTTTTTGCCAGCTGGGATGAAAGCGCAGTAAGGAGTTCAGGGTTGTTTGGCATGACTAGTGGTTCGCTGAGCTCAGGGTTAGTAAGAGGGCGTAGCAGGACAGGTTTTGAGAGAGGTAGAGTTGATGTGACATGGATTGTTTGAAGACAAGGGTAAAATATTTTTATAGGGCTCAGTGCTGCAAATTCATCATTCATATTTGTTTAATGCTATACAGTCCATTTCTAACGCATCCATCGCATGGATATCTGTTTAACCCTATAGTCACAAGTAAGAATCGGGGCAGATGTACTCAGTTTTTTGTGCTCCATAAAAATCTGCTAAAATGAGTACAATTCATTTGGAAGACAATAAACATGTTATTCAGTGCCCAGAAATCCCTGGGTTGAACGTGCAATTTACGAATGCGTATAATTCTAATGCCTAAAGTGATTGCTTATTTTAGAGCCACGTAAAACAGCTGAAAATATAAGCTTCTTTAAGAACACCTGGCCTGTGTTACTTCAAAGGTAAAAGAATACTCTTTCTGTCTGAACAAATCTCTGCTTCTGGCATCATTTACAAGGCTGTTTAAAGTCATACCCGAGTCATGTTCCTCTGCTGGATTGAGGGATGAAATGTGGTGCCTGGGCACGTCAGTTTACACAATGGTTCTATTTCATGTTCAACAGACTATCTGGTGACACTGCTCTATTGTTTATGTTTGGCATTTCTAGTCCATATTTTTAATTTTAATACGCGTTTTTCGATGTGACATATGACTCAAAGATTCTGTGATCTCCCGTTGGCAGTGCAGGCGTTTGACTTTAAGACACAAGATGGAAGCAGAGGTTTGGGGGTGCCTAGAAGCCTCCCACTGCCACCAGTAATGCCAGCTCTGCTTTGCGGTCTTCTGTGCACTCATTCATCCCGAGCCAGATCGGCACAGTGTGTGCCCTTAAAGATTGCCTGGGGACAGAGGTTGTAGCTTGTTGCAATCTTTTATGTGTGGCAGTCATAATGAAGATTTGAATTGAATAGATCGACACTATGACTGTTTAGATGTGTGATTCTAGAGTTTGCCTTGCTACAGGGTTGCTGCTGGGAGAGCTACTGATGAGGACGAGGCATAATATTTTCCGAGAAGCGTTATACTCAGAGATGATTTTGAAGAGATGCTTCACCTAACATGTTATTCCGGTACTGATCCTGAATGATATTGAGGGGATTATGAAATGTAATTCTGTACAGCATGCTCCGCTTAGCAGACTGAGAACAGAAAGATTTGCATTTAGTTATTTAAGTTTGCAAGTTTTCAGGATTCTTACAGCGTGAGATGACTACGAGAACGGAAAGGTTGTGATGAAAATCAGTGATTCAGACTAGGGCTGTCTGATCTCTTTTATGGTCGAGAGCGCAAGCGCTCTGGCCTGTTGTAATCTCTCTGTGCTCTTTGAACCACACCCACTACTGCTATTCATTCTTTGTTGTGCTCCTCTTAAATGCTTCATTTTTATTGGTGCATTTTGTGAAATGTCCCTCCTTTGTGTGCCGAGTTCCCTCCCAGGCGATTTAATTAAGTGAACATTTTTGTTGGCCATCACACCACTCCTTCTCCTGCTTGTGATGGCCCCTCCACCGGTTTCGGTTTGTCTTTCATCTCAGCCGCAATCCTTTCTAGACATTCACGCAGAGAGCCACTAACTCTCACGCTCATGGCGGCCGTGCCACTTTGAATTGGCTTGCTTATATCAACTGTTATACTTTTCAATTTATGTGGCAAGAAAAGTCCAGTTAGGAATTTACAATGCTAATAGCGCTAACTCGGGCAAACGTGAGACCCATTGCGTTGCAAATGCTTGTTTTAAATTGTCCACCACCACCTTTAGTATGTAGATCTGGCATCTATCAGAGGGAGATGGTGACCCCCCCTACCCCAGGGCCCATCTGGCTTCTGGACAGGTGGGAATAATAGCAATGCAGGAGGTGTGTTTCCTTTCCAGGCTGGACACACCCCTAGGGTGGCCCACCTGAAATTCACACAGCTTTAGAAATTACGCCATCTTGTGTTTGGTGGAATTTAGGAATTCTGGGACAGGGTGATGCCCACTGGCCAAAGGAAGTGCACATCTAGGGGGTGTATTGACCCTCCTAGATGGCCACTTCCATTGGGGATTGTCCAGTCACAGGCAGAAGTTTTGCAGAACGTCCTCTCCTCACAAGGCCTGCCTGGCTGCTTGGCAGATGACAGTTTTTTAGGTCTCAAACTTCCCTACTTATAGTTCATTTACAGACACCAAATATGATTTAGAGTCTTTGGCGTATTATGCTTCTTTTGAAGTGCCTCAGTTCACACTTTCTCTTGAAAAACAGTTTATCACAGCAGGAGTGTCTCCAAAGCTGATAGTCCCACTACACAGGTCATGGGAATAACTAGATTCACATCTTGATGTCGGCCAGAGTGATATGGGTCCGCAAAGGTTAGCCCAGGGTCCCCAGCTCTACCCTTTATGGTTTTCTCATCAATCCCATCTCCTTCCTGAGATGTGCCCAGGCCCTTTCCTTGTGATGTCTCACTAAATCAAAGAGCACCATTTGAAGTGTACAGGGTAGGGCTCGTCCTCTCTCCCCAGTGTTTGTCCCACCAAGCTTATCGGAATGCAGCAATACACCAATCTCTCTGGGGGGTATCTCTCTACCTCATCTCCATGTTTCACCATGCAGACATGGGTTTCCCAAAATAGAACCCAGGGCCCTCCATGTTTTGTATTCACAGGCACTCATGCACCCAGTGCATGTACATAGCAACACACACTGCACAGTTCTGTATCCTTGGTGTACTGTACCATTCAGAGGCACACATACATCCAGCACTTGAATTGAACATGTGCACACTGCCCAGAACTGTATCCTGTATGTATTTTGCCACTCATAGGCACATATCCATCCACCATATGTATTTAATATGCATGCACTGTGCCCTTCATGTATTGTACCACTCACAGGCACACATACACCTGGCACATACCTATCCTGCACACACTGTGCAGCACTACATCCTTCAGGTACTGTACCACTCTTAGGCACATGTAAATCCAGCACATCTATACACCATGCACACACTGCTAAGTACTGCACTGTCCCTGTATTGCACCCTTCCTAGTAATACATACACCCAGCGCTCTTCACACCAATATGATGTAGTCGAAGGGTAAAGTGAGCATACAACAGCGGAATTTTAAAAGCAGGTGAGACTGTAAGCATCACTGTAATGACAAAGGTTAAAAAGTACCTGTTCACGCCCACTGAGCACTACACGGTGTGCTTCCACCACTAACTCATACTGCTTAACTTCTAGTTAAGGCGGGTGCCTTCTCCTACTAGGAGAGTAGTGGTTTGGGCGCTCATTCCAGTCCAACAAGATCACAGTTTGTGAGTCAGGCCTATGCCATGGCACACACCCACGATCCGCGTCTGCCTGTGACAACAAAAATCAGCATTTTGGATCCAGACTCAGTACAGTTGGGCACTCAGGGAACGGGTGCACATCTATTACTATGTAGATGACTTTTCTATCCCAACAGAATCATGCAGTGGTATGACTCTCTCCTGACCTTCCTTCCTTATATTGCTTTCTAAAGGCTACATGGCCAGTGCAAACAACATAGGGGATTGGTGGCGTCCTTGTCGACTACTTGTCCTTATCTGAAACGCATCAGAAATGTTCTGCCCCGTCTTGACTTGGGTTCGAGCAGCTGCATATAAAAGTGCTATCCATTTATCCCAGCCAGATCATAGGTTCATACGGCACATCACTGCATGCGTGTACTGGTAGTAAATAGTGTTGACGGCCTTGTGCAAGTCTGTTGATAGGACACAATTTGCCGGAAACCTTGCCAGGAGTGTCTCGTCCAAGATGCAGAAAAGCTGTCTAATATTTAGCGAGGTATAATCTTGGTGAATAAAACCTTTTTGGTGTACATGGACCAACTGCTGTAGATGAGGTTGCAAACAACTAGCCATATGGTACTCAGTATTTTATAGTCAAATTTTGACACTGACAAGGGGCGATCGGAGGACATATCCACTGGATCCTTTTGAGGGTTAGGGTGCGACATCAGTAGCCTTCCTGCTGGTGGGGGCAGATAGGCTTCTCCTAAGTCAACTCTATACATCTTTACTAAGTGCACAATGGTAAGCGGAGGATACTTTTAGTGGAACTCTGCGAGCAGTCCACATGTGTTCCACCTGGCTAAATCCTTAGTAGTTGCCTTTATCTCCTATTCTATTATATGCTGTCCCTACATTTCGCTAGCATCATTTGAGACTGTAGTTAGGGTTGCTGTATCCAGGAGTGCCTCTATTGAAGCATCCGTGCCAAAGTGAAATCCATTATATATTTCCTTGTAACGCTGCACAGACTTCGTGTATGGCAATTTGTGAGTGCAGTAAGTCTCCTCTGATGTTTTTAACCAGTTGGATATTCCTGGTGCAACTACATGTTCTTTGTACGTGAACAGCTCCAGTTGTTGCTTTATCACCTCAGCATGTTTTCCTTGAACATCAAGCAATTCTGGCTTGGAGGATGGGTCAGCTACTGCTTAGTCTTCCAGTGCTTGGAGTGTGTTCTTCAACTGAGTGAGTTACTCCTCCAAAGCCTTACCTCTCCAACCTCCTTAACCAGAGAGTGAACCCTAACTACCACCTTTAAACACGTCCCTTTCTGTATACAAGTGCGCTGTGTTGTTTCTGTTGTGGAGAAAGTGTAGTATGAATGTGTCCGCTAGAGAGTCCTGAAAAGTAAGGTCACGTAACAATTCAGGAAAAAAGTCCCTAGGTTGAAACTGATGCAGTTTCTTTCCCCAACCCAGACGCATTAGCAGCGGATTAAGATAAGACAATGTGGGGGCTAAGTGATCCTTCAGAGAGACTTTCCCCATTATCGGTGCTGAAACCTTGGACAAACGAACATGCAGGTCATTAAAGGGGATAGTTATATAACTATCCTCACACTGCCCAATTCTTACATCTCTATACATTTCGGAGGTCCTGTCGCCCAGTCTCGAAAGTGAGTGGCAACCTGCGGGTCAAGGAGTCCCAGAGCGATGGCCTAGAGTGAGCTTCGCACCTGTTTTTATGGTGTGAGGAGGAGAAAGAAAGTTGTAATACTTAAATTGGTTCAAGAGTTCATATTCTGATTTGCCCCTTTGGAACTGTCACTTTGACTCAACGTCCTTAACCTGTCATTCCTTTACTCTTAGACTCCACTTAAACAACTATACCAATATAGTAATTATTTCGTTATCAGTCTTGGCTGTGTATTTTGACCCTACATATTACAGGTTCGTCAGGTCCCTTTTTATTATGAAGGAGCAGGCTCTGGCGTGTAACTCCATCCGGTTTGCAATAAGTGAAGTTCAGTCTCCCTTCTTCCACTCCATTTATTGCTGCTACTTCTCATATTTTTTTCATATGCCTTCTGTCCTACCTAGCCCAGATTTTCATTTTTTTAATTTACCGAGGTGCTAATCTCTTCTTTTTCGTCAGAGCTTATATGTTATTTAAAAAAAATCACACTAAACTAACCGCTCGTGTGCCCTTCATTCCACAAATTGTAATGATTTTGGCTCAAACCTGGGCTTATTATCTAGAAACATAACGTTTCTCTAGTGAAATGTCATGAAAATCTAGTGTGCAACTGTAGAAATTAAAGATGAACTGAACTGTATTTTTCAGAAACTAAATTAAAAATGTATTCCTGCTAAATCTTGATATAGTGTCCTAGCAATGCACATGAAGTGAAAATTCATTCGACCTTTTTGTCTGTGCTTTGGACACTCTTGCCCGTGATTCTTGTTCATTTTCCTCAGCTTCTTTGGCAAATAGTAAACTTTTTTTTGCCAGTTCAATAATATTCAGCATCATCCTCCAGAATTTATCATATGATTCTGTTTTGTTACGCTCCAGAAACTTCATCCCCATTTTGCATTGGGTTCTCTTTGTCTAGCGCTCCCAGGACCATTAAATGAGTTCACTAGCCACATATTTTTTCTCTCCTACTTGGTATTCCATTGTAGAGTCCAAAGAGAAACACTTACTTGCTCCGTTGATGGGAATCTTAGTTGTCCTTCATCACATTTATTCTGAATACATTTAAATCTTTATGGGCCTTCTCCCAGCTGTAGTCCTGGGCTCTGAAAATGTATTAGGCTGGTTTCATTAACCCCTTGGCTGCCAGGCCTTTTCCCCCTCAGGTGGAAGACCTTTTTTTGGCTGTTTGGGGCAGTTCGTGCTTAGTCCCTCGTAACTTTTTGTCCACATAAGCTACCCACGCCAAAGTTACGTCCTTTTTTTCCAACATTCTAGGGATTCTAGAGGTACCCAGAGTTTGTGGGTTCCCCTGGAGGAGACCATGAAATTAGCCAAAATACAGTGAAATGTTCATGTTTTTTTTAATGGAAAAAGGGCTGCAGAAGAAAGGGAAGAAAGCTTGTGTTTCCCCCCCCCCCTGAAAATGGCATCAACAAAGGGATTGCGGAGCTAAAGTCACCATCTTCCTAGCTTTCAGGAACAGGCAGACTTGAATAATTTTTCAACACAATTTTGGCATTTTACTGGGACATACCCCATTTTCACTATTTTTTGTGCTTTTAGCCTCCTTCCAGTTAGGTATCAAGGAAACCTTTGTATCTCCAAAATGGGCACAAGATAAGGTGTTGAAAAGCAGTGGTTATCTCTGAGTTATGGGGTCCCCACTCTAGCATGTGAAATACAGGGCATTTCTCAAACAAACATCTTTTTTACACACTGTATTACATGTGGAAGGAACAAATGTAGAGAAAGACAAGGGGCAATAACACTTCTTCTATTCTGTTTCCCCAAGTCTCCCGATAAAAATGGTACCACACTTGTGTGGGTAGGCCTAATTCTGCCACAGGAAACACAACATAGACACATCACATTTTTACATTGAAATCTGACGTGCTTTTTTGGAAAGTGCCTAGCTGTGGGTTTTGTCCTCTAGCTCAGCCGGCCCCTAGGGAAACCTACCAAACCTGTGCTTGTTTTACAACTAGACACCTAGGGGAATCCAGGATGGGGTGACTTGTGGGGCTCTCACCAGGTTCTGTTACCCAGAATCCTTTGCAAACCTTAACATTTGGCAAAAAAACACTTTTTCCTCACATTTCGGTGATGGAAAGTTCCGGAATATGAGGGGAGCCACAAACTTCCTTCTACCCAGCGTTCCACCAAGCCTCCTGAGAAAAATGGTACCTCACTTGTGTGGGTAGGCCTAGTGCCTGCGACAGGAAATGCCCCAAAACACAACATGAACACATCACATTTTCCCATAGAAAACGGACCTGTTTTTTGCAAAGTGCCTAGCTGTAGATTTTGGCCTCTAGCTCAGCCGGCACCTAGGAAAACCTAGCAAACCTGGACATTTCTGAAAACTAGACACCTAGAGGAATTCGTAATGGGGTGACTTGTGGGGCTCTCACCAGGTTCTGTTACCCAGAATCCTTTGCAAACCTGAAAAGTTTGCACAAAAAAAACACTTTTTCCTCACATTTTGGTGATAGTAAGTTCTGGAATCTGAGGGGAGCCACAAACTTCTTTCTACCCAGCGTTCCCCCCCACGTCTCCCGATAAAAATGGTACCTCACTTGTGTGGGTAGGCCTAGCGCCTGCCACAGGAAATGCCCCAAAACACAACATGGACACATCAAAATGATCTACCAAAACTAGATATTTTTTAAAACTAGACACCCGGAGGAGTCCAGGGAGGTGTTGCTTGCGTGGATCCACTAACATTTTCTAACCCAGACTCTTCTGCAAACCTCAAATATAGCTAAAAAATCAAATTTTCCATCATTTTCTTCATAGGATCACAGTGCCAGTACAAATTTCTACCACCCAATGCTCCCCTCGGTCTGCCGATAAAAATGATACCTCACTTGTGTGGATGGCCCAGGTGCCTGCAACAGGAAATTGCTAAAAACATGTAGAGATTGAGGGGATAGCACAGCGAGTTGATAAGCACCATTTTTTCTTTTATACAGTTTTAGGCTGACTCTGCTTTGGGGACCCACACAGTGAGGTATCATTTTACTTGGGAGACTGAAGGGAACGCTGGGGGGTAGGAAATTTGTGCCGGCGCGGTGATCCTACAAAGAAAAGTGATGAAAAGATGCCTTTTTAGGCAAATTTTGAGGTTTGCAGAGGAGTCTAGGTAAGAACATGTTGGGGGATCCATGCAAGCCACACCTCCCTGGACTTCTCTGGGTGTCTAGTTTTATAAAAATGTCTGGGCTTGGTAGGTTTTCCTAGATAAAGGCCGCACCCGGGACCAAAAACGCAGGTGCCCCCGTCCGTCCCCCCACCCTGAAACACAAGTAGTTCTGTAATAGATCATTGTTATGTGTTCATGTCCTTCTGTGATGTTCCAGACACTAAAATTGTGAAAAGAAAAGCACTTAGGTTATGTTAAAAAAAGACCCCTCATCCACCAACCAAGTTGGTGGTATGCTTCATCATCAGGGTCCCACTGAGACACCTAGCATGTCACGGGTATGCTTCGATGCCCGATTACAGTGGAGCAGGTTTTTTCATTTTTACCACACATACTGGTTGGATGTGGCACAAGACTGAATGATGGTTCAGAAGATCACATTTTTACTAACAAGAGATTTCACAAAAATGAAATGCACTGTTAATAACTGAAAGGCCAAAAAACGGAACCAATGACTCACAGCTCGTGAGCCTTAAAGCCACGTCAAGGCACCAGCCGCTTTACAGTCCATTCACACACCTTTCATACATGACATGCACAAGACCATTCACCCCGCCACCTGCGGGCCCGTCACATTACAACACTCGCATCAACAGACCGCACCATTCAAGAGCCCATCACTTTCATACGCCCACATGCCTGACACAACAATCACACCAGCTGATGGGAGTCTGTGGACTGGTGTTTGGCTAGCAGTTTGTTGCAGTGGCCAATGGCAAAACACTATTTACACCGCCAGCAAGCACCACTCCACGCACACTGCCATCACCTTCTTTTTATTTAAACAACTAAGAAACCACTAACTAATTGTAAGAAAGTGCAAAACTACAAACACAAAAGCTCTAACTGAATGCATGACAGTAATGCCAACCATGAAACTAAACATATGAAAATATAAAACAGGCAGTTTACGCTCACGGTATTTCCCCCAAAATGTTTTTGGTGTGGTAACTCCTGAAACAGCCGGCCACACACAGCCCAGGCTTTGAAGGGCAATCAGGGCAGTACATCGGAGTCTCCCTCCGGTTACCTCTTCGGGCACAGACTTTTTCACAAAAATGCAATGCACTGTTAATAACTGAAAGGCCAAAAAACAGAACCAATGACTCACAGCTCGTGAGCTGTAAAGCCACGACAAGACACCGAAAGCTTTACAGTCCATTTACACAGCTTTCACACACCTTTCATACATAACATGCACAAGACCATTCATGCCGCCACCCGCGGGCCGAGCACATTACAACACTCGCATCAACAGACAGCGCCATTCAATAGCCCACCACTTTCATACGCCCACATGCCTGACACAACAATCACACCAGCTGATGGGAGTGTGTGGACTGGTGTTTGGCTAAGAGTTTGTTGCAGTGGCCAACGGCAAGCCACTATTTACACCGCCAGCAAAGCGCCACTCCACGCACACCGCCATCCCTTTTTTTATTTATTTTTATTAAACAACTAAGAAACCAGTAATTGTAAGTAAGTACAAAACTACAAACACAAAAGATCCAACTAAATACATGATAGTAATGCCAACCATGAAACTGAACATATGAAAATATAAAACAGGCAGCTTACGGTCACGGTATTTCCCCCAAAATGTTTTGAGTGTGGTAACTCCTGAAACAGCTGGCCACACACAGCCCAGTCTTTGAATTGCAATTGGGGCAGTAAATCCGAGTCTCCCTCTGGATAAGTCTTCGGGCACAGACTCTACATTTCTTAGCGGGAAAGTCTTCTTTGGGAGTGGGAGGAATCTGATCAGGAAAGTGGCGATCTTTCAATCTAGCCACATCCTCCACCACTGCTACTCTAGGAACTCTTTCATGATCCACCACAACAAGCCTCTCGATCAGCGACTCCTGAAATTTAACAAATCTCATTCTTGACTCAAGGAAACAACCCTTAAACACAATAAAAGTGTTAAAAGTTGCTAAATTAAACAAATGGATGGCCGACTTTTTTATACCACATGCAGGCCTTATGAACAGCAGTGTAAGGTTCCAACTCATGATCTACTCTGTCAACACCACCCATGTGCTTAATGTACTCTAAAATGTAACCAGGTTTGCGCACCTCAGCAATTTGACCTCAAACAGCCACAGGTGAAGTAGTCTCATCATGGATGGTAGTTAGCATGTAGACATCCCTCCTGAATGCAAATTTCAGAGCTAGCAGCTCAACATTCCGCAAGATACTGCACTGTCCCTTCTCAAGTTTTTTTTTACAGACAAGCTCCCTTGGGTAGCCTTTCTGGTTAGAGCGGATTGTGCCACAAGCAGCAGTGTCCACTCTGAACAATTCCTTGAACAACTGCACTCCAGAGTAGAAGTTATCTATTTATAAATGGTGACCTTTGTGAAACTGTCGTCTAGCAAGTTCCCACACAATTTTCTTACTAACTCAAAAAGTGGGCGGACAACCAGGAGGGGTCAGTACTGGAATCCCTACCAGTTTAGACCCGGAAATTGTAAACATATCCTGTTCTACTTTCAGACAGCATATTCAATTGAATTCCATACCGTGCCCTCTTGCTAGGAATGTACTGCCTAAAAGCCAGATGACCCTCTAACAGGACCAAAGACTCGTCCACACTTATTTCTTTGTCTGGGACATAGACCTCTGAAAAATTATCTCAAAGTGATCAAGGATAGGCCTAATCTTAAAAAGACGGTCATAATCAGGGTGATCTTGTGGCAAGGCTAAAGCATTGTCAACAAAATGCAGCATCCGAAGAAGAAGCAAATACCTATTACGAGTCATGGTTGCAGGAAATATAACCATTGCCATCAAGGGGCTAGTAGACCAATAAGAAGCCAGTGACGGCTTCCTTATCAACCCCATCAAAATAGTCAAACCCAAGAACTTTTTCATCTCTTCCAGATTTGTAGGACTCCACTGGGTAGCTCTAGACTGTGGCCAAAGTCTGGCAGCGTTGTCCCTCAAATACTGCTCCGCATACAAATTAGTCTGCTCAACAATCTCTTCCAAAAATATATCGCCCATAAACAACTCAAAGAAATTGAAACGCAAAAAGTTTCCGTATTCACCCTACACTCTGGGAGACCAGTAAAGGCAGGCAATTGTGGCTGCTCCATGTTTGGAGCAACCCAGAGTTCAGGTCTTCCAATGGGAAAGCTTTCAGCCCCAGGCTGCTGCACTATTGGCACATCAGTGTCCTCCTCTAAAACAGGCCCTTCATCTGCACTGAGAGTGGCTTCCTCATCAGAAGATTCCTCTCGGACAGAAAATTCACTGCCAGAATCTCTGTTCCTTCTCTGCCTCAGATGCAGAGCCAGTCTCATAATCATGATCAGAAGAAGACTCAAAAAGCATACCAACAACCTGCTGAGCGGTCAATCTGCTGCTAGCCATGATCCTTTCTAAGAAGTGTAATATGACAGATGTGCCAACAACAACCAGCACTGTCTAAAATAAGTAATAAACAAAGTGTGGCTTTATCACAAAGTGTTATGTACTCAAAATCCTTACCACTCACTTGCCTGAAAAAGCTTGACTCACCAGAAACTAGTCTGCACAGACACAGCAATCACCAATGATAGCCCACTAAAACGAGAAAAGAAAAGAACATTAGACATAAAACAACACAAATATCATTGTGCACAAATCTAATGACAATTTCACACACAATCCTGCATTTAGTACACCATCTACAAACATGTCATTCATGCATGGCAACAATACTCTTTTGGAGTAAATAGTTTTTTTCTTACCTAAAACATGCAATTACGCAAACTACAGGTCAACCACTGCCAAAACCGCAAGGAGCCACAGCAAAGGAAGCAAGAGCTTTGAACTTGAAGAAAAAGGAGATATAAATTCTTATAATCACAAATTCACAAATGCAAATACTTTGCCAGTTGACAAACACAAAACATTTAGAAATTTTCCCTAGTGTCTAGTGGCTTCTGCTCCCCTTGGTGGCAGATGAGCCTGAAAATAATAGGGCGATTTGCCCCCAAGGGGGGCAGAAATGGCTTAAATAATATTGCCCCCTTGGGGAGCGACCCTTGCCCAATGGGCCACCCCCCCCCCCACACACAAAACACAGACACAAGATCCCTGGTGCTAAGTGGTTTCTGCCAGCCTTGGGGGCAGATGGGCCTAAAAAAAATAGGCTGATCTGCCCTCCAGGGGCCAGAAATGGCCAACAGTTGTGTGCCCCCTTTTGAGGGGTGACCCTTGCTGAAGGGACCACCCCCACACAAAAAAAAAACTTTACAAATTCCTGGCGCCTTAGTGACTTCTGCCCCCCCTTTGGGGCAGATGGGCCTAAAAATAATAGGCTGATCTGGCCCCAAGGGGAGCTGAAATGGCGTAAATAATATTGGCCCCCCTTGGGGAGCGACACTTGCCCAAGGGGCCGCCCCCCACACAAAACACACACACACAAGATCCCTAGCTCTAAATGGGCCTAAAAAAATAGAACTGCCCAACAGTGCTTTGCCCCCTTTTGGGGACAACCCTTGTCCAAGGGGCGCCCCCACAAAAAAAAAACTTAGAGCAAAGCATCCCTGGCATCGCTGTGGCCTCTGCTCCCAAGGGGGGCAGATCGGCCTAAAAATCAGCCGATCTGCCACAAGGGGGGCAGAAATGGTGTAAAACATGTTGGTCCCCTAAGGGGAGTGACCCTTGCCAAAGGGGCTGCTCCCCCACATATAAAACACACAAAAAACAAACACAAACAAAATCCCTGGTGTCTAGTGGGCAATCCAGCAGGAATGCTGAAAAATACATCGAGGGAAAGGAAAACCCTTTTAGAGGATTTATCCCCCCCCCCCCATGAGATGATTACATGCATTACATTACGCGCTAACATCATTAGATGAGGGTGGGCGGGGTGGAAGAGGAAGCGATTCCCCTTCCATCCCTGCTCATGGGAGTGGGGTGGAAGGCCCTTGGGGGAGCACTAGCACTTTCCCTGAGGGCCGGGTTCAGGACGTAATGGTTACATCCTCGGCACCCAAGCGGTGCCGCCGAGGACGTAACCGTTACATCCAAGGCATCCAAGGGGTTAAAGAAATTTGTAATTTGTATTTTGCTACCATAAACTAATCTAACCAAAAGATTATCATTTACGAGGTCCATTGATTATTGTAGGTATTTGTGCCTTGAAAATGTGTTCCATATACTTGTTTTGGGATGTTAAATTCGAATTTAACTCTGATCTGTCTAAAGACTGCATTTGTATGTACTTTTGGATTGGCATATGTTGGACATTGTTTACAGGTCCATAAATCACAACAGAATCTGAATTGTTTTTCATTTTTGTAATGCTAGAACAATGAGCCTTTTTTCCTTTCTTCTCTTTAAAAGCATTGTGGTAAAAGATAGAAGAGAAAATACATTTTCAAAATGCAACTATTTTTAGTATCATTATGGAGAGGACAAACGACCTCCGAAAAGCTTTTGTATTTGATCTGTGAATTTATTCCAGTTTACTTTCATTTGATCGTTCTCAATTAGGAGAGCATCCTGGTATCTGATTTTGACTGTTTCCAAGGTATTAACCTGTTTCTCATTTTAATACATAATCTACATTGCGATAATACATTCCTGCAAATCAGTTTGAGCTTTGATAATTACCCAGACTCTTTAGGTAGAAAGCATATTTAATTTTTAAATCTTTTTTTTCTGTACTACTAACTTTGCAAATGCTTCACAATATAAATAATAAGGAGCTGGAGGCAGTAGGCAACAATGCATCCACTCACCACTCCACCTTGTTTTCAGATGCTGTGGCATTATTAGATTAATCATGGGGATATGTTACTCAATTAAGTTCGACAATTAGAATTCCAATCACAAGTGCTTCCTGGTCCTTCTGTGTAAAGTGTTTAAAATTGAATTAATGTAGCTATGGCAGATCTTTGTGATAATTTTGTAAATTATGTGTTAAGCTAATACATAAAATGAGATGATTAGCTCTTGTTTCCTTATCCTTTCAGTATACTTTCTACTGCTCCTCTTTAGTAAGCCAGGTGTAGGAAAGTAGCATCTTTCTTGGCATGTTACCCCCAATTTTACATGTATGTCAGTATGTTTTTGCCTGTCTCACTGGGATCCTGCTAGCCAGGACCCTAGTGCTCATTGTTTGTGGCCTAAATGTGTATGACTGTGTAGTGCCTAACTATGTCACTGAGGCTTTGCTAATCAGAACCTCAGTGCTCATGCTCTCTCTGCCTTTAAATTTGTCACTACAGGCTAGTGACTACATTCAATTCCATTTGGAACACTGGCCCCCCTTATAAGTCCCTAGTATATGGTACCGAGGTACCCAGGGTATTGGGGTTCCTGGTGATCCATATGGGCTGCAGCATTTCTTTTGCCACCCATAGGGAGCTCAGCCAAACCCTTACACAGGACTGCAACTGCAGCCTGCGTGAAATAACGCACACGTTATTTCACAGCTATTTTCACTGCACTTAAATAACTTATGTCACCTATATGTCTAACCTTCACTTGCTGAAGGTTAGGTGCAAAGTTACTAAGTGTGAGGGCACCCTTGCACTAGCAAAGGTGCCCCCACATAGTTCAGGGCCATTTCCCCGGACTTTGTGAGTGCGGGTACACCATTACACGTGTGCACTACATATAGGTCAATACCTATACGTAGCTTCACAGTGGTAACTCCAAATATGGCCATGTAACATGTCTAAGATCATGGAATTGTCCCTCCCCATTCCAAATCTGGTATTGGGGAGCCAATTCCATGTATCCTGAGGGCTCCACCCATGGACCCCCAGTACTGCCAAACCAGCTCTCTGAGGCTTGCACTGCAGCTACAGCTGCTGCCACCTCACAGACAGGGTTCTGCCCTCCTGGGGTCTGGGCAGCCCAGTCCCAGGAAGGCAAAACAAAGCATTTCCTCTGAGAGCAGGGTGTTGCATCCTCTCCCTTCGGAAATAGGTGTTACAGGCTGGGGAGGGATATCCTCCCCCAGCCTCTGGAAATGCTTTGAAGGGCACAGATGGTGCCCTCCTTGCATAAGCCAGTCTACACTGGTTTTGGGAACCCCAGTCCCTGCTCTGGTGCGAAACTGGACAAAGGAAAGGAGTGACCACTCCCCTGTCCATCACCACCCAAGGGGTGGTGCCCAGAGCTCCTCCAGTGTGTCTCAGACCTCTGCCATCTTGTTTTCAGAGGTGTGGGGGCACTCTTGAAGCCTCCGAGTGGCCAGTGCCCGCAGGTGACGTCAGAGACCCCTCCTGGTAGGTGCATACCTGGCTAGGTAGCCACTCCTCCTCTGAGGGCTATTTAGGGTCTCTCCTGTGAACTTCTCTTCAGATTACGACTTACAAGAATCCAGCAGGACTCCTCTGAACTTCTCTCTTCGACGTCTGCCAAGGATCGACCGCTGAGTGCTCCAGGACGCCTGCAAAACTGCAACAAAGTAGCCAGAAGACTACCAGCGTCATTGTAGCACCTAAACCTGCCGGCTTTCTCAACTGTTTCCTGGTGGTGCATGCTCTGGGGGCTGGCTGCCTGCCTTCACCCTGCACTGGAAGCCACAAAGAAATCTCCTGTGGGTCGATGGAATCTTCTCCCTGCTTCAGCAGGCACCAAATGTCAGCTTCACCAGTACTCTGGGTCCCCTCTCATCCTGACGAGCGTGGCCCCTGGAACGCAGGTGGTGGACCCAAGTGACCCAGACTGTCCAGTGGTCCGACTGTCTGAATTTGGAGGTAAGTCCTTACGTCCCTTCCCCAGACATTAATCCTGTGCACTGTGTGATCTGAAGCTACAAGGGCTTCTGTGCACATTTCCAAGAAATCCTGCATGCACAGAAAAGCCTAGGTCCCCAGCACTCTGTCCTGCGATGCTCAGCTGACCTCAGTTGACCTCTGGTATCGTGGGACTTGTCTTTGCAGTGTTGAGACGACCGCCGTGTTCAGTGTATATTTTGTGTATGTTACTTACCTCCTAAGGGAGTATATCCTCTGAGATATTTTTGGCACATTGTCACTAAAATAAAGTACCTTAATTTTTTAGTAACTATGAGTATTGTCTTTCTTATGATATAGTACCTATATGATATAAGTGGTATTGCATGAGCTTTGCATGTCTCCTAGTTCAGCCTTGGCTGCTCTGCTATAGCTAGCTCTATCAGTCTAAGCTGCTAGAACACTACGACACTCTACTAATAAGGTATAACTGGAC
The DNA here is from genome assembly GCF_031143425.1 of Pleurodeles waltl. Taxonomy (NCBI): domain Eukaryota; kingdom Metazoa; phylum Chordata; class Amphibia; order Caudata; family Salamandridae; genus Pleurodeles; species Pleurodeles waltl. Next base: position 694,497,648 of record NC_090437.1, on the reverse strand, counting down.
CTGGTATACAGTGTAAGTACCATTGGTACCCACTCCAAACCAGGCCAGCCTCCTACACCAGGCCAAAATGGCTTAATTTATTTTCTCTATCTTCAAGCATATTATTGCAGCTGCCCTCAATGTTTTCAGCTTTCCTCTGCTGGACGTTATCTCTAGCCCTTTTTCAGTTTACTACTTATCAAATAATTCTCAACTTTTTCAAGTCAGATTGCAAGTTTTTCTAACTTCTGAGTTTAATTTATGTTGCATTGTTTTTAAACGTTCTGTTGGGTGAGTGGTACCTTTGTCTTTTTCTGGTCCGGGCTTTTCGCATATCCCAGACAGTTTGAGAAGTGATAGTCTGTATCCTTCTTAAAGAACACCCTGAATTCTCCCCCATGAATTTGCTGACATATTTAAAGTACCTTGAGCATATTTTTCCTGTGTAATCCCTATGTTTTTTAATGCTCCAGAATCATTTGTGAAAGGCTTAGGTATGTGTAATATAATTTTGAAACCATCTGCTAACCTTTAGCAAGATTTAGGTGGTCATTACGAGTCTGGCGGTTGGACCGCCACGCAAGCAGCGGTCCGACCTCCATATAATAACTGTGGTGGAACCGCCATGGTCTGACTGCAGGCCCTGCCAATCAACAGCTGGAGGTCTCAGCGGTCGCAATCTGCCAAGGCAGCGTTGCAAGCAGTGCTGCCCCGGGCATTATGAGTCCCCTTTCTGCCATCCTTTGCAGGGAGGTCGGACTGCCATGCAAAGGCTGGCGGAAAGTGGGTGCTGGGTGCCCCATAGGGGCTCTAGCACTTTCCATGCACTTGACATGGGCACTGTAGGGGCCCCCATGGACAGCCTCATCGCTCTTTTCACTGCCCGAATTATGAGCAGAGAAAAGCACGACGGGTGCTCTCACACCTGACGCACAGCCACATTGCTGCTGGCTCAATTATGAGCCAGTGTCAATGTTAATGCCAAGCGGGGAACTCGTAATAGGGCCGGTGGGCAGAAGACCGGAGTGGTGGTCTTCCGCGCACATGAGTTTTGCGGGCAGCAGTATATATATATATGTTCTTGAATAGAACGTGTAACAAGCATAATTTAAAGGGCGCAGGTAGTGCAAAGGCAAGCATGAACAATGCATCTGCTTTGTTTACACTAGGCCAATTGTGGGCTGTTTCAGGTCCACATTGTTGCTTGGGTTCAGCGCTTCAGCACGCCACTTAGCTATGAGCAGTTTCTGGTAAACTAAAGCACTAAACACAATATTAAGGAGTGGAAAATGACTACAAAATAATTTCCAGACATCGTATTTCATTTTGAGTGTGAAAAGCTAAATTGGGTTCAAAAACTGTAAATACCATTGCACCAGATTTTTCTACTCGATTTAGGGCACTGCTATAAAAGGTGCCTCTTCCTAATTTTATGTTCCTGCATAAAGTTAACAGATTTGGCTAAACAACGGTGGTCTAACCACTCTGTTTATTAGGCTAAAACTTATAAACGTTAGATTTGCCTGATTGCTGCTGGTAGTATTTAGCATCACATATGTAGAGGGGGAATCATCTGTATTAATCAGGGTTGGGCTGAATAATGGAGGCAAATTAAATTTTGTGTCTTATTCTTTTCTTTTACTTACCTCTACCCATATATCGATAACGTCTCTTCCTCTTTGTATACCCGTCTGGTAAATATAATTGCACCTCTAACATGAGTGTTTAAAGGATAGAAAACAGTTATCTTACCTTCTTTAGCTTGACCATTCTACCATCTTTCTTCTCTCCAAATGCCTGTTTTTCTTGCAAAATAGGGAACTCTCCGGTGTTCCTTTATACTACAGTAAAGCGCTCCTGTTTCTCCTAAGTCAGTTTATATTCCAAGAAGGGAGACTTAGTGCCTGTTTGTTATTGTTCGTTTTTAATACTCAACCACTGGCAACGAGGTCGACGTTTTTTGCTAAGGAAAGACCATTTTGCTCCATACTGCTTCAAATTTTTTGATTGTGTGTTTTTATTTTCCCTTTTGTGTGCGATCTTCATGCGGGAGACTGAAGGGGGGGTGGTAGGGCTTTGTGCTTCTCTTCTTCTGAACTCCTTCACTCACTCCTGCTTTGTAAAAGCCTCCCATTCGCTCCACCTTAGGAACATCCACTAACATTTTAATTTGAGTCTACTCCTCCAGCCCCAACCAGTTAATATGTGCCTTATGACTGAAATGTTTCTTCAGTGCCTTCTGTAATTAAGAATACATGCATTTTGTCAATGATCATCTGGCAGCAGTTTTATTCTTGGCTGTCGTCTCTATCTTATTTTTTAAAATCACTACTCAATTGACTGAATATACATACATTTTCCATACCTTTTCTAAAGAAATACAAAATTATCTGAGAACAAAAGAGAATCCCTTCACCTATAACAAGTTGGATTGGGATGGTAGTGACAAAATATATTCTCTTTTCTGACAGAGGATACATTGTATCAATACTCTTTTCGACCTTTTTGTAGTTACTGTAGTTTGGCCTAGAAATCTCTCGCTCTCTCTTTTCATGGGAAAGTAAAGTAGTCTACTTCAATTTTCTCTCTTCGGCGTCTTAATTATGTGGCTCTTCCTTTTCTAATTTAGTTGGCGTATAAAGCAGACCCTCTAGTATTTAGGAGAAGAAGTTTTATTTTCTAAGTGTGTAAATTTGTAAAGTGTCTTCTGTTTCAATTATTTTTACATTAAAGCAAGATAGAGGCCAATGTGGACAACTAATTTGCCGGGAACTGGTTTAGGTTTTGTTTTCCTAGACAGAGCATGATAATGACATATTTATGCTTCTGAAGGACGGTGCCTATGGATAATGAAGCATTCATGAATTTACTTGTGGATTGGCCAGAGCTAGTGACCCATTCAGTGTTTAATCTGTGCTTGTTGTTTCCGGTGCTGAGCACCGGCACTTATTTTAGAGGGCCGGGGCTTATTCTTCTGCCTCGAGCATTTTCTGGAGCAAAAGACACGTATGGGAAAGACGGAGGAAGGGAAAAACAAAAAAAGCGTCACAAAGAGAAAAAGTAGAACCCTGCGAGAGTGAGCTGAAGGGGCAGGGAGTGGCTTTAATTGGATTGGAGAGGCCCAAAATGGCTTCAGGATTATGATGCCTCAGTATTCCGTGCTCGCACATTTAATTGCTGCAGCCGCATGTTTGAGTAGGGCTTTGAGCACCGGCACCTTTTTATTTACAAATTAAGCACTGGACCCACTATTAGTAACTTTTTCATAACGTGCTTTTGAGGGTCTGATTTCTTTAAAGAAGAGCTGACCTTTGTAACTGTTTCTTTGTATGTTCTCAATCCTTAGGATGTTTGAATGACACTTAGGCCCTCATTCTGACCTTGGCGGGCGGCGGAGGCCGCCCGCCAATGTCCCGCCGTCAGATTACCGTTCCGCGGTCGAAAGACCGCGGCGGTAATTCTGACTTTCCCGCTGGGCTGGCGGGCGGTCGCCTTCAGACCGCCCGCCAGCCCAGCGGGAAAGAGGCTTCCACGATGAAGCCGGCTCGGAATCGAGCCGGCGGAGTGGAAGCTGTGCGACGGGTGCAGTTGCACCCGTCGCGTATTTCACTGTCTGCGCAGCAGACAGTGAAATACATGTAGGGGCCCTCTTACGGGGGCCCCTGCAATGCCCATGCCAGTGGCATGGGCACTGCAGGGGCCCCCAGGGGCCCCGCGACCCCCCCTACCGCCATCCGGATCCCGGCGGTCCGACCGCCGGGATCTGGATGGCGGTAGGGGGGGTCGGAATCCCCGCGGCGGTGCAGCAAGCTGCGCCGCCGCGGAGGATTCAATGGGGCGGCGGTACACTGGCGGGACCCCGCCAGTGGTGCCGGTCCGACCGCGGCTTTACCGCCGCGGTCGGAATCCCCATTGGAGCACCGCCGGCCTGTCGGCGGTGCTCCCGCGGTCCTCCGCCCTGGCGGTCAAAGACCGCCAGGGTCAGAATGACCACCTTAGTGACTTGGTTAGAGTTGGCGGAGGGACGAATGTTGCTGCAGTATATTCAATATGGTCGTTAACAGAGGAACAACAACAGATTCTCATTAGTTGCTGAGAAGGAGCTGGCGGATATTTGGACCCTCTATGTTGACTGCCATTTCTTTCCATATGGTAAACTGTTTGGCATAATTTTCTACATCCAAAACACGGGACCTGAAATACATTTTTTTCTTCACCCAGCGAAGCCTTTTTAAAGCCCCCATCCCTCAGCCCCCCCCCCCCAAAAGTCAGTTGCTAGGTTTAGTCTGTGGGGTGCCTTATTTTCTTTAATTTCTAACCATGTACTCTGCAGTTAAAATGTATTTAGCAGAGTTCATCCATAAACCCAACCATTTTAGATTAAGACTTTGGTTAAGAATGTTTGACAAGTGACATGTTCGTGGTTACTTTTGCTACTAGTTCAATCTGAATAAAAATCTCGGTTTAGGAATTCAGTGAAGGAGGATGTTAGGTCGGGAATTAATCCTGTGTGTTACACAGGTGCGTACCCATGCCCTGAGTTCACAACTGCTTGAAGCAGGTGTCCTGATGTATTTGTTTTGACCCTGGTATCTTGGTAATCTAGCATGAGCTCAGGGGCCCAGGCCTGTCCGTGTCCATCGGAGGTCCGAAGCCTGTCCTCTGACCTAGAGTGCAAAAGTAGATTTGGGGACTGATGTGCCTGTTCTGGGGGTATCACAAAAAGCATGTTGACTGTGTGCTGTGTTTTGTGACTTGCATTGTGACCAGACTTTTCTTCTGTGCATGCATGATTGAATGAGCTCTTTGGGTAAATGTCCACTATTGTGTGAAACCCAGAACCTAACTCTGACATCACATATGTCTGTTGAGCATGTATACGGCCAGCTTGTGACACACACTTAGTAGTAGGACTGTGTATGGGTATGAGCCTGAGCATTGAAGCCGTTTCAATGCCCCTGGTTGTAGCATGGCCCAAGAAGGAAAATTGTACCTCCTGGTGGTTGAAGTGCAGCTTATGACCACCTTGTATAGCATATTAATTGGAATGTGTAGTGTTTAGTTTGCTGTGAGATTAAAATTAGTTTTTTTTTTTTTAAATAAAGATAAAGACTGGATTGGACAGTGGATTATTGTCCTTATTATTTGACTGTCGAGTTCTGAGCTCCTGACCCCCACTACCGCTCAGAGAAGCTTGTAGCCTCTAGCCCTCACTAATCGAAGGGTCCAGTGTGGAAAGGTTTGTACTTGGCCCATATTGCAAAGTCATAGAAGGCCGGACCAGAGGATACCTGTGATAAATTACCTCAGCCACCATGTTTGGTACCCAGTAGCCTCCTGTCTGCCATGAGTCTCCCTGAATGCGGTCTGACAGAGACTGTAGTTCAGTTTAGTAGATAGGGTGAATTATATTTAAATTCTGAAGCGGATGGGCCATTAGTTAGCTTCCAGTGTGCTTGGCTTGCTTTTGAGCCTGTCAAAGATGACTTAAATCATAATGCGGTTCATCTGTGATAGTTGTGTGTTTGCTGAGATCACCAATGTTGGGTTCAGGAAGAACAGCTGATCACGCCTAATGATCTAGGTATGATTTAGGTGTTGAACACTGCGTTATGGTTGAAGAGCGTTATTGTAAGATTAATGGTAGTAGTGTATTGTGTGCTTACCTAGGATCTTGTGGATGTTCTTTACTGAGGTAAAGCCATTTTTTTCATCAAGAAGACAGGTATGCCAAAATGTATGGTTTTGTGATAATCTATCCTTGCGTCAGCAAGGGTGATTTTAGGCTGAAAATCTGTGGTTTAGTCTAGGCACTGAAACAATGTCTTCAGCAAGATCAGATAGAAGTGGCTTTTCACAACTGAGCTGTTAAAGATTGGCAACTAAATTTCTCCAATTCCTAATTAACAGGCAAGAAGGGGAGCACAAACAAATGAGGGATGATCAAGTTGAATACTGAGTTGGGAAAATAACTCTTTGTGGCCTAATATTTATTCAGCTATTACTACGTGGGTGACTATTTACACAGGGGTATCTAGTGGTGGCATCAGACCACTGCAGCCACTAAACTTGACATAGCATTACTATATTTGAATTTCCAAGTCAGTTTACAGACTAAGGATTCCACTTTGGGGAAGTCAGTGTTTTCAAGACTACCTTCAGAAAATAGAAGTTAAAAACCACTGCACATGGTTGCCTTATGGGCACATTGTGAGGAGGGGGAAACTACTGTTTGGAAATAGCTGCGGTCTGTGGGAAAAACAAATGCACAAGGTGGATTTTGAGATTTAAATTATGGGGATAGAATGTCGCTGCATGGTGGAACTGTCGGTGGCCCTCCTTTGACAACTTAGCTTTACAAAGCTTTGATCCATCAGGTCTCTCCGAAGGAGGCCTGGAATTTCTGGATGGCCTTAACCAGGAGGGTCTGTGAATAGGGGATGAAAATGGAAAGTTACTGGTTAACAACCAGAGACTCTGCTTCCAGAGTGGTCCTGGAGATTAAAGACCGGGTCGGTCATGTGCTGTAAAGGCAGCAGAAATTGTGGATGCCTTTGCAGCCTATTAGGATATGTTTTATGCCAACAGGAACACCCTCCTCAGGAACAGGCCAATCATCTACTCACAGACATACTATTGCAATCATCTATGCTTTCTAACAAATTGGAGCTGGATCAACCCATTACATTGGAGGAAACTGTGAAGGCTGTGAGTGGCATGAACTTAGGCAAAACACCTGGGCCAGATGTCTTTCCTTTTGAGTATTACTGCAAATTCAGTGAGACTCTCTCTCCCATATATACAGTGAAGCGGAACAAAAATGATCCCCCAACCCTACCGCCCTTGGAGTTAGATCTAGCTGTCATAGTGGTTTTTCAAATGGAAGGTTGATCCCCATACCAGTGTGCCTCATGCTGCCCAATCTTGTTGATAAACACACAAGACTAGTACCTTTACTGAAGTAGTGGCAAATATGCTTTGCCAAGTTCGAACAACATTGATCCTCCCAGACTAATGTGGCTTTATGCCTAACTGCAGCACTGCCATTATATCTGTCGGGTGCAAGTGGCTCTAGCCCAGCTCCCCCAGATCAGAGATCCATTTGCTTTGTTACACACGGACTTCACAAAAGCTTTTGACTTTCATGACTGGTCTTTTTCTGGAGACTGCCCTAGTACATATGAGATTCAGGCCTCGCTTTAGGCAGTGTGACAGGATTCTGTACTTGGAGCCTGCTGCGATGGTGCGAGTGAACAGTGTAGTTTCACCCCCATTCATGCTTCGCTGAAGAACCAGACAGGGCTGTCCACTGTCCCCACTCCTTTTTGCCCTGTCTTTAGAGCCCCCTAACCCGTGAGATCAGATGTGATGCACAAATATGGGTCTGGTGATGGCAGGTAGGTGCGGGTGACAGAACTGCGCTATATGCAGATGATGTGTTATTCTAATCCCAAACTGTCATGTCCTCCCTTATTCAAATCTTGAGTTTATATGAAGAAGCCGCAGGACTTAGTCTCCTGGGTTAGTCCCTTTCAGCTCCACTTAAAGACATCAATGCAATCATAAACTGACAAAACTCCCTCTCCGTTAGACGGATAGGTTTCTGGTATCTTGGCATTCATATAACGCTTGAACCCGATTTGACATGGAGTTTTAATCTTCTTCCTTCCTAACGAAAGCGAAGAGTAAACTGCAGAAATGGACTAAACTCCTACTCCATACGTTAGGTAGAGTGGTTCTGTTTAAAATTATGATTTTACCAATATTTCTCTGTGTTGCAGAATTTCTCTCTGGTAATACCCAACTGGTGGTCCCAAAACCATGCAGTCTTTGTCCACTAATTCCTTTGGGCAGATCGCCCTTTGTAGATTGTATTTGGCAAATATAATCTGTTAATATATGATGGTGGAATGGAAATGGCAGACTTAAGACTGTACTATCTGGCATCGCAAATCATGGTCATTAATGACTAGTTGTGTGGGGAATGGGGCGACCCAGCCTATCAAGTGGAACTCTCTCTGCTGGGGTTAGACAGTATTATGGGCTTCTTACATGGAGACCCAATACCCAAGTACTTCCCAGTGTTATTGGAAGTAGTATTCCAAACATGGCGCTCAAAGTTGTGCCACACCAAGTTGAATCGCATATTAACACAGTAGACTCTGCTGTGGAGGGGATGATGGTTGGGTAACACCTCCAAACTAGGAATTCAGCAAATGGGCATCACAAACCTGGGATATGTATGCCAGGGGTTCTATATGAAATCATTCCAGGACCTTCAAGCACTATTTGATTTATAGATCTTATTTTCGTAAATATTTACTGGCTCGTCACACTCCTGCGACCCACATGAGTGTGATAGGTGACCCTCCAGAGTGTAGACTAATGGAAGCTAAAGTCATGATTAGAGCCTTGGAAAGCCTTGAAAAGTGTGGGCTATCCCAGATCTACCGGTCATTTGTGATCAGTGTTCTGAATAGATTTGGGGCACTCATGGAGATATGGTAGGGTTGGATCAGATCCCTTAATGATGCAGAATGGAGAGAGGGCAGAATGGTGCCCTGGAAAATTGCTATTTAAGCCCGCTTCAGGTTGTTTCAGTTGAAACTAAAAGATCTGAAGGAAGTAGGTAAGGTTACTCGTTGATTAACCGTCAAGAACACCTTTGTGTGCCCTGAGTTTTCTTTTCACATATCATTATTTTCAAGTCTGTTAGCCGAAATTCTTCAGTTGAAATGAATGAAGCGTATAACTCCCAGAATAAATTAGGTTGTTAAAAAGACCCCAGGCTGAAAAGGATGTCCCTGGTGATCTGGAATCATCTGGAAATCTTATAAGTACATGACCCCGAGTATGCACTAAGGCATTTAGAGAACAAGGAGAAAGGTGGGATTGAAGGAACAAGCCCAAGTTCATTTTTTGGGGGTCGGGCTGTCTGGCCTAGAGACAATATTAGCTATCTAACCAACCCTATGTTTTCTTTAAAAAAAAAAGAAAAAGAAAACAATAATACTAAAAAGACATACATGCACGTATGTACATTGGGGATTTTAATTGGCCCTTTTTAAACATTGGCCAGTTCAGGTGTCATTCACAGTTTGCTTCTGCCCACCACAGCCAATAGCATGGGGTACTGGTAAAGCCGACTTCGGTAATAGTTTTCTTCACTGATAGGACAGGATTTTTCTCTTGCACATCCAGTTAGAAGGTAGTGCACTTCGGTGTCACGGTTGGCAGGCTAATCTCTTCTTTCATTTATGTTTTTTTTTTTTTACGTTCGCAATGGGTCAGATCAAGGTCTAGCGTTAGCCAAGACTTTGAGATTTTACTTTCAGCCTTCTATCGTCAGCCGTTGGTCTGTTATTGTGTCGTTCACATTTTTCTTCTGTCTATTGTAGCAGAGCATGTGGCCGTGGGTCAGCCTACTTCATCCATCTGCTAAATTCACTGCAATTGATGGCATTCTGCCGTTTCACAAAGAGCATGTCCACACACAAAGCAATTCCTTTAAGGGTGAGAGACTCAAAACGTATTTTTCTTTTAGCCAATGTTATTTGTTTTTAGGTTGATGAGGGGCAAAAACTAGGACAAAACAAGCAATGACAATGCCATAAGGCTGGTGCTTAAGCCATATGTATTGGTTTTGCCAGTGCTTGTTTATTTAAAGCTTTTTTTTTTTGGTTTGTGTTTTTTGCAAACATATGCATGCTACCTTTAGACAGTTGTATTTTGTTTTTACTTTTTATTACTTTTACACGTTTCATGTACATTGCATGTGTTTGCAAAAATAATTTGCTGGCTTTCTAAGACCTGACCTAATGGCTTTGCCGATGCTTCTTGTAGTAGTTTTAGTAGTTACAAGAGTTTTGAGCCCTAAAATGTGTTATCATCTGCAGCCTTGCTCTTTCTGGCAGGTACACATAGGTTACATCATTGTGTTGTTTATTCTGATACTAGAGCACAAATCTCCCAGGCAGGAAGCTTTCACCTTTAACAGTGTGTGCAGAAGTGGTATTTTAGTGTCAGACTAGTGCTTGAAGACGTGCTTGATGAGCTGTTAAGAAGCTAATTATTGGAGCAGCCCTCCACATTACTCTTGGGAGCCCAGTAGATGCCTTCAGACTTACAGCAGCAGTAGGTCAGAAGGGGCCAAGCACAGGTAAGAGGAAACGGCATTGAAAAGTGGCCCACAAATGTCTTCAGGTAAACAGGATACAACGCAGAGTTAAAGCTAGCTATCTCATTTGTAAGCAGTATTAGCAAGCTACCTTTCCTTTATTTCGAAAAACAAAAATACAGAGGAACAGAAACATTGTAAAAATACTGCGTATTTTCAATAATAACATATGCATTTCCATGTTGTGTGTGTTGAAATGCCTTTTTCACTAGTCTTTTCAGCGAAAGGAGTGGCCCGTGCACCTACGTGACTAATTACCAGTCCTTAAACCCGCCATCAGTGAGTCTGCTGGCCGGGAACAACCAGAACATCCTCTTCTTTAACATTAATTAGATGCAGTGTACTGTACTGTACTGTATTGTATTGTTTTGCTGCATCTGTGCAGCTCTTCAAACCCCACAGGGGGCGCAGAAGAGCATGCTCAACGCGCTTTCCATGCTCCTTACAAGACCAGAAACACCATTCTGGACCGTCCGGTTAGTTGCTCACTCTATTGCGTGCCGCTCAGAGAATTATTATTATATATTTCTTCGGTTTATAGCTTTAAACCATTAAAGACAGCAGCGGTATAAATACAACATAAAAATCATTTCATTTATGTACACCAGGAAACACAAAATCTGAGAAAGATTGATTATTCATCCTGTCCGTTCCCTGTAGAAACATCGGTGCCTAAAAAAACGGATAACATTTACAACAAATCCTGCTGGCAACATCTGCAAACACAAGCGGGCTGGGTGCACATATTTAAAAACACTTCATTTAAATAAGAGAACAATAAAAAAAAAAAAAAAAAGGTCCTGGGTTCCTTATTGCATTCACAAAACATCATAAAATGCAGTCTGTCCTGTGAAGAGATTTATTATCGCAGCCACAGGGTCCCAGGGATTTTAAAATCTCAACAGCTTGGTGGTGAAGATAAAATCAGATGCAACAAATTAGATCGGAATCACGATAACCAGTATCTATCCCTCTCTAGGGCTCCATATCCAACATTGTAGTTGTCAGGACATACCTGCAAACTGGGGGTTTTATCAGTTCAACCTATTCCCTGAGTGAAATCGCCCGTTCCCTAAAACTCTTTTACTCATTTTTGATCTCCCCTACCAAGCCCACTGGGTTAAGAAATATCTCCAGCCTACCCAGTTCAACAAAAGAGTCCCTTATATACTTTAGCCCAGGGTATTTCAGGGCATAATCGAGCGACAAATAGACCCTCATGATTAAATGACCAAATCCTAATCCAACTCTGCTGCGGACACAAGGCTATCTGGTCACTTAGATACTTAACCTCTAACTTCTCATGAACACAAGAGGTCGATGTGCTCTGTGTAACACAGAGTACACGCTTCAGGAATAATTTTTCCTCTATACCTCACTTACTGGAAGATACGCCCAGATATCAAACCTGTACAGGATTTTTGATAAACACTTAGGCCCTCATTATGATAATGGTGGTAAAAACCCCCTACCACTGCGGTGACGGTTGCCAAGTGACCGTCGCCGTGGCTACCAGCCGTGACCTGGATTATGACCACAGCCGGATTTCCGCCAGAAGGATCCGGCTGTGGCCATGCAGGCGGATGGCGGTAAGGTGGCGCTGCTGGCAGGAGCAGCTCCACGCTAGTAGTCCGCCGCAGACTGTATCATGACCCATGATACAGCCTGGCGGTGTTCTGCTGGCAGACGCTGTTGCTGGTAGCAGCGCTCCGTCCCATCTCCTGCCGGATGACCCCCTTACAAAAGGTAAGTCGGGTTCTCCAACAGGGGAGGGGGGGTCGGGGGTGTTTGTGTGTGTATATGTCTGTGCGTGCGTGTATGCGGGTGTGTGATGCGTATTGTATGTGCGTGCATGTATGAATGTGTGAGTGTGTGTATGTTTTGTTGTGTGAATGCATGTGTGCTTGTATGTATGTCAGTGAGTGTGGATGTGTATGTGAATGGATGTATGCATGCGCGGATGAAAATGGGTGAGTCTGTGTATGCGTGTGTTCGTGTGTGCATGAAGGTGCGTCTATGTAGTGGGGGGGATGGGGAGTGGGGGAGGGGCTGGGGGGAACCAGGGGAGGGGGCGGAGAAGACCCCTGTCTGTGACAGGGAAGGGATTCCCTGTCACTGATAGTGCCTACCGCCATGGTTTTCATGGCAGTAAGGTTGCCACGCAAACCAAGGTGGTAAGCGGGGTCATAATCCCGCAGGTGGGCAAGTGGCGGCCGCCGGGCTGGAGATTGAAGTCTCCAGCCCGGCGGTCGTTACCACCGTGGCGGACGGTGTGGTACATTGGCAGTTTGGCTTGAGCCAAACCGCCAATGTCTTAATATGGGAAAAAGTACCGCCAGCCTGTTGGCAGTGGTTTTTCCATTTTACCGCCGTCAGCCGGGGTCATAATGGCCCCCTTAGTCTGGTAGATAATATCTAAGGGCTTAAGGGGTCTACTACCCAAGCTGGAAGCAAAGCTGAAAACAGCTCCTGTTGAATTCCTAACCTCCTGCTGCTTGGCCTCAACCAGGGGTTTCCAGCTTAGTTTTGAGTCAAACACCCATAAAAAAGAAACTCAAGCATTTTGCTAAAGTGTGGCGATTCATGGTAAAAGTCTTGGATCTTGTTGACTTAGAACCCACCACCATGATATAAGATTTAGAAAGATTGAAAGACAGATCTAAGTCTCTCATAAAGCAATCAAAGGAGTTCAACAAGGTTTGTAAGCCATTAGCCGTTCTTGCTATCAGAACCGCCTCAACCGCACATAGCAGTACTAGCAGAAGTTGGGAGCTGATGGATAAACAGTCAGCGTTAGCAGCAACTAAAGCCTTTTCTAGCCCATTTACAAAAAGGGTAAACAAAAACAGAGCAAGGATACACCACTGTCTCACCCCGTGGCTCGTTTTTAAATTATCCATGCAGGCTGAATCATTTGAATATCTAGCTGTGACAGTAGTTTCTGCATTGAGATCTCATAGGAAATAAACTATTTTGGGGGCCACTCCCATTCTCAAAAGGATCTTCCACAACTTCCCACAATTAATCTGATTGAACTCGGCCATATGGTTCATGGAGGCCAGATGAATTGAATCATAATAGGCAGTGGTGTATTCATTAATCACCATATAAAGAGTCATACACTAATCTATGGTGGATTTGCCCGCCTGAATACCAAATTGAGACCTGGAAATAACACAGGTATCATCCCAAGTTCTCGTTCTATCCAATAACACCTGTCCCAGGACCTTCAGAACCGAGTCCAAAATGTATATTGGCCCCTGACACTAAGGTTTGATTTTGTCTGCCTTTTTAAATATTGGCACTATAACGAATGACGACAAAGAGGGAGGTGGACCTTCCCTTACAGATGCATTCAGAATCAGGGTCAGCAATGGTGCCCAAAGTTCCATGCCTTTTCCCTTAGGCTCCCCTTCCTTTTCTTTGACTCCTCCTCACATAGATGCTGACAAAAGGCTACATGCGCCTTGTCTCTAGGGATGGTTTTAAGGGCATTTTTTAAATTACGCAGGGCCCTTGAGCAACTGAGATTAAACCATTTTGGGGGGTGAAGTGAGGGTGTTAGGCAAGTGGAGAAGCTCTGCTGCCTTTCCTGAAAATGAGCAGAATGCTGATAAAAGCATACAATCAAGGGAGGAGGGTTCTGAGCATGTTTCCAGTTCTCTGGCACAGCTGTGATGTACGCTGTTCACAAACTATTCCTGTTCCACTATTGCCCACCTTAATCGTCTACTGTGGCTATGAGTCTGACTATATGGTCCCTTAAGGAGCTCCTTACAGATGTACTTGGCCCCTTCAGTTTTAAGACTAACTGAATATGGTCACTAAACGGTTTACAGGAGATATTAAAATTAGAATCCTAGACTATCACAAAACCGATAAGAAAATATAGTCAATAGTAGAGGCGCAACCCCTTCATATATACATTGGGACAGTTTTCTCGGCATGAGATTCTATCGGCATACTCATAGAAAAACAGGATTAAAGTTGTATAACATCTTCATTAAGCCAGACCCTTCTTTAGTATGTTCTGTGTGTAGCACTGGTATCAAGAAAAACCTCCGAGAGGTGTTTGAAGCCACGTTCAAATTTGCATTGGAATGTGTATTAAAACCCCCAACATCACATAAGTTTCAGAGTAATTCGTTTCTCTGCTTGTCAGTGGAGGTGTTATGTCTGAAGGCTTTGATGGTGAGAAGTGCTTACAGAGATCTGATATGATCTAAGCATGTTGAATGGTTTCAGAAGTGCCATAGTGCTATCTGATAGGTCATTTATCCGCTGAGAGAATGGACTACGATTTGCAGTCTCGCCCTAAAGTAAGGTTTAACTTGTTTCTGAAGGCAGAGATACCATGTTGTCTTGTTTCTTGGTGATGTGCTCTTTGAAGGAGAGGTCTGCCACAGAGGTGTGTCTGAGTGACTTTACATTGGTTGTCCACTGAGTGTGATGCTGTCTTGTTTCAGGTTGACTGTCCAGACAGCTCTGAGGTTGCTTGATGCTGTTGTTAAGTAGGCTTATCAAATATACATTGGCTTCTGCAAACCATATAAGTAAAGTGATTAAGGGCCTGCGGATATCTTCACATGCTCACCACACCTATGTAGCCCATTGCAGTGTTTTTGCGGGAAGCTGCCTTAAAGAGTTTGTGAATAAAAATGCCTTCAATTATGTTTCTAACCTAAATTAAAGTTGTAAATGTAATTCTTTGTTGGGACCAGAAGCAATGATTGTGTATACTCTTTAATTCCAAGTAATCAAGCACAAACAGAACTCAAGAAATACTTAAAAGAAACTACATTCATACAACAGTGACCAGCTAATGTAATATGGTAGCCAAAAACTACATTTCCCATAACCTGTGTAATCCATAGCAACCACCAGTCCTGGCCACCACTGCTGCTACAACTAGGACCTTCCTTGACACTGCATCCTCTTTTCTTTCTGTTCCACTGTGAGAGATAAGTGTCTTTCCTTCTGTTTTGAATTGTTTGCTTTTCTTGTTTTTTTTTTCTTAGCAAGTTTCTGTAACTTCTGTGTTGCAGGATCTCCGCCGTGGCAGAGCTCATTGCAGCACCTCTCTCTTGCTTCCTGATGGTCGTAGCAAAGCCTATGGTTGAGTCCTCTGGCCGCCATATGGCTCCATCGCGAGTTCTCCAATGCATTTCTTCGCTGGCTCCATAGAGGTGAAGAAAAGCTAAGCAACCCCATAATAGCAGCCCTGCAGTGGAAAGTCATGCTCTTTTATACATTATTGTTAGAGAATCCCGAGGGCACCTTGTCACCTCACATTCATGTGGAAAAAGATTCTCAAACTGTATCTATTCAGGTCTAATTAACTTTGGTCCCAGTGGCAAAGCATCTCTTTACCTTCTGAAGGGGGGGCTTCACATATTTGGCAAGTTAGAATCTGCATATATGGCCACACATTTATTGGTTTCTGAACAACCATGACAGAGTCGTATGAAGGAGACCTTTATATGGATAAGAGAGAGAGAGAGGTGTACTATTCCCATGATCTCCCTCGGGCAAATGATTTTGATGCCTTACATTGCTTGAGCAAATTTTCTTGTTGGCTTCCAAGCAGCCTGAACCCCTGGCCACCCCCAACATGCACATACACACACCCCTACACGCACACATACACTACAACAACACATACCCGCACACATACAAACAGACATGCACACAGACCAATCCGCACACATTTCCCATACACACAACACACTCCCCGCATGCATACACGCACTCACACACTTCCTCTACATACTCACACGCACACCCCCATGCACGCACACAACACACAACACCCCCCCACCCCCCTCTCCTAACGAACAATCAACTTACTTTTTCCGTTGATCCTCTGGGAGGGGACGGGATCCATGGGGGCTGCTCCGCTGCCAGCACCCCGTCACCAGAACATCGCCACACTGAATCATGGGAAGTGATTCGGTGGGCGGTGTTCTGATGACGGGGCAGTGGAGGTGGAGCAACCTCCACTTCCCCGCTGACCGCCAGTATGGCTGCTGACGGCTCTCCGTCTAAAAAGGACAGAGGGCTGCCAGCAGTCATAATATGCCGCGGGGAAAACCGCATGCACTGGCGGTCTTCAGCACAGCGGTACCTCGCGGTCTTGAAAAAAGACAGCTGAGGTCGTAATGAGGGCCATAGTGCCTACTGCCATGGATTTCATGGCGGTTCCAAACCACCTGAAATCCATGGCGGTATGCAGGGTTCTGATACCGCCGGCGGTCTGGTGACATCCGTTGGGCTGGAGACTGAAGTCTCCAGGCCAGCGGTCGTCACCCCCCTGGCGTTCGGAACCGCCATGGTCATTTTTCCATTTTTTTTTTCTGCCGGTCTGTTGGCGGTCTTACTGCCACTTCTCCCCCGTCCGCCAGGGTTGTAATGAGGGCCTTTGTTTTCTTGAGAATGCCAATACACCTCATCTATGGAACAATGGCATTCACTCCTCATCAGGAATGACCCCAAGTTGAGTGAACTGGCAACATCTGAGTCTGGCCCTTTGGCAAATCAACACTGACTCTAATTGCCAAACATCATTTTCCACAATCCCATCACATTCACCACAATGGCGTTATCCGGTGCCCACAATTATTGCTCACACCAGAGAGTCAAGATTACTTTCACCATGCTCCTTAATATCCAATAGTCCAAGAGTCTATATTTTCCACAGCATATTCTAATGTGTAGACAGTTGGGATCAATTTTGTCCCGTAGTGGCATTACATTTGGTGCCAGTAGCACCCTATAGATTTTTTCTTCAAACTAAGGCACACATTAGACATTGGAAATTGATTTTTAGAACCATTTAACTTGATAACAGATACTTAATTTAAATAACTTATTACCTTTCCAAGTGGTTTGAATGAAAATTTATTGAAGACTCTACTACGGATGTTGTTGTCAGGTGAAGGTAGTCTTGACGTCCTCGTTAGTGACAATGGAAGTTGAATTTATTCACATCATGAAATATTCCCTAAAGAACTGTGGCGTTCAACACAGATAAACTGCTCCATATGATCCCAAGCAAATGTTATAACAGAATGTACCAATTACATTCTGAAAGGGAGTATCCAATGGGTGATCAGCTCTAATGTTGATGTCAACATGGCATTGGAATTCATGAAATAACCCCCGCCCCACCGAGTCACATTTCTGTCACTGGTAAAACTGTTTTTTTTCTAATGAGATGGAAGTATCCACGGCCATCTTTGCATAGATGCAAGAGTTGGTCAAATTTTTTTTAATGCTCTCATGGTATTTTCTGACATTCTGTGTAGAATAAACTATATACTGCTAAAGTACAAAAATAATCATGATGACCAACCAGAAGTTTGTGAAACGCAAAATCAGTCTTGGTGATCTTGTCCAGAATAAACTTCCAAAGTGTCATATAAAAGGTGCATGTAAGTACTATAAGCCCTTCATTGCAGTCAAGGTTGAGAAGAATGCTATCTGTGTGGAGGATGGTGGAACACAAATCAAGTTGTAAAGTATCCAAAGTTCTGGATTATCAATGGAACTCAAGTTCTGAGTTTGGTGGGTGTCATTTAATGGGTAATTTGGAAAACAATGGCGACAAGTGTTGGGCACACTTTATATGAAAAACATCTTAGTAAGTGAAGGTCAGAGATTCATTCCATTTTGCTGTCTCATCTGCCGGTGCTCTTCAGACCAGGGTCATTCATCGAGACAGATAAGTGATTACATGAGTTTATGCTGCACTAGTTACGTGTTCACAGTATGATATTTTTCCGATCTTTCATGATATTTTTGTTCCAGAATAAAAGATTCTTCTCTACCATATTGACTTTTTCTTCTTGATTGTATTTTGAGTCTCTTTAGATTCATGACAGTTTGGACTCCCTTTGTCACCTCTTTCGTTCATTTAAATTGACTTTTTCTTTTTTCTATCATTTGCCAAAGAAAGGGATCCATGTTGTATTATGCTAGTTTGATTGTAGCATGTGCTAAAGAACCTTGTGCTTTGAAATGTTTTATAGCGTGAGGCTATTATTATATATTGTACTGTCAGATGCTTGGGTGAGGGTTGACTTGCACCTCTTTCCTCTCTCCTTTCTTTGTGTGTTATTACTTGCACCCCGCCATGCACAGTTTTTGGCTAAATAATGTTACTGCAAATGTTACATTGATATTATCAATGATGTCATGAGTGATGTATTATGTGGGGTAGTTAGCAGTGCATGGCGAGGGCGCGAGTTATACTTACCTTAGGGTACCAGTTATAATTACTTGAGATAACTCTAACTGTGTAGCTGCCCAAGAGCTTTACCAGCGGGCCAGAAGAGACGCTGTTTTGGAGAGCATCAAAACTGACTTAAAACCTTCATACCAAACATCTTGCTAGTCTAACTCATTAAAGTCATTGCATGGACATACCATGCAATGACAATCTCTCTCCCCCATCCCATTATGGGATGGAAGAGAGAGAGAGAGAGTGACAGGAAACAGTGGG
This sequence comes from Pleurodeles waltl, assembly GCF_031143425.1. Classification (NCBI taxonomy): domain Eukaryota; kingdom Metazoa; phylum Chordata; class Amphibia; order Caudata; family Salamandridae; genus Pleurodeles; species Pleurodeles waltl. Next base: position 694,478,992 of record NC_090437.1, on the reverse strand, counting down.
GAAAGCCTCAAAGCCCCTCCGTCCTAACTGGCTCCCCATATCCTGTTGAAGCCAGCATTGCTCACCAAAGCAGGGAGCTGCTTTTAATAGCAGCTCCCTGCTTGCGGGAGCAATGTTTTCATCTGTCTTTCCTGCACGCATATCTGCGTGCAGCGAAAACAGATGAAAAATCGACTTTCTGCAATGGAAAGGTGTTTGACAGCTCTTTGCAGAAAGCGGACTTTGTTTGCTTTTGCTTGGTGGGAGCTGTCAAATCCCCCTTGAAACAAAAGCAAACAGCTATGTCCCGGGGGTGGGCACCCCATAACCTAGCAGGAGCTGGCCCCGGCGGTCCGCAGGGCCATCTGTGGCTCCTCGAGGGGGACCGCGCGGCCTCACTCCAACAACCATAGCCACGAGTAGGTGGTGGTCTTCGGGACTTTGAGGGTCCGAAATGGATCTCCTATCATTCTTTTTATTATAGCTCCGTGGAGGTGGTGGACCCCATGACTGCGGGGGTGGCGCTTGCCCCTGCACTCTATTTAAATCTAGCCCTGGGTAGGTAGTAGTCCCTGTGGCTGCAGGGGGCTGCACAGCTCCTCTGCACAGATTCGTAATGAACCCTGGGAAGGTGGAGGTCCCCAGGGCTGTGGGGGGGGGGGAGCCGAGTGCCCCCCCCCCCCCTCATTGTATATGAATTATGTGCCCCGGGGAGGTGGTGGTCTCTGGGGTTGAGGGTGACAGATGGCCCCGCATACATATTACTTTAAGCCCCAGAGAAAAACCGGTCCCCAGGGCTGCAGGGGGGGTGGGGCATGCGGCCCCCTGCATTGATTTGGATGAAAGCCCTGGGGAGGTGGCAGCCCCCTCATAGGATTGACCAAGGTCCAAATGTCCCAGGAGAGGAATGCAGTGGGAAATATTCAAGAACATATAACCAAAAGGTCCTCGAGAAATCTCTGAACTTTACTGTCAGGGACTCAAGTGCAGGGTTGCAACCAGACAACATTTTCACAATTTGCCAGACATTACTAATGATCAAAGGGTGTCCACCACCCCCTTTTTTTTTATTTGCATTTATTAAGAACAGCAACAAACATACAAATCAGTGAAGTCATCCATTCACTCTATAAGTACAATACAAAAATAAGGGGCATTAAGGTCTGGTACCGCAAAGACGTAGAGTTCAGCACAAAGGCAAATAGTCTGTATTAACCACAGTGATATCCAATTCGCATCAATGGGACCCCTGATCATGCAATACAAGCAAGCCAAAATGACCTGTACATATAAGTAAAAGGGAGCAGAGAGGGAAGAGTATTATGGAACAAAGGGAGAAAAGAGGAAATAAGAACATTGCAGCCGTCAGGGCATAGACAGGAATACAGTCAATAATGCAATAATATACAGTAATATATCAGGGGAGCATGAGGATTGCGCAGTCACTTGGGATGCAAATTACTGCACGTTGGTCAATGAGCAAGTCTCCAAAAAGGAGCGCGGGGGGCCCATATATCCTGCGGTTGGGATCCCTCCAGCATGATGTTCCAGTATATATGTAGCTGGTCCTGACAATACGAGGCATCATTAAACCACTCAGCACAGCAGGGAATCCAACGTCTCCCCCAACACATCGCAACTCTGCGCTTGGCCAACAGCAGTAGCAGTCCTATCAATCGTCCATGTGCAACCGGGAGTTCATCAACATATCCCAGAAGGGCAAGCTTAGGGGTGCGCGCCAGCTGGGTCTCAGTCATCTCCTCAATCGCACACAGCACCGGGCAGTTCCACGCCAGATGCAAGAAATCTGCATCAGGGGCCATGCATCTCACACACTGTGCCTCAGCTTGAAGGCCCATATCTTTCAACCTACGAGGAGTGTAATATAGGCGGTGTAGGAAATTGAAATGTATAAGGCGCAATCTTTAGTTAGGGGACAGCACTCGCATATGCACACATCAGCGTCGCCACTCTTCATCGGAAATGGCTTCCTCCATATCCATCTCCCATAGGGCTTTAGCTTTAGCCTCCGGTCCCTCCACCTCACGCTGCATGCAGACATATAACCTAGTAATAAGCCTGTGCGGGGATTGCACTTGATACAAAAGCTCCAGCACCCCACATTCCACAGGCATCGCATGAAAGCAGGGGTAGCGCGCACGAAGCATAACACGAATCCTAAGGAAATACAGTTGGTACAGCGCAGTATCGAGTACACCGCCAAGTGCAGTCTCCAAGGAGAGAAATCTCCCATCAGGAAACCAAGAACCCAGGGTGGACTAACCAGCCTCACGGATGAACTCACAAATACAAACATCCTTCGCCCACATCCAGAACTGGTATCGAGGGGGCAAAGGCCTCCCCCAGTCCACCCCTTTTAAAGGTGTAGTGAAACTCAAAGATTGAGAGACCTGACGGAGTGATATAAGACACCTGGTGTTAATTCAGAAAACGAAGCTTCTGAAATGGCTAGCATATCTAAGCTAAGATAAAAAGTAAATACCTGAGTCATTCTTAACAGCAGGTTTGGCATCAACTATAAAGCTGGTATAGGGGGACATTCAGCCTACAGCATGCTATGTAAAAAAAAAAACACATGTATATATATTCACTGAAAAAAACAAAGGGTTAATGCATGTGGTGCTTGGGCTGTTTTCTTTTTTATATGCTTACATTTTTCTGTGCTGCTATTCGTTTTTAATTGCTTTTTTTATTTATCAAAAGTTTTTTTGATGACAATAGTTGATGTTTAAATCTGTGATTTATAAATTCTAAAGGCACTGTTACAGGGGCTAGTGTCTGTCTGTCACAGTATTGAACAGTGCTTTCCTCTCACTGCGTCATTGAAAGTACTGTGATTTTGTTTTAAATTTGGCTTAAAGGGGGATTTTGTGCTCTTTCCGCCCATGCTATCCGTATCCCTGCAGGAATCTTGGTACATATTTTAAAAATGGGTGCAGTACAGATGGGCAGTGTGCAGTGGGTGTGCCATTGGCGCACCGAAGGCGCACCTAAGGCAAGCCTATCTGCGCCCATACATGTCTCATATGCGGCCAGTGCCAGCCATTAAGAGGTTTTTGTTATGGAGGGGACAGTTACAAGGTGTTATTCCGCTGTTTGATGGGTGGGTGAGTTATTACGGCAGGCCTCGAAAAATCATAAAAATGTTACTAGACCTGCAGGTCAAGTAGCTTGAATAATCTACTTGACCTAACTGTAATGTATTTGACCCGAAAACAGGCCTCAAATTGTGTGATCCTAGGCAAATACTGTATTTTACAGTCCCCTTTTTCTTCATTGTCAAATATGAGTGCACCTTCAAATATGTGAGTTCGGTATTTCTGCTGTAAAAAATAAATAAAAAAAATCTCTTTTGTTTGATTAACTACCCTTAATGTTTGCTCCATGTGTAATAAATCTAGCCCACATATAGGGTACACGTGATCCATGCATGACTTGCCTCTTAGTTTACTAATAGCTTTGCCATCAGGGCATGAGTGTTTCTCAGTTTATGTTTAAACACTCACTCTAAATAATATATATTACTAAAGCATGATGTGGTAGCAGCACTGTCATTTACAGACAGTAACTTTCCAAGAAATATCCAAAAACCTTCCCACTAACGTGCAGCTTTACTGATAAAACTATATAGTGTATTAACAATAGTCTGTGAAATTTGGGTTTCAGAACACATTTATCATTTGCACATCGCCAAGAAAAGTGTTCTGACTTTTTTTTCATCCTATTAAAATATTTTTTTCATCACACAGAAGTACAAAAATGGTCTTTCACAGCTACTGAAATAAATTTTCAAATGTTTGTGAAGTTGACTTAGTTATATAAATTTTGTGTGTTAGGAAAAACCTGACACCAAAAGCCTTTTATTGCACATACGTCAGAGAGTTCACCTTACAAAAATCCTGGAACTCTGCTGTCACTAGGAAAAGTATTTGCATAGCAAGAAAACAAACTGACTTTTGACCTCTGTCTCTCAACACAGAGCAAATGTGACAATAAAGTTTAAAGGTATCTTAATTGCTAATTCAGTTTCTGACTGAACACAACACCTCTTCTTTGTCCACTCCCCAGAAGGGTCAAGGGTCGAGTTGAATCTAAAAATAGCTGGACCTAGTAAAATAAAACTATTTTTTGAGCACTTTTACAGGTTATTATTGTCCTTTCATTAGGGACAGGGTGGGCCCCAGCTTCTGTTATAAATGTAGGGCTAGTTTCCATCCCCTTTCTTTACCCGCAGATAGGAAATGTGGTTCAAATGAGCAGTTGAGGGAGCTGAAGGCGATGTTAGTAAACGTTCTCTCCTTGCAAAACCATGCTCTTGATGTTTTTGACCTGTTAAAAGATGAGAGTATTGACCTGCGTTGTTTAACAGCAACTTGGTTGAATGACGCCTCCTTCCCAGACCTGAATATTGTTCTACCAGAGACATATACATGTGTTTACTTAGATAGGGTAGAAAAAAGGAGTGGAGAGGTAACAATTTTTTAAAGAGAATCCTTAGGTGTAATAGTTTAAAATGGATGAGCTGCAGGAAGCAGAAGCTTTGGGCTTCACCCTATTGATCAAATGACAATGCTCCTTCTTGGGGCCACTTGTGTATCGTCCCTCCTATCTCCCCCGGAAGACTTTTTAGCCTCCATGGATCAAGCACTGGTTCCTAAATATGTCTTTTATGTCAATTTTACACTGCTTAGCGATTTTAACATTGATTTAGACAAGTCTGAGGAGCCATTGGTGACACGTTTTATGGAAGCCTTGGCCTCCTTTAATCTGACCTGTGTTGCCACTGGTCCTACACATAGAGCCGGGCATGCCATTGTTTGGATATTATCAAATAACCCTCTGGAATGGGAGACCCTGTATCCTGTGTCATGGTCAGACCATTTTGTTTTGCCTTTTTCATGGCATTTCGTTCAAGCTAAGGAGCCACGCCAGCGAGTCCCTATGAGTGAGGACAGGGCATGGGGCAGGGTAGCTCTGGAGGACCTCAGGAATAGGCTGTTGAAACTCCAACCATAACTGTCAGGCTCTGTTATGGAGAAGAATATGGCTACTAAGAAATGGCTTGAGAAAGCAGCTGATTTAGTAGCCCCTGTAAGAAGAATGAAGAAACCCTCTAAGACTCGCTCTGCTCCCTGGTTTTCTGCAGACACAGGGCAGAAAAGAGGTACATGTAAGAGAATGGAGAGGGCCTGGCGGAGGCAGTGTTTGGAACCAATTATAAGAGAACATTTTAACTATCATAATAACATCGAGAGCCTGTGGCATGTTTTATACACAATGTGTTGAAGAAGCAGATAATGACAGCATGGAGATTTTTAAGATTGTCACAAGGTTTATTGATCAGAAAGTGTCTTTTCCCCTGTTAGAGCCTAGCCAGGTGCTTTGTGACCACCTCAGTGATTTTTTGTTTTTAGGATAAAATCCCCAGCATCCAGGCTAATATTGCTGTAATCACAACTCTTCTCTGGTTCATCGGAGTTGGTAAAGGTATATGTCAGTCCATGTGGTCTTGAATTGTCATTGTTTCTAGTTCACCTGGTTGATAAGGTAGTTTCCGCCTTCTCAAGTTGTAAATCGAGAGCACCCTCTGACCCCATCCCACCCACATGTTGAAATTAGTAGCAGATATTATTGGCCCGGCTTACCATGATCTGTTTAGTTCCTTTCTTCATGCAGGGATTCAACTGAAGGGGAGGAAACAAGCTAATGTCATCCCCCTTCTTAAAAATGCCAATGTAGATCCAGACTCCTTGGCTAATTTTAGACCTGTTTCCGTTCTTCCAGAAGAGGCGAAGGTTATAGAAAGTGAATCAACAGATTAGTGCTTTTCTGGACGAGAATAAGCTGCTTCACCCCTCTCAGTCAGGGTTTAGAGCACGACACAGTACTGAGGTAGCATTACTTGAGGTTTCGGAGTCCATTAGATTCAGTTTGGACTCTGACCTCAATATTGTCCTGGTGCTGCTAGACCTGTCGGCAGCACTCCACACAGTTGATCATAACATCTTGATGCACAGGCTTAAGCAGCTGGGGGTGGTGGACTCAGCTCTGAGCTGGATGAGCTCTTTTCTGGCGCAACGGGATCAGGTAGTTTGGATGAAGCCATATACCTCAGACGCGAAGGATCTAAGATGGGTAGTGCCACAGCGCTCCTCCCTCAGCCCTACATTTTTTAAATATCTGTTTGGCGCCCTTGGCATTGCTGGTGGAATCTTATAATATCATGCATGACACCCAACTCCAGCTCACGTACGATGGGGACTCAGCAAAGGCCAAAGATGCTTTTGCATGTTGTGTGGTGGCAGTGTTGGACTGGTTGAGAGTCAATAAATTACAGTGTAACCCATATAAGACAAAAGTCTTATTGTTTGGTCTTGATCCATCTCATGGGTGGGCTGGAGCATGGCCAAGATTGTTCCTCACCCACCTCCACCTACAACGAGGGCAAGACACTTAAGCATCATATTTAACACTCAACTGTTGTCGTGAGGTAATTTTAGCAGCTTTTTATGGCACATTATTTTAGCCAAAGATCTGCAGTTTGTGCACTTTAGCCTAGTAACAATTCATTTTATCTTATGAGCAGAGCCTCTCTTCTGCGGTGTTGTTTTATTTTCCTTTATCTCATAAGCTTTTAGCATAGAAACTATTTTCATTCCTTTTACTCTGAAATTCTCATTCTATGCTTTGCTCAAGGCTGTCTTCAATATGTTGTCAGTACAAAGTGGAACACCCCAATCTTTTGTCACTTCACGAGAAACATGTGTTCTTATGTTAGGGCATGCTTCTCAGAACACCAGCTGTTTTATTATAAAACATCCCTCTGTCCCCAGTATGTTAAAGGGAGAGTTCCAGACAGAAATTGCCACTGCATGCTGTCGCTTCACTGCAGCTGTCTGCTGAGACTTGGGCCCTCATTCTGACCTTGGCGGGCGGCGGAGGCCGCCCGCCAAAGTCCCGCCGTCAGGTTACCGTTCCGCGGTCGAAAGACCGCGGCGGTAATTCTGACTTTCCCGCTGGGCTGGCGGGCGGTCGCCTTCAGACCGCCAGCCAGCCCAGCGGGAAAGAGGCTTCCACGATGAAGCCGGCTCGGAATCGAGCCGGCGGAGTGGAAGCTGTGCGACGGGTGCAGTTGCACCCGTCGCGTATTTCACTGTCTGCGCAGCAGACAGTGAAATACATGTAGGGGCCCTCTTACGGGGGCCCCTGCAATGCCCATGCCAGTGGCATGGGCACTGCAGGGGCCCCCAGGGGCCCCGCGACCCCCCCTACCGCCATCCGGATCTCGGCGGTCCGACCGCCGGGATCTGGATGGCGGTAGTGGGGGTCGGAATCCCCGCGGCGGTGCAGCAAGCTGCGCCGCCGCGGAGGATTCAATGGGGCCGCGGTACACTGGCGAGACCCCGCCAGTGGTGCCGGTCCGACCGCGGCTTTACCGCCGCGGTCGGAATCCCCATTGGAGCACCGCCGGCCTGTCGGCGGTGCTCCCGCGGTCCTCCGCCCTGGCGGTCAAAGACCGCCAGGGTCAGAATGAGGGCCTTGGTGTCTTTTCCACCTTCATGAGAGAGGGCACTCAGTAGACCAACAGCCCTCTTGGCTACTGCCATATGCAGGTATGGAGGATGGTATCTTCCTAGGGATCTTGAATGGCAGATTAGGGCTAACACTGCTGTGCTGTAGTAGTATCTTAGTGGCATAGGTAGGAATCCTGGCACTTAGCACTCTGACACTATGGTGGGACTTTTTTTTTGTTTCACTTTCTTTGTCACCGCATTGCTATTATTCTATTTTATCATCCTAATCATTGCAGTACATGCTATTTTATCTACAATGCAGTTGATTTAGTAAAACATATTGAACCGATTTCTGCTTCTGTTTGTCTTTGCATGAGTGGGACAAATGTAACTGAGGGAAAAGGCTGAGGTCTGTTGCACCATGGATTCCCTGATAAATGAGAATGTCACGCGGATGGCTGCTACAAATCATCACCACTTTCAGGTGCTGGTGAGATACTGCTAGCTGGTCTGAAGGGTAAGGCCGACATTCGTCGCACAGCGTGGAACTGGACTCAGTTCCCATAGCCTGGTGGTTCAGCCACCTGAATCCAGCAGTCTCATTTAGTATAATGAGACCTAAAAAACAACACTGTCATTTGGGACTTAGGTGTCAGCTGTAGTCAGATCTTGCTTCTGGATCTTGCATAAATGTTTACAATATCTTTCACACTCTGATCAGGTGACAGTAGTGGGATCACTAATTCTTTCTAGGTTGGACTATGCCAACGTTCTCTATTTGGGTTTGGCAGATTATCTGATCACACATTTACAAGTGATGCAGAACATGGCTGTGCGCCTTTTGTTTAAAATCCCTAAGTTGGTCAGTGGGTCCCTTTTTGAGAAAAACTACACTGGCTGTTCATGCGGCAGCACATAATCTTTAAAGCTTTGGCATTGGTCCACCAAGGCTTTTATCACAAGGGGCCAAGCTACCTCAATGAGAGGGTGATGGAATAATGCCCAGCATGACCACTTCAATCCAGGAATGCCAGTTGTAAGGAAATGCCTCCTTGGCATGGTTACCCTCTGACTTTTTGCCTTTGCTGATGCCAAGTTATGATTTGAAAGTGTGCTGAGGCCTGCTAACCAGGCCCTAACACCAGTGTTCTTTCCCTAACCTGTAACTTTGTTTCCACAATTGGCACACCCTGGCATCCAGGTAAGTCCCTTGTAACTGGTACCCCTGGTACCAAGGGCCCTGATGCCAGGGAAGGTCTCTATGGGCTGCAGCATGTCTTATGCCACCCTGGGGACCCCTCACTCAGCACAGGCACACTGCTTGCCAGCTTGTGTGTGCTGGTGGGGAGAAAATGACTAAGTCAACATGGCACTCCCCTCAGGGTGCCATGCCAACCTCACACTGCCTATGGCATAGATCAGTCACCCCTCTAGCAGTCCTTACAGCCCTAAGGCAGGGTGCACTATACCATAGGTGAGGGTATAGGTGCATGAGCACTATGCCCCTACAGTGTCTAAGCAAAACCTTAGACATTGTAAGTGCAGGGTAGCCATAAGAGTATATGGTCTGGGAGTCTGTCATACACAAACTCCACAGCACCATAATGGCTACACTGAAAACTGGGAAGTTTGGTATCAAACTTCTCAGCACAATAAATGCACACTGATTCCAGTGTACATTTTATTGTAAAAATACACCCCAGAGGGCATCTTAGAGATGCCCCCTGAAAACATACCTGACTTCCAGTGTGGGCTGACTAGTTTTGCCAGCCTGCCACACACCAGACATGTTGCTGGCCACATGGGGAGAGTGCCTTTGCCACTCTGTGGCTAGTAACAAAGCCTGTACTGGGTAGAGGTGCTTCTCACCTCCCCCTGCAGAAACTGTAACACCTGGCGGTGAGCCTCAAAGGCTCATCCCCTTTGTTACAGCACCCCAGGGCACTCCAGCTAGTGGAGATGCCCGCCCCCTCCGGCCACGGCCCCACTTTTGGCGGCAAGGCCGGAGGAGATAATGAGAAAAACAAGGAGGAGTCACTGGCCCTAAGGTGTCCTGAGCTGAGGTGACTCTGACTTTCAGAAATCCTCCATCTTGCAGATGGAGGATTCCCCCAATAGGATTACGGATGTGCCCCCCTCCCCTCAGGGAGGAGGCACAAAGAGGGTGTAGCCACCCTCAGGGCTAGTAGCCATTGGCTACTAACCCCCCAGACCTAAACACACCCCTAAATTGAGTATTTAGGGGCTCCCAGAACCTAGCAAGATAGATTCCTGCAACCTGAAGACGAATAAGGACTGCTGACCTGAAGCCCTGCAGAGAAGACGGAGACACCAACTGCTTTGGCCCCAGCCCTACCGGCCTGTCTCCCCACTTCAAGAAAAACTGTAACAGCGACTCGTCCCCCAGGGTCCAGCGACCTCTGAAGCCTCAGAGGACTACCCTGCATCTAAAAGGACCGAGAACTCCTGAGAACAGTGGCTCTGTTCCAAAGAAGAGACAACTTTGCAACAAAGAAACAACTTTAAAAGGACTCCACGTTTCCCGCCGGAAGCGTGAGACTTTGCACTCTTCACCCGACGCCCCCGGCTCGACCTGCGGAGAAACAACACTACAGGGAGGACTCCCCGGCGACTGCGACCCTGTGAGTAGCCAGGGTTAACCCCCCTGAGACTCCGCAGCGATGCCTGCAGAGGGAATCCAGAGGCTCCCCCTGACCACGACTGTCTGCTTCTAAGAACCCGACGCATGGTAAAGACACTGCACCCGCTGTCCCCAGGACCTGAAGGATCCGACCTCAGTGCAGAAGCGACCCCCAGGTGGCCCTCTACCTTGCCCAGGTGGTGGCTACCCCGAGGAGCCCCCCCCCCCCTTGCCAGCCTGCTTCACTGAAGAGACCCTTGGGTCTCCCATTGAACTCCATTGCAAACCCGACGCCTGTTTGCACTCTGCACCCTGCCGCCCCGGTGCCGCTGAGGGTGTACTTTTTGTGCTGACTTGTGTCCCCCACGGTGCTCTACAAAACCCCCCTGGTCTGCCCTCCGAAGACGCGGGTACCTACCTGCTGGCAGACAGGAACCGGGGCACCCCCTTCTCCATTGAAGCCTATGTGTTTTGGGCACCACTTTGACCTCTGCACCTGACCGGCCCTGAGCTGCTGGTGTGGTAACTTTGGGGTGGCCCTGAACCCCCAACGGTGGGCTACCTTGGACCCAACTTTGAACCCTGTAGGGGGTTTACTTACCTACAAAACTAACAAACATTTACCTCCCCCAGGAACTGTTGAAAATTGCACTGTGTAGTTTTAAAATAGCTTATTGCCTTTTTTGTGAAAACTGTACATGCTATTTTGCTGATTCAAAGTTCCTAAGTTACCTAAGTGAAATACCTTTCATTTGAAGTATTACTTGTAAATCTCGAACCTGTGGTTCTTAAAATAAACTAATAAAAGATATTTTTCTATACAAAAACCTATTGGCCTGGAATTGTCTTTGAGTGTGTGTTCCTCATTTATTGCCTGTGTGTGTACAACAAATGCTTAACACTACCCTCTGATAAGCCTACTGCTCGACCACACTACCACAAAATAGAGCATTAGAATGATCTCTTTTTGCCACTATCTTACCTCTAAGGGGAACCCTTGGACTCTGTGCATGCTATTTCTTACTTTGAAATAGTACATACAGAGCCAACTTCCTACACCAGTCTATTGGTGGTCCCTCATTTTAAAAGGCAGCACTATGGAAGCTCCTTCTTCACAGTTGTAGCCACAAATGCTTCACACATATATAAGATCCATCACAGCAAAAGACAAATTTAAAAAGGAACTGAAAACATTTCTGTTCAAACATCAGTGAGTTAGGCCGTAACTGGCTTGCCTCTACCTTTGTGCTTATACCTTAAGCAAATAGACTCTCTCATGAGTAGCTTAGCTCCATATGAGTAAATCTCATTTATTCAGTCATTCATAGGTCTTGAGATAGGTATAACTATAACTGCTTAATTTCTATGGTTTTGTGTGTGTAAAATCTGAACATAACAATGACATCCCTGTAACCTTTTGTTTTTTGAGTGAATTGTTAAGGTTTTTCAAATTCCAATTCCTAACTATAATGTCCCTGTAACTTTTGTTTTTTCAGAGAAATGCTAGGTTTTTTAAAACATATTTTTAATTACCATATGTTAATCCAACTGTCGCCAGCCAACCCCATGCTGTGGGTCTGTGAATGGGTGTATGACTAGGTGTGTGAGTGCTTGTTTGAGTGGCTATGTGGGTCTGTGAGTGGATGTGCGAGTGGTTTTGTGGGTCTATGAGTGGGTGTGTGAATGGCTGTATGGGTGTGTGAGTTCTATGAGAATGTAAGTGGGTGTTTGAGCTGCTGTGTGGGTCTATGACTGGGTGTGGAAGTGATTTTGTTAGGCTGGGAGTGGTTCTGTGAGTGTGTGTATTTTTTTTGTTTCACTGGGGTCTGGATCCTCAGATCTGTCATGGTTTCAAATGGTGGTTGGGGGGGTCGGGTGGGAGGGGATGCACACTGAGTGCTGCGGAGGATCCACAGCTCTTCATGTGGCCCCCCAAAAAATGTTTTTGGGCAATTTTGTTTCTATTCCGACCCCTTATATCCTAATTTATCTTTATTATGCCCCCATCCTGGGAACTGTGACTAAGTTGACAAAGTGGCGGCTGAAACATTTCTCTCAGGTTACAGCCAGCCAATCATGGCATTGCTGTGGATGCGTGGATCAGCGTCTCTAGATATACATACATCTCTTTTCTTTAATGACTCCCAACACTACTAAACAGATTTACACCAAATTACAAAAAAACACTTTTTTTTTTTTTATCAAGACCAATATCAAGCTTTCTCCTAAATTTGGTGTAATTCAGTCCAGTGGTTCAGGCTGTAGCCACGTCTAACATTCCAATTGGAAATTGCATAGGGAAAACCTGTTTGTGACCCCCCCCTTTTTCTGTTTTTATGTATTAGAGCCTAGCCTTCAGACCATTATTTAAAGTGTACATAGAATAGTGCAGATTCAATAAAGACATACAATCAACAATAAAAAGTCTTCTGGACTCTCTTAGTTTTTGGTTGGACAGGCAGTGTGGCTGGCTGCTGGGTGCGATCCAGGCTCAGATGGGTGTAGACAGGCTTGCCTTTGGGGCACCAGCAGTGTGTCATTAAGTACCCACACTGCACTAAACAGCTAGACCAGCACCCAAAATGGTGTCTGGCTCATGGTGCAACTTAAACCAGGTAAAAATAGTGTGACTATCATTAGTTTAGTACAGCAATGGGACTCAGGAAAGAACTCGCCCAACACCAAGAATCAATGAGACCGATCAGTATTAAAAAACAACAATAAAAATGTAGATCACTTAAAGACAAATTTGTACTTTCTACAAAAACGACCAAACTGCAGAGTAAACAGTTTGGCAGAACTTGGTGGAAGCATTAGTGGCAACAACTAAAATTCTGAGCAGCAATACAGCCTGTTAAGAATGTGGACGCCGTACAGGTGTCGTTATATATCCACTTTACACCAAACAACTAGACCTGCACCCAAAAAGGCGCTCAGTCTGCGGTGCAACTTATCCAGCTTAAAAAAGCTGAGCTGTCGTTAGTCCAAATCAACAAAGAAACACAGTCAGGAAAACTCTCCCTCAGCCCAAAGACTCATTGAGTATCACTTTAAAAACAACAATTAACATATATGGATCACTTAAAACTAAATTTTGACTGTACGGAAATGTAGAATAAACAGTGTGACAGAACTTGGTGGAAGAATTGATGGCAGCAACTAAATTTCTGAACACCAATACAGCCTGTTAAAATGGAACTGCTAGATCTGGGCAGGGATGGGGTTCTAAATATATAATCATGGTTGATGGATCTGGCCCAGGATTGAGTCTCAGGGCATACCAGGCAAAGGCCTTTTGTTTCATCTTTTCCTGTCCAGAGCCACTGTGGAGGTCTTTACCATAATCTCTGGGTGAAGCAATGTACCTGAGTTGACCTCCTTGTCGATACTCCAGCAGGTTTTGAATCTAAAACGGTATCTTCCTCAAACATGATCTATATATGATTAAAGTCATGGTATTGATACATTTCATATAAATGTCTCTAGTGACATGAGTTGAGAAAGAGAATAAATGGTATAAGCTCATACATTAGGACAAGGGTTTTAAATTATTTAGAAAGACAAGGTTGGTGAGTTTAAGGACAGTTTGGTACAGAAGCCAATCTGTAAAACAGTACCCCAAGGTAGGTAATTGCACGTTGCAGAAATACAAATGTACTGTTATATAATTTATATCAATAGAGCCTTTGAGAACTACTCCCAGACTGCCACCATTGTAGTATTTCAACAATTCATTCAGCACACGTAATGCTGCACCTTGAAGGATCCAGTTGTCTGGAAACTGCAATGTAAAAAAAAATACATCTGATGTTGCCGTGCAAAATGAAGTCATTAACACGTTCTACAAGCCACAGTGCAGAATTAGTGTTTAGTATGTTACTTATTGTTTGGAATGCGTGCACAATTAACATAAAATCAAGGGGGAATGAGGGTATGATCAGATACCATATCATCATTGGCATATAAAACAAAAAACAATTTGGAACAAGAATCGATGAGAGTAATTGAGTCAGAAATCATACATGCAGAAGAAAGAAAAACAAAAGTGTTAAATCAAACATTGGCAATGCCAGTAGGTCTGGCTTATTCATGAAAGTGCCTTTTGTGTCATTGATGGGTTTAGGAACTCAACAAGTCATCATACATGCACTTTGCCATTATCTTCACACTCATGCATCCAGTCACCCATCCAATGACTCGTGCATTCACGCTCTGGCAGAACTACAATAAAACACATACAAATTCAGCAACATATGCAAGATAAATGAACATATTGCAAGTAGAAAAAATGAAACATTCTGCCATCTAAAGAAGGTGGACGGGGCGTGGCCAAGATGACGGCGTGACCGGACGCGTCTTGGAGGTCTCTGCCGCCCGGGCCTAAAGAAGCGGCATAACGGTCCTGGGCCCCTTCTTTCTGAGCGTCCCCGAGTGCTCGGGGACGCTGGCGGGATCCGGAGACCGGGCGGAGCACCCTGGAGCTGGTGCGGGCCGGCCGAGGGGCCAAGCCTGATCACGCCATCAGCGGAGCCCGGGGCGCTCGTGGTTGGCGCTGGCTGCCGCGCCGGGCCTCCGAGAGGTGCGGCCGGTTGGACCCAGGCCTGGCTGCGGTGGTGACAGGAGCAGCTTGAGGTGGAGAGCGCAGCGGCACACACCGGAACGCGGAGGTAACGGGCCGGGGGGCGGAGTTGATGGCGTGTGGTAGCATTGCGCTGCTTTGGCCCCCTGGCCCAAGGAGAGTCTGCCAGTTCCAGGAGTGGTCCGGTGGGGCCCAGGGGGGCCAAGGTGGGAGAAGCTGGGCCCCCCTGCCACCTACTGAATCAGTAGGCCCGTGGCCCTTGAGCCAGGAAGTGAAACGCTGCAGCAAGAGGGGGGTTCGGCGGGACTGGTCGGCCCACGGCGAGGCACCGGGACGCGCCAGCATTGCGTGGCTTGGGCCTCCCAGCCCCTGGAGGGCCTGACAATTCCAAGAGTGGCCCAGTAGGGTCCCGGGGAGCCAGGACGAGGGAAGCTGGATCCCCCTTCCCTCTATTGAAGTGGTGGGCCTGTGGCCCCTGAAGTGAAGAGTGCAGCGCTACAACAGGGAAGAGGGTTCGGCGGGACTGATCGGCCCGTGTCGAGGGGACGGGGGAGCTGTCGGACTCTGCCCTTATATGGGAGCCGGAGCGGAGGCCACACAGGGAATTGAGAGTGGCAATGGCATCCACCAAACCTAAGAGGGATCAGTCGGTCAGGGAGATGCTGACGAGATCGCACCCATTGCAGGGCAAGCACGCCGAGGCCGCTGCACAGACGAGGGGGCTCGAAGAAAAGGGAGATGCAGAGGCTGATGGAGAGGCCCCGGTCACGAAGGGATTCCTCACCTCCTTGTTCAACTCTTTGAGGATGGATGTGCAGGAGCTACGAAAAGATATCTCCCAGGAGATGCGGGAACTATGTGCTGATATTACCTCGTTGGGGGAAAGAGTGTCCAGTATGGAGAACAACAAGCTCTCAGGGGGTGATGAAGTCGAACAACATCAACAGGAAATTATTTGCCTACGCGAACACCAGGAGCAATTGCAGATCGCGACCGAGGACTTGGAAAACCGCTCCAGACGCCATAATATACGCATTAGAGGGGTTCCACATGGGGCTGAGGGAAATGACATTAGAGAGTTTGTCACAGCATTGTTTCGCTCCCTCCTAGGCCCAGAAGACAAGCAAGAGATCACATTGGATCGGGTCCACAGAGCGGGCTGGCAAGGGGGTGCGGGAGCACACCCTCCTGACATTTTAGCGTGCGTCCACAATTTTATGACCAAAGAAGATATTCTCCAAAGGGTGCAAAATCTCCCTCAGATCCAGTTTCGGGGGCACAGCTTACAGCTCTTTCAGGACCTCTCAATGCTGACACTGCAGAGGCGTAGAGAACTCAAGCCCATTACAGACTATCTCCGGGCCAACTCCACATCTTACAACTGAGGTCACCCCTTCCGACTCGTGTTCTGGTGGGGGGACCAGATGAGACAAGTAAAGTCGCTTCAGGAGGCCTGCCGGATTTTAAATCTGGAGGAGACGGAGCAGCGGACGGGGTCCCCTGAGGGGGGGCGGGGGAGGGTCCTCCCGAGCACTGGCCGGGATGGCGGCGAAAGGAATGGAAACGGAAGTCGCTGCGGCAGTCATCTACGGAGAGAGCGCTTGAGAGACAAGCCGTATTGAACAGCATTACCGCCAGTGCCAGCTCATAGATACTGATCGCTGCCGGAAGCTGATGGAGATGCCTGTGGGCCGTTCCAGGAGAATGGAGTGAAAAGTGCTGGAGCTGGGCCTGGGTGGCGGGGTACCTCTAGATGCCACGAGTGGGCCTCGCAAAATGTTCTCGACCTCTGCTTGGAGCTTTGCCTCTTCGTGGACTTCCTATAGAGGACTTGATTGTTTTTTTACGTGCACCTGTCGTGTCTTTTTGTTCAGTTATAATATGCTCCCCTTGCAGGAATCACACTCTGTTATTGAGGCCTCTATAATACCCCGTGTTTGCTTTGCCCACAGCTGTTACCGAACCCAGTTTCTTTGTAAGGGTAAGCTGCTACTGCCTCCTGTCCACTACCACACACTTGATATTTAAGTGCCTAAGCCTCAATGTCCGGGGCCTTAATAATCCCTCGAAGAGGCTGGCGGTTCTCTCTTTTCTGGAGTGCTCCGAGAGCCATATTTGCCTGTTACAGGAGACGCACTTGCTGGCTAAAGATATATATTGTATACGTTGCAAATGGTTCCCCCAGCAGTAGTGGTCTTCAGCTCCTACTAAGCTCGGGGTGGCAATTTTGTTCTCAAGACCTTTCCCCGGGGAAGTCATCGCTAAGATTCATTGGGTTAGGGGCAGGCACCTGGTCTTTAGAGTGCGCATAGACTCATTGCACTTCACAATCGCAACTATATATGCACCCAACACTCAACAAGAAATATTCATGAAACAGGCTTTATCTTCGATGCTCACGACTCCAGACAGGGCTATACTCGTGGGTGGGGATTTCAACCTTGTCATGGATAATGAACTCGACAGATTGGGGCATCGACAAGGGCAGACGGGGGCTCTGACTCCTGCTGGATTGCAGTGGCTGGCTGACTGTGATCTAGAAGATATTTGGCTGAAGGCACATCCGGACCTTCCAGGCTATTCATTTTACTCGGCAGCCTCAAAGACTTACACACGCATAGACTATTTCCTGGCCTCTATGGAGTTCGGATCCAGGAGACCATGATAGAGCCCAGGGCTCTGGCGGCCCAAGCTCCTATAACTTTTACGGCCCAACTTAGCCTTGGCCGAGCCCGGGGCTCTGGCTGGCGCTTTCCGGACACGATCTTGCAGTCCCGGGATACGGTAGATGCTGTGCGACAGGCGATCATAGACTATCTTGGTTGGAACGACAATGGGCTAACCAGTCTAGAGACGCTCAAAGTGGTCATACACGGGGAGGTGATCTCGCTCTCGGCCAAAGAAAACAAGGCCCGGAGGGACCAGAGAGTGGCGCTGCAGCAGAGAGTGGCTGCTCTGGAGCGCTCTCATAAGCACACTGGCGCTCCCAGAGTCTGGAGGGAACTAGAGAAAATGTGCTTGCAACTGAAAAGATTGGACTGGGATCGGGCGGAGTATGCGTTAGCACGGCTTAAACATAAATTTTACATAGGGGGCAATCAATGTGGGAAACTCCTGGCCCATAAACTAAGGGCTTAGCGTCACGCCAACACCATAAAGATGGTGCATTCCTCCTCCCTTGGGGAGGCACGCACGGATACGCAAATAGCGGAAGCTTTTTCAGACTTCTACATGGAGCTATATATACGGCAGATCTGACAATTAGCCCTGACCCCTCTTCCTACCTTACTGATTGAGTAGTTACCCCACTCAGGGAACAGGATGCAGCTCTCCTTGACCAACCCATTAAGATAGAGGAGGTGATCTCGGCTATCTCGCGCCTTACAGTCGGGAAGTCGCCTGGCCCGGATGGCTTCACCTCGCTTTTCTATAAAACCTTTTGTCTGGAACTGGCCCCAATACTTATATGGCTATTCAACTCTTTCATAGAGACCAAGGCCCTTGCTCCCAGTATGCTGGAAGCCATCATCATGGTCATTCACAAACCTGGGAAGGACGCGGAGGAGTGTGGCTCATACCGACCCATCTCACTTCTAA
Source organism: Pleurodeles waltl (assembly GCF_031143425.1). Lineage (NCBI taxonomy): Eukaryota > Metazoa > Chordata > Amphibia > Caudata > Salamandridae > Pleurodeles > Pleurodeles waltl. The sequence continues at coordinate 694,460,661 of NC_090437.1, read as the reverse complement.
ATATGGATGTCAAGCTGTTCACTGGCATCTTAGCACAGCGCCTCAACCCCTATATGCCCGGGCTTATCGACCCGGATCAAGCGGGCTTCATACCCCACAGACAATGTGGGGATAATACGAAACTGCTCTTACATTTAATAGACAAAACGCACAGATCCGACAAGGAGGCACTCCTCCTTACCATTGACGTGGAGAAGGCGTTTGACAGGGTGCACAGGCCTTATCTTTTCCGGGTGTTGGAGCGCTTCGGGGGTTGACGCTCCTGACCTGGATAAAATGTGTTGAGAGCCCAGGGCAGCGGTCCACATCAATGGAACTGTGTCGCTGCCGTTTCTGATAAGATGAGGAACAAGACAGGGGTGCCCGCTCTCCCCGCTCCTATTCGCTCTCTACATGGAGCACCTGGCACAAAGGCTCTGAGCTAATCCCCGTATTACTGGCATTAAATTTGGGGGCGATCATCACTTTATCAGTCTATACGCTGACAATGTGATTCTTACGCTGGCAGAGCCCATGGTCTTGCTTCCAGCGCTCACAGACGCCTTACGCACATTTGGTACGGTTTCAGGGTTTAAAGTGAATGCACAGAAATCTCAAATCCTAAACCTGTCGGTCCTCCCTGAACACAAGGAGGAACTGCACACCAAATTCCCTTTTGTATGGTAACTGTCGCATGTTCCGTACCTTGGCATAGTTCTAGCAACGACGGCTGCAAAGACGGCTCGTATGAACTATGCTTCCCTCTCAAGAGAGGTATTAAAAGACTTAGAGAAATGGGGGAAGCATAAACTATCTTGGTTTGGCAGAGTCGCTGCAATCAAAATGACCATCTTGCCTCGCATACTCTATTTGTTTCAGACACTTCCCCTGACTCCGCCGCCCAATACCATAGCTACACTTCAGACGGTGATTTTGAAATTTATATGGGACCGGAAACCTGCACATATATCGCGTCACACACTATACCTTCCAAAGGTGGAGGGGGGGCTGGCGGTTCCCTACCTATTAAAGTATTACCAGGCGGCTCAGTTGCGTTTCATATTGGAGTGGAGCCGCCCGTTCACCGAGAAGCACTGGTGCTTTATGGACCAGGCGGTTGCTGTGTCCCATAGCTGGAAAGAACGTTGGCTGGGACGCAGATATAGAGCGATAGGGCTATACTCATCACCTATCACTGGCGCGACTCTCTGGGTGTGGGATGCGGTGGTGACCAGATATGGCTTGACGACCTTCCCCTCCCTCATGACACCGATATGCGCGAATCCCGATTTTGCCCCCAGCCTGAAATCCGAGGGCTTTCAACGTCTGCATGATAAGGGTGTAGAAGGGTGGGGAGTCTATTCGACACAGATGGTATTATCCCCTTTGATCAGCTGAGAGAGACATACGGATTAACGGAAGCAGATAGATTGACATACTACAAGGTCAGACACTGGGTACTCCACCCAAAGGTTAGGCCCTTAGCAGCTAGAACACTCACTGCATTCGAGAAATGGCTTTTGGTCAAAAAAGACAAGCGGCTGATCTCGGAAATCTATAAACATCTCCGAACGACCACACCAACCTCCAAAACTAAGGGGCAGAAACGGTGGGAGGACAAGGTGGAGAGGGAACTGACAGAGGAGGAGTGGGAGGGCATACACTTTAGGGCACACCACACAACTCACAATATACCAGGGGCTGAAACAGCCTATAAGATAGCTACATACTGGTACTGCACCCCTGCAAGGATTCACGCGTGGGACCCCACTAAATCTGGGCTCCGCTGGAGGGGATGCGGAAACACGGGCACACTCATTCACTTGCTGTGGCACTGTCCTAAGATGAAAAGATATTCGAGTAGCATCCTCAATGAAATAGATAGAGTATTCCACACAGAGATCCCCTTGCTTCCAACGTATATTATTCTGGGCCTGCCCAACCCTCTCACCTTTCCCCTCCGTTCCTTGAGGGGACGACAGATTGCCCTTGCCCTCAATGCGGCGCACCAGGTGATACTAGCTCTGTGGGGCACGGACAGGGTCCCGAGCTACACCTGATGGCTTCATAAACTCTGGTTCATCTTAGCAATGGAGAAATTAACTCTGGCGGCCAGCCAGAGAGCAGACGAAATGGCCGCTCTGTGGAGACCCTTTATTCAGATTCTGTCTGCTGAATTCAACAAACTCACCTGTCCTGCATACTTAAAGGCTTTGCGATTGCTACAAGATGCCTGACCATTGTGGGGACGGCCAGGCTTGTCGGGTGGGCTGTGGGTCCTGGGCCCTGGTAGACAGTGGGGCGGAGCACCCGAGGGGTTGAAGGGGAGAAACATCGCTGAATGTAGAATGGGGGGGAGCCATGTTGCTTTATCTTGTTTTTCCTGTAGTATTTGTCATTTTTTTCTCCCTTCTTCATTCCTTTCTGCTGGTTTCCTTCTTCCTTGTGATTATCGTTCTTGTTTACTGTTGTCTGATGTGAGAAGGGCAATAATGCATTTAAGCCCATGCCATAACAACACTCTTTGCCGGACCCCTTTTTGGACTGAGTGACAGATGATGCATATACGCTGCCGATGAGGTTGTAGGCGCATAGCTGTGTAACTTGTTTCTTACATCCCAAAATCAATAAACAGATTTGATCCATAAACAAGGTGGACATCTGCTTGCAATAAGAAAACTAAACATAGCAGTGGGTGTCCGCCTTGCAGAGGCATTGTAAACAGTCTTTTGCAGGGGTGGCCCCTCTGTTATGATGGAGAAGTGTCGCCCTACTGCTCAAAAGCAGCGGAAAAATAAAATGATAATACAGCTATTTTATTTTCATTTTATTTTTCACTTACTGAGCCACAACCAGTCCGCAGAGTTTAGGGCAGGGCGGGCCATCCTCTGAGTCAGCTGCAGCCAGGGAGAAGTGGTAGGTGCACTGTAAGTGTGCATGTCAGTTTGGCTGGCTGCCTTAGGACTCTCCACCCAAACTGTGTTGCACATTTGGGTGGAGAAACAGCGCAGGCTCCCAGTCCCTAAGCAGCGTTCCACCTCGCACAGACCAATCCCGGCACTTCTCTCATGCTGGGTTACAGCATGAGAGAAGCGCCTGGATTGGTGCGGAGGGGAGCAGTGAAGCACAGAGGCTGCTCTATTGTTATTTTACAGTTCCAGCATGACCACCACGTTTATAACAATGTGTTGGCCATCCTGGAAGGGTCAAACGTTGATACACTTTGGACAACAGCATTCCATACTGGTCTCCTGGTTTAGAGGAAATAGCCAAGTAGGATGCAGTGCATTGCAAATAAAATAAGCGACAAGCAAACAACCTGTTAGCACTGCCCAGAGAGCTATAGTATCCTCATAAACATTTGAATAAAATAAGAGAAGCAACAAAACAAAAATGAAAGTATAAAAGGAGAAAATGGAAAAGTAAATGACTAGCTGTAGTGAAACGCTACAGAAGATAAGGTAAATATTCTCCTTTATTATATGCGATAAAGCACTCCGAACCTTTCCAGCAACTGCCGTTAACCAACCGCCATTCCCCACATTCTAATCCCTTCTCCATTTTCTGATGACACTGCTGTAAGTACATCACCCATACACTACACTAGCCCAGCACTCCTGACACAGGAGCACCCCCGTTTTCAGGTGGCTCTACACATGTGATCAGAAACTTCCATCATTCACAGGACAGGTGAGCCAGTGATTGATGTGAACTTAACCATTACAATATGCTGTCCTGGATGGTAGAAATATAAATTACACTCAGACCAAAAGCACAAAGGAGCTGACCCAAAGTTAGTGATTCTCTCTCTCTCTCTCTCTTGCTGCTTGTGAGCCGGGAGGGTTGGGACGACAGTTGTGACTTGTTGTAGGGCTGGCATAGTCGCCTACAAACATAAGTACTGTCATCCTTAAACCATCAGTCTTGTCTAGAGCAAGAGTCAGACAGCAACTGTGTGTTCAGGTGGCGTCGGTCGACTCCTCGGGCATGGTTGGCATCGGATGTCGTACATAGACGCTGCCTCTGCATGGTGACGTCAGTTCTTTTCTTTCCATGCCATGCGCTGATCCGGAGAGAGCTACCCTGGTCCATTTTTGACCGATTCCGACACTTTTGTCGAGTTTTTGGTGATTTTTTTTGTTCGTCGAGGATGTCCCCAAAGACCAGCTTCAAGCCTTGCGAGGCCTGTCACCGCATGATATCGGTGACCGATCCTCACCGGGTCTGTTTGTGGTGCCTGGAGTGCAACCACGACCCGAAGTCGTGCTCCGAGTGCCGGGCCATGCACCTGAAGGCCTTGAGGGAGCATTCTGTCAAGCTTATGGCGGCTTGGCGCTCGACTCCGCATTGCTCCCGGTCTCGCTCAAGAGGAAGGTCTTAAGACTGCTCACGGAGTCACCACCACTCGTCCTCCAAGTCTTTGGGTCACTCGGGTAAGAAGAAGAAGTCGAAGAAGGCTATGCATCCTTCAACTTCACCCAGTCACTCGGCTGATGCTACGCAGGAGGCGCGTCATCGCTCTGAGCCTCTGTCCTCGGAGCCTGCTTCTGGGCATGCTCTCTGCCTCCCTGACTTTCCGGGAGCCGGAGCGACCCCAGCCCAATTAAAAGAATTCTACAAGGCCATGTGTGTAACTTTTGGGCAGCCTGACCACCCCCTCCAGGCCCTGGGAGTTCGGCTGGAGGCCCTCCGTGTTCCACGCCGGCGGTTCCGGCCTCCGAGGGCCCATCTGGATCTACTAATGGATCTGTACCGACGCCGTTGTACCATTGAGACCTTTCCCGTCGCCGGCTCGGTCGTCGATGCTCCTGATGTCAGTTCTGCCCTCAATCAACATCGCCCCGATCCTAATCCCCGACGACTCTGAGTCAGAGCGGCATTGGCCAACGCCGCCCTCTTGTTCAATGGGGTATCTTCACCCCAGGTTGGATTCAGACCCTTTTGTACATGGGTATGAATACATGGACAGATTGAAGGGGTCCCTGGACCCTTATGAATACCAGGACAGCCCTAACGTGGTCTGAGCACAGGAATTGGGGGCGAGGCCAGTGGTCTGGATACTTCTCCAGACACTGGCATGCTTTCTCCTCCTACTGTGGCTTCGACGGAGGGAGCCACATTCATATTCTGTGGTGGTCAGTAGGGCAACTGAAGTCCTTGGCTTCGAACTGCCTACTGTTGAAGTCAGGTCTATTCTGACAGAGGTGCTTCAACCAGGGGCTTCCACATCTGAGCCTCTCCGTTCTTTCAATGAAGCCCTTACTGATGTCCTTCTGGGTACTTGGTCCTGACCCAGCACAGGGGCTCCTGTGAACAGGGCGATCACTCGCTGCCATCGGCCCACCCGAAAGACCCTAAAATCATGCCCCAACACCCCACACCTGAGAGCCTTGTTATCCCTGCATCCTCGTCATCTGGCACATTCCCTTCCTCACCTCCAGATCGGGAATCAAACAGACTGGACCAACTTGGGAAGAATTATGTTTTCTTCCTTCAGTCTTGCTTTGCCATCAGTGAACACTGCATGGCTTTTGGGATGTTATACCATTCCCTGTGGGAAACGGTCATGCATGCCTTGCCGCAGATACTGGAGGAGGCCCGGACTATTGTCTCCCAAGCAGATGCGGAGAAGTTCACTATTCGATGTGGGCTGGACACGACCGACTCTCTGCGTAGATCAGTTGCGTCGACGGTGGCCTTGAGGCACCACGCCTGGTTGAGAACATCTGGTTTCTCGGGGGATGTCCAACAGACCCTTATGGACATGCCCTTTTATGGCATCCGTCTCTTTGGAGACAAGACGGACTCAGCGCTTGAGAGGTTCAAGGACTCCTGAGCCATGGCTCGGTCCCTCGGCCTTTCGACTGACCCTCGTCCCCAACAATCCATCTTTCATCCCTTTCGTGGCCATGGAAGGGGTCCCTGTCACGTCCCTTTCCCAGCCACCATGCCACCCATGCTGTTCAGCCCCTGCGTGGCCGGGGACGTGAAATCCCATGGGCTCGTGGGACAGGGAATCAGTGGTCTGCCCAGTCCACCACTGCCCCGGCTGCACCTACCAAGCCTTCCTAGTCCGTCCCCCCATCCCAGGCCAGGTGGTGGCAGAATTCGCTATCACCTGTCCCATTCGGAATCCATCACTACAGACAAGTGGCTTTTGCAGCTCGTCCGAAGGGGCTACTCCCTCCCCTTCGAGACTGCCCCTCCAGCCATGCCTCCATCCTACAGCCACTTACCAGAGGATCATCTGGTACTTCTCCACGAGGAAGTAGCAGCTCTCTTGGCAAAGGGGCACATAGAGAAAGTCCCAGCGCCAGAAGTAGGTTGTGTTTGTTACTCCCGCTACTTTCAGGTGCCCAAGAAGGATAAGGGCTTACGTCCTATCCTAGACCTTCGGGCCCTCAATCTCTTCCTCAGAAAGGAGAAGTTCAAGATGCTCCCCCTGGCTCAGGTCCTGTCTGTCTTGGACCCAGGAGACTGAATGGCAGCGTTGAACTTGCAGGATGCTTATTTCCATACCCCCCTCTTGCCTGCCCACCTACGATTCGTGATAGGTCATGAGCACTTTCAATTTACCGCACTTCCCTTCGGATTTACCAGCACCCCTCGGGTGTTCACGAAAGTGATGGTGGTGGTTGCAGTTCATCTGCGCAGGTTGGGGGTTTCAGTGTTCCCCTACCTCAATGACTAGCTGTTGAAGGCGGACACGCCCCAGAAAGTCGTCTTCTCCCACCTTTAGACTACGGCGCACCTCCTACACATGCTGGGGTTCACTATAAACATGCAGAAGTTGCACCTAACTCCGTCTCAGATGCTTCCTTCCATCTGAGCTGTTCTGGAGACAGTGCAGCTTCAGGGTTATCCTCTTGAAAAGCGAGTCCAGGATATTCAGGCCACAATTCTGATATTTCAGCCTCCATCATGGGTTTGGTGAGAATGGCTCTGAGGCTGCTGGGCCTCATGGCCTCCTGCTAGTGACACATGCGGACTCTGCAGTGGGACTTAAAGTTCCAGTGGGTGCAGCATCAGGGGAATCTCTCCGACATGGGCCAGATCTCAGAGGGGACCGCAAAAGATCTGCAGTGGTGGCTTTTGAATCGGTATTGGGTCAATAGCAGATCCCTCTCCCTTCCCCAACCAGTTCTGACAGACGTGTCACTCCTGGGATGAGGCGGCCACATGGGAGAGGTGGAGATCAGAAGTCTCTGGTCTCCAGCGGAGTCTGGACTCCACATCAATCTTTTGGCGCTCCCAGCAATCAGGCTCGCATTAAAAACATTCCTTCCTTCTCTCAAAGGGAAAGTGGTGCAGATGTTCACTACTGCCATGTGGTACTGCAACAAAAGGGGTGGAGTGGGGTCCTGGACCCTTTGTCAGGAGGCTCTGCGCCTCTGGACATGGCTGGCACATCAGGGTATTATCCTGCTGGTTCAACATTTGGTGGGCTCTCTGAACGTCAGAGCAGACAAACTCAACCGTCTGTGCATAGCTGATCACGAATGGCATCTCCATCCGGAGGTGGCACAAGGTCTATTTCAGCAGTGGGGAGAGCCTTGGTTAGATCTCTTCGGCTCTGCAGAGAATTTGCAATGTCAGCTGTTTGGCGCATTGGAGTTTCCAAGGCGGCACTCACTTGGCAACGCTTTTAGTCTTGAGTGGAACTCTGGCCTCCTTTATGCCTTTCCTCCTATACCACTTCTATCCAGATTTCTGAAGAAGATCAAGAACGACCGGGCCCAAGTAATCCTGGTGGCTCCGGACTGGGCACGGAGGGCATGGTATCCAAAGCTACTGAGGATGGCTGCAGATCCTCCAGCCAGACTGCCCCTTCGGGAGGATCTTCTGTCACAGCAACAAGGCATGGTTCTCCACCCAAACCTGTCCAATCTTCACCTTCATCCATGGAGATTTAGTGGTGGCAGTTGACGGCTTTTGACCTTCCACGCAAAGTCTGTGATGTTATCTTGGCAGCCAAGCATCCCTCCACCAAAACGATATACGCCGGTTGTTGGCTTAAATTTGTTGCATGGTGTACCAACAAGTCTGTTGATCCCCCTCTCTGCTCCTCTCTCTGAGGTTTTCTTGTTCATCCTTTCTTTAGCACAGCAGGGCTCTGCTTTGGGCACCCTTAAAGTTTACTTATCGGCTATCTCAGCTTTTCCTAGATTGCCTGATCAACCTTCCCTTTTTAAGTCTCCTATTGTCGGTAGATTCCTTAAGGGACTCACCATTTGTTTCCTCCCACTCCGTTTATAATGCCTAAGTGGGAGTTCAATCTTGTCCCTAGTACTCAATGTGTGCTCCTTTTGAGCTGTTACACAATTGTCCCTTACAGCTCCTTACTTTCAAAACTGGTTTTCTTGTTGCCTGCACCTCTGCTTGCAGAGTGAGTGAGCTTCAGGCTCTTTCTTCAAAGTCCCACTTTTGTCTGTGTACCCTGGCAAAGTGGTGTTAAGCCCACAGGCCTAATTCCTTCCCAAAGTAGTTAAGCCTTTTTTGTAGGACATTCCATTACTTTGTCTACTTTTTACGCACCTCCACATTCTTCTCATGAAAAGGAGAGACTCAACTGCCCGGATCCAAAAAGAGCATTGGCATTCTACCTCAATCGTACTAAAGACTTCCGGGTTGACGATCAACTCTTTGTTGGATATGTGGGTGCGAAGAAAGGGAAGGCGGTGCAAAAGCTTACCATCTCACGATGGGCACTTCTTTGCATCAAAATGTGCTATGCTTTTGCAAAGAAGAAACCCCCTGAGGTCTTGTGCGCTCATTCCAGAAGAGCAACTACTGCTACCACAGCGTTAGCACGCAGAGTTCCTGTCCTGGATATCTGCCAGGCAACAATGTGGGCATCCCTTACACATTTCAAAGCATTACTGTCTGGACAGTCAGGTCTGCAGGGGCGGCTACTCTGGTCGTTCAGTCCTGCAGGACTTTCTAGTATGATCTTGGTTCGCAGCCCACCATTGCTTGGTTATCTATTCTAAGGTAAGGAATCTGCAACTAGAAGTCTCTATCAAATGAACAAGTTAATTACTTTCAGGAATGATTTATCTGGTAGGGACATATTCTACTTGCAGATTCCTTATCGACCCACCCATCCTCCCCGCTTTGCAAACTGATTTCTAAGGCCAGGTATTTCCCATTCAAGACCTTAGCTCTGCCTCACCATTTTCAGTGTTCTTCATGGTTCTGCGCTTTGGCGTGGAAAGTTGTGAAAAGAAACTGATGTCACCGTCCAGAGGTGGCGTCTTTGTACGACTCCCGACAACCACAACGCCAACGACACCCGTGGAGTTGAATGATGGCACCAGACAACACAAAAGGATACTGCTCGAAGAAAAATCTCCAGATCCAGTCTGATGCCTGGAAAAAAATCTAAGGTAAGGAATCTGGAACTAGAATATGTCTCTACCAGATAAATCATTATCAAAGCTAAGTAACTGGTTCAATAAGCAGACCAGACCTATGGCATCAGACTTAATGTTTCCTAGTGCACCAATCAGACGTACAGCCTTTCAACAGAACCAAGCAGGACTCTGGCATTGAACATACAGTTTTTAGTGTATGCTTGTCCGAAAGGCAGCCTTCAGGTACACAGTTATAAAATTAGAAAGCTATACAAATGTACAGTTGGCAAAGCAAAATACTATGGGGGTCATTATGAGTTTTGCAGTCCCAGGACCGCCATGTTGGCGGTCGTACCACCAACAGGCTGGCGTAGAAGACCGCCATGTTATTATCATGTCTGTACAATGTCAGTTTTTGTACACACACAACATACATTCTGGAAGGGGTTGCGAGGGCGACACTTGCACCTAAGAGCAGAACAACATGCATACTCACAGACAGCCTCACACACACTTGCATATACACAACAAACACGGCACGGCCACCACACACACATACACACACACGCACATACATATATATATATATATATATATATATATATATATATATATATATATATATATATACTGTATATATACAAACGTCACAAACACAGTACCACACACCACAACATGTCACAAAAACAACACAACCTCACCCTCCCCAATCACTTGGCAGGGGCCCACAGGGGACACAACCCAGGGACACATCACACAAACCTCACAACGTAACACCAACAGCCAAAACACACATACAAATACACAATCATACTACTTACCAATCAACCTACAAAGAACTCTGTGTCCAACATTTCATGCACATAATGCTCACACAGCCAGTGCACACAAAGCCACACAACACACCAACAAACACATCACAACACCATCAACACACAATACCAACACAACTAAACCCCTTGAACACACAAAGGTACATCACACAACACATACCCTACCACTTTCGGACAAAATCACTGGACACAACCTAACATGCTGCCTATAGAACACACAGCCCAAGCAGAACACACACACACATATGTACACACAACTAATGTCAGCCAGGAACAACTACATACTACGGAAATAAATGCATGACAAAGATATAACCAGGAAACCAACAACTGGTTGGTTTAAATGATTATTTGTAACATCAAATTTGAAAAACAAAGGCCATAGGCCAGTCCTTTTGTAAAAGAACACAGTGCACATACGTGTGCCCCATCTCCTTCGCCTGCCGAGCCTGATGCACAGAACAAGAGAGAGGGATGGAGGGTCATCACATTCTTAACATACACATACATTACAACATACACACCAGTAACAAAACATCTGTCACATAAAGCCCCAGATAGGAAACATTTAGAGCCTACATATTGTCACAATTATATACTTGCAACATTCCCCTATGACCACAGTCTCACCCACTACATAAGCCAACCATCTAACCACTACATCACCATGCCATCAATTCAGCAGTAACTCAAAAAGAGTATGCACAAGATTAATTGGCTACATCTAAAGTCTCTCCCCATACAGATCATCACTGTGTACCAACAAATCATTCTTAGGAAATGCAGTTTACTAACAACACAATATCATGCCTCCCCCTACTCCACACTTGCCCAGTCCATCTCTAGTAGTCATGTTCCATGAAAGTAAACTCATCACACTTCAAATGTAACACAGTATGTTGTTTTGCAGTCACATACCTAAATTGTGAATCATATATTTCACAGTGAAGACAATAATGTGTGTCACAAAATAACACTGCATGTCATTGAAATATCTATCTAAATACTATACAAAGAGTCTAAAGAGTATCTGGACCCACTTATCTAACTCATCAACACAGACAACATTTCAGTGTCCTGCAATAGGGGCCTACTTCACACACAGGATACAACCACAGACAATCACAGGGAGCATACCAACACTTCCAATACAATGGACACTAAACAATGTGCATGAAGGCCACATACCATTCCACTATACATGCTGATTAGAAACCTCTACATGACAACATCTAAACACCTACATCACTAACAACTGTACAGACATGTGAATCCCATTGCGTAAGTCCAGAACTAATACTTACATAACCAATTACTAATGTAACCATGAATGACACGCACACACCTAGAGTTAAGCAAATTGAATGACAACATATACCATAAGACCAACACGTGTATGTCAAATGAAAGCCCTGGTACACTATTAACTCAGGAAGAAATTAGCAGATCCGTTACTAGAACTATCCAAACAGCCTCAGATTCGCAAAGGTTAGTGTGGCAAAGATGAGGTTTCAACATAACAATATGCATGAAGTATCAATTGACACATGATGTAGGCACAAAGTAGTTTATGTTACACCTATGTAGGTATGGTACTGCCTTATGTAGCATGAACACTATACATGGGTTAATGAATCAGCTGCCTAGCCACTTAACTGCTCAGCACCAAATACATTAGAATAAAAGTTATTTGAACATGTCAGTGTCATGTCTTCAAATGTCAATGTATTGTTACCACCATGATTTTCACTATGTAGCATGTCCACCATGATCAAACTTCACATTTCACAATGTAGGAATCTGACATGACAATGGGGATACTTCCTCAAAGAGAGTGTATTAAGTTTTCCATACCACAATTCTATTTGGGGTGACAGCCTCACATGAAGTTACCATCTGTTTAATGACACAGGGTTACTTGGCTCTGTTACTCATCTGTCAGACCCAATGTTGTACATAGAGCAAGATCCAGTGGAATATGACTGGTCAGAGACCAAAGAGTAATACAACTTACCTTTTAGGTGAATGTACTTGGTAACACTACGTGGAAAGGATGACACTGCAGATTACACAAATGTATGGCTGAGTAGAGTTAAACATATGACAGTCACGTGCATCTCCACATGCAGTCATACTATTTAGATGACATAGGTGATTAACATCTCCCTATACACAATACACTGGCCACATCTGTGTTTCAATGTTGGCAACTGTAGTACTATGTTTTCCTAGGAGACACTTTACCTGTAGTACTTACAACATTGTTGCAGTTGCAATACTTAGACATCATAAACTTAACTGGCAAAGGCCTGGATGGGTTCTGCCAGTACTTACCCCTTGTGGCTACCGTGCTGCCCTCAAAAGCCCATCCACCTCAAGGTAGGCCACCGCTGAAATGCGGGCCATTAGAGGGTCAAGGTCTGACGGGCACCCCTCCCTCGTTGGGAGGACATCCCATGCTGGGCCTTTGCGGTCTTCCAGGCCCAGCGTCTCAAGTCCTCCCACCGCTTCCTACAGTGGGTGCTCTGCCGGCTGTGGACACCCAGGGTCCACACTTGCTTGACGATGGCACACAAGATTCCCTTTTTTTGATGGGTGCTGACCCGCATGGATGACACAGACAAACGGAAAAATGTATGTCCATATGTACCATACCATTAATAGTGGACAGAACACTTCAGTGACAGCAATTAGGCAAACATTCCCATCCTCAGTTGACACTCACGTACTCATTAGCATCTGCATGCATCAACAAAAAACACTACTTTATATTTTAGGTACTTCCGCCAGCGAGCTTAGGTCACTTCCCTGTGTCCAGTACAGTAGGTGAGGTAGCTGTCACTTTGAGCACATTTCATGTATGGAAGAGTCATGTAATCTGCGTCATAACCTAAGCCCTATATTGTGCAGTATATCTGTAAGTTCTGCCTTTGTGTTTACTTGTCTATTTGTGCATGTGAGCAGTAAAAGCTGTGTAACTGAAGGACATGTGGTGATAGCAATGTACACCTATTTTGAGGATCCTATGTGCATTGTTCATGTAGATAATGTGCAACGATATGTGTATGACATGGCAAACTGGTTGGACCAACAAACAAATACTCGCAGATGATCATGTATGTGTAGTACATTAGGACACTGAAGGAATATGCACCAAGGAAAGTGTCATGGGATGCATAGCTACGCTCTGTACTGTAGAGGTCAGAGGTTATAACTGACCTCAACAGCAGATATGTATGTCTTGTATATGGACATTTACATGATGTGTGCATGTTTCATGTCACATATTATTTTACATGTTTCCACATAGTTACCCTGCCATTAGGAGAGGAAGACAACCACCAGTGTACCGTCCACTTGTAGACCTGTACACCATGGAGAAAAGACATACTATCCAGACATATCAGCGGCAGCAGCATACTATTGTGGATCTTTGTGCTCAGTTGGAGCCAGATCTGATGCCTGGCATACGCAATCCCTATAGTATACCTCCCATCATTCACGTCATGTCAGTACTACACTTCCTGACCACTGGGTCCTTTTAGAAAACAGTGGCCCTAACTGGGTGCCATGCAGCAGCCTTCCCCCGGAGGTTGTTCAACCTCTTCCTGATGTCCTCCCTTGTGCGTGGATAGCTACCTACAGAATTGATCCCTTTGTCTGTTCTTTGACACAACTCCATTTTGCAGCAATTGATGTTTGTTGGACCTGTGCTCCAAACAGGTGTGGCTCTACCGTGGCATTTTCATCCACCATGACCCTCAAAACCTCATCCGTGAAATGTGGGCGTTTTGTGGGGACATGTTAGTGGTGGTGAAGACAGTGTGGTTGTGTTCAAAGATGAAAGGCTGGAGTAAAAGGTAAGTGGTAAGGTGTAGGTGCTGTAAAGTGAGTGGGTAACAGTTGTTATGGATTGTGTGTGGTACTAAAATGTGTGTTGTGTATGTTGTGCAGGTGTGTGATGTGTGCGTAGTGAAATTTAGTGGATGCCTAATGTTGGTTTACCTATGTCTGTGTACGATTTTGCTTGTCTGTGGCTAAGTGTGGCGTTCAGGTTGCAGAGGATTGTGGGTTGTGTAGGGGTGGGTTATATAGTGCAGTGTGTAGGTGTGTTGTGTGTGTGTCAGGTGTAGGGTATTCAAACTATCCAATGTGGTGCTGTGTTCATTGTGCTGTGAGTTGAGACCGCCGGGGTTCGCACCACCAATGGTTTTCTGCCATGGAAGTACTGCCGTCGTGATTTGTAGATCGTAATCTGATGGGTGGATTTCTGTCTGGCTGGCGGTCGCACCTCTTCTTTTCCGTCCTTCAGTGTCCCGGCCTGTCAGGAATTTGGCTGTTTTTTGGCAGACTTCTGTGTGTGTCTATCAATACGGCGGTCAGGTTGCTGCCAACATGGCGGTCTTTTGGCAGCCGCCACCGTGACGGTCTTACCGTTAGACAGCCAAAGTTGTAATGAGGCCCAATATCTCTATAGGATCTAACAGTTTCTCATAGAACAAACCTTTTATATCAAGTGTTGGTCACATGGGGTAACAGGCCCCAACACCATTGCCTATTACTGTAATCTGTGAGACTCCATGCAACAAAATACTAATCTGTAGCCTTTAATATAGAATAATAACAATCTACATTTGAATGCCTATTGACTTTAACATATGCTTTTCAAAATAAATGTGCTTTAGCATAGCATTTCATAATAAACAGATCAGTCCAAAAGCTGTGATCATTGACAAGCCACCTTAACCAACTCAGTCCTGCTGTATTGAGTATAACCTTTGCTACAAGCCAAGAAGTGCAATATAAGTAGGCTTTTTAGTGGTAGCACACAAACTCAGCTCAAGCAAATCCTGCCATTAGGAGAAGCAGCGTAGGGGAGGAGTCTTAGGTCCTCTCTTAGTAGAATTCTGAAAGCTCTTTTTTGTTGATCCCACAAGGTCAGGCAACAGTTGCACTATCAAGGGAAACCTGAGAATCTAGGTAAATTAGTGTAGCTCTGACCATCCCTCACTCCAACATAGAACAGCACTCTAAAGTTAGTAGTGGGAGAGAAGTGTGAAGAGAAGTGTGCTGGGATTGCATTACATTCTTCATGACTGCCTCCTATCTGTGCCTCTGCAAGTGAAAAATAAACACAGTAAGTCATCTAGTCGCCTATGGTACTTTAATAGCAGTACAAAGTCTTGTGTGCCCCTGAAAGACCAAACGTAAGCAGCCATGCTGCTGCTGGCTCAGGCTGCTTGATAAGTAAAAAACAGCGTTGCAGAGTAGAATAACTTTTTTTCTGTAGAAGCATGCAAGTTTTGCCCAATGAAAACATGTATTCCTGGCAACCAACATGTGGGCCTAGCCAAAGCCCCTTTCAGTAATACTTCGGAAAGTTATTTTTTAGGTTGCCTGCCGATAGATGAACTGTGAAACCAAACATTTAATAAACTGCAAGTGAAATGGTACATGAACTGGTTACAATACAACATAAGTTTGGTCAATACGAATGTAGGCATATCCCAATGGTATATATTCGACATACAGCCCTTGATCAACAATGAACCATTGTTCGGTATGAAAAGCATTTTCTGTTTTCCTTCCCCTCAAGACTCAAGGGCCACTTTACACATTAACATGGGTAAGTAATGTTTATTGACAAAACACTAGCTGAAACTCTCATAGGAAATTACAGCCCACAACGTAGCGTAGTACACCCAAGGGTAGTTTTCTACCTACATCTTCGGCAATGTGCAACTAGTCCGTTTCTTTGTGCACTGTTGATCCTATAGAGATAACGTACCCCAAGAGGCCCTGCTTTAATTATTGGTTTGAGAGATAGTGAACTAGTTCTTTTCCAGTAACAGTAGTTATCGCATTTAGCAGTGCACTCCGCAGATCCAAATGCTCCTAAAGTACTGCTGTCACTGTGACCGCCTCACGCACTCTCTTGAGAAAATCATTATATAACAAAATCAGAGCAGTGCATACTTACTTTCTCTTCAGCTACATCACCCCATCCGTATTGCAAGATACTGATGCATCTTAGTTTTTAGATGAATTGCAGCCACAGTAACAGGACTGATGCAACTTAGAGCCCAGGTACTTACTTATGTCTATATAACTTGGTAAGTACTTGTCTCCATTACATTAGGTAGTACATTGAGTGGTAAACCAAAGTGAACTGGAGTGGGACCTTCAATAAAAACACTTGACAAATAGGTTTTCTAGGAGTTCAACCTAAGTGAGTCAGTCCTTTAATAATAAGTGTCAAAAGAGAATTGGTCTTCGAGAATATGAAGAAAAAATAGCACAGTGCTCTGCTGGTCTCCACAACAGACTCTTGTCTCAGGAGTGGCGCAGACAGGGGTTTCGCTTCATGGGGGGTATTTGGCGTTTTACACCCCAAATAAAAATGTATTCTGTAGTAAATAGTTGGCTACAGGTGCTTTCAGTTGGCTATGTTGAGGTGCCTGTTGGGTTTCACCTTGGAGTTTTACATGCACACAAACAGAAGAAATGTTGGTTAGATGGAAAAGTATTTTCTTTTAAGTGCCCCCCAAAATCTGCCCTCCTCACTCTTTTCCTTGCCCCTAAATATCCCCATATGACCTGATTCTCATATGATGTATTTTAAAAAGATATGTCACCATGATTGTTGGGAAATCTGAAGCTCACACCCCTGGGCGCAGATGTAGCCTTGCCTTGAACCGTAAGAGGATGAAGGAAGAATTGGAGACCGGGAGAAAGAGCAATGAGTACTGAGAGGAGAAAACAAGCACTGACAAAGCCAATAGTTCTTCCCTTTATAACAAAAGTGCTAAGCTATTGGCTTTGACATTGCCTGCTTATGAAGTAAAAGAAAACAGATCAAAACACTGGAGAAAATCCAAACACATATATTAAGGTGCAGAGAAACCGCCACAGGACTTGCTGACGACATACTATTGTGTTTGTTGTTTTTTGTTTCTTGGTTTCAGATGTGCGTCGCTAAGCATCAACCACCTTGTTTCAGTATTGACATATATTAAGGTATTCTGGCACTGTATCTTAAATCCAATATTTTTGAGCTCTATAAAGGACAATCGCTTATTTTTAAACTATTTTTTCTTGCAGGAAACTGAACAGAACTTGTAATATCAGAATTTAAAGGGAAATGCTTACCATTCTGGAAACTGAACTGAATAGAACTTGTAATATCAGAATTTAAAGGGAAATGCTTACCAATACTTGATTTACCTTCCACAGGACTTTGAACTGAAACAAATATGCCACCCTTTTGGTGCTCTGAAGCAGTATAGAGAGCAGGTTTATAGCAGCCCAACCCTCCCCCAGCACCATTAATTCTGCCTTTGCGTACGAATACTTGGGATTTCATGCAACCTGTTGTATGTAGGAGATAAAACAAAATCAGCCTGATAAAGTCTGCTCAGTAGTCCAACCCTTGCAAAAATATACCTGTTGCTGTGCTTTTACATATGATCTGGGACAGGTGGGCTGCAGCATTAAAAGTAGGAAGGGAGCAATGGGGAGGTGAGATAGGTACATAATCTTCCTCTATACGGCAGAAAGGAAGATTGTGCCCAGGACAAGTGCAGGAGGTATTGGTACTGATTTGCATAAAATTAGCCTGTCCAGAATGTCTTATTCAGGCCCGTAGTCGGCATGGCCCCCAGCTATGACCAAACATTAAAGCTGTGCTCTATTTGTGCTTTGTTTCCCAAATACTAGTTGTACTACTGTACTAAATAACAATCCCCAGAAAACTGGTGCAAGAACATCAAAAATAGAGTGTTGAAAAGTAAGTGCACATAGAGTAGAATAGATTTACTATTCCTAACTCCACATCTACATATCTTGAAGATAGCATAGATTGCATAGGTACAGATATGTGGAGTAAGGTATACAAAAATTATACTTACTTGCCTGCCGATATTTTGGATTCAATATTCTGTGCGATCAGTATTCTAGGTTTGATATTTAGGTGCAGACTGTGTCATTCTATGTGAAGGAATATGTGGATTTGTTTACAGCACATATGAAAACCCACTCAATCAACTTTTCCCAGTACAGCCTTTAAACCTATGAATCAGGAGTGATTTAAAGGAGGCTTTTAGGCTGACTCACAACTTTGTGTATTGTCTAAACTGTTCAAGCTTAGTTCAACGCAAAGCGTATCAAGTGTTTTAAAAAATAACAAGCTAGCCTCAGCTTAGATCCCCCCCTTGACACTTCATACCTCAAGTGTTGGATGTCCAGACTCCACACTGTAAATTTATTTGCTCCAGGATGTCCTACCTGAGACATTCTGTGTCAGGTAACTATCACACCTGAAAGGCCCGAAAGGATAAACCTTACATCACGTAAATTTAGAAAAAATAATCTTCATCATTCATGAAGTGCAAAGTTTCCTAATTCCAACCAACTTTGTAAGTGAAGTTTTAATTTAACTCACCACTAATTTAAAATAACATTACAGAGAGCTTGGAGCACATCCGTAAAGAATATTTGGGGAAATTAGTAGGGAACAGTGTGTTTTAAACCTGCTATGGATGCAACAATGAAGAAAGCCAAATAGAATTTAAGGGGGTCATTACAACCCTGGCGGTCTTTGACCGCCAGGGTTGTTTTGACGGATTTCACCACCAGCAGACTGGCGGTAAAATCCTGGGGATTACAACCGCGGCGGTTGTAATCCCCCCAGGGCAGTGCTGCCCAGGGGATTACGAGTCCCCCTCCCGCCAGCCTTTTCATGGCGGTTTGCACCACCATGAAAAGGCTGGCGGAAAGGGGAGTCGCGGGGCCCCCGCACTGCCCATGCCACTGCCACGGCCCCGTGCAGCTTGAAAAACGCAATGAGTGCAACTGCACCCGTCGCACAGCCGCAACACCGCCGGCTCTATTTGGAGCCGGCTCCTGTGTTGCGGCCGAGATCCCCACTGGGCTGGCGGGCGGAAACCAGGTTTCCGCCCGCCGGCCCAGCGGGGATCTCATAATGGCCGTGGCGCGAGTGCGCCCGCTTTGGCCGCCGCCCGGCAGTTAAACCACCAGCCAAGGTTGTAATGACCCCCTAAATGTCTTTTTACAGGAGAAGTTAGGGAGGTTCTGCACTGAGTTTCGCTATAAGGTTGTGAACAAAGATGGATTGTTCAATTACATTTCATCAAAAGCACCAGTCAAAACTGCCAGAAATTGAAGCAGGCTACGACATTGGCATATATCCTTCATAGTTGCAGCCAGGTTGGGTGAAATGTGTACACAAGGAGAACCTTTGTTAGAGATTTAAGCAAGACAGGCAGGCATGGTAAAGTATAGGTGATTATGTGAGCCCAGAAAGAGTCCATGTGAGGCCTGTGGCCTGGCTGAGGACACTCGATCCATCTCCAGTTAGAGGAGCTGTAGATGGGCAGGCAGGAGCATTACCTTGAAGGCTCTAAGTGGTGGTTTCATGACTTGCATTTTGGACCCTCTCTACAATAACATCTCTGTTTGATGCGGCTTTGCATGGTACCTCAGATATGGGTTCTACAGTCATCCAATTGCAGACTTACAGACCCGCAAGGTGGCACCCTCTAAGTGGTTAACATCACCTGGACGAGCATACAGTTTTCTGAGTGGCAAATGTAAAATGCATAGAAGCCTGCCATGTGTACTAGAAACGGAAAATACTTGCAGAGGGATTGTCCGCCATTACTACAAGTGCAGATAAAAGTAAAGGTTCATGTTATGAAACAGTTTATAGCCTTCCTTATTTAAATGAACACTTGACTGCCAAAGCACTTCCTTAATAGAACTTGAACTTGTTACTAAGTAGGTTGTACTTTCCAGTGGTTGTACCGGCAGATTTAGACATGGTTGACATGCATAAAAGAGAAGGCAACCGCATGTTACTCATATAGTAACAAATAACAAGGGGGTGCCATTGTTTAACAATTTGCAAAAAGCAATATGAAACATGTAAGAGTAGTTAGACCATGATAGGATTTAAAGACCACTATGAATCTTGCACTAATATCCCTTTTAGAAAATATAATGCAAAGTGTAGATTTTCTTAGTAATTTATGAAGGAAAGTCTTAATTTTAATAGAGACACGGAGGTGAGTATTATGCTTTTCTTTTCTTGTTTAATTCAGTAGCAGCATTCAGGACAGAAAAGCTACAAATCCCAAAAGGCAAACAAACGTGGCCAATTGGAAGAAACATGTAGTTCATAGACATGCACCAATCACGGGCCAGAATACCCCTTAATACTCACCTTGACTGTGAACAGCCCTCTTTTCTTGTGTGAGGTTTAGAAAGCAATAAACAAAGGTAAAATAGAGCAAATAATGCAAATTGCCATAACTACAACTAAAAAGTCTTGTAAAAATTTCACAAACTGAGACTTGGATTTGGAGAAAACAAGAACGTCTGGCTGCAGATGGTAGTACTGAAGAGCTGGGGCTGCATTAAAGCTCAAATGGTGACGAACCGGAAAGAAGTGCTTAGGAGGAAGCCTGTGAAGGAGTTAATGATGCTGTTTGGGAGGGAAAAGAAACAAATGATCAATAAGTGTTGAGGCGGGATAATACTCGCCTCCGTGTCTTTAATAAAATTAACTTTCCTTCATAAATTACTTGGAAAATCTACATTTTATGGCAAGACTGGAGGCTCCTATTATGCTTGTTTAAAGCGAATTAATCACAGTTAAAGAGGCATGTTGTACTTGTTTACAATAAAACACTTTAAACACATTATCATTAGACCAGTCAGCCGATTTGAGAATCTCCTTGAGCCGAGAACCAGCCCAAAAAGCTTTTGAAGCCATAGCACCCTTGGAAGAATGGGCCCCAAAGGAGGAGGTGTTGATACCCGCGAAGGACTTAACCCAACGAGCAAGAGTTGGGGAGGAAACAGGTTTAAATGGTTTCTTAAAAGAAATAAGGAGTTGGGATGCTGAGGAAGATCTCAGATCGGCTGTCTTTTGTTTGTATATTTTTAGACATTGACCTACACAACGATTAGGATGGTCAGGAAAGTAGGGATAAAAAACTGATGACAGATTAGTCTTAGTACGTCTATGAATATTAAAAAGAACACCTAATGTGGTAAAAAAAGGCTGTAACATCTGAACAACATTTGGAAGAAACAAGGCGGAGTAACATGTAAAGTTTAACCTTTTTAAAGTAAGCATTGTATTATCTGGCCAAAATTAGAAAAGATTGAAAACTACATTAACATCCCACAAAGAACTGTATTTTGGTAGAGTAGGATTAGAAAACTTGACTCCCTTTAACAGACGACAGACCAGAGTATGTTCGCCAATTGGTTTTCCATTGATGGAAGGATGAGCAGAGGAAATGGCTGACCTGTACAAATTGATAGTACGATAAGTCTTACCTTTGCTAGCTTCCGCCGCAAGGAAATTAACAATAAAAGTTGCATCCGCTGAAAGGGAATCAATATGTTTTCCCATGCACTTGCTATGCCATAAGGACCATGCTGATCTCTATGCCTTCTTTGTACCTGGAGCCCAAGAGTGTTCGATGAAGTTTGAAGCTTCTGCCGAAATAGAAGGGATTTGTTGGGAATCCGTGATAATTTCCACGCTGAGAGGGTAAGAAGATTCTCTGTAATCAATTTGTGGGGAAGGTTGAGGGGATTGGAGACGAGGTCTGGAAAGGATGGGAGCAGAAAAGGGAAGTCTATCAACAACTCCAGAAGGGATATGAAACCAAAAGGGGGCTATGAGAACCACCACTGCCCATTATCGTCTTTCCTGAAATCTGCTTATCATGATAAACGGAGGGAAAACGTAGTTGAGAGAGATTGACCAATCCTGAGAGAAGGCATCGAAGGCTAACGCTAAGGGATCTGGATGCCAGCTGAGGAATTGGGGCAGTTGAGTGTTGAGACGAGACGCAAATAGATCTCTCTGGAAAGAACCCCATTTAGCCTTGAAAATCTTGGGATGAAGTCTCCAATCGCTTGAATCCTGAAGATATCAAGAATGCCGGTCTGCCACTGTATTTAGATTGCCAGGCAGGTACTCTGCATCAACCAAAATCCTTCCTAGGAGGCAAAATTCCCAAAACCCTTTCGCTAATTCCACGAAAGGTTTGGATTTTGTGCCTCCCAAATGATTGATATAACGGACGGCTGATATGTTGTCCATCCTGAGAAGCACTGAACAACAAAGCCTGTCTTTTGCTAGGCTTTTTATCACAAAGGAGCCGGCAAGCATCTCTAAACAGTTGATGTGCAACTTCGACTCCTCTAGATAACATGTACCCCCAGTCGAGATTGGACCACACCAGGCTTCCCAGCCAGAATGGCTTGCATCGCATTCTAATACAATATCTGGGGCTGCTACAAAGATAGTCATGCTGTTCCAGGCGTCTAAATGGTCTCTCCACCATTGTAATTCTGCACAAGATTCCTGATCTAGAACAATGTTGTCTGAGTAAGCAAGACCCTTTTGAAGATGACATATTTTTAGTCTTTGGAGGGCCCTGTAATGAGGAGTGCCTAGAAAAATAGCCTGAATTGAAGAAGAAAGGAGGCCTACTATCCTTGCTAAGGTTCTTATGGACATGAGCAATTTGCGCAAAGATTGAAGAATCTCAGATTTTATGGATATTACTTTTTCTGAAGGAAGATGTAGAGTAGCAGAGACGGTGTCCACCATAAAACCTAGAAAACCTAGAAACTCTATTTGTAGAACCGGAACCACCGAAGACTTTTCGTTGTTGATGAGAAAACCAAGATCTGACAGAAGAGAACAAGCTAGCTGGATATGCGATTGAAGAGAAGAAAGGTTTTGGTTCATGATGAGGATATCATCCCCGTAAATGATTAACCTGACTCCTTGAGCTCCGAGAAAGGCTACAACCGGCTTCATGAGCTTTGTGAAACACCAGGGTGCGAAAGAGAGGCCGAAAGCAAGAGAGGAGAAATGAAAAGTCTGGTTTAGTCATTGGAATTGTAAGTATTTCCTGGAACCTGGATGCATGGGAACGGTAAGATATGCATCCTGTAGGTCCAAACGAACCATCCAGTCGCCCTGAAGGAGAGAATCACATAGATGCAATATGGTCTCCATTTTGAAATGGCGATAAAGAACAAAATGATTGAAATGCTTCAAGTTGATGACTGGCTGCATCTTTTTGTTTTTCTTTTGACCTAGAAAAACTAAACTGCTGAAACCTGAAGGGTCGAGATGACAAGGGACAATTGCGTGTTTTTAGAAGATGAGACTGGATTTGTGTCGAAAATAGGTTTGTCATTGCCACAGAGAATTTGGGAGGGTGAGGAAGCACCAACTGAACAGGCTTTGATTAAAACTCGATAGCATAACCTTGTGTAGTGTTTAGAACCCATGTATCTGAAGTAATCGACATTTTGGTAGAAACAATAAAAGACGACCTCCTAGAGTAGGAAGGCCAGAAAGGTGACTTACCGGTTTGGGATGAGTATCTGGAAGCTCTGTGCCCTTGTTGCGGAAACCACAGCCTCTCTGTGGGTAGAACAACGGTCTGTATTCTTGGTACAAGGTGTTGTATGCATCACGGGAACCCTGGCTGTTGTATGAGAGGCCAGCAAAGTGGTTCCTGCCTCTTCCGGCCCTGGCAATAAGCCGAATGGCAAACATCTTTTTAAGAGATTGCTGGGCTTTGTCCAACAAAGCGAAAGTTGCCACATACTTGCTAAGTTCCTTTATAAAAGAATCCCCAAAAAGGAGACCTTCCGCTTTGATGCCAGGATCTGAAACAGCCAGATTTACAAGTTTGGGGTCAAGCTTGAGAAGGAGGCCTTTTCTGTGCTCGTGCGTGATTGCAGCGTTGGCATTCCCCAAAAGACATATGGAACGTTGAACCCATAAGGACAAATCAACTGGGTTAATGGAAGCATTATCCAAACGAGCTGCCTCTGCCAAATCAAAAATGTGAGTCAACGGACTCAAAATGTCCAAAAGTTTATCCTGGCATGTGGACCAGGCCTTATACACACCCTTGCAGGGATCTTTACCAAACTTGGTAAAAAAAAGTAAGAAGTGAACGATCAATGGAGGGAGTAGTAGTTATTTTCGAGTGCAGGGAAGGAAGAGGGCACTCAGAGCATAGTTTTGCCCTAGTTTGTTTATCCAGGAGAGTGCGTAGTCTAGTAGCCACGTAATCCCCAACGTAGTCTGCAGGAAACCATTCCGTGGAGTGTGGATGGTGTATATCATTTGGGTCAAACATAGGGACCCCTTCCGTGTCAGTAATTGTTAGAGGTTTTGAAGCCTCTTGTGCAGAAAGTTTTGCTTTCTTAGGAGGTGGGGGAAGACAAATGTCCCCGTTATCGTTATCAGATTTGTCTGGATCTGAGTCAGCATCTTGGATGTCATCATCAGTAGCCATAATATTTTATATAACAATAGGAGATGAAACATGCTTGGATTTTTTTGTACGTTTGAGAGACGATTTATTTATTTATTTATTTTTTAAACCCTCCCTTAAGGGAGGACTATGAGGAGCCGTTTCCTCTGCCTTTTGCGTGTAACCCTCACCAACCAATAACGCCACTTTGGGAAGATTTTTGGATAATGGGCGTTTTCTGCTATCCCCCACGCAGACTGGGCCAAAATTGTCTTGGATACCAAGCTTAAAACAGAATTTTCTAAATTTTTTGAAAGTTTATTTATTGAGACAGAAACAGCCTGCTCCACAGAACTTTGAATAAAGTCACTTAAATGTTCCTTGATAACCTCCTCCTCCTCATTCATTGCCATAGAAATAGGAGAACTATCAATCTCCATAATAATAAACAGTAGGCAAACTGTGTGAACAAAAATATATGGCTGGGAAAGGGTTAATTTTCCTTAGCCAAAGGAAAACTAGACTAGCTCCACCTATAGGTGGAGAAAAGGGAGGGCCCAGAGAGAGGGAAGGCAAACAAACCACAGGAAACCTTCCGGCGTGAAGAAAACGCAAGCAGCAGGGTGAAAACAGCAAGGAAAGCTAAGCGGCAAGGCAAATCGTGAAGGAGCAAGCTAAGGAACTCGACGTTTCTCTCAAGTGTTGTCTGAAAATGACTACAGATTGAGAGAAAACGTTGAAGGTTCTGAAAGGTGAAGCGCAAGCAGGAGGTGCATTTGAGGAGTGCGGCTACAAGCTGTTCTGGGTGAAATTTTAAACAGAATAAGCATGAGAAGGGCAGCATGCATACATCAAAACAATAAAATACATATACATTCAAAAAAATTAAACACAAATTCCTCAAAAATACTTATCTTGACTGCAAGCAGCAAGAAAAGAGGGCTGTTCACAGTCAAGATGAGTATTTAGGGGTATTCTGGCCTGTGATTGGTGCATGTCTATGGACTACATGTTTTTTCCCATTGGCCACACATTCGTTTGCCATAAAATTGTGCTTTGAAATCACAAAGGGCCATGTGTATTGGGCAAAACATGATAAGCTGTAAATTTCACCTAAAATCTGCAACCATCATTTCTCTGTGTGTACCTAGCGCTCATTTCACTCCTTCAGGCTCTCTTTTACTTTTTCTGTTCTCTCCCAATCTCACATTATGTGCCCTGCTTCTTCTCTCTCAACATTTTCACCACTATCTCTTTCTGTTTGCTGCTACTTCTATATTCCCTTTCTGTCATGCTCCCTTGATTTTTCTATTTGCTCTCCCTCCTTTCTCCCAATCTCTCCTTTTCTAGAACACCTTCTCTCTATCTTCTCTTCTGCCTTTCGCACACTTTTCAATATTTTTTATTTTTTATCTAGCCCTTTTCCCCACTGACCATGTATGGCAGTTGAAACTTTTTCTTGGCTGTGCATTGTAATTAGCAGCACCTGCCACCTTTCTTTGACCACTGTGCTTTTTGCTGTTTGCCAGTCCCAGTAGCCTACTATGCTGGGGGCCTCCAGGAACTGGGGAAGTCATGTGCGATCATGGAGAAAATAATCTAGTGCAACATGGCCATCCTATCCCTGTAGCTTGTTGTCAATTCTTGTTTCTCAGGACATGAGGCTGCACGGATTTGGTGGGATTTAACTGCTTTAGGGCAGATGACAACCTGTTGACATCCACCACGCTACTTTCACAGTGTAGTGGACTTACTTAAACAGGTCATCCAGAGAACTGGAATAGAAAATATTTCTGGTAAAAACACCAGAAACATTTTGTAATCCAAAATCAAAGACACCATGTGGAGAAATGCATTCCATGCTTTAGTTTTTTTTTGTTTTCTTGTATTGTGTAACACATTATGCGCACTGATGCTACACAGTAAAAGAAAAGTAAAAACAGTCCTTGCTTATAAAATCTGTGGGAATCCATAAGTGTCCTAACACACAGCGATCCTATACTTCTCCCGAAATCAGAAGCACCTACTTGTGTGATTGAGCTATTGCTAGTGATAGGAAAGACTCCCTGAGGCCCCAAAGATATGAGGACATTTCAAGATATTACCTTGGAAAATGACCATTTCAGCAATGTGGGTAGCTGCGGTATTTAGGCCAGGGCTCGGTCGGCACTCAGGGAAAATTGCCAGGCCTGGATATTTCTGAAAATAAAGTACCTTGCGTACTCTAGGGTGGTGTAGCTTACATGAATCCCAATATGTTTTCCTACCCAGAATGCCCTGCTTTACCCAAATCACAGATGCACCTCATATTTCTGTGAAGACAATTTCTGGAACCTGTGAGGATCCATAAAATTCCTGCCACCCAGCGTTCCCACACCTCTCCTAAACAAAATTGCTACTCTACATGGTCACCAAATATTATGCATTTAGCACACATTAATTACAGAGTATCTCATAACAGCAATTTATTTGCTCTGACCCTAAAGTAGATAAAGATAAAGCAGAATGTCAAAGGAGTCAAAACATTTCAAAAAGCAAATTCATACTGCACAGATCTTAAACTACAATATACAAAAATCATAAAATATTAGTTGATATTCTGCACAGACGTCAAGAGAGATCAAATATAAAACAAATGATTTCAGCCCTACATGCCCTGATTGTTTTCCACAATATTTGGTTCAAGGAGATGAATCCTCAGTGTGTTGACTCTGGCAGACTTCTCTAGATAATAAACGATTTTTGACAGATAATCTGGTATGGAAGCCCTTTTTGACATGGTAGGCTAAATGGGGTCATTTCGGATTCCCACTTCTGCTAGTTAGGTATTTGCAGCCCTCTGCAGCAGGCACAGTAACTTAACAAACGATCTGGCTCTTACAACAAAATAACAATCTGCGGAGGAGATACATTACCTCGCCAGGCTACATATCACAACAGACCAGTGAAGGATGGAGCAATGTCAGTGAAATTGAAGTTGTACCTGACTTGTGAATACTCTGCCCATGCACAATATGCTAATCAAAACACCATGCCATATTGGAATCTGGAATTTCCTAATTAAACATTGCATCTGAATGACTAGCAAGCTTAAGTAGTGATAACCACTTATGTGTCAGTTATATGAAAAGTCACGAAAGTTGTTGGCTTAAGAACAACATGACTCCATGACCTGTACATTTGTGCAAATGGTCCACACAGCAAATGTATGTTTGACATACCATATCTGAAAAGCAAGGAAGGAATTTAGCTAATACCCATTGAATTCCTAGACTCTTTGCTGTGACAGAGAATTAGTATTGATTCCACCTTTCAAATCAGCTCCTCACACACAATTCTGTGGTGTCCACCATGGGTCTATCATATCACCACTATTATTCAACATCTTCCTGACCCCCTTACCAAACCTGATTAAATCATTCAACCTCACCTGTAATACTATGTAGATGACATCCAAATTGTTTTAAAAAATAGATGGTGTGGAAGATGCCCACAATTTAAAACTTGATGACTGCCTTCAGGCCATAAACATGTGGATGATGAATAGGAATCTAAAGCTGAATACCACAAAGACAGAGATTATGAACTGCTAACAATGACAAAAATACCAGCCTTTTGCCATATGCCTAAGAAACATGAGGTCCCTCCAACAGTACCAGGAGAAGTCAGAAACCATTGGGTAACCATGGACTACGACCTATATTTGATAACACATGTTTACAACGTATAACAGAGTGCTTTCCATACAATGAAAACACTGTTGGATATCAACATAAAATGCATGCCTTCCTCACACATGTAATCTCCAAGGTTGACTAATCATTCAGTCTATACCTTGGCACACCCACATTCATCATATGCAAAATCAACTCTTCAAAAAGGCTGCTGCAAGACTTCTTCTCAGCCTTCACCCAAGAGAACACATGCTCCAGTCTTGCAATCACTCCACTGGCTACCTATAGCAAGAAGGGCAGTGTTCAAGGCATTTTGCATTGTTCACA
Source organism: Pleurodeles waltl (assembly GCF_031143425.1). Classification (NCBI taxonomy): domain Eukaryota; kingdom Metazoa; phylum Chordata; class Amphibia; order Caudata; family Salamandridae; genus Pleurodeles; species Pleurodeles waltl. The sequence goes on along the minus strand of NC_090437.1, from coordinate 694,432,171 downwards.
GGGCCTCCAAGGAAAAGGTCAGCTATACCTACAAGCTAACTTTGGGCAAAAAAAAAAAAAAAATCCGGACACTGTGCTCCGGCGTTGTACCACTTACCATACCACCTTACCATACAAGATCTGTAGGAGGCACTGCTTTCTCACTTCAAGCGACCAAGCTCTGAAACAAACTACCAGCCAGCATTTGAAGCATCCAGGAGCATATACACTTCAGAAGATAGTTGAAAACATGACTAGTTCCAAGACAACTACACCACCACACATCCTGGCTACAAAACCTGGTAAAACAGTTGCACTCTCAAACTCAATCTTTAGCTTACAAGCCACTGATTGGAAACAATCAAATCAGCAAACTACTTTCGATAAGCAGGTAAACTGAGATGGCTGACCTGTGCTCGGCTTGGGTAATATATAGTTATGTAAGTTCATACATAGTATTTCTGGCCCACACTATTACTAATACTAAGACTAAGATCATCAAACTCAGCGGTCAGCAGACAACTGTAACTTACACCTCCTCCACTCAATTAACTCATATATGCTACAAGGGCAGTCAATAAACTAGCCTTCACTAAATGAACAGGCATAGAATAACTGAAGAGATCTGTCCCATGCTTTGGGTCTCCCTGAGGACTTTAATCTAGTCCATGACGGCAGGTCTCAAATATTTGTACATTATGGCCGCTTCTTTACATTTCACAATGACTTTCAGTTATGAGATGATGGTAACAATGACCATCCCAGCAGATCTCTCATCATCGCTCTCTCCACCAGTGCCAATTCTGGCCCACAACTATACACTAAGGGACAGATTTACCAAGAATTTGCATCTGGTTGCGCCACATTGTGGCACAAACCTGACACAAAATAATTTTGGGTGTTTATTAAGCCATGCAAAGCCACCTTGCGTGGTTTTGCGTAGTTTACTAAATACAAAGTAATGCAAGGCAGCCTGATCACTGCCTTGTGTTACCGTGCTTTGGGAAGGCGTTTCGGGCTGAAGCGTGGATATTCCCATGCACCAACTCATGGATTTTGGCGCATTCCCAGAGTTATTAGTGCTAGTGAGCCTGGTAATGTGTCAAAATGCTGTCCCTCCCCCGTTGAGGGATAACAAGGAGAAATATTTGTATTTCTCCTTGTTACTTCCTCATCCTGTAGCACACATAGAAAGAGGAGTATGCCTCGAAGTATTGTTTTTGTGCGGGAAGGTGCCACTTCCTGCTCAAAAACAATCCTGCCCATAACATAGGCACCTTCTAACCATGGCCCAAGTGTGCCTGTGTTGGTGCTAGGTAGCACACAGTGTGCCAGTACTAGTAGACAGCAGAAATGTGCCATTTCTTTGTAAATGTGGTGCATTTCTGCTGTCTGCTTTGTGTTGAATTGCGTGAAATGTAAGTAAATCGCCCCCAAAATTTCTGATTGGACAACCCAGTGCCGTACCCAGCTAAACAGACTATAGTAATAAAAACAAAAAGTCCATAAATGGACCTCCAGAGCCATTCATAACTACCAGCACAGTGAAAACTGTAAACTGTGTGTCTGTTCCTCTTACACCTCCCCATTCACCTCACTGCTACGCACTGCATCTTATAACACGATAACCTCACCTTGGAGGTCATCATACATGACATGGAATACTTCCCACATAGGATCATAAAAGAAAAGAAAGACAACACCTTTCCCATGTTGCCCACGTGTATAAACACTTCGGTTGCACTTATAGGGGTAGTAAGTGCATATACAAATGCTGCAATATCATATTTATCAGTAGTGCATCAGAAAGATTTGTTTTGAGCCTATTAAAATCTTTGCATCACACTTCAGAGTTATAAAACAAAATGTGTTTCATGTGTGCTTTCAAAGTTATATGTTGAAATATTTGACAGGTCATTTACAGATAGTTACACTTTTTTGGAGTACAAACAAATTGCAATCCTGCAGTATTTCTTTGCACACTCCATATGCCACACCACTGGAATTATGCAATTCTGTGGCCATGGGATTTTCCACATAACTATAAAGTTGACGCATTTGCTACCTAATCAACCATCGGCTCCATATTCTGCGGATTTTATAAAAAAAAACCTTTTTGTTTGTAGCTCAAACTAATCCAAAGCTACTAAAATGCTGGAACACGTGCTGCTGTGCAGTGAAAGGTCTATCGCAAAAGTTGACTGGTCACCATTCAGTTACTAACAGCTGTTTTACAATGTGAAACTGGTACTAATGAAGGGAACCCTATGCCCAGACTGTGTTAACATGCAAAAATGACAATATAATGAAATACCATTACAAAATGTGCGGCATTAAGTGGCATAATTTTTGTTTTCTTGCTACGATGTAGCCTATATTGTTGCATAATTTAGGCCTTCTCTGTCGCATAATTCCAGCGGACCTGTCTGTACCTCAGAGAGATGGTCACATAGTTCACTTTAAAAAATCCTCCGACTTTGCGGTCAAAGTCAAAAAAGAAAACAACATCGCCACCAAGAGAATAATCAGCAATTTGTCAGAAGATATAGCCTGACATTTAACCTGTCTTGGAACAGGCAGCAAATGTACAAGATTAGAAAATAAAAGTTAAATGCATTTTTATTGCTCATTTACCTCCTGAATTCCCACACCTCTATACTGTATCAGATGCCTCGGAACTTAGGGGGGCCAAAGACTATTATAGGCTGGCCTGGCCCTCAGATGTTCCCCACAATTCCGCCCCCCTTCCCGTAGCTACGGCCCTGAGCTTTTTAGCTGAAATCGATGGGCTGAAATACTATGCCTAGCGATCAAAGTGGTTAAACTATTTGCAAGCATTTTTATATTACCTTTGGTGTATTTGGTGAAAGTTGAACCTTACAGAGCCATAATTAGAGCAAAAGACTGTAAATCCAAAAAGCCCATCATTTGGTAAAAGAAAAGCCACTTGGTAGGTTTAAATCAACCACACTTTTATTGTTCTCATTTGGTATTGCAAAGAAGACCCTCTTTCCAAAGTTGTGCCGAAGTAAAAATTAGTCTTTCAATAATTTGCAAAAGAGGTTTTGTGGCTTTCATGCACTATGGTACAACAAAAAAAAAAGATGCCTACTTTTAATTCAGGTTTTTTATTTTCTACATTAGTAAGGGAATTTTTTAACAAAGCGCTGTACATGTGGTGATCTCTTTTCTTCAAAACAAAAAAGAAGAAAAACACAGATCGCTGTGAACTGTCAATGTCCTACTTTCAAATGCTTATCCAAAAGGTTTTGCATTTTCGTCTAAACAAAAACTTTCCATGACCGTTAGTATGCCTTCTAAATTTCTTTTTTTTTTCTTTTCAACATTTTATTGAGGTTTTTGTGCTACAGAAAAACAGCTGTGAGCAGCAAAAAGAAAATAAATGACATTACAAATCACAAAATATAATAGAATAAACGAGAAGCAGAATAATTACATTAAAGTTTGATCATCATGCTCAGGTGCAATAAAGAAATAATTTATGAGATCTGTATTGAAATACGTGGTACCAGGTAACAAAGATAACAAAGATGGTTAAGGATTCATGAATATGAAGGTATATTGAAATACCCAGCTCTTGGAATTGAGTCATTGTCCGACATGAGAAGGCTGCTTCTCACAAGAGGTGAGAAAGAGAAGAGAGAAAGAAAGCTAAAGATAGGGGGGGTCAATGGGACCACCCAAGTGTCAAATGTGAGAAAGTGGCATGTTTAGCCGGCAGATTCAAGGTGGGTTAATCATATCCGAAGTGGTAAGGGATTGTGTAAATGCTCTTAGAGGAAGGCAGAGTAATCTGGATTTGTTCAGGTTGAAGTTTTGATTAAGGATATTATAATGTGCACTTCGGAGAAAACAAACCCAGGCCCACCAAGTATGATAAGAGATGGCTTGAAATCTTTCCAGTCACAGAGGATCGTTTTGATCCGTAGTGTAAGGAGTAGGTCAAATAGCAGGGATACTGATTCGTTAACTAGTGTTGTGTTAGGGAGTATCCAGGGGCCTAGGCAGATTAAAATGGGGTCCAAGGTAACATTGCAGGAGAAGATGGTGTGAATGGTATAATTGAGGTAAGATCGAAGCATAGGGCAATAGAAGATCATATGTTCAAGGTCGCTGACCTCCTTGGAGCAATTCAAACATTTGTCTGAGGTAAGGACTCCCAGTTTACCTAATCTTGCCAGACTCTGTGAGGATTTGTCTAGTACCCAATATTTGCACTGCAGTATTAAAGGGAAATACTTAGGTTTGTAACACGTTTCCAGATGTGTGCACAAGTTTGTTGAGATAGATGCATATATCCCTCTTTGAGGCAAGGATCTAGCCATTTGTTTTGCTGTCTCTGTAGCGGGCTGTGAGTATGTTCTTAGAGAATTTTGTATATTTTCGATGCTTGATGATTAGGTGGTGCAAGTAGGGTTAGAATATTAAGGATACTTGGTCTTTGCAGGTTTTGAAAATATTGATTGTGATTAATTGCAACTTTGAGTTTAAGGAAGTTGTAAAATTCTTCATTGGGTAACTCGAAGGTTCTTTGTACTGAGGAGAAAGGAACAGGGTTTCTTTTGTCGATCACGTCTCTGACATATAGGATATTTAGTGAGAACGAGGTATGATAGTGGGGTAAATTTCTATTAATTTTTGTTAATGGATTGGGCTATAGTGATTCATAGGCTGAGTATTTAATTTTAATCACACAGTTTCTGTCTAAATACTTAACTGCAAATAATGTATCTCTAAGTATATTACCTGAATGTGCAGGTTTTTAAGGGATTTATTGAAATGACGGCTAGGGGTGTGAAGGGTGGAGGAGAGTCTTCTCTATTTCTGCCCATATGGGCATTGGAGGTAAAGTTGTTGGGTGTAGCCATTGTATAGCTTGTTTGAGGAGGAAAGCCATTCGAAGTTTGTGAAAATTAGGGAGGCCCACTCCCACTTTTTTATTTGTTAAACTAATGTCTTATTTGCAATTTGGGGTTTTTGACCGCGCCAAATAAATTGGGTAACAGATTTGTTGAGAAGTTTGAAGGATGTATCAGATAGATGCAGGGGAAACATGCTAATTCTAAAGTTTACCTGTAGGACTCTTGGCATTTTGGTGCATTTCAGCCTTCCCCACCATGTCATATGTTTGGGTGACCAGGTTTCTATGAGATCCTGTTTTTGTTTAGGAGCTTATTTTCAGTATGAGTCCAAGATTCTGATAATGAGTTTCTAAATTCCAGGCCTGAGTATTTAAGATGATGATTTTAACATTTGAGATTATTGTTACCTAGTATGATGGAAGTACAGAGCATATTGAGAGGGAATACTTCTGTTTTGTCTTTATTTAAAGAGTAGCCTGAACCCTTAAAGTAGGGCATATCCATAATTTCTGGAGTGGCAGAGTCTGCCTCTTTCTAAAAGATGAGGACATCATCAACATATGCTGCTACTTTGTGAGATGTTGGACAAAAGGAATGCTCTTAATGGTTGAGTTATGTCTTATTTCAGCAAGTAGAGGTTCTTTAGCTAGAAGAAAAAGCAGTGTTGAGAGGGAGCAACCTTGCCTCGTGCCTTGAGGTTACATTTGTCTGAAAAGGAGCCATTTACTCTAACCTTGGCTGAGGGGTTATGATAAAGAACGAAAACCATTGGCTCAAGTTGGAGGTCAAAATTATATTTGCGGATTGCCAATCTAAGAAAGGGCCAAGAGACCTTGTCAAAGGCCTTTTCTGCAACCAGGACCATAGCTGTAGCTGTAGTGTGAAGAAGGGGTGCTCTTTCCATGACATGTGCCAGGAGCCTTATGCTTTCTGAGGCTAGTCTGCCTTCCATAAAACCAGTTTGGGTTGGATGTATTAGTGAGAGAAGTTTCTTCACTAATCCAGTGGCTAGTATGTTGGCATATGATTTACAATTGACATTAAGTAGATATATTGGACGATAATTTTTTGTTTCTAGAGGGTCTTGACCGTCATTGTAGATTACTGTAATAAACGCTTCAGTGAATTTCAAACCAGTGATACCAGTAGCGGCATAATAGTTAAAAAGGGACTTTGGGGGGGTAGTGATCTCTAAAAGGTCTAAAAGAAGAGGGCTATGAAGACATCTGGTCTAGGGCTTTTTTGCTCTTAAGTGATCTGATTGCCTTATTTATTTCTTCTGTGTCAAACGTTTTTTTTAGGGAGAGTTAGTCTGTTTCCGTAATTGTGGGTAATTTCATGTTACATAGGTAGTTTTCACAGTCTACAATCTTCTTTGCTGGTTTGAGTTATAAAGATCTTTATAATATTGGGCAAAACAACTAGCTATTCCTCTAGTTTCTGTGAATATTTTCCCTGATTTAATTTTGATAGTACTAATTGAGGAGCTCATGTTTTTAACTTTGAGATAATTAGCAAGACATTTTGCGCCATGTTGAATTTATAGAGTTTCCTCACTTTGCATTCAGTCATATTTGAGTCCTCTCACTTATTAGTTTATTATATTTCTATTTTAGAGATTTGAGTTTACAGATTGTCAGTCAAAAGTTTGAAGGTAAAAGTGGGGTTCAAGCTGTTTAAATTGAGTTTCTAGCTACTGTAGTTTTTTATTGGAGGTTTTATTTTTATTGGTCGTTATGCTAATCATTTTGCCCCTGATTGTGGCTTTCCTTGCTTCGCAAGGGGTTTTTGGTGAAATGTGTGGGGATTCATTTTCTTTGAAATAATTAACAATGGTGGAGTTTATTTCTTCTTTGGAAATTTGTTCATAGATTAGGGAGTCATTGAGGTGTCATATTCTGTCCGGGTTGTGGAGGTTTTTTACAGTAAGGTCAACAGAAGTACATGCATGGTCAGAAATAATGATGGGTTCAATTTTGGGATTGGAATAAGTGCGAGCAAGTTTTGATTAGTCAGGATATGGTCAGTCCTAAAGGGGAGCCATGTAGATTATAGGAAAGGGTGAATTCACTGCCTGTTGGGTTGAAGAGTCTCCACGTCTGGAGGTTTGTGAGCAGTGCAAATTTTTTTCATCTGCTTGTGGGATTTTCCTGTCCTAAATTTGCATGGAGATAATCTATCTCGGACTAGGTCCATTGGTAGCTTGAGGTTTCCTCCCATAAGGATGTTTGAACCGTTTGGAAGTTCATTAAGTCTTTTATTAAGGTCTACCCAAAAAGAGGAATAATCTGTTGTTGGTGCATTTACATTAACAATAAAGATCTCTTGATTAACGTTTGAGATATGAGAGATGACCCATTGACTGTCTGTATTGTGTATGGTTTGGAGTATTTTGATGCCTGCAGTTTTTGCAAATAAAGTCACAACGCCATTTTTCCTGTCAGAGGCAGGAGAGCATGACAGATCTGAGTACCAATTGTTTAATAGGTTTCTGGCAATTTCCTTATTTATTCTTGTTTCCTGAAGTAGGAGAATGCCCCCTTTAAGTTTATGATAATATTCTATAATCTTCCGTCTTTTGATGGGGTGGTTGAGCCCCTTTGTATTAAGTGACAGTATCTTAAGGGTTTGATGAAGCTTGGTACGTGATATATATTCGGCAAAACTTGGATTTACTGAAAAAGTGGATTAGCTGCTGTTAGACCTGACACATGGAGATAGTGGTTCTCTCATAGTTTTTCTCTTTTCTCTAGGCTGTTGTTGCAGATTCTCTCAAAGGGCTACTGGCCCTGGGCACTTTCTCACTGGAATCACAGTGTGAAAGTGCCGACGCCATTCTTCTAGTATCACTCATCTGAGTGTGCAACTTGCACCCTGAGGGGCTTTCCTGTGTAGGTACAGGAGCTGGCATCACTTGCCAGGGAGTGCACATTTGCCCATAAGTACCTTAATATAGTAACTGAGCCCGATAGAGCAGGCCGGTACGGGTGCTTGTGCACTTTTCCGGTGGCTTTAATGAAAGTGCCCCACATGCCCCAGCGTGTTCGCACTACCTATGAGTGCTGCTCTACCTATAAGGTAACATGGGAGAATGAGCCTTATTAAGTCAGACTGCAGTAGTGGATTGCAGGGGAGCAGCCTCATGATGTTTAGTGTTGTTGGACTCAGGATGACAAACCCCTTCTGATGATAAATGTGGTTTTGTCATCAATGCCCTAAAAATGCCACTTCCGGGAAGTGGGCATTTCCTGGTTCTGAAGTGGTTCTGGTGTTTTATAAATTTGGCGTCATTCTACGGGTCATGGGGGTAGCACACATCTGTGCATTCCCCAGGCGACCGCTATAAAGCTTAAGCATCCAGAACGACAGATCCCTGTCATTTGGGACCTGGATAGATAGATTGGGAGGAGAAGTTTTTGACACTTGGCCTCGGAGCTAGAGCATGGCCCCACAAAAGATAAAGATCTGCATTCCAGAGCGTCCTGGCGGACAGGGAGGAAATTTAGGGGAAACATTTGTGGTTCAAAGGAGAAACCTTTGAGCTAACCCCAACTTCAAGGGAACCACTGTTTTGCTATACTTCAGACTGAGAAAAGACTAACACCGGTCGTCAGGCTTCCCTCTTAAATACTTTAAACAAGCTGGAGAGGAGAATTCTAGCAACTCCCACCTCCCATACTGTAAGTTGTTGTTCAAACGCTGGCTGTACCAGGTCTGTGTTGAAAGAGCACGTTTAGAGATTGGCCACATCCCAAGGTGCGCTCCCAAGACCAGACTGTTCCCTGCGGTACCATAAATATTCTCTGGTACATCCTTATCTCTCCCTCACTCCTTCATGTTATGTCCCTGCCTTGGTGAGAAAGAGAGCGAGAGGAGCGAAAAACATATTGGAAAAATACCTGCACCATCAATATTGAAGGTGTTTGCAGCTAATCAAAGCACAAAATGGAGTCAGTGGTCAAGATGGAGCTGGGGATAAAATACAGATAGCATTACAACCACCCAGTATAACTAGGGGTACTCAACGTTTGCAGGGAGAGTAACCTATATGGCGATGTGGGACCGGTGCTGCTGGACCACTTGGGCACACTGGCAGAGGAATATGTTGTGTCCAGGAGGACAACTGTCCAAGGAGGTGTTCCGTCCTCCCCTTCCTGCTTAGAGACTGGCATGGGGCTGACTGCCTGCTGCTATGTAGCATCCCAAAGGGTAATACTTCAAGGGCAGGTAGGCTTGCCCCTTGTTCTCTGAGGAGGCCTCAGGGACATCAAAGCCCTCCTGAGAGGGACTTAAATAAACGACTGGTAATATTTGGCGATTGGTGCCCTCTGCTGCGCCTAAATCATTTGCTGAACCTCACCTAGCTGCAGCAGCGTTAGCATAGCTTAAGTATTGTGTTTGGAGACTGGAATTCCCTGGTGCGGAGCTTGTCACAGACTGCCTACACTTCAAATAGTGGCCCTTTATCGTGGGGACCACTGCACGCTGAAACGTCTTTTTGGTGTGAACAGGATCACCCATTGCGGGGCCTGCTATTATTGTTGCATTTCTCTTGTGTGAGCCTTGGCTGCATGCTCATTGTGTGCGGTGCCCTGTTCATTGTTGCAACCCTCGGAGGTGGGGATGCAGCCTGAGTTGTGTTGTCCTTGGCCTCGTATGGCATGACTGAACTTGCATCGAAGTGTGTGGCTGGGAAGTCTGTTGCGACTACAAATCCTTGTGTACTAGACAGTGTGCCTCATTCCAGAGAGATACGGAAACCAACTTCCTAGTTTGTCTGGATGGTCTAATGCGACTCAAGTCATCATGTGCTAGACGTTGCGCCACCCAGAGGGGTGCAGGATTTACATCAGGTGCAAGATTTACATTCTTTGTGGGGAGTCCGGGAGGGTCTGGTGCGTTTCAAGTCATCACGCACAAGATGGGTGCCTCTGTCCGAGGAGGTACCATGTTACGAATTGGCTTGTGAATGATTATACGGTCAGGACAACTCAGATCAGCGGACCCCTGACATTGTGGCTCCTTTTTGTGGCGGTACAGCACTGAGTACTTTTCATATGGAATCGTTATCGTCTGGGGTCACCCAAGTCTTCGTTTCCCAGCCGCAGCATCTCCTGGTACAGGAGGTGCCGGCCTAGTAACTTGTTGTGTGCATCTGGGAGTGTCAGGGGTAACTCAAGTCAGCAAGCCCCAATGGCGCCTCTCTGTTCCGGAGGTGTTGAAATTGGTAAATATTTGGTAACATTGAACTGGCTGGCTGGGCACCTCGGTGTCTAACGCCAGCCCCAGTGACCCCCCACTTGTGTTTTGCAGACCTTTGAGTGAACCTCCTGTGGGGAGGGGTCTCCTCCTCACTTGTTTACCCACTATTGTCTTTCCTTTCTCCCACTTTGACCCCGGAACCCTGAGACTTGTGACTTAGCTGCAAACAGCCCAGTAGCCAGGTTAAGGTTGATGTAATCTTTGGTTCAGCACACCATGATCTGGGATATGTACTCGCCACGGAGAGGATTTCTGGATGCAAGAATTTCCAATTGTTATAGATGTGAAGCATTACTTTTGGCTTTGATGGAATAACTGAATTCAACAATAAAATACATTGTTATAGAGAAGGAATTTTATGCTTGGTATTTGGAGAAATGACCCCATTCTAAACCGATTATTTTTTGTTTTTTTATGGCATTGGATCAGTGAAGACGGTATTTACAGCCCTGATGAAGTCGTAAGTTTGACAAAACATGTGTTGGCTCACCTGGAATATTAAGAGTAATAAGTCCATGAGTTATCAAGATTGAAATTACGACACTTGGACTAACCATTTCAAAGACTTGGGATTTAATGGAGTTTGTGCTTGACGCTGTGAACAGGAAAATTTAAACTATCTTGGTTTTATAGGAGGATGTAGGGTGGACATCCTTTCTCTTGAGCACCGTAATATTTAGATATAGGGCCTGATTACAACTTTGGAGGAGGGTGTTAATCCGTCCCAAATGTGACGGATATCCTGCCCACCGTATTACGAGTTCCATAGGATATAATGGACTCGTAATACGGCGGGTAGTATATCCGTCACATTTGGGACGGATTAACACCCTCCTCCAAAGTTGTCATCAGGCCCATAAGGTCTATAGTTAAGTGAGCACTTTTATCCTATAACTCATCTTCTGAAATTATACATTGATGTAATCTTTGTTTCGGGGAGGGGTGGGATAGCCAAAGCTGGTTAGTGGGTGAGGGGTGGTTTGAGACGCAGGGTTCTTGCATCCAGTATCCGGATATCTGGGCACCAGGAGGGAGTATACGTACAAGTGATTGTGTGTACGCGCTGGCTGATACCCATGGTGGTACAGAGTGGGTGTGCAGGAGAGAGTGCAGGTGAATGCAGAGCCAGTACCGTGGCGCTGCGGGTCACGTTTATCCTGTCAGGGAGCTCTTACAGTTGCCATTATGTCTCACTAGTGCGACTTCAGCCACAGTGCTACAAGAATGTGTTGTAAACCTTGTATGTGCATTTTGCTGCTAATGTTGGGAACCGGGGTGCACCCTGAATTTATGTGTTACACTGATTGTGGGGAATTCTAGCGTGGGTCTTGTGCCGACAACACTTGCCACCTTACGTGGATGCAGGGAGGGAATGCACCGTTTTCCTCATTTATACGTACAGTAGTAGTGTCTAACACAGCTGGCCCTCATATCGTGACTACCATTGCAAATTGGGGCATAGGCCCAGAGTTACTGTATACCCACCCTGTGTTGACAATGTGTGTGTTGAATGCAATAGTTTTATAAATATAATGTGTGTGAAGTTTCTTTGTGCCACGCAGCCTGGTTGTGGCAGGGAAGTGCTGTGTTTTTGCTTTACACATTGCCTATGTGATAAGCATGATTGCTCTGTGCCATGTTGCCCAAGGGTGACCACAGCTTATACGGTTAGTGTAATTACCTACCCCTGATGGGAGTGGCGGGTTCTGCCTACATAGGATCTTGCCTAAGCCAATCATAATGTGCCACCTCCAATAGCTCCTTTATATTGGATGATAATATCCTTTACATATGACTAGACATGATTTATGGCATGATGCGTTTGGTACATTTTGGGTTTGCTGGAAAAGCAGTGGGTAGTAGCCTTAATCTCAGTGATGAAATATGACAGTTAGTGTTGAACCTCATTGTTTCCTGTATGAGGGGGTCCCATCATTAAGGGGAGAGGGGATATGTGACAGGGAGAAAGGTGTAGAAATTGAAATGAAAGAGCAAAAGGAAAATGTAAGGTCAGAATCCAATTTCCCATCCCAAGATGGAAGATGGGGCCAGTGATACCACTTGAATGCTCTGCGAGAGCTGAAAGAGAGAAGACAGTGATAAATCTTGATCAAAAAGTAGAGTGGTTATTGGTGCTATTACAGATGGTGGTAATTCCAACTTTGAGAAAGTACCGGTAAGTTAGAAGGCTTTATATGACCATGATCAAGGCAATCATTAAATTGTTTGTCACATTAAACATTCAAGGTGAATCATGCATTCAAATAGAACAATACCATACAATGTACACTACATCATTTAAGCATTATTGAGAAAATTGTCAAAGAGGCTTTGTATTGCAGTTAAAGTCTATCTATAACATTTATACTTGTCCTGTATACAACTGTAGATACAAGATGTGACTAATGAGTTAGTCATGGGTGGGTGTGTAGAGTGGAGGGTAAAATTTAATGACTTTAAATGTTAACTTTATGTGAGGGTCTGTAGATGGTATTGTGAAAATTAAGGCAATGTTGATTAGTTAAATTAGGTAAAACACCCTAATCTCATTGAGTCGAGCTGAGAGTATATGCTAAGGTAACTTTGGTTAGTGTCTATTGCGCTGGTTAGGTATTTATGATGAATGAGATAGTGTAGGAGGGTGTATGTTTAGAAATATAAGTGTTGTAGAAAGATGTTCTTGTAAAGGAACTGTGAGGGTGATGGAGAGGTCAAAATCTGGAAGACGAATTCAGCTGCTATTAGGCTGTGAATCAGGTTAGGATAGCTGAGCAAATTCTCTGATACAGGTTGTTTAGGTATGAATCAGATACATGGTATATGAGTGGGGAGAAATTAAGCTGACTGTATAAGAGAGGAATGCATGTATTAGCTTAGTTTGAAGCAACCAAACATATCAATCAGAGAACAGATATTTAAGATATCTAGAAGTCATCACATCCATGTATTGAAGTGACAATCGTATCTATCTTGGTGACGGTTGTGAGAAAAGTTCAGAGTGTCACTGAGCTGTTTGTTCAAGTAATCATCTCTTGTTGCTGGAGATTCTCTATGTATGATTGTAAGACAGAAGGGTCATCAAAAACAGAGTTTTTCGCCCATTGGTGATTCTGAATCTGTTAGGACCATTGCAATGCTAAGAAACCTTTCCTTCTAAATACTAGTTCTTTGGCAAGATCTTGGGAAATTCCGATTTTATTGTCATTCCAGAGGAGTGACTTGATTTTTCTCATATGTAATAAGATTTCTTCTGAGTCCTGGAATCTGAGTGGTCTGAAGATGAGTGCTCTTGGTGTTTTGGAGCCCGGGATTGGCCTGGTTGGAACTTTGTGCGCTCTCTCGATTTTGAATGGTCTCTCGAATTTGATACCCAGATTATGAGGAATCCTTGGTTCAAGAAAAAAGATACATGATGGCTCATGTTCTTCGGCTCCTTCCCGCAGGAGGGATATTCTTAGGTTTCCTCTTCTATGCCTGTTTTCAAGGTTGGTTATGGTTGTAATGAGCGTTCTTATCTCCTTAGCAGTAGTTTGTTTTGAATTTTTGGAATTGCGGCTTTCATCCTTTAGCATGCTGATTCTTGATTCTGCCTCAGAAGTTTGGATGGAAAGTTACTTAAGTTCATTCTGCATGGTTGAGATTTCCATTTGCATAAGTTTGCTATTCATCTTAGTACTTTGTGCCAGTTCTTGCAGGGAGAAGAGATTGCAGAGGATCAAGGTCCATTTTGTCATTGATATACAGGACTTGTTTTGATTTGACCGGTGATTCAATGATGGGAGGATCTTGTTTGGCCCTTTTTAGGGATACCATTTTCTCTTTGTAGTATTTCCCTTCTTTATCTTGAAACTCCTTGTCTGCCATTATAGAAATACAGAGATGTTGTTTGGGTACAAGATTTAGGATGTGAAGTGTCACTTCAGATTCATTGTTATTTGTTTCTCACAAGGAATTGAAGGAGATCACATGGGCTATAAGTCAGTGTATAAAGCTTCTGCCCTTTGTCCGATCTAACTTAGATCTGGAGACAAGTTAGCACAATCAAGTAGTTCAGTTAGTATATTTCCTGTGATTGTGCAACACCAAGATCAAAACAAAGTGTGACAAGGCCAGAAATATTGAGATGCAGTACACCCCTGTAGTTTATATGGATTCTGAATAGTGGCCCCAGGAGAGCACATGACACAGCGTTGTACTTGACCTATAGCATACATGCATATTTGTTGACAGAGTTATTAGCACGTTCCTATGTTGACTCTGCTCACCAGAGTTGAGATCAATGGGGCCTTATTTAATTAGTGCAATGATGGACGCGTAAACTGCTTCCTTGATGTGACTGATATGTCCGCCGGGCCTTTCATTGCTGAATAGAAACACTCAGTTGGCGTCACAAGGGTTGTGGGCGCGAGGGGAGTGAGGCGCTAAGTGATCGGTTTACCTCGATATTGTCCCAGATAAGTTATAGATCTGTAACGGTGATATTTCGTTGAATGCGTATGGGGCAGTGCTCACAATGTGTCCCGTTTCGTGCCCCGGCCCAGAATCGGGGCCCTGATGGGAGGCCGAGTCAAAAATTCAGTAGGTTGAGACTGAGTCAGAGGTCTAGTCTGAGAAACACTATATGGGTAAGATGTGCTATCGAATTGCCAAGTCAGTGGTTTTCATATTGGGTCCCCTCATACTGATGTTATAACAGGGTAGTTGCCGCCGATAATGGGAGCTGTGCACAGTGGTTACGCAGGGGTTGCGGAGCTGGCGGCCTTCTGTGCGGGCTATTGTTGAAAGAGATGCGGTTGATGCGGGGGTAGGCGCTTTACCTTAGTCTTAGTCCTTAGGTGATTCGGAGGTCCAGCTGCCTTGGAGCGATCAGCGCTACTGGGTGCTGAGGCAATCCGCACCTCATGATGCTGCAGTCGACATATTCTCTCGGCCGGTCCGGTTGAGGTTTCCTGGTGTTGCCGGAAAGTCAGTGAAAACATGAGGTCTCGGGATCACATCGCTCCATATGGAGTGTAGAGAGTAATCTGAATTCAGACTCACCTCGATGGGTTGCGGTAGAGGTGGATGATGGGAGTGTACCGCTCAAACTCTCCCCTGGTTGTCAGAGCTCTCGGTGAAGTGTCCATCTTTGCTGGGCTTCAAGCCACGCCTCATGCCTTCTAAATTTCTATATTTCATTTCAGTACAGGTAAACGTATTTTAATGGATACATGCTGATGCTGTGCAGTGGAATATTTTAGGATGTCTTGAAGAGTGATAAAGTGTTCATGGCATATATTTGGAAAATATGTTCATAGTAAATCGTAATAGTCTGTGAGTCATGTTGTTTGCTGTTTCATTTGCAATCCATCAGATGCAAGAATGTATTTGCTATTTGCCAAGGATTTATGAGAATGAAAAAAGGTGCAGTATTATCATTTATTCCACTTAGGTTTAGTAACTGAATTTAACGGCTTGTAGTGTGTTTTTTAATCATCCCTGTGCTTTGGAGAGCCATATTTCTGCCTGAACAAATCATTGCCTGCTTCGACACAAGACTCTTTTCCATAATGGCGTAGTTGCCAAATTGACCGTTTGCTGGAATAACTCGCTGTATATCATTAAGCAGACTTCTGAGGATGAATTAACCTAGCTACAATTTGTACTCCATAATTACAGTGTTTTGTGCGGCTTGACAAGGGTTTCGTGTGGATACTACGACTGTAAAACCCTCTTCAGATATAGACTGCTAGAATCCTCTCACCAAAATATCTTCCTAGAATTTTTAAATGTCATAGTTTTACTATAATTTACCATACAGTATGCAGTATTATACTGAACGTGTATTTGTATATTAAGAAGAAGTAACTGTATTAAATAATTCAGAACTTTCCAATGTTGATATTAGGTAGAAGTATAATTATCTTGATCTGGATCGTATTCTTAAATCCAGCCATTTTCACTTCTCAAGTATTTTAGGAATGGGCTGATTCAGAGCTAGAGTCCTTACATACCTAGAGGCAAGTGCTTGAGAGCAGGCTCATCCATGTGTGAGGAGGTACTTATGTAAAGTGGACTTTATGGTACCCTGTTTTGATCTGTATTTTTGCCACAGGTGGTTTAGCAGCCATTTTTGTTTTATTAAATACTATTGTCAGATCCTCTGGCAAATGGTAACTGGACACCACCAAAAGTCTTGCAGTTGATTCATTGAATAGTTTGGGAAGTTTCGGAAAACAATGTGCAGCAATGCAAAAATGTGATTTCTGTTGAGTTTGGGAGTTTACATTTTCAATATATTTCACAAAGAAATAGTGTACAGGCACCACATCTAGTTTTTATCAGCAGGCTCGCATTCCCTAAATGTCATCTCTAGGCGAAAAATGCAGGAAACGTTGGGTATTTGACAAAGCTATTCCAACTCTACCATTGCAAAAAATGACCTACATGTGGAAAATGATGTAGATTAATTCAGGAAATCAAAATGCTGTCTTCACCCTCGACCACATATTGCTCTTTTCACCACGTACAGCCTGTTTCTTCGCAGTAGATGCTGCGGTTGTTCGTTCTAGGAGGTTATTAGACTTTTTGTGCATTTCATTTTTTTGTGTATTATTGACCATGCAGAATGTGGATTTACTCTTAATTTCATATGCACACACTGATAGACTACTAATAATGCAGTTGAAACAATGTGGCTACCGCATTTAGGCATGTGATTTTCTGTCTTACGTTAACTAGGCGTCAGTTTAGGCCCATTCCCTATATTATTCTAAATTAATGTCTCCTCTTGTGCACTGTTCATTATTTGTGCAGCACGTGGTCAAGCAGTCATGTTTGTTTATTTCTATTGACATTGTTTTTGCTGTTCTCAATAATAATGTTCCAGCACTGTCACAATAATGTAAGGTTTCAAGGTCCTTCCACTCGCTCCCTGTACCCTGTTCATTCAGAATAGTTCACTGTTGTTCATGTACTACTGTGGCCTGCCTTCTCTGGATGTCGTTAGCATACAATGGGCAGAAACAGTATTAATGTAGTGGGATAGTGCATATGTGCTAACACAGTATGAGGTTTTATAAAGTTATGCTGTGGTTTGCATAGAATGTGACACTTTTGCTCACACCATGATGATTTTACAGTTTTAATGATTTACTATGTGAAAAATGAGTATATAAACCACTCTTTTTGAGGACGAGCCAGAACTTTCTTGAGAACTTTCCAGAATGTATTTCACCACTGATTTTGCTGCTTTGGAACTTAAATTTGCTCTGATTCTGCACTTTAATTTTATACCCCTAGGTTCTCATTTGAGGTGCAATTTTTAGGTCGGGCGCGCAAGCACTTTGACCTGCTGTAAGTATTGTGGGTTTTTAACCATGCCCACCTCACCCCCATCACTTTCATTTGTTCATGGGTTTACCTTTCAAAAATCACTTGATGTCACTGGTACGTTTGTCCTGCCTGGTGGCCATTTGGTTACCGCCTTGGACATCGACCCTGTTGCAGGGATAATTGCACAATTACAGATATAGTTCAGCATGGATGAACAACTTTTTATGGTTGAGCCTGTGAGTGCTTGCACATGTGTCTCGTATGCAAGACGCTGTTGTTTTCAGTCAAGGCCTTGGATCCCGCCTGTCTCTCACCATTTGTTGGTTTACAGGCTCATAATTTGGCAAGGCATGAGTGGCAGCATTTCCGTTCCTCTGTGTGGAGCAGGGATCAAGCACTAATTGATTTCAACTTAATTAGTGCCCGTCTGCTGCTCCTGACGTGATCAAGGTACTGTAACTTCCGGTGCCCCGCAAACGGAAGGCTTGTGACTGGCAAAATCGTGCCTGACAGGACAAACAAAATTAATAAATTTTATTTTTTAAAGCTAACTTTATTTATTTTTTAAGTCGTCTTTTCACCAGTTTCTACTCATGTTTTGTTTTTGTTTTTGCTCGCGGGCCTGTTCTCAAAAGATGACAATTAACTTATTCGAAATATGAGAGACCTATGGCATTACAAATACCTGTATTCACATGGCGCACCTATCCTGGTTGCACCGTGTTTGATTTCACTGTGAACTACTTCCATTGTTCCAGTGTAATTGCTGAATTGTGTTAATGTGCGTTTTTTGGCTGTACACAGTCCTGCTTGAATGCGCTACATAGTATATGTAATGCGAGGTACCTGGTAAATGTAGAGTCCAGAAAGTAAGCTCCGATCCCTGGTGTGTGCACCGATCGCTGGTGTGTGCACCAAGCCCGTGCAACTTTATTGTCTCACATGGGCGTACTCTAAATACATTACCCGTTGTACATTCTCACGGTTGTTCATATCAGCGCTGCAAAGTTCGATATACAAAGTTAACTCTCTAGATATAATGCTATGCGGGTTTCTTGTCCAGCGGCTTCTGCTGCTCTAAGGCTACGTTTAGAAGTTTCCCTATGTCACGTGGTTCAGTCTTTCACTTTTATGTTTAAGAAGAATATCTGGCATCCCCTTTAGCATATTTCTCTGTGTTTAAGTATTTTATTGCTTTTTGTTAACTTCGCAGAAATATACTTTAATTACATTTCACATCGCTGCTTTATGCCGTAAAGTGACCGCATTTGGAGAGGGCACCTTCACCCTACAGGCAAGCCTCTACAGTACATTCGGCATCTCTCATCTTGTAGGCCCAAAAGGTTGAGGGGCATGATTGAGCACTAAATTATGAAATAGTCCTAGTACCACTGCAATTGTGACCAGAAATTGTGATCAAAGGCGATCTTACTTCGCTAATATTCATGTTAGGCATTCTACATTTCTATTATTTTTGTTGCAAGACCATTCCTTTACAGCCATAGGTAATCTTTACCAGATTCCTAAGGCCAACCATCCAGATCGGAGCCTCCCTTCACCAATCCAATTACAACGATACTTACCAAATTACCAATTTGGCATCTTCCAAACGATATATACATAGAATAGAATGGTAGTTCAAGCACTTTTAATAAACCTATTGAAAAAGGCCACGACATTTACATTTTAAGCTTTGGTACTTCCACTGTTTTCTAACTATTGGTGGGTTAAAAAAAATGAAAACTTAGATTTTTATCCTTATGACATATAACATTCGTTTATGCACTTTAAGACATGCAAGAACATTATTTTTTGTGGTCTCTAAAACTTGTCTTGTGTTCCGATAGGATTTTGTTTCCTTGCTTTGTAATGTTTGCACCTGGAACTCGACGACTTTTATGGACATTCCAGAACACACCTGGAAACTCAAAATCTTACACTAAGCACGGCTACTAGATTTGTATTCACAGTTATTATAGGCCATAATGCATTGTTGGAAGGAATGGCTGTGATGCTTTCCAATTCAGATTCCGCCAAGTCAGACCATGCAGAGTAGCGCCATACAAATGCACAATGCAGTAACGTCCTTTATGTGAATCGGCGTGCTGCAGAGAAAGGGAAGGGACTGTCCTAGGGGATTCTTGTGAATTCTACTGAGAAATTGAAAGGACTGGGTCAAAGATTTCACTTAATATGCTATATTAATGACATTAATTGAGTAGCAGGCGTGCTCTTACCCCTTCGGTAAGTATCAGGCGGTGGCTTAATACATCCTATTGTGTGTTTTTCCCTGTCCTGTGAAACAAACTCACTCTGGCCATCTTCAATAAATGTTGTTGTACCTTGTACATGTGATAACTTAGTTCGGTGGACTTAATGGGTCCCAGTAAGCTGCTGCACATGTTTTCTTATTTCTAAAATGCTCCTCAGAGATCACCTTTACCATCCTACTATATTATGAAAATTGTGCTTCATTTGAGAGGCTGGAGCACGTACGCGATTTGCTACTGCCTCCATGTAAATGTCCCTTTACCCTTTCCTTGGACTTTAGTGCAGCAGCTGCACAATCCATTATACTATCTTTCCCATCTATCAAGACTTGAAATTTGACCTCTCTTCATATACCTCAATTTTATTATTGATGATGCATCATCCCTCTCTAAAGGAGCCTCGCAACAGTAAAATACAGTCAGTTGTGGGGGACACCTAGTTTGTGGGGATAGTCCATGTAACCAATCAATAAAAATAAAAAAATTGAATAGGTATGCCTGTGAGAGACCATTTGCAAATATTCTTTATAAAATTCCACGGAGCTCTAGCACCAATTTCTTATTACATAACACATTTTAATTGAAAAACACGTGCAGTGAGGCCATACATTCGCCGTCGAGCAGCAGCCTACATTTACTCTGGTGTGTTTTTTTTAGGTCGAGCGTGCAAGCACTTTGACCTGTTCTAAGACTTTTAACTGCACCCACTGCTCTCCCATCACATTTACTCGTCCGTGGGCTTGCCTTTCAAAAATCCTTTGTTATCATTGGTAAATACTTTGCACCTCCTCGGGCGGTTTTGTTACGGCCTTAGACACCGACCCTGTTACATGGATAATTACTCATTTGCCGATACGTTTGACTGCGTGTGAGCTTCTTTTTTACTTTGTGTGTCTCCTTCCCACTCATGCTCATGATGGCCATGGCGCTTTGAATCGGCTCCCTTACGTCCACTGTTTTAGTTTTCATTTTCAATTTATGTGGCAAGAAAATTCCAGTTAGGAATTTACAACACCAATCGCTCCAACTCAAGCAAAAGCGAGATCTATTGCATTGCAAATGCTAGTTTCTTTTGTCCGCGCTTCGTGGCTGCCATGGCGCTCACAGCGCGAACTTGATCGGTGATATAGTTTTTACATTGTATGCACTTTAATCTGCTTAGTACACGTTCTTTGAAACAGGCATATTAACCTTGTGCGCCACCTTATGATGACTCCCAGCTTCCACTAGTTTAAAAAAGACAACGCTACAATTGTAGGTACACATTAGCCAGAACGCAGCCGCGGGGCTGGCTGTAAATTATTTCAAAAAGACAATTAAAATCCGCCCGCAGCCTGCAATGAAGTAACATGACAGTTGCTCACACATGCCCTCAGTCTCAATCAGTTATACGTCAGTAACAGAAATTTCTACTATAATAAGTAGCCTTCACAGCCTGGCCACAGCCTGGCCTTGCTGTATTATTTCACAAATACACCAGATACAACTATACAGAGGGGATTAATATATATATAATCTTTTATATCTTAGTGAAATTATCATTTAATCACTGGAAGAATTTACTTCTTTTCCTTCTTTTTATTATTTAGAGTTTGTCTCTGTCTCACTCTCTTGATTTATGACATAAAACATAAAAACACATATCTTATTTACAGACAATGAATACAAACATCTACACATATAACTATAAACATCTTTGTCCACAATACATATGCCACTTAGCATTTAAAGTTCTGAGAAGTCTTCAGAAACTGCCCATAGGGTAAATGTTCTTTTAAATTACCTGGATAGTAGCTGGAAAAATTTAGTAAAGTATTTCTGTCTGTGGGTTTCTTATGTAGGTTAACCTCAATTCACCTCTCTTTTCACTGAATTCATAAGTCTAGAAAATTGATTCATCTTAGATCTGATGTCATTGTAAATTTTAGATTATTTCACAAAGACATGATGATTTCACTATAAAAATACGACCACCGCCTCTGGCGGACCACCCACAGCGCAAATAACATGAGTAACATGAGCGACGGTGTGACTGTCAGTCAGTTATGCAGCACATGGGTCAGACAGTTTAACACAACAATGGCAGTCATAGTACTGTTTTATTTACATTTGTATTTCGTGTCTCAGGCCCTTACTTCATCATCACTGCCTGGGCAGAGAAGCCCGGCTACCGGCGCCGCACCCTGTGTAAGGCACGTTTTTAAAGATACTTACAAATGCATTTACAAAGGAGTTTTGACACGGAGAGCCGGAGTGAAAAATCAATGACCAAAGGTCTATTTATTTTTGCTGCAGCAAAAGAGGACAGATTTACAACTGGCATCCCTGGCCCGAAGTAAAGTGTGCCAGGATGGAGCGTTTAACAGTGATATTTATAATCATACATCAAAGGATACATAAAGTATGTAAATAATTATATACGTCATACAGATATTTTAAGGAGGTAATCAGTTTCCACACACCGGCTCCATTCCCTGCTTTGTCCTCGACTCCCTTCTGGAGCTGCCTGACTTCCCACATTCTTGAGACCCTTCAAAGGATTGCGTGATTCAAAGGTATAGATATCCGCCTTTCCCTCCCCAAAATACAACAGCTGAGGTCAGTTAGTTATTTTTACCACATGATTATAATGAGTAACGTGCCCCAGCTAGGGAAAGAAACCAGCTGCCAGCCTGTGGTGTGGAGCCAGGCTTATTTTACTTAAACAAATATACATAAGATAACATATGTGATAGGCAGTGCGTTCAGAGAGAGAAAACTCAAACTACACGTGTTAAAGGAAAAGGAGCAATACAAAATGGATTCTTACAATCGACCCTTTTTGAGTTTTTTTCCTCCCTGAACATAACCAACGTTTTGAAAGGAGTTCTAAATTTCCTCATATATGTTGAATTTTACTCCTACTTCCTTGGAACTGCCATTCATAGGGACATAAACAACCAATGGGTATGAGAAACCAGTATCTGTAGTGAGAATAGTGGGATCAATAGCCATTAGGGAATTTATCTCTTCTCTCTGCATCATAGCTCGATTGGTTTCTTGTATTTTAACTGGAGGAAATTTTCACAATTTTAAACAGGAACAGAAAGCAGGTAAGCACTGTACTAACAGACAGCTTAATATAATAGCTATTATTATAAAAAGTATGTCTTTAAACAACCAGCCCCACCCGCCAAGCCAAGACCATAACCATGATAAACTTAAATTGCCTCCTTCATATTGGCCCCCCTTTTCAAATACCTGTACTGCTTCTTTTATTTTCCCAATATCCAATTCTATCTCTGATGATTTGTTGACAAAGTAGCAGCATTTTTGCTGGTACTGATGTTGGATTAAAACACATACTCCTCCTCGTTGTACCGTAATCAAATCTAGAGCAAGACGATTTTGTATCGCCAATTGGGCTGCAGAGTTTATTTCTAGCTGTACACTCCCTATGGCCTCCCTGGTGGCATTAAATGCAATGGTTAATTCAGCAGACATGTTCATCATTGCCAGCTGTAAGTCGATAATTGCAAATCCTGGATTAAGAACATGTAGTACTTGAAATACCCAGTTCTTTCGTTCCTCCAATATGGGCGTCCCTAGTTTGTACCTATGAGCAAAACTCCCATGTTAAGGGGCTGGGAAGATGATATATTTGATATCACAGTAATGTTGGGTGCCAAATATGCCAGTGAACATATCCCTTCCCAGTTTAGAGGGAGTACTTTATATGCAGTTCTTCCACATACAAAATACATGCCTCCATGGATTTGTGAATTTATAATACTGTATTTTATTCGGGGCAAACCCACACCCTCGGGTGTGTCATGCGCAGAACTATTACAATACTTGTAATCCGCCCAAATTTCATTTAGCAATGATACATTTGCCCAGGGTGCAACATAAGAACATCTAGCCGTCCAGAGGGGGCCAAGGAAAACCCGGGACAATATTACAGGTGAATTCTTCCCATTTCTATCTCGTTCTCTAGAGGGATCATATAACAATCCTTCTGGATCTACCAGAACGTCATTTCCTTCCACCGTCAGGTTCCAATAATTTACAGTGTAATTTTGCTGAGTTCCTTTAATTAATGCAGTCCAATTCCTGTCTATTTTCTCCTCTCCTTCAAGATCCCAATTCCCTGTTTTAATATCAAATAACAAAGTGTAAACACATTGTTCAGGTGGGATCTTCCCCATGTATTTTGCCTCTGGGTTTTGCCCGTAAAAATAAGTACCAAAATATATGGGAAACATTTTAAGTGTGGCATTCTCTCCAGGAATCGGGGAAAGCTTGTATTCTGCCTGGGTATTAGGGAGCAAAACACACCTAGGGTACCACTGATATTCTCGTTGGTCACATCTCCAAGTGGTATTTGGTACAAGACACACTTCCCCTCTTTCATATTCGCTTGGTGATACTGGTACTTCATAAAGGCCTATAGGGTCCTCAGGGTGTCTAGACAAGTGCCGGCAAATCCAGCAGTCAGTGAGACTTAATGTCTCAGCCAACTTTCCATGAACCTTTATCAATGGATGTAAAGTGGGATTTTGCAACAATGATGCAACACCGCTGGACATTATACATATTAACATGAGGGTCACTAGGTACTTCATTGTTGTTTTGTAGAAATAGTTATAAGACCACTCTTCTCTATTCTCTCGAGGGATATTTGTCCTGCCAAATGGATATATTTTCATAATTTTATTCTACTCTCCTCCTTGTTCCTACAACCTTTCTATGGTGCCGTTTTACTCGTCTCAGCCACCTATGTGTGTTCAAAAATATACCCACACAATTACCAAATATGCAAATGCTAAATATTGAGACCACTATACTAATAATCATATATGTATATATACAAATAAGCGAGTTTCCTTCAATGTTCACAACCCACTAGAGTTCAGCAACGCCGTGCTTCCCACTCTAGCAGTTCGGCTTCACTAGTTGGTCCATGAACTAGTTTTTCGAATACTGGACAATAGGTGTTGGCTTGATCCTAGGTCCCTTGACCACTCCTTGTCGAGTTTTTACTCCTGAAGAGAACTCAACTCCCAGTGAGTAAGTCGCGATACTTCAAAGTTCGTCTTCAGTATAGTTTGTCAGTTTTGTTCAGTGTTTCAGCAAAATGAGGGCAGAGGCCAGCAATTGAAATCAGATTGGTGGTGTGCTGGGTACTTAACAGAAAAAGGCACCTTCTTTACCGCTGGGACTACAAACCGCACCAACCCTAATGACTGGCCGCTTCCGTAGAACTGGTACTTGGTTTTTCTCGCCAGTCACAGAACTGTTAACCCCACTTACACACTTTCTTATCACAGATAATATCGTTGCACAAGCTGCATCCCACTATGCTTGTGTTCTCGTTGAGACAGTTGTTCTGACCAATGTTCTGGTGTCGTTGCACAGGCTATTCACCCGTGTTCTTGTTCATGCTGAAGTTTTAGTCATCACAATAATTTAAAACCTCGTCGTCCAAGGTGTGCGTGACAACAGTGAGGATAGCTCATTTTAATGCTGGTACATCTGGGGCATCGGAAATGCCTGTGGCGGTGAAAGCGGGGAACTGTATTTCATGAAGGCAAGCGTACCGTATTCTGCTGAGCAAAGGATTCCTTTCAGAAAATACCTCAGTTTGCAGTTCCAGGCTGGGAGCTATCAGGGTGATGTAAATGTAGCTTTTCGTAGGGGTCACCACTTTACGCACCTTCAGAATTATGTTCATTTGGGTGGGCGAGGACGCAGATTGTATTGAGGAGTTTGTTGATCTTCAAACAGCAAACCTTCGTCACTGGGTTGCTGTGTCACCTCAGGAGCAGAAATGGTAGTACTTGAATCATGTGGAGGTGTTTCCTGTCTCCCTACTTTTCTGTAATCAGGAGAAAACGGTAGTTCTGCTGCTGGAGTAGATTGCAGTGGAATTGGTGCACGCTTACAATGGCTAGCATGTATCCAGTTTTTCCTTCCTTCTACTTTCACTGCTGTCTGTGTTGCAAGCAGTACCTGGGCTGGCCCCCGCCACCTGGGCTGAAGACTGTTGGTTCTTTGAAAGTTCTTTGTCTTAAGCCAATCCCCCGGCTTGAAAGGGTGACCAGGGCCTTCGAGAGGAGTCGGTAGGCTGGCCTTGACCTGTTGGTGGATCAAACGCAAATCTTTAGTCAATTGTTTACAATAGTCTACAAACAAAGGATATTGTACTTCAGAAAGCTTCTTTGGTCATGGTACCCCCCCCGATATTGGCTGGCCTTCCCATGACTATTTCGTAGGGGGATAATCGTGACTTGCTACTGGCAATCATCCTATTGGCCATTAATGCCAGGGGCAAAGCATCTGCCCATTTTAAATTGGTCCCCGCACAAATCTTAGCTATTTTGCTCTTCAAAGTGTAATTATACCTTTCTACAAGGCCCGCTGATTGTGGGTGATTTGCAGCATGAAATCGTTGTTTGATGTTAAGGGCGGTACAGACTTTTCCCATTACCTCATTAGCAAAATGACAGCCATTGTCACTCCAGACTAATCTTGGTAATCCGTATCTAGGGAAGTACTCTTTGAGTAATATCTTGGTGGTAGAGAGGGCACCATTGTCTTTTAATGGGTAGGCCTCTATCCATTTTGAAAAACATACATACTACCACTAACACGTATTTCAGTTTGTTGCATGGTTCCATGTGGATAAAATCCATCTGTATAGCCTCAAAGAGGAGGTCAGGAGGGGCAAAATGGCCAGGGGGCATAGGAGTCCCTTTTCCTGCATTGTGCACTGCACACACCATACAACTTTTGACCAGGTTATTAGCAGCTTTGGATATCATGGGATTACTCCAAACGTGGTCCAAAGTTGTCTTGAAGCCTTGGGCACTGATGTGTGCATGACTGTGGGCCATAGTGACCACAGCGTGTACATAACAATTAGGTAACATCCATCTTCTTCTGTCTGTGTCATCTGTGTAACAACCCTCACTGTCTGGTCTACCGTTCTTCTCCCACTGTTCCCTTTCCTCTGCTGTTGCTTCTGCTTGAATATCTCTCACACACTGCAAGGTATTTTCTAATACTTCATTCTTGGGCTCCCCCCGATACTACTCTCAACGTATGCATTATCAAATGCTGCTTGTGCTGTTGCTTTCGCAGTAGAATCTGCAAAAGCATTTCCTCGTCCTATATCATCAGTAATTTTCTTGTGGGCACTACACTTAATGATTGCGACCTGACGGGGCAAGCCGCGAGCATTAAAAAGTGCCACAATCAAGTTGCCATGCTGAATGGTAGTGCCATGTGACGTGATAAAGCCTCTATTCGCCCAGAGTCGCCCAAAATTATGAGCTACTCCAAACGCATACTGGCTATCATTGTAGATATTAACACTAAGATGTTCACTTATTTCACAAGCTCTGGTGAGGGCAATTAATTCTGCAGCCTGTGCCGAATTTTGCGTGATTCTGCGAGACTCAACCACTGTTTTTAATGTGGTGACGGCATAGGCTGCAGTGGTTGTACTGTCTGGTAACTTGAAGCAAGACCCATCTACAAACAGCTCTCCCTGTGGGTCAGATAGGGGAGTATCTGTCAAGTCTACCCGTACCTTGGTTTCTTCCTCAGTGGCAAAAATGCAATTATGATCGAATTCCACATTGTCCTGAGGGAGGGGTAGTAACATAGCTGGGTTCAAGACATTGCACCGCTTCAAAGTAATATTTGGACTGAACAATGTTAATTCATAACCCGTTAGACGAGCACTGGTGAGGTGCTGCGTCTGTGTCTTGTTTAACAAAATATCAACTGCATGAGGAACCATCACAGTGAGTGGATTTCCACCAACAAACCCTTCACTTTGTTTCACCACAGCAGCTGCAGAAGCCACTCCTCTAAGACAAGTAGGCAAAGCTTGCGCCACAGTGTCCAAGGTGGAAGAGAAGTATGCACAAGGGCGTTGTCTCCCACCTTGATCCTGTGTCAAAACGGACAATGTACAGCCATGCTTTTCATGCACAAATAAAACAAATGGTTTGCTGTAATCCGGATTACCCAATACAGGAGCAGAGCACATCGCCTTTTTTAATTCCTGAAAAGCCTCCTCACATCTATCAGTTCAAGGTACAGGAGAGGGCACATCTGAAAGTGTCCGAGCAATCAATGGTTTTGCTATAAGTGAAAAATGAAAAATTTGAAATCCACTGTCTACAAAAGGATGTAAATCCCAAAAATGCTCGGACTTCAGAAGGGGTGTGTGGTGCAGTCATTGTATGAACCAGTTTTATTCTGTCTGGATGTAATCTCCTTCCCTCCTTAGAGAGAAGGTGTCCTAGATAGGTGACCTCCTCTCTACAATACTGTAATTTTGGGAGGGAGACCTTATGGCCCAGGGATGCTAAATGATGTAATAATGCAACAGTATCAGTCTTACATTGTGTCATGGAATCTGAGGCAATTAAAATATCGTCAATGTACTGCAACAGTGCAGAGCCTGAAGGTGGATTGAATTGGTCTAGTTGACGTTTAAGACATTGACTATATACACTCCGGGACTCCACAAACCCTTGAGGAATTCTTGTCATTGCGAAAGATCTACCAAAAATTGCAAAGCTGAACAAATATTGGCTTTCTTCGGCTATTGGAATACTGAAGAACGCATTCTTCAAATCGATGATGGAGAAATAACACGCAGAGGGTGGGACCATGGTGAAAAGACTATTCATGTCTGGGACCACAGGAAACTGGGGAATGACTATTTTATTTATTTCTCGGAGATCAATAACTAATCGATATACCGTGTTATCAGTAACTGATTGCTCAACATCTGATCTATTAGCATCATTTTGTTTCTTGACAACAGGAAGAATTGGACTGTTACAGGGGCTGCTCACTATTTCCTTTATTACACCTGCATGCACAAGATCAGAAATGACTGCCTTGACCCCTTTTTCGCTTGCTTTAGGTAATTTGTATTGAAGAACACGAGGTAACCGGGCACCTGGTTTGATTTTTATTACAATAGGGTCGATATCCATAATGCCTACATCATTTTTGCTTTTGGCCCATAAGCGAGGGTCTATTTCTGCTAGCTCTGGGGGTAAGTCGTATTCCTGTGAGAACATGTACCGGGTAAGGGCAACACTATCCATAGTTACATAGACACCATCCATTGAACAGTGAATAACTGCATTTAATTTCTTTAACATATCTAATGCAAACAAGTTTTCATTGCAACCTGAGGTTAAAGAGAGTGGCATGTGTACTGTAAATGGTCCTACAGTTACTCTCATAGGTGCTGAGATGGGGCTCACCACGGGGATCCCAGAAATCCCAATTGATGTGGTATGAAGCCCAGACATGGGAGCCCCGGGGACTGCAGAATGTGCAATAGATGTTCTAGTGGCACCAGTATCTAGGAGAAACTTATGGCCCTCTCCTTCGATTTTTACATCGATATAGGGACCACTCTGATCTACAGGAATACTTACTCGCCCCTGGCCCTGTCTGTGGCTGTCCTAATAATTGTAGGATTCAGAAAAGGAATCATCAGTATAATATTGTCGTTCAAATGCATTGTCAAAAATATTAGTGTTATGCGGGACCTGGTTTCCATTCTGCAAATTCTGACCATTTCTACCTCTTCCTCGCCCTTGTGTATTACCTGAAGCGTTCCCTCTCTCAAGTGACATACTTTGCCTTCATTCCAGTAATGGGCAAGTATCACGCCAATGGCCATCTTGTTTACTGTAGGCACATTGGTTGATATTCAATCGGTGGTCTTGGGGTGGTGCAGATGCACCTCGCCCTCGACCCCTTCCCCGTCCCCTTGGTGGGCCACCCCTTGGCTGAGGGGTTGTGTCCCGCTGGGGATATGCCTGCTGCAATAGTACCTTTTTCTTCAATTCTTTTACTGACTTCTCATTCTTTTCTAATTCTTCCTTATACCTGCTCTCATAATATTGTGCCATCTGTAAAATCACTGCCTGTCCCTTCGTCATCCACGAACTCTCTGTTGCTTTTAATTTTTGTGATATTTCAGGTAGAAGGCCATTAACAAAGCGTTCCACAAATAGCGTGACACCTGTTACGGTGGCGAGGTCTTGACCGCTAAAATCTATGAACGCTTGTTCAATTCTAGTAAAATAATCTGGGACATCTTCACCTGTTTTCTGTTTATAAGTGGCAAGTTTTCCCCAGTCCACAGTTTAAAGGGGAATAACAGTTTCTAATTTAGTCAAAATTCGGTTAGGTAAATTTAAAATATCCTGATGAGGCAAGGCTCCTGGTGCCCTGCGTGCTTCATGTTCTTCTAAAAAAAAAAAACATGTAGCTCCCAAAATAGGCGCATCTTCTACTCTTCCAATTTTATGCCATACTTCAGGGCCCAATTAGACCCCCAAAAAATAATCAATGTCTTTGAGGGTCATGGTGGTGGTGGAAATTGCACTTCTAAGGTCACGATAGAACCCAGCTGGATTCTTTCGAGGATCCGGCAAATCTTTTTTTATAGCCATCACCTCTTCCCTTTTCCAGGGGACATGGACAAACTGAGCCATAGATACCGGAGGCGGTTGGTTGGCGGCAGCTGCAGCTGCAGCTGCGAGTACAGCAGCAGTTGGAGGACCAGGATGTACTTCCCTCATTGGGAATCCCTTTTCATATATTTTTAGGACTTGTTCTCTAGCTAAAATGCAAATGCGTACTCCCTCTATTAAGTCCTCACCCTCAAGTCTACAGGCTTCGCTATCACGCCAAAGTTGGTATAATTCTTTTTGATAAGGGACGGGGGTAGAGTCCCTATTACCACAGCACCAATCTGTTTCCAATTTTTCAATCATGTACTTAATTGCTAATTGCTGTTCGAAATGTGGCATATGTTGTACTGTGTGCATAATATCGGTATGAGTGTAAATAGGATTTGCCATCCAAGTCCCTGACTGATTTTTGATAACCCGTTTTTCATCCTCACCAATAGTGGAGCGTGTACAATGGGCCGAAATCGGCTTCATACGTGTGCTCCACATGGGCGATAGTGTATGAATGGTTGTATCTTGTTGGCGTTGTCTATTTGGGGTATTAGAGGCAGAGGACCTTATTGATAAACTTGCAGTGCTGGATGGTAATGGTGGAGCAGAGGGCAGAGACATTTGGACTTGGACTGGGGCCTGTGATTGCTGTGGCACGTGCTGATGTGGTGCTGCACCTGGATTTCTCAAATCTTGCCCTTGCCCTTGCTGCTCTTGCTGTGCCCCCATGATAGGTTGGGCTACTGCAGGGGGGGTGTAAGGTGGAGGTGCAGTGGGGCTTTTATCTAACATCTGTAGCAATACCTCATCTTCCTCTAATGCATGTTTGGATTCTGTCTGCTTTGATACATAACTTCCCTCCACCTGGGCTCTATGGACTATGGTTTTCCTTTGCTCTTTCTCTACCAGTTTATCTGTCTTAATTTTTCTTTTAGTGGCCTCAGTTTCCCATTTTCTGTATACCTCAAACATGTGTTGTCTAGCCTTTTTATGAAACAAACATTCCTGTAGGTAGGTTATTGTCTTTAAATCAAAAGAACCATCCTCTGGCCACTGGAGGTCAGGACAATGTCTAGTATATCTGCGCCATATACTGTTATGCAAATTATTCTCTAAACCATAATCCTTTAACATGTCCCACCCTGGTGTTCCCTCTTTTGGGACCGGTTGTTTTTTTATCTAAACGTGGAACATGATTTTGGCGAAAACAACGACATAGCCCTTGCCAGCATTTTATATTTCCCATATCTAACCTTTTAAATTTCAAAATGTAACGTGCAACAAAGAAACTTTTTTTTAAACCCCTTTTATCAAATGTTTACCAACTTACAAATTGGTCCAGGCCTGGACAAAATATTAAAAATTAACAAAACACTTGTAATACAAATTGTCAAATGGTACCTTGTACAAATGCAAATTTACCAAGAACTAATCATTCCCAAAATTGATAACAGTTATCCAAAAACAATTATTCTCTCAAATGCAAGTTAAAGCAGACAAATAGCCAGCGAGGAACAGTCTTACCTGATTATCTGCTTTTCCTGGATTTCTCTCCGGCCGCCCATGTCAGACTAATCAGTCAAGTTAAAAACCAATGTTCAGTGTCTTCGCTGGGACGTCGTGAAAAGCGGGGAGAGGCCTGCCCAGAGGATAAGATGCAGCTGCTTTGAAACTAAGTCTTTGTGCAGGGGCCCCTGGAATCTACACCTCCGGAACGGCGTCCCCCCACTGGCAGCACGTCTCGTGACAGCGCTACTGAAGACATCCACTGGAAGGTCCCTGTTCGGGCGCCAAATTGTAAGGCATGTTTTTAAAGATACTTACAAATGCATTTACAAAGGAGTTTTGACACGGAGAGCCGGAGTGAAAAATCAATGACCAAAGGTCTATTTATTTTTGCTGCAGCAAAAGAGGACCGATTTACAACTGGCATCCCTGGCCCGAAGTAAAGTGTGCCAGCATGGAGCGTTTAACAGTGATATTTATACTCATACATCAAAGGATACATAAAGTATGTAAATAATGATATACGTCATACAGATATTTTAAGGAGGTAATCAGTTTCCACACACCGGTTCCATTCCCTGCTTTGTCCTCGACTCCCTTCTGCAGCTGCCTGACTTCCCACATTCTTGAGACCCTTCAAAGGATTGCGTTGTTCAAATGTATAGATATCAGCCTTTCCCTCCCCAAAATACAACAGCCGAGGTTGGTTAGTTATTTTTACCACATGATTATAATGAGTAACGTGCCCCAGCTAGGGAAAGAAATCAACTGCAAGCCTGTGATGTGGAGCCAGGCTTATTTTACTTAAACAAATATACATAAGATAACATATGTGATAGGCAGTGCGTTCAGAGAGAGAAAACTCAAACTACATTTGTTAAAGGAAAAGGAGCAATACAAAATGGATTCTTACACCTGGTGGGCTGGGTTGGGTCCCGCTGAGCTGCTCGTGGTGTCTGTGGTAACTGCTGCGATTAATCTTTCGACTGGTGAGCAGCTTCGAGTGCTGCAGCACCCGGGCCAGTGTTGCCCATCCCTGCCAACCCTGTGGGCTGACAAAGTCGGGAGGAACTACGGCATGTGCAAAATTTGACTTCAAGAAGTGCATTCATTGCCAAAACATAATGAATTGAAATGCTACCCTTGGCTTATACTGAGGCAGCAAGGAGGCAGGCGGACCCATGACTCACCTAACTTAGCCTAGTAAACTGTCTCACAGCATCATTCTAATTCCCCATTGGGTGCTGACAATGCCAGTTTAATTTATGTGTGTGTCAGCCTGGGGTGTGTCTGTACAGTAGCAGTACTCGCAGAACTGCAAGCTGACCTAGCCAGCCCCCTTTAGTCTCTGCTCTCAAGGAGTGGTGCGCACCACGCTGACAGCCACTGCAGCTCAGGCGATCACGCATATAGCAGTGCTCTGCTTGACAACTCACAAGGCGCTTGAGCTGCGTGTGGGTGTATTTAAAAAACTAACCTCGAGGAGAGCTTACAGTTGATTATGCTGTACAGTGGTCAATATTTTATAACTAATATTTCAGTTCAAGACTGAGAATCATTACTATCATGTGAGGTGGCTGTCCTGAAGCGTGTAAAAAATCATGGGCGTTTTGTTCGACTCCCTAGACTACAGTAAAGGGACAGTGATCCAGTAAGCATGCATTCTTGGAGTACAGTTTTTTATTCATTGCCCTGTGGGCAATGTCACCTGTACCAACTGCCAAATAAATATGTTTTGCACCTGGGATTAGCTTGTGTTTTAAAAGTCTTGCTTAAAAAAAGATTCCAATAGCCCTACTAGCCTTTTAGATACATGCAGGGCCCCCGAGTTATGTGGCAAAAGGGCCAAAATATGTGCCAAGGTTGACCAATTAATGTGGTAAAAAAAAGTCCAGTTATGCGTTTACAATGCCAATAGCTCCAACTCAAGTAAATACGAGACCTATTGCATTGCACATGCTTGTTTTTTTGTTTCCCTTTACTTGTACTTGTTCTAAGAATCTCTTTGATTTTGTGATTGTGAACGATATGTTTTCTCAGATAATAAAATGATGTTGATGAGGCAGTGCGCGTCTTCTCAACTGAACATTTTTGCATGCATACAGAGCATTGCCAGCATCCAAATAATATATTCTTCTACCGTAGGTCCTCAACAGGCGGTGCGTAGAAGCAGCTGTGATGACAGGCCTGGCTCTCAACTGTAGAATAAACAGGAAGTCCTTGTTTGACAGAAAGCATTATTTCTATGCAGATCTGCCGGTACGTATGCATCTGTGAGACATACTGCACTGCTGCCATTTACAAACGAGTTTTCGCTTGGTCTGTGTCATTTGTTTGTTGTCTCTCCCATTCTGATGTTTTCAGCCTCTGTGATTCATCACGCCATGGTTCTTTTTAATAAAAGCTCCCAGCTTTGTTTAGGGCGCTGTGCTTGATGACTTAAGAGCTTTACCTTGGCTGTTGACTGTGCCGACGTCACGTTCATTTCAGTTTGATACAACTGAATTGAAGTCCATTGTGCCCACTCATTCTTCCCTTACTGCTTTTGAAAGGAATTGACGCTGAGTAAACCAGGCTGATAATGGCTTCGATCCTAAAATAAGTTCACTCCAATCATTTATAAGCTTTATGGATAAAATTAATTTTATGTTTTTACACTAAATCCCAGCAGAACATTGGGTCTCTTGTAATCCGTTAATAATTGTAATAACTCTCTTATTTTGTCCATAAACGTTTTTTGGTTAGTGGTTGAAAACTGTCAATTATTCGAGTTGCACTTAATTTGCGTTTATTCAGAGTTTTATTATATTTCTGTTTCATTTCACCTCCCTTCCCTGCAGCATAAATGCAAATTAAAATACTTTCTTTCAATAGTGGTTTTTCAATGAAACAGTTCAATTCAGTGATGGAATACAATTTGATTTTTTATGTTTTGTTGTAAAATGGCAACAAGCCTGGACTTAAATTCCTAAATTCAGCAAAATGCACATCATGCTCATTGCAGGTCCTCGCATATTTTGAGGCAACTGGTACTTGCTAGCCATTTTGTTGATTTCGTAGGGAGATACTTTTTATTGTGTTTTATAGGTTGTAACATTGATAATGAATGCAGCATTTCGCAGGACTTCATTTCTGTAATAGCAAATGGAAGTAAGCACATCCGAGCCACAGGCCCATAGAAAGAGAAACTAAGGGGAAAGTAGTACAACCCATTGTTATCATGACATTTTCTAAGTACAAATTGAACAAAGAGAAATATAAAAACTTTGTGGTTACACTGCAGTGAGGGGCATACAATTGCCTCGTGTATTTGGCATGACTGGTTGTCTCGATCAGGAAGTCCGATCAGACATTAGTTTATGCAGTGGGAAAGGGATCAGTAGTAAGCTGGCACATACCCGGTATTGATGTTTACTTACCAAATCATCTGTCCCCCTTTCCCCCTCCAAAAGTATTTTCCCCATACATTCCCAGATCTCTTCTCTCTCCCTGTCTGACATGAAAGAAACTAACACCTGGCCTCAAACGTGTGCTAACCGCTGCCTATGCTGACTGCTTCTCCTCTCTGGTAATGCCATGCTTTCGCATTTGCTCAATTTCCTGAGTCTCTTCTGCCTCCTGTTCTGGGAGGAAGCCTTTGCAGGTTTCCACATTGGCCTGTTCGCTGTTACAAATGCCAGGCCCAGAAAGGTATTGCTTGTCTTTTTCTTCTTAGCTCATGGAAGGCGTCCCAACAAACAGCATTCTAGGATTCAAAGTTCTTCCTTAGCTAATGTCCTTATCAGGTGTACATTTACTCCCTTCCCATATTGGATTATTACAAGATATTTCCACACCATATGGAAAAAAGGTGTTAGCGTGTCCCTTTATGATCATTTATTACACATTAGGACTCGTTTTAGGCTAATGAATCTTTTGACCCAGTTGAGAGACACCTTAGGACGAGATAGCTAATCAATATGTCAATCAATACGTCAATAATGTCATCAATATTTATTACCACAATGTATTTCACTTTAGTCAAAGACATTAATCAGCTCAAGACACCACCATTACCTTGCAGTCATGAATAACCACACCAGTTTAGTAGAATTTTATGAGTTTTATTCCCTATTAATTACAATTCTAAAAGCAAGTGTGTTAATCTCAAACCCAAGAAACAAAATAGCATGGTCACAATATGGCAACTCTGATAAGATTTCATTAAGGCAAGAATCACAAACATTAGAACATAACACGGCATGTACATAGATCAACTTTAGCAGAGTGTCATTAACGCGTCAGTTCAACAAAGCATAGATTCAGTCGTTTGTCTATTTGCGTCAGTTTAGTGAACACCTTCCTAACCACTGATTAGCATTGGCATGTTGGGCTTCATGCAAAACAATTTAGAACACCAATTTGGAAAACATCTAGCTATGGTCTCTGTCAAAAGTAAGCAGTTGGTACCTAGAAAGGAAAAGCAAACAGACAAATCACAATTTCATTGTCATAGTTACCCTCCAAGGTTTAGGTCAGCACTCAGGTTCAGTCTTTGTCTTCAGGACATCAGTTGATTCGCCATCAGTCAAAACTCAGCTCTGGGGCAAAAGGGGCACTTCCCTCATAAGGAGGCAAAGTGTAAAATGGGCAATCCAAGAAAAGGATGGTTTTAAGTAAACCAATAAGTCACCAAACAGAGTGACAAAGTTTCTGGATAAAATCAATAGCATTCCCTAACTCATTCTAAAGGCTCCCCGTGTCATGGGTTTTTATCCCTTTTTCATTGTACATTCCCCTAAAATCTAATTGGCTAAGGGGTTGCACCCCACTATCTATACCCAATTAACTTTTAATTAGCTCATCGAATTTGTCGCCCCACAATAGTTCACAAGCGTTTTATTGGACCACATGATTGACGTCTTCAGAGGTAGCACGTCTGGTATGATTTCATCCTTCTGTAATTCTTTGCACATCTTTTGGTCAGTAGCTCCATTGTCTGCACCGGTTTGAGCGACCTTGTACATTATACTAATCTACACTGTTTCATTTTGACTAAAACATTTCTACAAGCAATATGAATTTCATGTGAACGGATCTACTATAGTTACATTCAGCTTCTGGTTGAAGAAAAACAAGAGTTCATGTCCTTTTGCGAGTCAGCACACTGCACGTTAGAAAAACATTTTTTTTTTTTTTTTATAAAGAAATTTTATTGATTTAGCAAAAAGAATAAACAAATAAGACAATTATACATATAGATGAATGGGCGCCAACGGGCACCAAACAGTGGTCAATCCCAATGTCCCAGACGACACTTTGTGCGCGTAGATTGTGCATCTCTACGGTGGCGTGTTTCGTAAGGACCTCGTCCCATATAGGGTGGGGGTAAGGGGGTGTGTGCTCCGGCTCACCCTCTTGGTATGTCAGTCAGTTTGTAGGGGGAGGGTATTCTGTTGTGGCTTCCCACTTCCCCCAGACCTTGTTATATTTTTCGGGACAACCTCTAGCCTCGTATACCAATTTTTCACATTGAGCACACCAGTCCACCCCCGTCTCCATTTCGTCAGAGCCGGTGCTTTATTGGCCTTCCAGTCCGCCATGATGTCTCTTTTGGCTACTAGGCATGCCACCCCTAGGAAGGTTCGTTCTGGTCTTCTCAGTCCAGAATCTTCCATGATACCTAGCAGGAATGTCAATGGTGTCAACTCCGTGTCTACCCGCAAGGCCGTTGAGATCTCTTGCGATATAGCCCCCCAATAGGTTTTAATAGCTGGGCATGCCCACACCATATGGAAGAAGTCGGCATCTGGGCTCACACACCGGGGGCAGTCAGCTGTGGGTCGGAGACCCGCCTTGTATAGTTTGGCGGGTGTAAGGTAAGCCGCATGGAGATAGTAAGTCTGAATTAGTCAGAGACGAGTCGTCATCGTTAAGGTATGAGGAGCTGCCAGTGCTTCATTCCAGTCCATCTCTTCCAGAGGACCCACCCATCCCTCCCATTTCCGACAAAGCCCCTCCAGGGAACAGGCGGTGGTAGTGGTCAATGTACGATATATCTGGGAGACGCCTTCCTTACCCAGATTCCCCATCAATGCCCTCCTCTCCATAGGGCTACTCTCGGGAATGTTATCCCCTGTCCGGATCTGTGTCAGTAGGGGGTGACGGACCTGGAAATATTTATGGAATTGCGTCTTGTTTCGCGAAAAGGTTTCCTGGAGGCCCTCAAAGGAACGCATGTGTGAGCCTTCCCATACATCTCCCAGCGTGGAGATATCTATGTTATCCCATTTCTGGAATCCTTCCAGGCCCGCCACCTCTCTTAAGTATGTCCCATGCCACAGTGGGGTCTGTTGGGTAGGGCGCCCCCACCATCCTGACACCTTCTGGGCCGTCCCCCATCCCTGTAGTACCACCCCGGTCACCTCTGGGACCCCACGCGAGATCGGGCCACCGTATAGGGCATCAAAGATCCTAGGATAACTCAGTGTCTGGAGTTCCAGCCGGTACGCCGGATCCGTCCATCCTCCCCCCATCCAGTCATTAATCACCAACAACTGCATCGCAAGGTTGTAGTAGTGAATATTGGACATTCCCAGACCCCCTTCATAGACATCTCTCTGGCAAGTTTTAAGCGCCAGACGGGGCCGGGTGCCACTCCATAGGAACTGGCGTGCTAGCGAGTCCATCTCTTTAAACCATTTCATGGGGATAGGGTGTGGGAAGTTTTGGAGGAGATAGAGGAGCCTGGGAAGAACCATCATTTTATAGAGAGCAATTCTACCAAGTAGGTTGAGGGGGAGGTCCCTCCATCGTTGGAGATCGTTTTTGATTTTTTTGGTTGAAAAACACATTTAATATGAGAGCCAGGCAGCTAGGCTTCGGCTTATGCTAACTTAAGGCCTACAAGATTTATTTAGCATAACTTTAATAACATAATCATTAATAATTAGTATAAAACCATTCTCTAATATAAAAATTCATAAGCGTTAGTAATTTTCATTAGTTCCCATATAAATTGACGGCCACTCCCCGTGGTCACATTTCAAGTGCACGTTTTAGCAAAACATATTATCACGGCTTCTATATGGCATTATTATACATTAGTTCATAAACATTTCATGTTAATACAGATTATATAAACTACACTCTCTCAGTCCCTCCTCTGATGACATTCGTCCTCACACAAACCTTTCCCTTTCAACCTTTAACTTTAAATTTTTCACTTTACGCATAATGCGCATTTCAACATCTTGTCCTTTGTGTGAACTCTCCCAAATTTCATTAAACATTTTCTCCCTTTCATTTTCTTAGTTTCTCCTATTTCGTTTCGTCCAATTTCTTCTAAAAAAATTTCATTAATTTTACATGTTCCCCATAAACCCAATAAACAAATTAAGACAATTAATAAACCTCCTAATATTTTTCCAAGTTTTCCGTTCCAAATATTACTAAACCAGCTCCCTACTCTGGCAATTCCCTTTCCAACTTTCTCCCAAACTCCAGGCTCCTTCAAATCCTTCAAATCTGCACTATCTCTAGTTAGGTTAGTAAGCATACCTCTAATCTTTTTGCTATTATCTGGAATAAATGAGCAACAATGGCGCTCGTTAAGCATCTTACAGACTCCGCCGCTCTTTGCTAAAAGAATGTCTAAAGCAAGCCAATTTTGAAGAGTCATAGCTCTTTCCGCAGCAAGTTCAGTATCCATCAGGAGTATAGCCCCTGTGAAGTTTGTCAGCATGTTATCTACAATAGTAGACAACTTTCGAATCTTTATGGAGTTTAAGATAACCCCTACTGAAGGAATTATGGCTCCAAATATGTCACCAACGACAGCAGCCGCTGTCTCTCGTTTTTGTCTAGCATGTTGTAATTCAGACATTTTAGGTATTTGTTTTAAGTCATCAATCTGGTAAATCTTTGGGTAGACTATCCCCAAATAACATGTCCCATACCATCCCTTAGGGAGATGGTAATAAGCATTAAGCCCACAAATATAATAGATCCCAGGGATCGCTGGATCCTGTCCATTTAACATGAATGTCCACTTACTCTGAAACAAAAACACATGCCTGCATTCACTCGTTCCCACAAATAAAGTGTCATGATCAGATTTCGGCCTATATATACAAAGCCTTCCTACATGTAATGCATCTATAGCTAATTTGCCTTGCGTCTTTATTGCGGTGTAAGCATAATCATTTGCATATGTACGTTTTTCTAATCCTTTTTCTAGCCTTTCTTTCAGAGCTTTGCATCTATCATCAGTGTGATCTAAAAAACTTTTTTCTACAGCTGTTAATAAGCAGGTCAGATTGTAGCGGTGTGCATAAGCTGTCCCGAATGTCAGTGTCGGCTCAAAGAAATCTCTAACTAATTTTATACTATGTTCCTTAGCTAACTTATTCAAAAACTCAATCACAGGCACAAAGGAAAACACTACATCCAGATTTGAATAAAAATATTGCACATGTTCCTGGTCATAGAATCTTGTTAGTAGCAAGCTACAGCTTATCCCGTAGGTTAAAGGCAGACTATGATAAGTGACCCCTTCTTGTACTGATGAAGGAATCTTTGTACACACATAACAGTTACTCGCATCCATAGTATCAACATACTCATTCAGTAAGCAATAGAAGACATTAGTAGAGAGTTCCCCCTTTGAATTAGTTCCCTCATGCAAATATTTTGTATCTTGCCCAAACTTTTCCCACGGAGTTAGTGTAGCAGTCTCAGGTTTTGAGGCATTGTTAGTCACTTTCTTATCCAACCATGGCATTCCCACAATCACACCTATAATTATTATTGCACACACAATAACCAATGTAACACTTAACCAACCACACACTTTACCCTTTTTGCTACTACCTCTAGTGTAAGCCATGATCTGTAAAGGATCAGATAGCAGAACAATTCAAAACAAACAATCAACTTGAGGACGATTTAAAAAGCTCTTTTTTTTTTTTTCTAATGTAAAGTCTCCCTTTCTCTCTGCGTGTATTTACAGCGTTTCACTCACCCCAGGACCCTTCTTGTCAAATCAGGTTAGCAGCTTGTCATAATCGGTTCTCAGAGTCAATTCAGGTTTTATATGTCACATCCGGTAATTTATAAGTCTCTTTTCTCAGCTTCCAGCTTTCAATTTCAATCTCAAATTTTAACAGTCTTTTTCTGTTTGAATTCAGGTACTGTAGTATTGGCCGGGTACTTCTCGATCAAAACAAAATGCTAAGAATTCTTGTTGCCATTCAGATGTCGTTGCATATGCCCATTCAGGACCTGCGTACCTTCTGTTTGCGACTCTTTCTTTTCAGCCTGCGTTCACTCTGCAGTTCTCCTTCACTTAGATCCTCTTTTCTGGTTGTATCGATTTCTTCCTCTATTGTTCCACCTGGAATGATCTTTTCCCTTGCAGCTTGTTTCTTTGGCCAGTTATCACCCTTATGCGTTTTCTTCCTGCTTGGCCTTTCAGGACGCTGAACAGCACCCTCCTCTTGTGCTATGGTGTTTTCTCTTGACGGACCTGCAATTGGCTCAGGGGGTGTCTGTGTGTTTTGATCTCCTTCTGCTTTCTCCCCCTCGTCTTCTGGGTCTGTAACGGGTTCAAGCTCTAACCCGTATCCGTCTACTTCTGGGAGAACCTCTCCTTGTTGCGGTTCTCCGGCTGCCTCTACTGAGATAGGCTCATCGTCACCTCTCTCGAACTCGTTTACTGTTTGAGGGACTAAGCTGTCCTCAGTGGGCTCTCCTACAGCCTCAGTTTCCCTTTGAATACTCTCCGGCCCTGAGACTTCCCCCTCTGGAGCTGTTGTTTTGGGCACTTCAAGTTCCTCCTCAGTTGGACATGTCACCTTCTTTGTGTGACTGGCATGTATCCAATTTGGAACACCTGCACATTTCACAGCAGTGGTTGTTGTTAGTATTACTTGATATGGCTCCTTCCAACGCGGCTCCAAACACAACTTCCTCACATGCTTCTTGACAACCACCCAGTCACTGGCTTGCAGAGTGTGACCTGGATCACTAATCGGTGGCAATGTGTTAGCCTCCACCTGGTGGGAAAAAGAGCGGACCACATCAGCTAGACCCTTGCAGTAGTCCAACACCATATCATCTGTGATATTCACAAGAGCATTTGCAGGTACTGCGGGCAACTTCAT
The DNA here is from genome assembly GCF_031143425.1 of Pleurodeles waltl. Lineage (NCBI taxonomy): Eukaryota > Metazoa > Chordata > Amphibia > Caudata > Salamandridae > Pleurodeles > Pleurodeles waltl. The sequence goes on along the minus strand of NC_090437.1, from coordinate 694,390,325 downwards.
AGCTCTGCCCATGAGTATTTCATGGGGAGATAATCCTGTCTTCTTGTCAGGTGTGTTTCTCATTGACATCAACACTACGGGCAATGCATCTGGCCATTTCATATTGATAGCTGCGCACATTTTTGCCCTTCTCGATTTCAAGGTACCATTCATCTGTTCCACTAGTCCTGATGCTTCGGGCGGTAGCTACAATGCAGCTTTTGTTCAATGTCTAATGCAGCACACAAGAGCTTTATCACCTCATTATCGAAGTGTCTGCCCCTATCTGATTCTAAAGAGACCGGAAATCCGAACCTTGGTATTAACTCTCTAAGCAACAGCTTTGCAACTGTGAGACTATCATTTCTACGTGTGGGGTAGGCTTCAATCCAGTGACTAAAAACGCACACACTCACCAACACGTACCTCAAGCCTCCACATACAGGCATCTCAATGAAATCCATCTGCATCTTGCTAAACGGACCTCCAGCTCTCCCTATGTGGCTCCAAGTTACCACAGTCCCTTTTCCTGCATTCATCTGTTGACAGATGATGCACCTGTGACAGGTAACCTCTGCGGCTTGTCTAAATTTCGGATTAAACCAGTCAATTTTGAATAACCTGATCACTGCATCTCTCCCAAGATGTGCTTGTCCATGGTACAACCTTGCAAATTGTGACAAAAGACTGTTTGGCAAAACCAGTTGCCCCTCTTCTGAGACCCACAAGTCGTCAGCTCTTTGTACACCTTGCATTCTCTGCCAGGAGCGTTTTTCCTCTCTGCTAGCACGACCCTGCAGTGATTTTAGCTCATCTAGGGCCAGATGTAGCAAAATGCTAATTTGCGACTTGCAAATTGCGAGTCCCTGCGACTCGCAATTTGCAACTTGCAAATTGGAATGCAGTACGGTGTCTCAGACACCGACATCGACTCGCTATGGGGTCGCAATGACCCACCTCATTAATATTCATGAGGTGGGTCGCTAATTGCAGCCCCATAGCGAGTCTAGGCACTCGCAAACATGGAGGCCTGCTGTCGTCAGCAGACCTCCATGTTCGTGACTGCTTTCAATAAAGCAGTCTTTTTTTTTTTTTTAAGTGTAGCCCGTTTTTCTTAAAGGAAAACGAGCTGCACTTAAAAAAAAAAAACGAAACCTTTAGTTTCGGTATTTTTTCAGGGCAGGGAGTGGTCCCTTGGACCACTCCCTGCCCTGAAAAAATATTTGTGGGTCCATTCACAAAGTGGAAGGGGTCCCACGGGGACCCCTTCCAATTTGCGAGTCGGTTACCATCCACTTCAAGTGGATGGTAACTGCGACTCCATTTGCGACCGCATATGCGGTCGCAAATGGAATTGCATTCCACTCCGAATCGCAAATAGGAAGGGAACACCCCTTCCTATTCGCGATTCTGAAATGCATATTGCGAGTCGGTACCCACTCGCAATATGCATTTCTGCATTGGGAAACACGAATAGCGAGTCGCAAACGGCAATTTTTGCCGTTTGCGACTCGCTATTTGTTTCCTACATCTGGCTCCTAATGTCTCAACAACTCTTAATGCAAAATGTAAGCACGTTTCATTTTCCGTTTGTGGTAACAATTCCCACTGATCCTTGAACGATACAGTTCAATGCGCAAAACCTTGAAACTTGCTCTGCATAACCATTTCCCATTGACACAAAGTCTTGTGACTTAACATGAGCATTGCATTTCACCACAGCAATTTCAAGAGGTAACTGAATTGCATGCAACAAATCCTTAATCTGTTCGCCATTTTTCAATGGAGAACCAGAAGAGGTCATGAAACCCCTCTGCGACCACAATTGGCCAAAATCATGTACAATTCCAAATCCGTATCTGCTGTCAGTATAGATAGTGACTTTCAGATTTTCCGCTGCGTGGCATGCCTTAGTAAGGGCAATTAATTCAGCCACTTGTGCGGAATACACTCTTTCGAGCCAGGAGGCTTCTATGATACTGGTGATTGTACACACAGCATATCCGGCTCTCAGTATTCCGACTGAGTCTCTCAAACATTATCCATCAACAAACATAATGCAGTCATTTTCTTTTAGCTGTGTATCTTTAATGTCAGGTCTGGGTTTGGTGCACAATTCTGTTACCTTAAGACAGTCGTGCTCCACCTCCTCCGAATGACTAATTTCAGTGTTTTCAACAGGAAGTAGAGTTGCCGGGTTCAATCCAGTACATCGTTTCAAAGAGACATTAGGCGACCCCAGAATAATTGTCTCATATTGGGTAAGTCGGGCATTTCTCATGTGCTGAGTTTTAGTTCGGGTCAACAGAATCTCAACTGAATGTGGAATCATTACTGTTAAGGGGGGTGCCATCACTATGCCTTCACACTGTGTGAGGCTCTGACCAACTGCTGCGACTGCGCGCAAACAACCCGGTAAGGCTGCTGGGACTGGGTCCAAAGTAGCTGAAAAATATGCTACTGGCCGGTTTGCACCTCCATGGACCTGTGTTAAGACAGACAAAGAACAAGCATCACGTTCATGACAAAACAGTAGAAAAGGTTTTGTGTAATCAGGCATACCTAAGGCTGGTGCCCTACACATGCAATCTCTCAATTCCATGAATGACTCAAACTCTTCCTCGGACAGAATTATGGTATACGGTTCATCCTTACTTTCTTTGCCTGTCAGCTTTATTAATGGCTTAGAGATAATTGAAAAGTTGGGAATCCACTGACGACAGTAGCCCACCATTCCCAAAAACATTCTGACATCTCTCTTTGTTGTCGGGGGGTTCATCTGTTGTATGGCTGTCACCCTCTCCTTTGATATTCTTCTGGACCCTTTCTCAATCAAGTGCCCTAAGTTTTTACCTCTTTCTGACAGTACTGCAGCTTCTTTGGGGACACTTTGTCGGTTCTTTCCCAAATGGTTCAGTAAGGCAATTGTGTCATACCTGCAGTCATCTTTGTTCTGGACGCAATCAGCAAGTCTTCAATGTACTGCACTAGAGTCGAACTAAAAGGCAATTCTAATGGCTCTAAGTCCTTTTTCAATATCTGATTGAAGATGGACGGTGACTCAGAAAACCCTTGAGGAATTCTGCACCAACTATAAGCCTTATCCAGGAATTTGAAACTGAATAAAAATTGGCTGTCCTCATGAAGAGGCACCGAAAAGAAGGCTTGTGACAGATCCACAACTGTGAACCATTCTGCATCACACGGAACCTGGAACAGGATTACTGCTGGATTTGGCACTATGGGGCAACATTTTACCACAATCTCGTTTATTTTCCTCAAATCCTGTACAATTCAGACTTTCCCACAAGGCTTTTTCAAACCCATTATTGGTGAATTACATGGGCTGCTCAATACCTCCTTCAGGACTCCTTGCTTTCCAAAATCCGCAATTATCTGCGACACCTGAATAAGGACATCTTGTGCCATGTGGTACTGCGGCACCTGGGGAAACACTGCATTTGGCTTCACTTGTACTTTAACCGGTTCAACTCCTTTTATCAGTCCCACTTCCTTTCCTGTCAGATCCCACACTTTCTCTGTCACTGTTCCCTGCAATTCAGCTGGCAAGTCAGTTACTGTAAGCATTGGTAATAAGGTTATCAAAGGGTAGTCTTCATTTGCGGTCTCTGCCTCTGATTCTGAAAACTGCCCATCATCCCCTTCATCATCACTGTTTGTTTGAACCTCAATCCCTTCATTAGAACAGGTAATCAAACATTTCATCTTACACAATAAGTCTCTTCCCAGTAGGGATACGGGACTCGAATCGGAGACTACAAACTTATGCAGTCCCTGAAAGTTTCCAATCTCAACTTGAACTGGGTCTGTGATCAGGTTCGTCAAATACTGGTTTGCTACTCCTACCACTCTTATGGTACGCCCTGAAAGTGGTAATTTCGGAACCTCTGCGCTTCTGACTGTAGAGCGTGTAGCTCCTGTGTCAACCAAGAATGAGACTTTGTGACCCATCACCTTTCCCTCTACATAGGGTCCCCTCTGATCTACTTCTAGAGACGCTGCAAGCCTGCACTCCTCACTGTCAGAACTGTCATCCGACCATTCATCATTCATTCCATCTTCACCACGCAATGGGAACTGTTGTACTGTGTTATTTTGACTCATCATTTGACCTGTGACCAGCTGAGGAAGCATCACCTGTTGCTGTCCCATTGGAGCTAATGGTAATTGCATTTGCTGTCTAGGTACCATGGGAACCTGCTGTTGTACTTGCTGCATTTGTGCTGGTTGAACACGCGGCATTTGTATTTGCTGTATGGGCTGTAACCCCTGCATCTGAACCATGTTATTCTGGAAGTTCTGATTTTGACCTCTCAATTTTGGACCCCTCACATTTTGGAATGTACCAACATCAGTGCTTTGTTGAACGACACCATCATGCTCCGCATTTGGGCATTCCCGCTTCCAATGCCCCACACCCCCGCACGCGTGACATGGTGACAACTTTTTCATCCCTTGCGTATCATTTTGAACAACAACAGTATTCAAGTCTGGACCGCAATTCACAAAACCTCGACCTCGGCCTCTCGGTTGCGCCTGAAACATGCAGTTCCCTTGCGATTGTTGTTGTACCATCTGCTGGATTCCATTCCCTTGCATACCTGCCTGCGCTGCCTTTATCTGCATCACCATCACTTTCTCCTTCAGCTTTCTCTGCTTCAGCTCAATCTCGTCACTACAGTATTTCGCATACTGCAACACCTCATCAATCGGCTTCGCTTGCCAACAGATCAAATGATTCTTAATCATCTGGCTAACCTCTGGTCTCAGCCCTTCAACAAATCTGAACACAAGATGGTTCATGTCTTTCGGCTCAATAGTCTCAGTGCCACTGTAATGCTTGAACGCTTTCAACAACCTTTCATAGTAAGCATGGATTGACTCTTTAACCTCTTGTGAGGTCCGGTCGATTTTCTGCCAATCAGTCACTTTCGGCGAAACTTTCTGCTTCAAAAACTCAATCACTTTATGATAGTACTTCATCACCTCCTCAGATGGTGCTCCAGTCACCTTATCCCTTGCTGGTTCCTGCGTCGGCCAATCCACACGTCTCTTGCACTCAAGCCATAAGTCAGGTGGAAGAATAATCTCAAACAAGGTATTCAAATCCTCCCAGAGACACTTCGCAAGCTTCACAAACCTGTCTGTCTGCTGATACCGTTCTATCGGTTTCTCCCTCAACCTGGGGTAATCATTTGTGAAAGACAGAATGTCTCCCCTAGACCACGGTACATGGACTAGAACCCCTCCAGCTGTTTCTCTCATCGGCAACATCTTTACTGACCCAGTGTCCGGTGAAGTTTTAGTCTGATTTGATCCCGGACTGTCACTCTTCTCCTTATCTCTTTTCTTTGCCCACCTGCCTTCCCATTTTTCTAAGGCTCCCCAGATCTGCGCACTTTGCAGTATTTCTTTAAGATGCGCTTTTATTCCGGCCGACCTCATGTGATCAAAATCTTTAGAGTCGAAGTCTAGTCTGTAGCTTCTTTTCAATTGTTTAGTATTCTCAATATCAATATTGTATTTGTCTGCCAGGTTCGCCAACCTCTGATGCACCTTGCCCACTTCTTTAGTGATTTTGGGGCACAGATACCTTAATTCTGCTTCTGTGTATGATTCCAATCTGTTTACCCCTATTGTTCCTTCCACTAGTCCAGCAGCTTCCACACCCAGTCTTACAAAGTTTAGGTACTCCTCTCTCTCTGACCTTTCTGCGGTCACTGCAGTAGTTTGCGAAACATGAGTCTTTTCTAACCACTCTTTCAACTGTTGCACAGAGAAACCTTGCAGTGAAATATTCCCTGCATGCATCATTGGCGACTGTGAGGCATTCGTACTTATTGTCTGTGGGGTTAGCACACCTAGCCCTGCCTGTCTCATTGCCTCCAAAGGTGCTTCAACCGGACTAAGGTCTAACAAGGACCTGGGTCCTTTAGCTGATTGCTCTCCTGGGGCCATTAACTGGGGAGTTCCTATAGATCCTCCTCTTATTGCATCTTGGGTCATTACTCCCTGATCACACATACCAGGCTTACCCTGCGCATACAATGGCACCGGTGGTTCGACAGTAATTGGCAATGATATAGCAGCTGGTGTCTGACCTGGTCCCAAACCCCGCGGAGCAGTAACTCCTAAGGCTTGGCTCATCGTGGCTGGTGCAGGTACAAATGGAGGTCCTGCTGCTGGACTATAACCTGGAATCAGCTGTTGCTGCGGCTGGGGCAGCAATTGTGGAGTTGGCTCAATCTGCACTAACCTCGATTTTGTATATATCGGATCAGGCGGCACTATCAGATTCGTAGTAGTCTCCAATACTGGGACGTCTGGATAGATTCTCTGTATCTGCGGTGGAGGTTGCAACTGTATCTGCATGTCTGGCGCAGTAGGTACACTGACACCATTCTGTATCAAACCTGTATCACCAGTCTGTACTGTATCTGTAACTCCCTTCTCCTGCGTCTGGTTCCCAGGACCCGCACTAGTGCTCGGGGCATTGTCGTCTACTGCATAAGGTGGCGGGCGATCATGTAACAACTGATTAAGAAACTCTTCATCGTCTGAGTCATCTTCTTCTATCCAGGACCTCTTAGTCTCTTTAGGCTTATTTGAGTCTTTGTCTGTCTTGCAGGTGGCTTTCTTTCCTTGTGTCTCGTCTCCCTGTGTTATTGCTGGGAACAATTTGAGTCCGTCAACTATTCCCCTTCTCCACATTTTGCTCTCATTGTCCCATCTAGCCTCAGCTAAGGTCTTTTCTGCCCTCCTCATTCTTCTCTCAAATTTCTGCTGTCTTTGTTTAATAGCCATTAAATCCCAGACTGCGAATGCCTCGTACTGAGCTGGCCTTGGAGGTGGCTTTTGTACACTTAACATCCACCTCAAATTCTCAAACATTCTCGTATTGAACGTTCCGTGCTCCGGAAACGCCAAACATCCCTCCTTTTCTGTCAATTTGCGCCACTGCTTCATCCATAGGCAAGGCGCGACTCCCTTCTCCTCCATTACTATATAAGCTGGAGTACCCTCAGGCGGTGTCGGCTCCCCTTCACTCGCCATAATGTATGCGCCTCCCTTCAGAGGCTCCTAAAAGCTTTGATCAAATTAATCTTTGCATCTTTTCTTTTTATATTTAATCAGGAATGACTTTAATTCCCAGGACACTCTTCACCCACCTTTCTCAACCTATTGCCTCTCACGGACGGCTGCCAATCCGTGCGCGACCCCTCTCGGCAACTGACCTATCCCAGCGCGGCACCACTGACGTCACACTCACACACACTGCAGCTGACAAAGTCTTGCAGCTTGTCCGTCCCTCACTGGATTCACACCAAACTAATGCAAAATTACTGCAAGCATCTTTAACAACAACAACAACTCAAATTTGCCGGTTTACTACAGGAAGGGTACACAATCGCTTCAGAACTTTACAGAGATTTCACTTGAAGCCTCGGATGCTACTTTCTCCTTCTCAGTTCCCGCATACGCAAGCAGAATTTGACCCGCAAATCCTACTCTCGACCTGTCAATGGTTCGTTCTAGTGCACTTTAGAACTTGCAAAACCTCCATCGAAGGTTTCATTCACACACTTAGACTCAAACTCGACTTGTCAACCACTCCCGATTGACCTATTAAACCGCACAAATTACAGCATAAACCCAAGTGTCTCCTACACTTGTCAATATACTCCAGAGTCTTAGACCGCGACGGGTCCGTACATTAACAACCAACCACATGGATAATTTTTTAGCACAAAGCGCCACACTCCTATGAAGTACGCCGACTTCCCTACTCTCATACTGTGGAGTACGCCCACTCCTACTAAAACAACATTACCTGGCCTGACACATACTCTTCACAAATCACCTGCAAAATGCATAAGCTGAGCAAGCGCAAATTCTACACCACACATACTAAAACGCCGAGAACATTCCCAACTCACTTAGGCATGCTCCGAGATCCCGGGAAAGTCATGGGGAATTTAGAAACACATTCTCCAATTTGCATTATCTCAGAAAAACAATCTAAACAATAATTCTCCGTCCTGGGGCCCCAGTGGGCCAAACCGTCGCTCTGCTACCAGAACTGTTAACGCGTCCCTTTATGATAATTTATTACACATTAAGACTCGTTTTAGGCCAATTAATCTTTTGACCCAGTTGAGAGACACCTTGGGACGAGATAGCTAATCAATATGTCAATCAATACGTCAATAATGTCATCAATATTTATTACCACAATGTATTTCACTTTAGTCAAACACATTAATCAACTCAAGACACCACCATGACCTTGCAGTCATGAATAACCACACCAGTTTAGTAGAATTTTATGAGTTTTATTCCCTATTAATTACAATTCTAAAAGCAAGTGTGTTAATCTCAAACCCAAGAAACAAAATAGTATGGTCACAATATGGCAACTCTGATAAGATTTCATTAAGGCAGGAATCACAAACATTAGAACATAACACGGCGTGTACATAAATCAACTTTAGCAGAGTGTCATTAACGCGTCAGTTCAACAAAGCATAGATTCAGTTGTTTGTCCATTTGCGCCAGTTTAGTGAACACCTGTCCTAACCACTGATTAGCATTGGCATGTTGGGCTTCATGCAAAACAATTTAGAACACCACAATTTGGAAAACATCTAGCTATGGTCTCTGTCAAAAGTAAGCAGTTGGTACCTAGAAAGGAAAAGCAAACAGACAAATCACAATTTCATTGTCATAGTTACCCTCCAAGGTTTAGGTCAGCACTCAGGTTCAGTCTTCGTCTTCAGGACATCAGTTGATTCGCTATCAGTCAAAACTCAGGTCTGGGGCAAAAGGGGCACTTCCCTCATAAGGAGGCAAAGTGTAAAATGGGCAATCTAAGAAAAGAATGGTTTTAAGTAAACCAATAAGTCACCAAACAGAGTGACAAAGTTTCTGGATAAAATCAATAGCATTCCCTAACTCATTCTAAAGGCTCCCCGTGTCATGGGTTTTTATCCCTTTTTCATTGTACATGCCCCTAAAATCTAATTGGCTAAGGGGTTGCACCCCACTATCTCTACCCAATTAACTTTGAATTAGCTCATCGAATTTGTCACCCCACAATAGTTCACAAGTGTTTTATTGGTCCACATGATTGACGTCTTCAGAGGTAGCACGTCGGGTATGATTTCATCCTTCTGTAATTCTTTGCACATCTTTTGGTCAGTAGCTCCATTGTCTGCACCGGTTTGAGTGACCTTGTACATTATACTAATCTACACTGTTGCATTTTGACTAAAACATTTCTACAAGCATTATGAATTTCATGAGAACGGATCCACTATAGTTACATTCAGCTTCTGGTTGAAGAAAAACAAGAGTTCATGTCCTTTTGCGAGTCAGCACACTGCACGTTAGAAAAACACATTTAATATGAGAGCCAGGCAGCTAGGCTTCGGCTTATGCTAACTTAAGGCCTACAAGATTTATTTAGCATAACTTTAATAACATAATCATTAATAATTAGTATAAAATCATTCTCTAATAGAAGATTTCATAATCATCAGTCATTTTCATTAGTTCCCATATAAATTAGAGGCCACTCCCCGTGGTCACATTTCAAGTGCACGTTTTAGCAAAACATATTATCACGGTTTCTATATGGCATTATTATACATTAGTTCATAAACATTTCATGTTAATACAGATTATATAAACTACATTCTCTCAAAGGCATTGTTGGGTCTGCATCTAGAACAGGCTACCATTGTGGACCTCTAGTTCTTATTGATCTTTTTGGGAGTTAGTTATGCCCTGTGAAAATAGTTAAATTGAGTATATTTAAATTTTGCATCCCTGGAAATCTTGTAGGGACCTTTCCCAGTGCAGGTCATCTAGTTCCTGTCCCAGGTTTGACTCCCATCTTGTTTTCAATCATGCCATATTAGTCTTGGTGATGGATTTTAGTGCCCTATCAAACCATGTCACTGGTTTCTGGCCCACTCTCATTCAAAACAATGTGGGCAGCACTTTTTACACCTGTGGTTGATGGTCACCAGTCCCCCACGCCCAGTCAGTGTGTTACAGAGTGGGTTATATAACCGAAACTGCTCAACATGGGCACCATCTTCCTTCAGCATAATACCCAATATTTTAATTTGCCCATAAGAATAACCGTTTCTCACAGTTGATAAACACACCCCGGTCCTTGCTTCCAGACGTTTAATGCCAAAGTGTCTTTTAACTCTTGTAAGATTCAGTAAATTCCGGCATGTATAAAGGCCCATGGTGGGTCCTTCATACACATCTCTTCCAGCATTTCTTTCCGTTTGAGGTCCTACCTATCACAAACAGCATAGCTAACACACCCCAGGTCCATGTACTCCCAAGCTTCCCCTTTTCCTGCAGATGTGCTCAATATAACTTTTAAGTCACCCACTGTATTTGAGCTTCCATATAGGAAAGCTCAAAATGTGGTGCACCTAAGCCATCTTGCGTCATTTAGAGCTTCAACTTACTGAGTGCTACCATATGTCTGTTGAGATCAAGTTGGTCAGCAGGGATTTCAGGTCTCTGAAACAGCTCCCAGGAACCCAGAGAGGTATATTAACAAAATAATAAACTAATCTTAAGAACAACACCATTTAGTCAGCGCTATCCAACCTACTACTGATAGAGGGAGCGATCCCCATAATTCACAAATCCCCTCAAGGATTGCCATGACATTCTCTAGTTGGCCATCCAGAGATCTGTTCACAGGGAGATACTTATGCATGGTAAATATGTTGCCAGTGAGTGTTTTTCAATTTAAATTTAGCATTCTGTCTTTTCACATGCTACCCAAAGGCCTTTTGTTTTAAAAAGTCACTTTGGCTGTGGGGGGCTACCCTTACACTGCTGTAGCTACAGTCCTCTGCTGTATGTCAAGCGTTTGGCAAATTACTATGTATGCTACAAAAAAAAACTAAAGCTTTGAAGGCTTATTAGATATGGATTGATACTCGACTATCAACAGACCTTTTGCTCACAATATTGTTGGTGGAGGCTTTGGGTCTGCCCCCTCCAGCCATTACCTTTTTTTGAACTGCCTCTTTTTAACCATTGGTTTAAGGCTTTGTCATTCAAAGTTTGGCTCAGCTCAGAGGACCATTTCTCTTGAACCTTATGCTGTTGGCTTTTATCATTTGTCTTTCATCCTTCAGTGCAGCACTCACATTGAACTGCATAAGGTACTACTTTACATCTATAGCTCTCGCCGACAGTTCCTGCTGGTGCCCACCCTTGTATCTCAGTGTGTGCCCTTCATGTTTCTCACCTCCTACCACCCTGCCTTTATTCCCCTCGGCACGCCAGATCCCCAAAACCCCCCCTCAGCAAAACATCCTCTATTATCTTTCTCAAGCCCCCAGTAGCGCTTGAACTAGGGGTGCTGGTGCTGTTGTAGCACCCTCTAATAACAGGAAAGAAAGTCTGCCAGAAAATGTGTATATCGCTGCCTTTTCATGTTTTTGTTTCGGAAATCGTGGTGTTTAAAGACATATTGGTTAGTTGTGTGGGCGTGTTCGGCCTTATGTTTCTTTTGCTATTTTATTTATAAGGTGACTCGTACAGGGTAACCATCTATTGCCCTTAGAGGTCGACCTGAACCTTCTGACTCAGATAGGAGTGTGATACATCCTAACAATCGACATTAACAATACCAAATCAATAAACATCAATTTCAATTTTGGAGTAAATAATTAATGCGTACCTTGACCTATGTGGCTATGAATCATCACACCAGTTTAATGAAGTTCAAACATTTATTGCCCTTTAGATTAACAACGCAAAAATCACGTAAATCATGCACAGTACCAAATTATAAAAATACAAGAACAATACAGGCTGACCAAATCGTAGAAAGAATCTCAATCTAGACAGAATATTTAATATTAAACATTCAAGAACCACAATGCAGAATACCTACAATGACAAATGAATGATGGAAACAGAATACATTTAGTTATCGCAGATTAATTAATTACCATCAATTTATATGAAAGAGTTGAATTTAGGCTTTGACATCCCTAACTATTACTCTAATTTGATAAGCATGTTTAGGCTCTATTCAAAAAGAAAAAGAAGACAAAAATTAATTTGGAAAGCATCTATTTATGGTGCTAACCAAAATAGCGACTGGATTTTCGAAAGAAAGAAAACATAAAAATCTGCAAAAAGAACAAATGCATATTTGGTTGAACCTCTCCTTAATGGATCAACAAGCAGTGACGTCTTCATCAGTTGAGCATCTTCTGATCTTCTTCATTGAGCAATGACATAATAGGGAACAGTTCAGTAATGTTTGGCCTTAATGCATCTGAACTGACAGAATCATATGCAAAGAACTAAGGAACATAACACATCATTTCACTAGCTTAGAAAAAGGAAATCTGCAGACTGCTGAGAGCTGAAAAGAACTTCCCTCAGATCATCTAACCTTTGCTATATTAAGACCCTAGAAAGCAACTAGCTAAGTTTCTATTTGTCATACTATGGTTCAACCAATAACCTCTTATCCACGTTTCAGCAGTATCTTTCTTAATTTTCTGCACCAAGGATTGGCTCATCTTCTTTCACTCCTGATCACCAGTTGTCTCTCAAAAATTACATTTAAGCAGTGTAGAAAAACATTACATGTTTTTCCTGCCAACGTTTTGTACTCAAGCCAAGTACAAATATTGTAACATGAAACACGACATTGAGCACTGAAGTCTATTGTTTAGTTAGTACGTTATTATCCCATCTCAGGAAACAAACGCTACAAGCAAAGAACATCACTTTTCCACAGTGAGTAAGTCACACAGGGTGCTTGAAGAAATTATTTTGCAGAGTTAACACTCTTTAGCGTCGTGTCTTTGGAAAATTACCAAAATGTGAGGCCTTTTAAAACGAATGCTAACACATGAAGAATAAAACAATTCATAATATTTAAAGTATTAATCCTATTAATACATATTAATATTATTCTTTTTCAGCACATTCAAATATATTTAAGCAAAATTCATTTTTATTAGACATTATATTTCACATTAATATGCGTTGTTTGTGGTGGCCACCATATCAGCTACACGTTATTTATTTTCTAATACATGATTTCAGTTAGGCCCTTTAATACATGTTATTTCATTATGTATACGTGACACAATTTTATTAATAATGTTTGCACTCTAACAATCCCTCCTCTGACGACTATATGTGTCGTCACAAAAGAAATACTATTAATACTTGTGAGTCAGATCAAAATGTAGTTTATCTAAAATATCTATTGCTTCTCGGTTTTCTCCAGTTTTCAGTTTTTCTCACATCATGAAAGTATCTGCTTCTCATTTTTTGTAGTTTAATTTCTTCCTTCCTCTGTTCATTTTTCATCTTTTGTCTTTTAGCAGTATATACACTTTGTAAAATCCGATTATACACATGACACATACAACCACAATTAATAATGGTTTACATTTTATTCCCACAATACCCTGACCAAGATTTGCCAGCCAATTTTTCAGTTCAGTAAAACATTTGCCAGTATTTTTCCATACCCCTGGCTCTTTCAGGTCTTTTAAGTCAGAATTTGAATTTGTGAGGTTATTAAAAAAATGTCCTATTTCTTTAATGTTGTCAGGTCTATACATGCAACAATGTTTTGCCTTCAGCATCTGGCAGAATCTGCCTTCTTTTCATAAAAGAATATCGAATGCAAGTCAATCTGGAGAACAATTCAACAGACCGCAGCCATTTCAGTATCCATTAAAATTATGGCTCCAGAAAAATCAGTCAGCATGTTATCCACAATAGTAGACAACTTTCTAATTTTTATGAAATACAGAACAACTCCTGCAGAAGGAATAATTTCTCCAAATATATCCCCAGTTATTTCAGAATAAGTTGTTCTTTTTGATCTTGGTCTCTCCAATTCATTCATCTCATGTGTTTCGTCTATATTGTCAATCTGGTAAATCTCTGGGAAGACCACTCCCAAATAACAAGCCCCATACCACTTGGGAGACAATAATGAGCACTCTTTCCACAGATGTAATATACCCCAGGAATCGCATTATCTTGTCCATTTAACATAAAATCCCATATATTCTTAAAAAGAAATACATGTCTGCACTCACTCCTTCCCATAAACTTAGTATCAGTTCTGGATTGAGGTCTGTAGATACAAAGCTTTCCTACATGTTGATAATCTAAAGCAAGATTCCCCTATGTTTTAGTCTCAGTATATGCATAATCATTTCTAAATGTCCTCTTCACTAACCCTTTTTCTATTTTCTCCTTTAATGCTTTTCTACTGTCATCAGTTTGCTCTAGAAAATATTTTTCTACTGGCGAAAGCAAGCATGTTAGGTTGTTTCAATGAGCGTAAGCAGTACCAAATGTTAGTGTAGGCACAAAGAACCCCCCCACAATGTCAATATTTCACTTTAACTATACTACTCAAATGTTGGTTAATCGGAACAAAACAAAACACTAAGGGCCTCATTAAGAGTTTGGCAGGCTTTACGGGAAACTGGTGTGCTGGAAGCTGCCAAAAGACTGGTATGTTGGCGGTAATCCGGCCGCCATATTATGACTCACACCGTGAAGACCGCCACAAATCCGACCCCACCAGGAGACAGTGGGAGGGAAAGAGGTGATCCCACCACACCAACACCAATCCACCCACCAGATTACGAGCCACAAATCAACACAGCGGTTCTTTCACGGCAGAAAACAATTGGTGGTGTGCACCGCTGTGCTCACAATCCACTACTGTCAGAACACAATAGCACATTGGATAGTTTGAATATCCCACACCTGACACTCATACACACACCATACACACCTACTCACTGTGCTATATAACACACCCCAACACAACCCACAATCCTTTGCAACAAAATCGATTTACACAAATACAGAGAGCAGGCAAATACACTCATATAGCACCATTACACCATAGGCACAGATACACATCTCACCCAGCACACACAACACAACTACTAACACAACACAAAACACACATAAGGACCACACACACACCACAAGCGTTCATCACCATGCACCACCCACACCCCATCAATCATCCTACACCGACCCTTTATCCACACAACACCCCCCACCCACAACACAACCACTACCATGTCCTCACAAAAGCACCCACGGTTCACAGACAATGAGTTGAGGGTCATGGTGGATGAAATCGTCAGGTTAGAGTCACAACTGTTTGGAGCACAGGTCCTGCAAACCTCGATTGCCAGGAAAATGAAGTTGTGGCACAGAATAGTTGACAGGGTTGACTCAGTAGGCAGCCATCCATGCACAAGGGAGGACATCAGTAAGAGGTGGGACGACCTCAGGAAGGTGCGTTCCATGGCATCACAACACCAGATCGCCATGCACAAGACTGGCGGTGGGCCCCCACCTCCTCCCTCTACAGTTCACATTTTGGGA
Organism: Pleurodeles waltl; assembly: GCF_031143425.1. NCBI lineage: Eukaryota > Metazoa > Chordata > Amphibia > Caudata > Salamandridae > Pleurodeles > Pleurodeles waltl. Next base: position 694,374,884 of record NC_090437.1, on the reverse strand, counting down.
GGAGAAGGTCGTGGACATACTGCATCCCGAGGGTCTGACTGGAATACATGGTGGACTGGACTCTGGGAAGTGCATGCAACCTCCATTTCACACAATTGTCGTGTTCTGCATGCTTCCTCACCACCCAAATACTCCCAAATGTACTGCATGTCTCACTACACCTGTCCTCCTAATGCCCCTCTCCTGCATGCCACACCTCCACCCAGCCCAACTGCTCACACAGCCCATGGCTGTATGCCTAGGCTTTGCATGTATGCCTATTGGAGTAGCTATACCAGCTAGATGGTATGGCTGAGGACCAGTACATGGCAATGACAGCAATGCAATGGTACAACACAATGCCAAACAAGGGTAAACACAGCTACAGCACTGTGACTAATCAAATTGGCCACTAAGGATCCACAACCCAGATAGTGACCCACCAAGGTATGGAATGTTAGATGGCAGACTCCATGCACAGACAGGATAATTAACCTTGCATACTCCCATACCCTCCTCCCACTCGGACACCATGCTGCTATGTCCAGCCATCTTCCATTCACAACTACCAACCCTGAATAATCACTAGCTAACAGTGCAGAACAGTCATGTGAACCATCAGTCTGTACCAGTACTCAATCACACAGCCAGAGGTACTAAACCTGAATGACACCAACCTAAACGGAGTATAGTACACATGTCACAGACTACTATCTACCACCAATGGTATGCAGCCACGGTCATTGTCATTACTGGGAATCATTTCAACCCACTGTATGCATATGATGAAGAGATAACCAAACATATCATCAATACGTAGCTCCCTCTCTCACTCCATACACAGGTACCCCTGCCAGTGCCCCATTGAGAGGATACCAGAGACAGTAAGTCCACCTCAGGATGAAGGCCCCAGTGAGGAGAACACACCTGGATGTCTGGACACTGATGACCGAGATGGCCCATCTGGGACACTTGGTCAGTCTACAAATCCCTGCCTCACCTGCCCACGTCAGTCACACCTAACCCTGTGGCTTCAACATCACAGCCAACCCTTCGTTCTCAAACCTGTGTCCTAAGGGCACTGTGTGCCCCACAGTACAGGGACCTGAGTTGAACCCTCAAACCCCAGACAAAGGTCCTGCTAACACTGGGAGTGGGCACACCATGCCAGGGGCATTGGCACATGGGGGCAGGGGGCATTGGAGGGAAGCTGTGGGCCAGAGCATGGGGCCCACAAGGGACTCTACTGACCAGGAAGCCATCTTCCAAGTCCTGGGAGCATACAAACAATCCCAGGACAGGATGGACCAGATCATAACCACGTTGGGGGAAAACCAAAAGCTGCAGAGGGAATACCACCAGGAGGTCATGCAGCAGTGGCAGGCCCAAAGTGCCACCATGACCACCATTGCCGGGGTGCTAAGGGATATCAACATCAACCTGCGTGCTTCCTCCACCCATCAGCAGGCCCCTTCCTCTAGCAACATAACATCGGACCCATCCACATAAGCGGTAGCTAGTGGAATGGAGGCCCTGCCAGGGGAACCACAGCCCTCACACACCCCTCCCTGTGTAGCTGAAGAACCCCCTCGCAAACGTGGATGCAAATGTGGACGTCCATCCAGACATGCGGCTGGAGCAGATGCCAAGACCACACCCACTGACAGGAAGTGACTCTCACCTCAATTGTCTCCCTTGTGTGCCACTGAGACACCCTGTTGACTGTTCATTGACCTGACTCAATCTCCCCATAGGCAATTGGACACTGGACCTGTGCAACCAACAGCGGTACCACCTACTATGATGATTCCATCTACCATGTCCTCACTCATCACCACTTGGACAATGTATGCAGCATATATTATTGTCACAAATTCAATATATACACAATAAACACCAGTGGAACACAGCTACTGTACATGTGTCTTCATTACAACATCAACAAAAGTCATGATTGCTAAGTGTCACATAGCTATGCACCCCTACATTAAACAGGCAGTATAATGGACAGCAGAGGGAGGCATCCTCAGCAGGAGACACAGTACAACAGATATGTCCCAGGACACTTGTCAGACATTACAAAATCCTTTTCCACGCAAGAGTGTAGTCAGTATGCAAACCTTCAAAAAGACAATGACAGAGAGTACCATTAGGATGGAAGGCATGGAGCCACACAAGGCACATATGCAGCACATAGAGGTTGTGCCCAGTGTAGATTACCTCCTTACCAGGGGCCCCCAGAGATGATCTATTCAACACCAGTCACAGACTATTTATCATAAATTAGTGTAACTGCCATCTGTCATTTACATCTCAAATCATTCAGCAATGGCTAGTGACTGTTAATGCCTCAAGCTGAGGCACATATTTCATTACCATAGTCAGTGGGTGGAATGACATGAGTACAGGAGCATGCAGGAAACATTGCTCAATACTGGTCTGTACATTGGAGATTTGATTCTAGGAAATTTCAGTTGGTGCACTTGTTAGACTTACATTCAATCAGTCTTCTCCCCCAACACACACATAGGGATACAACCACATTAGAACCCCACTGATGAGTCAACTCAGGAGGACTATTGTCAGCAGAACATGTGGATATATAGGACCTGCCAACTCACAATCACCATACCTGTATGTCACTAGAAGTACTGATTGATGAGCTCACTCCGAGAGTCAGCTGCACCTTCCTCCTCTGCCTCCTTATCACTTGCCATGTCCGCATTACCAGACACAGGTCCAGCTGCTTCATCCTCATCAGCTAGCAATGATATCAGACATCTTAGGGCTAGATTGTGGAGATGGCAGCAGGCTAATATTATCTGGCATACCTTTTGGGGTGAGTAGAGGAGGACATCTCCAGATAGGTCCAGGCACTTGAATCTGGCCTTCAGGAGGCCAAATGTCCTTTAGATTAGACGCCTTGTCCTCCCGGGGACCTCATTGAAACGGACTTCCCCATCCGTGGCAGGGTGCATCAACGGTGTCAACAGCCAGGGAAGGTAAGGATAGCCAGAGTCACCTGTGTGTTAAAATGTAGGACCACTGACATAACCGGTACAGCGACAGGGAAGAATGTGATGATAGATGCCATAACAGTGAACCACCTTCAAATGCACGCATACCAAGCAGCCAGGCCTTCGCTGTGTGTAGTTGTGCCATCATGTGTGTGGGACATTGCTGTTCCACAAAATGAAGCAGTCATGGACAGATCCAGGAAACGTGGCTGTGACCTGTGAGAGATGTACTGGTTTGCCAGACACACCAGCTGAACATTAATGGAGTGGTAGTTCTTCATGTTCCTATACACCTGTTCATTGGCACTGGGAGGAACCAGGGCTATATTGGTGCCATCAATGGCTCCTATCACATGAGGGATTTGTCCTATATCATAAAAGTCTGCCTTCACATAGGCCAAATCCACACGTTGGGGGAACCTGGTGTAGCTGTCCAGGTGTTTCAGCAATGCACGCAGTACATCCTTCAACACAAGACGGAACATTGGCTGTGACACCCTGGCTGCCAAGCCCACTGTATTCTGAAAGGAGTCTGTGGCAAAAAAAGTGTAGCACTGACAGGACTTGTACTGTGGGAGGGATGGTATAGGGACTGTGTATGGCTGGTAACAGATCTGACTCCAACTGTGTACATAGATCCATGATGGTCTGATGATTCAGACAATAGGTCTGAATGGTATGCCTGTCCTCAGTGGTTGAAAGGTCAACTAGTAGACGGTACAGTGATGGTTGTCTCAATCTCCTCATGGCAGGATATCTAGGTAGAGAGGAGAGCATGTACACTGAAAAATGCACTTGACACATGTAAGCAGAACATGTCAAAATAGCACACACCTAACACTGTTGAACATGCGTAACACTGCTGACATATACTATACTGGGCATGCATGAGCGCTTTGGACACCAGCCTTGCACCACAATGCTGAACCTGTAAGTCGGATAGGACAGATACCACATGTATAATGTACCATATGTGGCAAACTGGGCTGTCCTGCACTGATCATTACAAAAGTAATGTGAGATATCAATATCGTACTACCACTTATGTGCCACCGAGTATCTAGGCAAGTCCATCAACTGATATACTGCCATATCACGTCACTGTGTCATGCATGTCACAAGTGTTAGCACTACCATAATGGCACTACATAGGGTTACTCCCCAACTTGGCCTAATATTTGTATGGCACACTTATATTGGCACATCAGTGCATGAGATGTGCACAAATTGGCAGCCACCTGTCCTACAGCAGTGGACAGATGGAAGTGGCCTAAGCCCGCTGGCGTATGTTGTCATGGCATTCACAACCGAAGTGCAACTTGTCATTGGTTAACACTGCTGCCTATGGGGCGTTGGGGCCAATGGCGATGACTGCCGGTGTTGACAGTCCTGTACGTGGCGGCCGGAACCACCATTTCCTGCAGCCTTGCTCACTTGACTCCTGGCACTGTTGCTAGCAAAACCTCCACAACCTGAGCTGCTGTGTACTGTCTCTAGAAGCCATCATGCCACATCCTGCAGGTGATAGGGCCCCAGCCTTCACCCCAGAAGAGCTGGAGAAGCTTGTGGAAGGGGTCCAACCCATGTATGGACAGCTAGCTATATGGGGCACCGGAGGTGCAGATGGGCCCAATGCCATAGTCATGTGTGATACGGGTGCGTGTGACGGTGAATGGGGTAAGTGTACCAGTGTGGGAGTATAGATGCATGCAGAAGGCATCTTGTAAAGGCACGTGGGCAGAGAGGATGGGTATGTGTGGGCACTTGGTGAGTCAGATATGTAAGGCCACTCCTGTTAGTATGGTGCCAGTGTACATGACTTTCTCCTTTTTGTTTGTCTCATCCATGCAGGTGAACAACAATCAGAAGAAAGGGATCTGGCATCCCATCTCCAAGGAAATCCGGACCCTGGGGATCCACAGCCGGCTGAGCACCCATTGTTGTAAGCGGTGGGAGGACCTGAGACGCTGGGCCCGGAAGAACAAGGAGGCCCAGCTGGGGATGTCCTCCCAACAAAGGAGGGGTGCCTGTCAGATCCTGACCACCCCCTAATGCTCTGCATTTTGGCTGTGGCCTACCCTGAGGTGGATGGGTGTTTGAGGGCAGCACAGCAGACACAAGGGGGTGAGTACTGACTGTATCCTGGGACTTTCATAGGGTTGTATGGTATTAGCTGCCTCACTGTAGTTTATGTGAAAATGTAGTCAATGCAACATGTATGTAGACTTGGGAGGATTGGGTAGTAACCACCCGACCTGAGTATTGGTTGTAGATGTGTTTTGATGGTTTGCTGTCAGTGGATGTACATCTGCTATATCCAGAATTCTCCAAATCTGCATTGTGGAGATGGTCTAATCACATTGGCACATGTGTGACTCCGTCCTGTCTATACTGTGGATGTGAGCTTGTGTATCACCCAACACAGTGAGTATGACCTGCTCCATCCATCTGCACTTGGGCATTTGTGGCTCTAAGGTGTCAGTCCATTCCCAACTGAATAGCACACCTGTATATGCAACTGTGTGACTCAGCTTTTATCACTGGTACTAAATACATCAGGTTCTAGTTATGGTGTTGATTTCATGTGAGGCAACCATTACATTTCCACCACAGATGTGGCTTGTATAGGACTGGACTAATGGCTTGACACTTGTATCCCCATATATTGGTAATCTGCTATCTATTGGGTATATGAAGGTTGCTCAAGTAGGCTCATCTGAAATGTATCTTTGGTTTGGTCTGATTACAATCACCATGCATTTGTAAGTACTAGACTTGTGGGGATGAAGCCTTGAACTCAATGGAATAGTACTAGAGGTGGTAAGTGCATAGGCAGACCTTCTGATTGATTGACAATATGTAATGTTAAGGCCATGTATGCCAATGCCCTAGCAATCACAGTGCAACATAGCTTATTAGCTGCCTAGATTATGGGCCTGATTACAACTTTGGAGGAGGTGTTAATCCGTCCCAAAAGTGACGGTAAAGCGACGGATATACCACCAGCCGTATTACGAGTCCATTATATCCTATGGAACTCGTAATACAGCTGGTGGTATAGCCGTCACATTTGGGACGGATTAACACCTCCTCCAAAGTTGTAATCAGGGCATATGTCTCAATGGCTACTTGGGGGCACATCTGATGGAGTGGGAAACTGTCTGCTACCCTTGGCTTAGCTGAAGTGGGTGATTAGGACAGGATTGGGTATTGTAGGACTAGTGAGATGTTGAAGTGAAATAAATGTTGTATATTCTCTTCTGAGGCTGCCCTATGTCGTGGTGTGATGTTGCATGATGCTTACATGTATTTACAGTCTGAGATGTGTGTTGTCTGGACTTAGGTACAGGTATTCAAACATATGGAATGGTGTGAGTGAGGCTGGTGTTATCATTTTGTGAAGTCCTACTGGTGATACTGCATGCATGGTGGTATTGTATGTGGTCCATCATGTTGTGTGTTCCTGATGTTCATCAGTTGTAAATCTGTAATCAGTGATTGAGTATGGATGTGTAATATATGCAATATGGGCCATTGTAGATGCACTTAGATATATGATTAGTTGTGATACATATGTGTTTGGTGTTTGCAGTTCTTCCTCTCTGATTGGGTCACACTAATCACATGCCTTTACCTATAACTTGTTCACATCAGATGTCACCCGTATGGGTGTCTAACTTGTAGTGGCCTAATCAGTTCTTAGATCTGAATTGGCATTACTATACAGTGTCATGTCAGCCATGTAATGTGACAGGCAGATGTGTGTGGTGTGTGAGTAGAGTAGTATTCACTGTCATGGATATTTAACAAAGGACATGGACTGATCAGCTGTTGTGACTGTACAGGCCTGCTGTGTTTGGTTCAGTCAGCACCACTTCCAATGGGTGATAGGAGTATGGAGAGGTATGATATTAATTCTGGGAGACATATTTACTTCATCCAGGGCATGATATCCATACAGTCATGGCAGTGGTGGTGATCACGTGGATGACTACAGTTGTGCAGACTTACTTGGATATAGATGTGGGTGTGAGGGTTGGCATACAGGAGTGGGTAGTGATGACATGTTGTGACAGGATGTAGGAAATGTGTATTGTCATCTGAGATAGCCTAGCCAGGATATGTATTGTCACAGATGTGCATGTTTACATGTGTGTATGTGTCTATCTCTCCCTATCTGTCTCCTTCCCTCTTTCTCTATTTGTGTGCATCAGCATCGGCAGGCAAAGGAGAAGGGGTACAGGCAAGTGGGGATGCTGCAGGCCACAGGACATGGATTGCTGCTACCAGCGACACCGAGGGACCCGTTGGCACAGAGGGCGAGGGGAGTGTCATGGGGGAGACAGGATCATCTGTGTCATCTTCGGAATCCTCCTCCAGTGCACACTCCCTGGTTGTGGCAGCCCCTTCTGAGACTACCCCAGCACCATCAGTGTCTGCCACCCCCCTTACTACCACTGCCTTCCCTGTAGCTCCCTACCAAGTTGCCCGTGCCTGCTCAACCAGGAGGGTGGGTGTCTCCTTCACCGCAGGCACCTCTGCCCCTGCCCCAGTCAGCCCTGCTGCCCTCAGTGAAGAGGCTTTTGACCTCCTGAGGTCCATCTCGACCATTGTGAATGCCGTCCAGGGACTGGCAGCTCAAGTCCAGCAGAGCAATGCATTCCTGGAGGGCATTCACGGTGCACTGGCTGGACTACAGAGATCCTTTCAGGCTCTGGCCTCCACATTGATGGCAGCCAGTCACCCTTTATCTACCGCCCCCTTACACCTACCTCTTCCCAATCCCAAACCCCTTTTCCCAAGCCCAGCCAAAGCACACAGACACACAAGCATGCATCCACCTCAACAGCCAAAAGTACCACTGACAAACACAAGCACCACAAGACCCACCTCCGGCATGCACACAAACAACACCCACCTGCAGACACACCTACATATCTACACAGACTCCCCCACCACTCCCTCCTTCAGACACTGCACCAGACACCTGCAGCCACCACACAAACATTCACTGATCCAGCCACACCTCCTATTTTATCTGCAGACATCCACCCCAGTCACCACATCCGCAGTCACCACATCCACACCCACATGCAGCGCATCTACCATACCGGTAGACACCACCCCAAAAGACAGTCCTCCATCCATCATGGCATCACCCAGCACCTCCTCCTCCCTTCCTCCCAAGATACATAAATGCCCGCACTCACCCACTCAAAAGACACCCTGCACCCACAAACATTCAGTGCATGTACTCGCACTCAAGACTTCCACACCAGCACCTCCTACAACCACTCCCTCCACTCCCATACCTTTTTGCCATAACTGCCCCCGTGTGTCTAAGAAGCATTTCCTCTCAGAGTTTTTCCTGTTCCCTACTCCTCTCCCACCCTGTGATACCCCCAAACGGTCTGTGTCCCTCCCCAAGTCCAGCCCTTCCACCTCCAAGTACTCCCCTGCCCCTGCTAGTACCATTGCCCTTCCCCCTGCCAAGACGTCGACCCCTCCCAAACCCCCCCCTCTCAAGACCAAGCCCAAAGACCCCCTTCCAAACCCAAGCCCAAACCCATTTCTCCCCCCCCCCAACCCCTGAGGTGCCTGCCTGCTCCCTTGATGCCCCTATCCTGTGGAGGTCATATAGCAGTCAGGAGTAAAGTAGGGGCACACAGAGATGCCATTTGTGCCTTTGGCACTTCGGACTGGCCAATGGCCTTCTCATTTTATATACTTATTTAACATTTTTTTAACATATTTAAGATTTTAATACATCTGGCCCAACCTGTTGTTAGATTTGATGGTAACATACTTATCCTGCGTTTCTTTCCACATGGCTGTTTTGTATTTGGTGCCTTTGGTTTGTGTGTGACGTACGTGTGTGTGTGTGTTGGTTGTGCTAGCTGTAGTGTCTGGCCTGCATGTGTGTGTCTGTGGCCCTGCCATTTGTCCCTCTGTGATGGCTGTGTATTGTGTTTAGGATATGTTTCTGTTTGGTACATTCATTTATGTACATGAATTGTGTATTGTTTGGGTTGACATGTGTAATAGTGGTGTTGTGTGCCCTTGTGTAGTTGTTGTGTGTGTGTGTGGTGATGGATATGTCAGATGCATTGTGTGTTGTGTGTTGTGTTAGCGTGGTATGACGAATGTTTCGTTGTATGGCTGTCATTGTGTATATTGGTTGTCAGGTATTGTATGTATGTGGTGTCATGTGAAGGTATGTAATGAAATTGCTTGCCGAAGCGTTTGTGTAGCTGCGGTTATGGTGTCGTTGTGTGAATCTTTGCTGTTGTGTTTTGTTGTTCTTGACTGTGCCGTGTATCTGCGGGTCGTTGTGTGTATTGCACATGTGTGTTGGCTGTTGTGTGTGTAGTATGGGTGTGCGTGTTTCTATGTAGGTGTGTGTGTGTGTGTGTGTGTGTGGTTACGTGTGTATGGCCGCATCGCAAGCCATCACAGATGTGTATGTTGTGTGCACGTGTACTTTGGGTTTTCTCTACAGTGTCAGGTAGGTGTGTGTACTCATGGTTGTTGTCTTCGTTGCTGGTTCTGGAGTCGTTGTGCAAGCAGGAGCAGTGAGAGAACTTCCAGTTCAGGTTCCATGGCGGCTCCAGACAGGTATGTGTTCCAGAAGGTGAATATTTGCTTTTATAGAGTTGGTTTCCGCCAGGGTTTTCGTTGTGGTGGAACTGCAGCGGAAACCTTGGTGGTGTGCAGCCTTGTGATATGTCCGGCAGGAACATGGTGTCCGCCGGCCTGAAGGTGGCTACCGCCGTCCGTGGAATCGTGACTGCACTGGCGGTAGTGGTGGTATTTTGGCTGTCTTCTGTTGGGAAGACCGCGATGGTCATAATTTGGCGGTCTTCCCTGCCGGCCAGTCGGCGGTACGCCCGCCGCCGACATGGCGGTCCTGTCACCGCCAAACTTGTAATGACACCCATGTCATAGTTTGAATTTAAATATTGGATATATTCTTGGTTACAAAGCCTTGTTAGTAAAAAACTGCAACTAATTCCATATGTTAATGGCAAGCTGTGGTAGATAATTCCTTCCTGCACTGATGATGAAATCTGCGTGCAAACATAACATTCTCTCACATTCATCGTCTCAACATATTCATACAGCAAGCGATAGAAAACATTAGAAGAAAGATCTCCTTATGAGTTGTCCAAGTGGAAGTGTTTGTAATGCCTGTTCAACTGTTCTAACTTAGAAAGTGTAGTAGTCTCTGGAGAAGGTGTATAATTAGTTTAAGCTTTATAGAAACACTCACAATCAATAAAAAATGTACTAGCACACATAAAATTGCTAATCCAACAAACATACATTTGCAACACCTATTGTTTTTAACGTCATTGTGATTGTTATCCATGATTTGTTAAGAATCAGAAAGTGGAAGAAAAATAGATTTAACTATGCAGCCAAACAAAAATCAAAAATAATCTTCACTCTTCTTTGTGATTATTTACAGCAGCTATCAGACCTTTCTCCAGTACTTTGTCAAAAATAGTTTTTTGCATCTTGTCAAAATCTGTCTTTTCAGTAGATCATATTTTATTGTCCAGTAATTATAACTTGTAGCATGTAATGTCTCTCTTTCGTTCTGGTGGCAACATAGGTTCAAATCCCAGTTCAAAGAACATTTCAAGTTCCAAAATACTGAGCTGGAGTTTCCTGATCAAAACAAAAGGACAAAACTTTGCGTGGCCACTCATCTGCTGTAAAATACACCCATTTAGGACCTGAGTATCTTCAATTTGTGACTCTTTTTCTTTTTGATTTCCGATTTGCACTTATTTCTCCTTCACTTAGATCTTCATCTGAATCTACTCTTATTGTTGTATCTGGCTCCTCATTTATAGTTGACAGCACATCTGGAACCTTTTAATTTGTTTGCAGTTTGGGCAACTTGTCTCCTTTCACAGCTTTTCTCAACAGTGTCATTTGCAAAACTGGACTTACAACACTTCTTGGTTCAACAGGATTTTAACCTTGACATAATATATCTGCAACATTAGCTAATTCAGGAGGAGTCAAATCTGCATGACTTTGATTCAGCTCAGCTCCAGCCTCAGCTAATTCAGGAAACGTGATTTGTTTCAACTGATCTTCCCAATCGTTTGCTTATGGGAGAGTCCTTCTCTGACATGACTCTCCTGCTATGTCTACTGATGCTTGAGCAGCTTCAGGAAACTCTATTTACTCCCTTAGAGGTGTACCTGGATCTTCACCATTTTGCACTGTCTCTGTTACTGTCTCCAAAGTCTCTCTTCTTGATCCTTGAGACTGTATAGTAGTTGTTGGTGCTCTCAACAATACTTCTTCATCACCATCCAGAGGATAGGGCACTTTTCAAGTGTGAATGGCATGAATCCAGTTAGGGATCCCAGCACTCTTCACAGCAGTCGTTGTTACGAGCACAACCTGGAATGGCCCCATCCACCTATGTTCCAGACAGGTTTTTCACACATTCTTCTTGATGACCACCCAATCACCAGCTCACACTGGTCTCAGGATGGCGGCACGGCTATAGTTTCACCTGGTGAGAGAAAGAGCGAACCACATCAGCTAGACTCTTGCAGTAATCCATCACCATGTCATCTGTTATATGTACAAGAGCATTTGTAGGAACAGCTGGCAATCTCATTGCTCTGCCCATGAGAATCTCATGGGGAGAGAGTCCAGTCTTTCTGTCAGGTGTGTGTCTCATGCGCCTCAAAACCAAAGGCAAAGCCTTTCATTTACTCCACTAATCCAGAAGCTACAGGGCAATAGTTGCAGCACAACTTCTGCTCAATTTTTAAGGCTGAACATAGTAATTGTATCACTTTGTTATTCAAGTGACTTCCTCTGTCGGATTCTAAAGAGACTGGAAAACCAAAACAAGGGATCAACTTCCTAAGTAAAAGCTTTGCTACTGTGAGGCTATCATTTGTACGTGTGGGGTAAGCTTCAATCCAGTGACTAAAAATACAGACAATCTCAAACCACCACACACAGGCATCTCAATGAAATTCATTTGCATTCTGTTGAATGTACCTCCTGCTTTTCCATTGTGACTCAAATTGACAATTGTTCTTTTTCCCACATTTATTTGTTGCCATGTAATACTTCTGTAGCAAATTGCTTCAGCAACTTGTCTAAACTTTGGATTGAACCAGGATTGCTTAAATGTGCGAATCATTGCATCTCCGCCAATGTGTGCTTGACCATGATCTTGCCATTTGCGCCAGTAGACAGTTTGGCATAATCACTTGTCCTTCGTTTGAAACCCAGATTTCGTCTACATCCCTTTGTGAACATCCCAGTTTTATCCAGCTTTTATTTTCATCATCAGGAGCATCCTCCTGGAGTCTCTTAGCCTCCTCCCATGTATCAATTACTGTTAACATGTAACTTTGATTTGTTTTCTCAACATTTGCTTCCTCAAATACATTTTTCCATTCTTCATTAAATATGATGTTAAGGGCACAAAATCGTGCAACCTGATCTGCATAATAATTTCCCATTGAAACAAAATCGTTTGATTTCTGGTGTGCATTGCATTTAACCACAGCAATTTTCTCAGGTAATTGTAAGGCTTATAACAAATCTTATCTTGAATTCTAACTATTTCTAATTGGTGAGCCAGAAGAGGTTATGAAACCTCTCTGCGACCACAGCTGCCCAAAGTCGTATACTACACCAAATCCATACTGACTGTCTTTCAAATTTCTAACTTTAAGCAGTGCAGAACTACTGCATGCTTCAGTAAGAGCCACCAAATCAGCCACTTGTGCAGAAAATACTCTTTGAAGCCATGAAGCTTTGAGTATACCAGAAATTGTGCACACAGCATATTCAGATGTCAGTGTTCCCGCATTATCTCATAGACAGGAACCATCAACAAAAATGATTTGATCATTTTCCTCTAACGGAGTATCCTGAGTGTCAAGTCTGGGTTTCGTTGCCAATTCAGTAACTTCCAGACAGTCATGTGCAACTTCTTTTAATTTCTCAATTTCAACATAGTCTACTGGGAGCACAGTTGCTTGGTTAAGCACAATGTACCTCTTTAATGACACATTAGGAGAGCCTAAAATCAGAAGCTCATACCTCGTGAGCCTGGCGTTTGTTAAATATTGGGTCTTTTTTCGGGTAAGCAACACTTCAGCAGAATGTGTGACAAGAACAGTTAAGGGATGTCCCATCAAAATGTTCTCACAATGAGTGAGGGATAAACCAACCGCTGCCACATTCTGCAAACAGCCAGGTAAAGCTGCTGCGACTGGGTTCAAAGTAGCAGAAAAGTATGCTACAGGGCGGTTTACACCACCATATACCTGTGTAAGGACAGAAAGTGCATAGCAATCACGTTCATGGCAAAACAACAAAAATGGTTTTGTGTACTCAGGCATTTCCAAAGCTGGTGCTCTGCACAGGCTCTCTCTCACCTCAGTCAAAGCTTTCATACAAGCTTTATCAAAGGGGACAGGGTCAGAAATATCTTTGTGGGTCAGTCTCTGCAATGGCTTTGAAATATCAGAAAAATTGGGAATCCATTGGCAACAGTAGCTCACCATTTCCAAAAACATCCTGACATCTCTTGGTGTAGCTGGAGGATTCATTTGCAAATTAGCTGTAACTCTCTCTCTGGAAACTTTCCTTGCACCTTTTTCTATTTGGTGACCGAAATATTTCACTTCTTTCTGACAGTGCTGTAATTTTACTGGGGGACAATGTTCATTCTCACCCAACTGATTCAATAATGCAATAATATCTTGTCTGCATACATCCTTTGTCTTTGAAGCAACCAAAAGATTATCAATGTATTGAACTAATGCCAATTGAAAAGGCATTTCCAATGATTCCAAATTCTTTTTCAACACCTGATTAAACATTGAGGGGGACTCTGAAAAGCCTTGTGGGACCCTACACCACAAATGTACACGATGACAGAATTTTTTCGCTAACCCATTACATGAGAAGAATTACATAGGCTGCTCAGCTGTTTCAGAAAATCTTTAATTACATGAGTAACTCCTTCATTTACATCTGGTGCCATGTGATAGTACGGAGTTTGCAGAAAAACTGCATTATGTTTGACTATGACTTTAACTGGATCAACTCCTTTGATAAGTCCAATGTCCTATCCAGAAAGATCCCAAACTTTAAAAGTAACTATACCCTGTAGGTCAGTTGGCAGATCTTGTACTGTAAATGCAGGACAGAAACTGATCAGTGGAAATTCTTCATTAACTGAATCACACTCGGTTGGCATAGATGAATCATCATCACTATTCGTCTCAATAGCAATTCCATCATGTGTACAGGTAATCAAACATTTTGTTTTGCACAACAAATCTCTTCCAAGTAAGGAAACTGGACTTGAGTCACAGACTGGAAATTGGTGCAAACCTTCAAAATTGCTATTTTTCACAGGGATCAGTTTAGTAATCTGATTTGTCAGGAATTGATTTGCAACACCTACAGTCTGCACTATTTTCCCAGAAAGTGGCAGAATAGGAACTTCTGCAGTTCTTATTGTAGAGTGTGTAGCTCCTGTATCAACTAGTAATGAAACATGATGACCCATCACTTTTCTATTTACAGAAGGACCCTTTTGATCCTCTTTTAATTAAGCTGCTAATACACATTCTTCTTCATCCAAACTCTTACTCATAAACTCATCATTCGATTCATCCTCACTGTGTAGTGTAAATTGTTGTATCGTTTGATTAGTTTGATTTAACTTTTGACATGTGTTCTGCTGAGGAAGCATCACCTGCTGCTGTGCCATTGGAGCTTGATGTATATGCATTTGTTACTTTGGTATCATTTGCATTTGGGGCTGCATTTGTTGTGACTGTGGTACCTGGAACCATGGCACCTGCATCAGTTGCATCGGTTTGGGGACTCTGCATTTGCTGAGGAATCTGCATTTAATAATTCATATTCTGGACATCTGAATTAGGACCCCTTATTCTAGGTCAACTCAAATTTGGAAAAAGATTGTTTTCATTTATCTGCGTAACAACACCTTCCTGCACCATCATTGGACACTCCCGTTCCCAATGCCCGAGGCTCCAGCAAGCGTGACAAGGTAACATCCTTTTCATTGTCTGCATATCACCTGAATTAACATTAGTATTCACTTCAAAGCCACGATTCCCATTCCCACCATGTCTTCTATCTCTTGCCTGACCCTGATTTTGGAACACCTGCATGTTTGCCTGTTGTGGAAAAAATCCCTGCATTCATGATTGTGTCACTTTAATCTACATCAGCATTGCCTTTTCCTTCAATTTCTTCTGCTTCATTTCGGTCTCGTCACTTCAGTATTTAGCAAACTGTAATACTTCATCGACCGGTTTTGCTTGCCAGCAAATCAAATGACTCTTAAGCATCTGGCTAATTTCAGGTCTCAACCCTTCAACAAATCTGAACACAAAGTAATATTTAAATGCCTGCAACAATCTCTTATAATACGCATGCCTGCAACAATCTCTCATAATACGCATGTATTGACTCTTTTGCTTCCTGGGGTGTTCTATTGATTCTCTGCCAATCAGTAATTTTAGGTGAACTTCTCATTTTCAAAAATTCAATCACTTTGTAATAGTATTTAATTACATCAGGAGATGGTGCACCTGTAACTGGATCTCGTAGAGGCCCTCTTGTTGGCCAGTCAACACTCCATTTGCATTCAACCAACAAATCAGCTGGAACTACTATTTCTAACAAGGCATTCAAATCCTCCCACAGGCATTTTGCAAGTTTCACAAATCTATCTGTCTGCTGGTACCATTCAACTGGTTTCTCTCTCAGTCTCAGGTAGTCATTTAAAAATGACAAAATGTCACTTCTGCTCCAAGGAACATGTACATAATTCCCTCCAGGGATTTCTCTATTTGGTAATGTCTTTCCTGGATTATCAGTCTGCTGCACATCCGCATTTGAATTCCCATACTCCTTTATCTTCTGAACTCTTTTCTTTACACATCTTCCTTCCCATTTATCTAATGCTCCCCATGTTTGAATATGTTGAATTAATTCTTTAATATGAATTTTCATTCCTGGTATTCTCATATTCTCAATGTCTTTTGAAGTTTAATTCTAATCTGTAACTTCTTTTCAGTGGTTTTGATTTCTCTATTTCTACCTAATATTTGTCTGCAAGCTCTGGTAATTTCTGGTGTGTTAATCCTGTTCTGTTTGTAACATTTTTACACATGAAGCGTAACTCTTCTTCATTATATGAGTCAATTCTATTTAACTCAAGTGTTCCCTCAATCACTTCATTTAATTCTAATTTAAGGCTTGACAGATTAAATGATTTTCCTCCTTCAGCATTTGTTTTTGCTCAACTCATTTTTCCAACTAGTCTGTTAACTGCTGAGCTGTCAAACCTTGTAATGAGACATTATTATTTACATTTGGTATACTCTATGGAGTAATACAAGGAGTCTCAGGAGTCATCAGAAACAAATTTGAATTCAAATCTGACTTTCCCAAATTCTGTGAAACCCTAGAATAATTGAAGTCATTTAGTGGACCTGTCTTATCAAAAGTTTGATTTGTTGGAAACAGAATTACAGCAGATGCATTAAGTCTCTCTATTTCTGCATTTGAGTTAAAATGATTCTGTACATTACTTTCATTATTTCCCTGGGCAAACAATGATACAACAGAACCAATAGTAACAGGTATGGTTTATGCTTCTGGGCTTGAAATAGCATTCTGATTTCTCAAGTAAATTATTCCAGGACTCTGACCTGAAAGCATTGAAGAACTCAACTGTGGTATTGTTACTGGTGATATATCTCGGCATTGTCTGAACTTCCACTGGAGTCATTAAATTAAGTGTAGACTCCACCTGAACCAACATTGATTTCAGGTAAATCTGTGGTATCTGTGATGATTGCACCCCTGGTACTGTCATGCTCAGTGCAGAACTTACAACAGGAATTGTAGGATAGACGACAGGTAGCTCAGCCTGAGTCATAGGAGTTTGATTAACTGTGATAGTAGGAACGTTAGTTGCGACCTGTATTTGACTCAGTGTTACCACAACTGGTATGGGTGCACTTTGACCAGTACTAGTACCTGAACTTGCTTCTTGTTCTGCATATGGAGGAGGACGACTTCTCAGTAACTGCATTATAAATTAATCATCACCCGATTCGTCATCATAAGTCAGTGATTTCCTAACCTCAACCTGACTTTGACTCATCTTCTTCAGAAGAGTCCTTATTCCTTTTCTATCTCTTTTGTCTGACACTGCTCTCTTTCTCTTCTGTAATTGCAGGAAACATTTTAATATCCTGTAAAGTTTCTGTTCTCCAAAATGTTTGCTCATTATCCCACCTTGCCTCTAGCAATGTCTTCTCAACTTTTCTCATTCGCCACTCATATTTTACTTTCTTTGGTTGTCTGGCTACTAATTCCCAAATAGCTAAAGCTTCAAATTGTGCTGCTCTCGGAGGAGTTTTTAATTCATACAGCACTCTTCTCAAATTCTCCAAAATTCTCATATTGAAAATTCCATAAACAGGAAATGCTAAGCTCCCTTCCTTCTCTGTAATTTTGCACGATTGTTTCACCCAAATAAATGCTGCAGTACCTTTCTCTTCAACTACGATATATGCAGGTGTACCTTCTGGCGGGACAATTTCTCCTACTCTAAATGGAATAAAAGCATCTCCCTTAAGTGCACTGATCAATGCCTTGAAGAATGTAATTTTTATTTTTATTGGGCTTAAAACTACAATTTAAATTCAAAACAGGAAGTAATTAATTCCCAAAATCCTTTTCGCATGTCTCTCTCAACCAATAACGCTTCACAACTATTCTCCAATCGCTTTGTGGCTCCTTCTCACCAACCGACCAACATCAGTGCGGATCTAGTGACGACACATTCAGGTACAGCGGCTGACAAAGTCTTGCAGATTTGTCTTCCAAACTCGTTTCCCACAAAACTAAATGCAAAATATTGTGAGCACCAAAGAAAAATCAACACACCAACTTGTCTCCTTACTATAGGTAGGGAACACAATCACTTCGGAAGCTTCACAAATATTTTGATTGTGGCTTTTAGCTCTGACGACTACTCGTTCAATCTTTACTTTCTATGATTCACAAGTAAAATTCGACCAGCAAATTTCACCCTTTACTAATACTAGATCTTCCTGGTGCACTATGGAATCACCAATATCTGTCAAACTAACACTCCTTTTGACACACACTCTAGGAATACTATTTGTCAACCATGCCCGATTGACCAATTAAACAGACAAGTTACAACAACAACCAAGTGTCTCACACACTTGTACAATACACCAAAGTCTTAGACCCTGCATGGTCCGTATACCAACAACCACGTGGGCAATTTTTGAGCACAAAGCACCACACCCATTTGAAGTACGACGGCTTCCCTACATGCACTCTTTGGAGAAGGCACACTACCTAACAAACTACACTGAAGTACGCGTACTCCCTATTTCTCACATACATCACAATTCATCTGCGATTTGCTAAAACACTGCAAGCGCAAACCCTGTCCCAAACATAAATTACACTTGGAACAGTGGGAACATCTCCACACAAGCATTGGCAAAACCAAATTTTATCCAACCAAGCATTGGCAAAACCAAATTTCAAAGTTTCATCAAGCACTGGTAAAACCAAATCTCCCAAATTATTCTAAATGACATATAACTATTTAAAACAAGACGTTTCCTTCCTAATAAGAAGAAACCATCCTCTGCTATCAATTTCTGTGGGTGTGTCCAGCCTTATATTTCTTTGATATTTTATTTATAAGGTGATTCATATAGGGTAACTATCTATTACCCTTGGAGGTCGACCTGAACCTTTTGACTCGGATACGAGTATGATAACGTCCTAACAATCAACATTAACAGTATCAAATCAATAGACATCAGTTTCAATTTTGGATTCAAATATATATACATACCATGAGTTTCATGGCCATGAATCACCACACCAGTTTAATAAAGTTCAAACATTTGTTGCCCTTTAGATTAACAATGCTAAAATCACGTAAATCATGCGCAAGACCAAATGATAAAAATACAAGAACAACACGCCTGACCAAATTGTTAAAAGAATCTCAATCTAGACAGGATATTTATCATTAAACATTCAAGAACCACAATTCAGAATAACAGCAATAACAAATGAATGATGGAAATGTAATACATTTAGGCCCTCATTACGAGGCTGGCGGTCATTAGACTGCCAGCCTCGCTGTGGCGGTCTTACCGCCACAGACCCAGCGGTAAAGACCGCCGCATTACAGGTTGTGGGGTTTGGCAGAAGCCAAACCTTCACAACGCCACCTGGCCCGCTGGTGCGGTCGCACTGACACGGCCGGTGGTGAGCACCTCCAGCCCGGCAGCAGGCCTCAGCCTGCCAGCCGGATTACAGCAGACCGCCAGGCTTTTCGTGGCAGTCACCCGCCACAAAAACTCTGGCGGTAACGCACCCGGCGACAGGAATCCTCATTCCTGTCATCGGCACACATGTCCCCACACCTCCATGCTGCCCCCAAACATGCCCACACATGTAGAAACACCCCTCATCTGTCCACACACTTACCAACACCACATCCATCCAAACACCCCAACCCGCTCTCAGACTGACATAAACGTACCCCCACTCACATATGCACCCCCCTCCGCAAACATTCACACCTCCCTCCCCCGCATACATACTCACCTGCTCTCCCCATTCACTCACACAAACACATGCACACGCACCTACAAACACCCCCCACTTCCCCATCCACACTCACTCACCCCCACCCACAAACTTCTCACACACGCACCCCCATCCACAATCATTCACACACCGCCCCCCTCCGCATTCATGCACACCCTCACCCCCTCTACACATGCATACATTCACACACTGCCCCCTCTGCATACGCACACTTGCACACATTCACCCCTACTCACTGACAGACTTGCACACATACACCCCCCACTCACTCGCAGACTTGCACACATGCACCCCCATTCGCACACATACACGCACACACCACACACATGCACCCATCACTCCCCTCTCGACCCCTTGGAACGATCACCTTACCTTTTCCGGCAAGCTGGTCGTCCGGAAGGGGATGGGTCCTAGTGCTTTTGCACCGCTAGCACCACTACACCAGCAAGACTCCGCCAAGCCGTATTACGGCTCGTAATACGGCGAGCGGAGTCTTGCTTGAGTGGGGGTGCTGATGATGCACTCGCCTCTTCAACTCCATCGGCCAGGCCGATGGAGTCAGACTTCTGCCCATTTATGGGCGGAGGTCCTTGCACAACTCCAAATATGGCAGTCTGTTGGCTGCAGCGGCTTCGGTGGTCTTTGAAAAAGACCACCGAAGCCGCTATGAGGGCCTTAGTTATCTCAGATGAATTAATTACAATCAATTTATATGAAACAGTTGAATTTAGATTTTGGCATCCCCAACTTTTACTCTATTTCGATAAGCATGTTTGGGCTCCATGCAGAAAGAAAAAAAAAAAAAAAAAATTTGGAAAGCATCTATCTATGGCGTTAACCAAAATAGCAATTGGATTTTCTAAAGAAAGAAAACATCTGCAAAAAGAACAAATGCACATTCGGTTATACCTCTCCTTAATGGATCCGCAAGGAGCGACGTCTTCATCAGTTGAGCATCTTCTGGTCTTCTTCATTGGACAATGACATAATAGGGAACAGTTCAGTAATGTCTGGCCTTAATGCATCTGAACTGACAGAATCATAAGCAAAGAACTAAGGAACATAACACATCATTTCACAGGCTTAGAAAAAGGAAATCTGCAGACTACTGAGAGCTGAAAAGAACTGCCCTTACATCATCTAAACCTTGCTATATTAAAACCCTCGAAAGCAACTAGCTATGTTCCTATTGGTATGACTATGGGTTGTTTTAGTGTTCAACCAATAACCTCTGATCCATATTTCAGAAGTATCTTTCTTCATTTTCTGTACCAACGATTGGCTCATCTTCTTTCGCTCCTGATCACCAGTTTCCTTTCAAAAATTACATCTAAGCATCATAGAAAAACATTACATGTGTTTCCTGCCAAAAACAAACTCAAGCAAGTACAAATATTGTAATATGAAACACACCATTGAGCACTGAAGTCTATTGTTTAGTTTGTACGTTATTATCTCATCTCAGGAAACAAATGCTACAAGGAAGGAACATAACTTTTCCACAGTGAGCAACTCACACAGGATGCTTGATTTAGCAGAGTACTATTTTGCAGAGTTAACGGTCTTTAGCATTGTGCCTTTGGAAAGTTACTAAAACGTGAGGCCTTTTAAAACCAATGCTAAAACAGGAAGAATAAAACATTTCATAACATCTAAACTGTTAATCCTTTTAGTACATATTATTATTCCTCTTTCAGCACGTTCAATTATATTTAAGCAAAATGAATTTTTTGTTAGACATTATATTTCACTTTAATATACGTTGTTTATGGTGTCCACCATATCAGCTACACGTTTTATTTATTTTCTAATACATGATTTCAGTTAGGCCATTTAATACATCTTATTTCATTATGTTTAAGTGACACAATTTTATTAATAATGTTTGCACGCTAACAGTTGTCAAACGCAAACAGCCCTTGAACATAGAACAGCATTTTCTAACAAACTCCTGCTCTTTTTAGGAGTCTGAAAGCAAAATGCTAGCATAATTATTTTTAGATACAACTAATACCACTCTGGCTGGGGCACAAAAGAAGGTAAAGGGAAAAGTTATTGTTTCAGATTCTACAAATATTTCAAAAAGATTGATACTCTATGTGCGGAATGTTACTTTTCAAAAGGCTGCAATTTACAAACTGTACTTTGTAGGATACTATTATTTAAAACTACTGATTTTATTGCTCGGTCCTTAGCCTTTTTTCAGCCAAAATTGACACAAATTCATCTTAAAAGTGTGTTTTATGTGGCCCCATAGTAGTGTTATAATCCGTCTTATTCTGCTATTTTATGTGTTTAATGGTTTTTAAAAAACAGCTTGTGATGGAGACCATTTCGTAATTTGCATATTCATGATTTTAAACCAGAATTTCAGAGACAGTGAAGTCCCTGCAGCATGCGCATGTTTACACTGACATGCCGTGGCACTTAAAACATTATTTGGCATTCACCTAGTGGTTAGTAGAACACGCCTGGTCAATAAAGTACTAATGAAACTCAACACATTTTTAGCAGGGCTGTAGCTTTGGGGGGGGGGAGTATTTCGGACATGGCACCCCCAAATCAATGCATTCTTTGCTTGGTAGTTGGGTGTGGAGGCCCTGAGTCGGGTCTGCTATGTATGTTTCGGTTTTTCTTGTCCTGCTCCAAGAATAACAACCAAAACAGTGACCTTTGATGTAAAACCGGAGACAAAGATTGACAGAGATATGAATTGGACAGCTGAATTAGCTGAATTTGAAAATGTGAAAACAGATAACCTGGAATCAATACTGGTTTCCCTGCTTGTCCATGCTATGTGATCCTAGACAAACATTTTATTTCACAGAGCCTCCATTTTCTGTATTTTCACATAAGAGAGCACTTTTAAGTACTTGAGTTTAAGATATGCAATGTATAAGCACCTCCTATGTTTCATTTAATAGTCTTTAATGTTGCTCCATCTATAGTAAGAATATAGTCCATGTTCAGTGTTTGCATAGCTACTAACTTGCCTCTTAGTTCACTACTGTCTTTCTTGTTGGGAAGGTTAGCCATTAATGTGTTTAAGTTAATGTTTAAAAACTACTACTTTTAATGAATGTCTGTCTAGCACTGCTATAATCTGATGTACTAAAGTGCAGCACTTCCCCATGCTAAAGAAATACAGGTTTTTGAATGTTATTGAGGCTGTATCACTTTTTTTTTTTTTACATAATGTTTGTTGAGCAGTATACCTGCCAAATGTTTTCATGGCTTGGCTCACACATGGACTTTAAGAGCCAAAGTCAGACCCCTGGCTTGGCTCTGGGCTGGCTTGCCCTATTCATTTGTTTGTGCTCCCTCCTCTATTTCTGCCTCTGGCTTAGTTCTCAGTCTTGTACTTGTGTGCAGGGTTTGCTGCATTGGTAAGGGATAAAAACAGTGCAATACTTCTTCCTAGTAGAGGGCATCTTCTGTTGTCCCACATAATGCTATGGGCATAGCCAAGTATGAATGCTGTGATGCAGAGATGCAATATGTTTGATGTCTCTCAGAAATAAACATTTACTTTGGCTCTGCTCAATCAGCACAACTTTTCGTATGTGTCTGCCTTCAGTAAGGCTCTGTTATGGTAGATGTAGCCCTTGCATCTCTCTTTTTTGTTAATTTTTCATATACTAGTAACTTACTGATTGATTTCAATGAGGTAATCGTATTTTATTAAACAGATAGTACAGTTCAGTTGTCACTAAGAGGGGTCTTTGTGCAACAGCCATCAGTGCCAGCAGCACCAATAGTGAAAGGGTGGAAGATGACAGCAATCTAGACAAGCTTTGGCAAAGCCAATAGGTCTGGTGTTGGTCAACCAACCTTCTGGCAGTTCTTGTTTTATCATGTTTTTTGGAAAATGTTACTGTTTGGGAATATGCTGGTTCCCTGTTGGAAACTGCCCTTTCTGCAGTGTTCTCCCCAAACGTTTTGCCTTTCTCCTCTTATTTTTCTGTTCCTCTTTTTGTTGACTTTAAGATTCTGGGCACTTTACCTCTGCTTATCAGTGCAAAAGTGCTCTCTCCCCTAAAGCTTGGTATAATTGGATTACACCTATTTGGCTTATTTAATTTACCTATATGTCCCTTGTAAAGTGGTATACCAAATACACAGGGCCTGTAAATGAAATGCTACTAGTGGGCCTGCAGCACTGATTACACCACCCACAGAAGTAGCCTTTCAAACTTGTCTTAGGTCTGCCACTGCATGGCCTGCATGTGCAGTTTACTGACACACTGCTTTGGCAAGTCAAACTACTTGCCAAGGCATGAATTCCTTTTTTACTACACATAAGTCACCCCTAAGGTAGGCCCTTGATAGTCCTATGGGCAGGGTGATGTGTATGTAAGAGGTAGGGCATATATTTGTATGTGTTACATGTCTGAGTAGTGATAAATAACCTATTTTGTTTTCCACTTCTGTGAGTGCTACTCCTCTCAAAGGTTTGCATTGGGAATGCCTTTTTCTATGCCTAAGCGGTAATTTCTGATCTGCGAGGAGTAGCCTGGGCATGTTTAGTATGTTGGAATGGTATCAAAAAATCCTGCTTACTGCTGTAGGTGGAGTTTGCTTTACTATTTTAGCACTGACACTTTTATAGAGTGGGTATTTCTCTGTGCTTATACCTCTGGTGCTTTGCAGCCTGACTTCAGTCCACGTCTGGGGCACAGTGACAGCTTCACTTTGTGCATACTTTCCAGACAGCCATCACACAGGGAGGGTGTAGGTATAACAGGATTAAATCTGCATACTGAATGGCCTTCCTGGGATAGAAGAGAGGGAAGCGGGGCACACGTACATTTGTATAGGCTGCGTCTTGCCCTTACACAAAGGGCTTGTTTATCCCCCACTGATGTTTGGAGGCAGAGCTGGGGTTGAAAGTGGGTGTTGTGCACTTCTTAGTTTCTTCTGAAGTGCCCCCTAGATCAAAGACATTTTGAGTATAAGTACAGGGGCTTTAGCCCTGATGCTGCTTGTTCTGCACACTGCCAGAAGGAACTGCTTTGCTGCTAGGAGGAACCACCATTAGGACTGACCTGCTTGTTGTGCTGACCTGTGGCCTGCAGGGTCAAAAGAGGGACTCCCACGTCACCCCCAGGACCCTGATGTGCTGGCCTGCTGCTGATTCTCAGCATCTGTGTGCCCCCAGGGATCTCCCAGGGGCCAGCCTGGAATTTCTGTGGTTCCATTGCTGCCCCTGGCCCTGCTGCTAGAACACCTAGTGAGCAGTATAGTTTTTACTGGAGCACCTCATTGCTATCTCCTCAGCGCATTTGGAGCATGTTATTGTGCCTGGGAGCAGCTTGGGGAATTGTGAGTAGTGATTGTTGAGTGACCAATAGGAGTCGGTATGGTGAGCGCTTCTGCTGTTCCTTGAGACTTGGTCTGGCTTTTAAGGCGACATCAAGAGTGCTGCTTTCTTCTTTGTGAAGAGGGACCGGGCCAAAGGAGAGATCGGTTGCCAGCAAGCACGCACATACTAGTTCCCCTAGGGCACAAGCAGGCACCCATTCCTGTTGTTGGAGTCCTGAGGGAGGCCATGCTTCACTCACCTGCTTTGGCTATCATCGTCAGATGGAGAGACATGGCAGGCAGCAAGCCGTTGGAGCTGTGCCATGCGCCGCCAGTCTCCGTGAGTGAATATTTCCGACAGCTTGAGACATGTGCTCCCCCCCACTACCCTCTAGAACCTTTGGAGAGCAGCTGCAGGGTTATGTGTCCTGACGGCGAGGAGCACCGAGGGAGGCCCCAGTGACTTTCTTCATTATTTCTCACAGGCAGGGGATCTAGCAGGGTCTCCCCGCCGAGGTAGCAGGTGTGTGAGCCCTACCCCCCTTTTCTCGGGGCAGACTGTTTGTAGAGGCCCTCATGCACCGAGTAGTGACTCGCAGGATGGAAGGGAATCCTCGAATGAGGTCTGGTTCCTGCTGAGCCCGCCATTACCGTAATTACGGTGGTACGAGCGCAGGAGCTCCTGTGCCCAACGTGCTGGTTGTTTATGTACAGCACCTCTTATAAAAGGAGAACAGATGCACTGTGGCCTTCGTGTAGAAGGTGTTTTTGGTGATTCCTTTACATACTGCATTTCACCATTGTATTTTATGCCTCACTGTTTATGCTACGTTCCATGACCTGATGTTATGTTACGTGTTGTTTTCTTTGCTTTGTTAGGACAATGAGTATAGTACAGGATCTGCTTTGTATGTATAGGGAGGGTGGTTTTTCATGACGTGTGCAACTTATAAGTTTTACCTTATTGCGTTAACTGTGATTGTCAGACAGTTGCCCAGTGGGCAAGGTAATTAATGAATCCTGTAATATTCGGTCTATGATTTCTATACAATAAAGTATATTTTTATGTAACATTGTGTGGAGTCTATTTGTGTGGTGAATTTATCGTGTCACTGGTGTGTGTGTGTTGTGCACACACTTTACTCATTGCCTCTGGAGATAAGCCGGATTACTCTGTACCAAGCTACTGGGGGTGAGCGCAGATTCTCTGGTGTGTAACTGACTCACCCTGACTAGAGTAGTGGGTTCTGTCTGGCTTAGATGCATACCCTAGCCACCCAGTAACCCCATTTCTAACAGTCCCCATCTATCTAAATACACATTTGCTACAGGCAAAGAGTGGTTTTGTAAGGAAACTATTTTGTGAAAAGATGGCATGCCGTAAATCATAGTAAGGTCAGCCAATGGCTGAACTGAAGTGTGCTGATACATTGCCCCTTAATGGATGCTGGAGTGGGTGGAATTAAACTGTGAATGACACATAACAACTACTAATGGATGAAGTCTGGATGAAATTCCTGTAAGTAACTGTTATACATTTAACATTAGTAAAATTAATTGGCCAACAAGCACCTAAAAAAGTCCATCAGTCTGGTTTTGGCTGCAAGGCTCTTGCCAGAATGAAACAAGGCAGGCAAGAAACACACAAGGCAGACAACAGAGAAGGCAGATAAGAAAGAAGAATAGAGAAAGATGTAAGAAAACAGAAACAGATGGAAAGAGAAACGGAAGGAAAGGGATAGATGGAAGAAAAGAGAAAGAAGGAAGGAGACAAAGTAAGAGAAAGAAAAAGGAAGGAAAGAGAGAAAGAAAGAGGAATGAAAAAAGAGAGAAGGCACAAAGGAATGAATGGAGGCAAGATGAAAGAAATAGAAGGAAAAAAGAAGCAAAGAGAACACAGGAAAAATAAGGAAAGTGTAATAAAGAGAAAAGGAAAGAGTAGGGGAGAATACTAGAAAAAAGAGCCAAAGAAAGAGAGAAAGAGAACCCAACAAGGAGCCACTGAAATGATCCACCCCGGCAGTAGGGTGAGCACTGTAGACATGTAAGTGAGGACCATACTAGGACTACCAGTTGACTGTCTAGGAAGCCTCAGAGCAATACAAGCAGGCCTTGAAAAACCATAAAAATGTCGAGTAGCTTGAATAATCTACTCAACCTCAAACTTGACCCGGAACTAGGGGCCATATGTACGAACACTTTTTCCCATAGACACAGAATGGGTAAAAACCTTTGCTATATCTGGCCCTAGGTGTCAAATTGTGTGATCCTAGGCAAATATTGTATTTTACATTCGCCTTTTTCTTCATCCCCACATATGAGTGCACCTTCAAATATGAGATCAGCATTTCTGCTGTAAAAAAAAATCCTCTTTTGTTTGATTAAATACACTAAATGTTTGCTCCATGTATATTAAGTCTAGCCCACATATAGGGTACACATGATCCGTGCATGACTTGCCTGTTCGTTTACTAATAGCTTTGCCATCAGGGCAGGAGTGTTTCTCAGTTTGTTTAAACACTCACTTTTAATAAATATATTACTAAAGTATGATGTGATAGCGCACTGTCATTTACAGACAGTAAATTTCCAAGACATGTCCAAAATCCTTCTAACTAACTTGCAGCTTTACTGATAAAACTATATATCAATAATCTGTAAAAATTGGATTTCAGAAAACATTTATCATTTGCACATCACCATGTAAAGTGTTACGACTTTTTTTTTTCATGGCATTAAAATATATTTTTTCATCACACAAAAGTATAAAAAATGGTCTTCACAGCTACTGAAATATATTTTGAAATATTTGTAAAGTGAACTTAGTTAAATAAATGTTGTGTGTTAAGAAAAAGCTGATACCAAAAGTTTTTCACTTCACATAGGTCAGACAGTTCACCTTACAAAATCCTGGAACTCTGCAGTCACAAGGAAAAGTATTTGCACTGCAAGAAGACAAACTGACTTTTGACATCTGTCTCTGAACACAGAGCAAATGTGACAAGAATAAGATTTAAAGGCATCTTAATTGCTAATTCAGTTTCTGACTGACCAAAACACCTGTTCTTTGTCCACTCACCAGAATGGTTGAGTGAAATCTAAAAATAGCTCGACCTCATAAAATAAAACTCGCTATAGCGAGTGGTGGGGTAGATTTTTCGAGCCCTGCAAAGCACTCATCTTTTTCTATGATGGAGTCTACCATTCATAGTGGAACATCCAGGCGGACCCAGATGGCTGTACCCCTGGAGTAGGAGGAGTAGGTAGTATAGATAGGTTGGCCCGCCTGCAATGATGGAACCTCTCGCCCACCATTTGGTCCAAATAGGTCTCTTGCAAGAATACAATGTGGGCCCCAGGCCACCTGATCTGAGAGTTGAGGTCATATCGCTTGGCTGTAGAGCTCATGCCCCGGACCTTCTATGTTAAGAGTCTAGAAGTCGTGGGCTGCTTCTGAGGCATCACAGTGTATTGAGTCCACTCCCCAGTGGGAGGACCAGATGGTTCAACCTGTCCCCTACTGTTGTAGTGAAATGCAGAAGATTCCAGTAAGCAACAATAATAACAAAAGGACCCCGAAACTGGTGAGATGGAACCAATGGGCCAACCGTCCAAACAGAGCTTCAAAACAAGAGGCCAAAAGGAGCCTAGTGGCCATTGTTGTCGGTCAGAGGGGAGGAGGAGACCAGCAAGAAGGGGGCATCTGGAACAAATTGTCAGTGGGGAGAAGTAGAAAGTGTCGACCCAGGGGAATATTTTACTCACTATTCACTCACAGAGGAAGCAAGAAGTGAGACGGAGGCACCAATCCCCCAATCCAAGCAGGTCACAGAGGAGGTGCATGCGTGCAGGCCTCCAGGAGCAATCATGCAAGATCATCTGCAGTCTGAGGTGTAACATGAGGACGCTCTGGTTGAGTGGACTCTGAACCAGAATCCGAGAGGGAGTGTAAGGGTTCCCCACCATGGGAGGAGACAGAGAAAAACCGGAGGGCCTCCACAGATCTCAAGGCAGCCTGTTCCCCCTCAGAGGCCTGTTCGGATGTAGGTGCCAGCACTGGTCTGCAGGTCCTATGACCTATATGATCTCCCTGCTGGGAAACGGGCAGTTGCGTTGTGTGACCGGAGGAGGCGTTATCATGTTGGGGGACGCAACCATAATGAAGCTCCAACCAAGTCTATACCCCCTCTATCAAAGAAGTTGGTACAGTCATTTGTCACCACTCGGAGCCGTGAGGTAAAGAGGATGGCCAAGGATTGGACGCCAAGGTCACATAGTTGTTTTTTGATGTCCCGGTAGGATACTCTGGATTTTTGGACTGCCTGGGTGTGGCTAATCCCAGAGTTTCAGTATAGAGATAGTGACCTCAATTATGGGGCCAGGTGTGTTGGGGCCAATACCTACACCTCCCCGATAGCAGCCGATATCACCGAAGACACGTGCAGTACAAATCCAGTGAGGCTGCCACCACTCACTCAAAAGCTACTGATGCAGCCGAGCCCAGCCAGGGAGCAACCCTCCTTGCAAACCGCATCCGCTAGAGTGCGCAGCACTGTCTTCAGTGTCTTAGGACTGCAAGGCGGCAGCACATCTGCACACCTCTCAGGCCGACAGGGAGCACCAAAGAGAGTTGGCCTTGGGAGCTGGGATCCCCGTTCCCCACGTCGACACCAGAGCTCCCTCAGCTTGTGGCCGCCATCTTGCATCGCTCGCCAAAGCCCCCCCAGCAAACAACTATAATGAGTATATTCTATTGTATCACAAACATTGTTTTGTACATACTCTGACTCTTACATACTGACGGTCACTACTGAGTGGCACAATATTTTGGATACCATTATACCAATGTACAGCCAGCTAAGACATTGCTTGAAAATGGTGCACAATGTTCCGTTAGTATGATTTTTTTCGTGTAAAGTATGTACAGTACAGTGCGTATTACATGTGTTGTTTCCCAGGGTTTTAGTTTGCAACTTTTCTTCTGTTATACAAGCTTTCTCATATGGATCATTTAGAGTTCCACCTGATCACCCAATGTTTATGATGAGCATATTAAGGTTTTTGGTGCTGCATACTTAAATAATCCGCAGACCAGCTACATCTCTTACCACTCTTTATCTGTATGCTTACTTGACCCTGTGCGGCACACCACTTTCTTGTGGCTAGGTACACACTGTACAAACACCACATGCATACATCTGCTTACTGCACTCTGAAACTGGAAAGTATGTAATCAGCTAATCATGAGGACCCAGTCTTATCCCTGAATCAGTCTATGCTTTGCCAAGGGCAGAGACATGAGTGAATGAATAAATGTGTTATTAAAAAAACTCTCTTTAAGTGTTGGGTACTAACAGAAGAGAGGTTTTAATATGTTGATGTGAATTACCAACATCCAAACATTGAGAGAGCCTGGGTGTTACTCGGAATATAATTCCTAACAGGGTTGTGTATTATAGGAGACATTATACTGAGTGTCTGTGGAATTTTAGTACAGAGCTGTGGGAGAGTCTAGTGGTCAAGAGCAGAGTTCTGAGCAAATCTGTGCAGTAAATAGAGGGTTCCAACTGGGCACTTCTAATTTTGACAATTTACATTAATATCTGTATATGAGTGGGTCCATCAGACCCCAAACTATAATAAATGATTATGAACTGGTTCTCATTTCAGTAAGCCGTTCAGATGGCTTTCCAGCTGTGGTCTGTACTGATTTCACAGCATCAGTAGGTCATTTAGTTAGTATTCTTTTTTTTTTTCACAACAAATTTTATGATGTTTTGGCATTATCATAGGGTCAAGCTGGCCTCCAAATACAGAGAGGAGGTTTACAAGTAGACCTCCTGCATGAACCACAAAAACAATAACATACCAACATGCACAGACGATTTTTTACACCACCTCCCTCTAAACCCGGCATCACCAGGGTGCATTCCATACAGCAGACATTTCATTCTTGTAAGGTTGGGATTTATATTCCCGTATTTCAGTATTTAGTAGGGAAGTTGGGGTACAAACAGGTGCAAGAACTATGCTGCTAAAAACGGCCTAGTGCTGCCACACCTTGCGATGTTTCTAGGGCAGCCACTAGCTTGGTAAATAGCTACCTCGAGTCCCAAACATTGGTCAAGCACTTTCTTCCAAACACAAAGCAATGGGTGGGTGTTTGCATTCCTTATTCTGGTGATACCTCTTTTTGCTAGTGTGAGTCCCAAGAAGAGCAGCTGTCTTTTATAGCGGTTTCCACATATGCCGTCTGTGCTATGAAGGAGGATCACCTTGGGATCCAGTGGAATAACCCAGGGGAAAACTTCCCCGAGACAAGTCGCAACACCCCTCCAAAAAGTCATCTGCGCCAAGCAGCTCAGTTCTGTGTGGAGGAACGCCCTTTCTGTTCACCGCAGCGTAAGCACACTGGGGAGGCAATCACACCTATATGCCATAGGCGACCCTGTAAAGTATGCTCCATGGAGATATTTGAATTGGATCAATCTGAGGTGGGCAGGTATCACCGCTGTTCGGGGGGGCTCCAAAGCCTCTGTACAGTCATGCTCATCTAGGGTCTCTATGTCTTCTACCCATGACTGCTGTAATGCTAACAATGTGGTGAAGCTGTGTGTGATCAAGGATTGATACATTTTTGCAATCTTGTGAGCACCCAAATCTCCTGTCAGGAGTTTCCCTTATTGAGGGCTAAATTTTGGTAATTCCTACAGGTCTTTGAAATACGGCGAAAGAGCGCGGCAGAATCATAAATATTGATAGAATTGGCTACAATGAAGTTGATATTCAGCTTGTATCTCCTGAAAAGATTTAAGAATCGTACAGGACATCACCAAGAGTGGATATGCCTATACAGTCCCATTTCTGGAACCCGTTTAAAAGGGCAACCTGGTGTTGGGGGGGTGTCATGCCATAAAGGCATCCAGTATGTCAGTTTCCACCATCACCCCATCTTCCTGAGGGACCGTCTCCCGGTTTCTATAACTAATTGAGTTGCTGGGGGCAGTGAACGTATGTTCTTGTTGCTGTATAAATAATCTTGCACAGAAGAGTTGCCAAACACCCACCGTTTTAGCGCATACGCTGGGTCATATTGAAGGCCATACTACCAGTTATTGATCACTTGTAGATAGGAGATCACTTGTAGATGGGACGTGGCATAATAAGACCTCACATCCGCTGCAGCAATTCCTCCACAAAATGTGGACTGAAAGCACGTGTGATGGGCTATATGTCTCACCTCTCCC
This sequence comes from Pleurodeles waltl, assembly GCF_031143425.1. NCBI lineage: Eukaryota > Metazoa > Chordata > Amphibia > Caudata > Salamandridae > Pleurodeles > Pleurodeles waltl. The sequence continues at coordinate 694,342,621 of NC_090437.1, read as the reverse complement.
CCACCAGAATCCAGATGAAATGGTGTTAAGCTGACTGAACCATGAAGGGGAAATAGCGTAGGGATAATTTTGGAGTTGGTACAGCAGCCGAGGCAGGGAGACCATTTTAAAGATTGCCGACCTGCTCAGTAGGGACAGCGGCAGCCGGGACCAATTCTTTATTTCCTCTTTGAGGTGAGTGAACACGGGGTATAGATTTCTGGTCCACACCAGGGCTGGGTCGGGGAAAACATATGCACCTAGGTACCTAAACCACACCCCCTACCCCCAGTGGCTATGGTCAATCCAGATGCCCATCTCCAAGTTCTGATGCCACTGATCTGGAACAAAACCGATTTCACTAGGTTCATATACAAACTGGAGGTCTCGCCAAAGATCTGTATGATCTGCAGAATATGGGGTCCTGATATTTTGGGGTTCGTGAGGAACAACAGGACGTCATCCGTATACAAGGCTATTCTGTCGGACAAAGTTGCGGTCTACTCATAGCCTCGAACCAGAAGATCCTTCCTCGCCCACGTAGCCAAGGCGCCATGGCCAGCGCAAACAGGTGCAGGGACAGCAGACATCCCTGTCGCATCATCTGTCATATTGGGAAGGCATCAGAGACCGCTCCAGCAACCCAGACAGTGGCAGTCAGATCTGTGTTTAACAGTCACATGTATGATAAGAATCTTGGGCGTATGTTCAGATGCTCCAGGGCGATGAACAAGTACTCCCAGTCCACGGAATTGAGAGATTTGTCAATATCTGCCAATAATACTACTGCCGGAGTCCCCAGTCGCTCACCTAGGGCCATTGCGTTATATACCTGTCTGTGGTTATGGCGCATGGCTCTGTGGGGCATAAAGCCCGCCTGATCGGGGTGGTCCAGATCAGGTAGGTATTTCATAAGTCTGTTGGCGAGGGCTTTAGCGAGAACTTTCACCTCCAAATTTAGGAACGGGATCGGGCAGTAGGAGGAGTGCTCTTCTGTAGGGCGGCCCGGTTTAAGAAAAACCACAGTCTTTTTCCAGCGTGTCTCCAATGTCTCCAGCGTCAAAGAGGATCACCTCCAGGAGATGCTTCTTCAGCTGGGGCATAAAGGCTTTGAAGAACTCACTCGGGAACCCGTTAGGGCCTGGGACCTTCCCGGTTTGTATCTCTGCCAGGGCCGACAAAAGTTCATCTTCTGTTATAACCTTGTCTAATATAGCTCGAGCCTCATCTGACACAGCCTGTAGGCGGAATATCTCAGTGAGTTCAATAATTTGATCAGAGTTAGTACCCGCACGCGGGTCATATACCGACCTATAGTAGGTCACAAAGTTCTGAGCAACTGCACGGGCGTCTGAGAGGAGTCCACCCTGGTCATCAGAGATCACCAGTACAGTCGAAATGTTGCACATGGCCTGGCAGAGTCGGTGCCACAACCTGCTTGTTTTGTCACCCCATTGATATATGTGACTTTGGGTCACTTGCCATATCTGTTTGGCGTTATCTAGGAGCAGATGTTGATATCGTTGCCAAGCTAAGCTAAGTAGCCGTCATGCCTTGTCACCATTTGGCAGTCGACCAGTCTTTTCCAGTGTACATAATTGTGTCTCAAGCTCTATCAATCTATTTACCCTGTTTCTAAGATCCCTCATGCAAAAGCTGATGTCTACACCCCAAATCGTCGGTTTGACGACTTCCAGTAGTATTTCTGTGGAGGTCACGGATGAACTATTATGGGTGAAGTATTCAGTTATGGATCAGTGCAGCATAGTCTTATATGCCGGGTTCTGCAGATGGCAGGGGGACATACACCAGCGGAATATAGGGTGTGCTGGACCCATCGCTTGAGGCGCTTTGTCTTTGGTCATTATGGGCAACCAGGTCATCCCACCCGATAGTATATTAGTCTTCTTCACCGCAGGTGCAACCTGTCAGGCCTCCCAATGGTAATAACAGGAGCGACATGAGCAGTCATCGGCCACGGGTCAGCAGGCAGTGTCTGCACAAGTGACCCCTTCCACGAGGGCCAGTGCCGGGTGCTGGTTCCTGGCTGTCGCCCCTTCTGCATGACTCCCTACCATAATCCTGTGCAGGTGAGTCTATGATGGTTCTCCGATGGTGCCAAGACTATGTGGCACAAGCAGTGGGTTGTTGGGAATACTGCCAATGTGGATGGTCGAAGGCCTGGTGTCTGTAGGACCATATGCAAAATGTCTCTGTATGCCTGTGCTCGGGCCTGGGCCATTGATACCCCAGGTAGGCAGTTTTCATATATATGTATGATGAGGCCCACTCCGGGGCCACGTCAATCGTCCCGTGGCAGCAAGGCATAATATGGGGGCCACCTAGCGCCCCCCAACTGGGCAGGCCATGCCACCAGCCCTCTGAGCGCTGGCCGGGTGGCCCCAGCAGCAGACCTGCGACCAGTCCGACAGGGAGCCCACTGGGGCACTGCTGTGGCCACTGCAAACCTGCCACAGGCCCCAGGAGCCAGAAGGCCACCCCGGGCAATGCAGCAGCAGCCGACCTCAGCTGCCCACCACCAACTCTCTGTTGCTCCTACCGCTCACTGTCCCAAGCAGTGGGGACACACCCACAATCTTGTCCTCCACGGCCGATCCAGGCTGCAGGCAGCCCTGGTCTGCTGCTGCAGACCTCCTGGCTCTGTGCTCTGCCCACTCTCGTCACAGCGCACGGCCCCAACAAGGGCGGCACACGGGCCTCGCCGATCCGTTGCTGATGTCCTCAGCTCCCGTCTGTAGCCGGATCCAGAGCTACATTTTTCGGTCTCGCAGAACTACCGCCAAGTCCCCAGCCATCGCCGCAGCCGCTGGATTTGTACATAGCACAGTGTTGGGAGGATGATGGCAGAGATAATGGTGACTGCAGAGGAGCCTACTTACTGAGTGTCCGTGATGGTGGCTCGTAGTATTCATCTTGTGAGGGAAATTTGCTAAAAGGCCCACTGTATCCCATTATTTTAACAAATGTTCATAGGGAACCTAGGAGGCAAGAAAGCAACAGATAGATAACTGACTTTGGTGAGGTATCACCATTAGTTGGCACCGCCACTCTAAACTCTATTCCCCTTCCCCCCAATTCGTTTGTTCTCATCGCCTAGCACCCTCCCATATCTCCATTATGCACTTTTCCCTGTGCGTCTGTTATTCCTACTTCGTAACTCTCACTTTTCACCCCTGCCCACACTTCCTGACCAGCGGCTTCTCATAAGTGCTAATGGGACAGGGTGGATTGATTTACTTCTTTTATTAGAAATGAAAGACGTGCTGTACCGAAGGCTCCCTTGCGTTTTGTACGGTCCTGATTTTGTTTCAGTGTCAAAAATGGGCAGAGTCCTTTCTTTCTTTTTCTGTTATAGAAACCAAAGAAAGGTCCCTTGCCACCTGATCTTTATTTGACAGTAACAAAAACGACTGTATCGAAGGTGAAGGAGCCTGTAATACCATTTGGTCTGTGCTTTGGTTCTTTGGCTTTAATGTTCTTATGCTGCATGAGTTATCACTTTGAACCCAGGGCAGTTGGCTTTGGGAGTGATTGATTTTATTGGACAGGCATTTTTTGGCAACTGGCCGAAAGATTGCCGTTCTACTTCTGGCCATGCTTGGTTAACCATATGTTCAGTCATGCTCTTTACATCAGGTGGCATTTTAGAGACCTGCTTAACCCCTCGGGTGCAATGGACGTAACGGTTACGTCTGGTGCCCAGGACGTAACTGTTACGTCCAGACAGAGGCCCACGGGGTAAGCGCTAGCACTCCCCCTGGCACCCCCCTCCCTGGACAGGGGTGGAAGGGGAATTGTTTCCCCTTCCACCTCGCCCCCCTCCTAACTCCCTGTGGCATCTGATGACGTCAGGTTGCGATCGCGCACTGACCTCACCAGAGGCTGCCCCCACCTCGCTGGAAGCTCAGCTTCCAGCGCAGATCGGAGGAGAAATGCAAAAGCATTTCTCCTCTGATCACCTGAAGGGGGCGAGAAAGACATGAAAGGAGAGGAAAGGCCTTTCCTCTCCTTTCATGTCTCTCTCAGCATTTCTGCAGTTCAGCAATTCAGCAGAAATGGCACTAGACACCAGGGATTTTTTTTTTTGTTTTTTTGTTTTGTTTATGGCATAAGGGGAGCGGCCACATGGGCAAGGGCCACTCCCCAGGGGGGCAATTTATATTTAGGCCATTTCTGCCCCCCCTCTCCATCGGGGGCAGATCGGTCTATTATAATTAGGCCGATTTGCCCCTGGGGGGAGCAGAAACAGCTAGACACCAGGGATCTTTTTTTGTTTGTTTTTGTTTTATGTATGTGGTGAATAACCCCTTAGGCAAGGGTAGCTCCTTTGGGGGCAAATTTACTTTTAGGCCATTTCTGCCCCCCTTTGGGGCAGAACGACCTATTTTCATTAAGCTAATCTGCCCCCAAGGGGGGCAGAAACCACTAGACACCAGGGATTTTTTTTTTTTATACTTGCGCATATGGGGAGCGGCCCCTTGGGCAACGGCCGCTCCCCAGGGGGGCAATTTATTTTTAGGCTATTTCTACCCCCCCCAGGGGCACATCGGCCTTTTATATTTAGGACGATCTGAAACCCCTAGACACCAGGGATATATATTTTTTTTATGTTTACTTTTTTATATATATATGGGGAGCAACCCCTTAGGCAAGGGCCGCTCCCCTGGGGGGCAAATTGTCTTTAGGCCATTTCTGCCCCCCAGGCAGATCGGCCTATTTTTATTAGGCCAGTCATGCCCCCAAGGGGGGCAGAAACCACTAGACACCAAGGATTTTTATTTTTTTGCATCAATTTCACGCAAGGAGGCTGACCCCTTAGGTAAGGGTCATTCGTCTGGGGGGCAAATTTATGTTATGCCATTTCTGCCCCCCTTGGGGACAGATCAGCCTATTTTTATTAGGCCGATCTGCCCCCAAGGAAGGCAGAAACCACTGGGCACCAGGGATTTTTTTTTTTTGCGCCAATTTCATGCAAGGGGAGTGACCCCTTAGGCAACGGTCGCCACTCTGGGGGGGGGGGGGGATTGTTTTATTGTTCAAATTTCTTTATTGAAAATTTAGACTTAAAGAAACGGAAGAGGGGAAAAAAGGATAAAGGCACAGGAGGGTGTTGCAGCACCCAATAATCCCCATCAAGAAACAGACAACAGGACGGTTTCCCCCTCACAACTGCACCCCCCTCACCCCAGAGCGCTAGCCTGCAGTCGTGACCGTGGGAGAGATATTGGAGCCATGAGGACCCCCGTCCCCCTGCTCACATGTCAAAGAGACCCCTATTCTTGTAATCAAACAAGTTGCAGAAACCTAGGGCATGTCAATTCCCTAAACTCGCCGGAAAGCAAAGTCAGAAATGGGTGCCATAGATCTCTATAGGAATCCCCTTGTGATGAAATGGATAAGGTGATCCTCTCCATCCCCAGGATCAGCCAAAGTCTCTGTAACCACCCCAGCTGTGTAGGAATCCGAGACGTTCCCCAGTGAGTCAGTATATTTTGGAGAGCTTCCCCCAACGCCAGACCTATCTGTCGGCCCGGTATAGACTTGAGTGGGAACGTTAGGGGGTTCGGAAGAATCAATAGAATATATGCCGGAAAGCATGGAAGTTGGGTGTTCATGTGAGTGTCGATGTCGTGTAGGACCCCCTCCCAGTACCCAGCCAGCCTTGGATATTCCCATAGTAAGTGGGTCAATGTGCCTATAGTATTGCAACTCCTCCAGCAGAGAGGTGACCGGGTGCGGTCAATTTGGTGGAGTCTTGCCGGGGTGAGATACCAATAAGTGGCTTTCTTTATCGCAGTCTCCGCGCTCGTGGCCCAGCGTGCTGTTTGGTGTGCCCTGTAGTGAATCGCCTCCCACGCCTCCTGTATCAGGGATCTCCCCAGCTCAGCCTCCCAACGAGTCCGCCCCGGGATGCTAGGAATTGGGACTGCGCGCTGTAGTAGATCATACAAATCCGATATGATGTGTTTGTCTGTTTTCCTGGTCAACAACCATGTTTCGTACTGTGTGAGGGGGCGGCTGGCCTTCTCCCTAAACGAGGGGTGCATCACCTAATACCGAACCGGGTGGTAGTGCATTCTTTCCAGTCTCATCAGGAGTGTGGGTCTCAGGTGCCAAGGATGGTGCCTGGTACGTCCGAGGGGGGCCTTAAGTGTGAGGGTAACCGCTGCGTGGTCCGATAGTGCACATGGGACTATTTGTATGTCCCCCACCCTCTGTTCGATTTCCTTGGTGCCCAGGAAAAAGTCTATACGTGCGTAGGTCTTATGAGCGTGTGAGTAAAAAGTGTAGTCCCTAGTGTTGGGATGTCTTTCCCTTCACAGGCCTCTAAGCCCCCACCCATCTAAATCCTCCAGGCCCCTTGCATGCATGGCCCCTGTCCCTCCGTATTGTGAGGCGGATCAGTCTCGGTCCTGATGTAGAGCTATATTGAAGTCGCCCCCAATAAGCACCTGTCTATCTTGGTCAGTCATTACCTCTGCGAGGGCCCAGAGGATTAACTTTTCCTGCCCTCATTGGGAGCATAGATAGACACCACCACCATCTGGGTCCCCCCAATGTGGATCCTGTAGACCAGAAGACGTCCCCGCATCTCAGCAATCTTGTCACCCACCTTCCCCTTAAAAGAACGCAACACCAGGATTGTGACCCCGCTACTTTTCTCCCACCGGAGAAGTGTTGTATGGGAAAGGCTCTAGACCGCATCCTATGCTGGTCCGGAGGAACTGGTTGAGTCTCCTGAAGGAGACATATGTCCGTGCCTGAGTCCTCGAGGTAGGAGATGATCGCTCTACACTTGATTGGATTGGTCAACCCCTTGACATTAAGTGTGATTAGTTTCACTGACATGGGGAAAGTATGAGGGAAGCAATGTCAGGCGGAATGTCCCCGAAGTGAGTCCCGCTGTGTCCAGCCCGTCGCTGGGGAAACGTAGTCTGTGTATAAGTCCCATTTGTATAGTAGTTGCACCTAAACATAAGCGTTGCACTCCCATCCCCCCCTAAGAAAAACAAAACATAGTGAATCAACATGATTAAACAACCCCAGAAAGGGGAGCCGGGTAAACCAGCATAGTCCGGAGGTCGAGCCTCAGTCCAAGGGGCCTGCACCCTAATCAGTTCAGTAAACTATGGGCGCACCCTCTCCCCGTCTGAAACAATGACTCTAGCTTGTAGACCCATGGTCGTCACCCCATGTCCTTAGCGGCCATCTTCCTGTCCCAGCCGACTGACTCTAGGACCGCTCTCCTTTCAGACACCATAGTCTCCTTGTCCGGTCTGGATCCGCCATGCGGAACCGTCTGCCACCTTACGCGCCTCTTACTCCTGAGATCCATAGTGGGTGAGGCTCGACCTCCGCCCTGGGGGTCATCCAGCTGGAGGACTTTGTATGCTTCTTCCAGTAAACGCAGTTGGTGCAGTTTACCCTCCCATCTGAATATGAGCCAGATGGGGTTCCCCCAGGAGTAGGGGACTTTATGATCTCGTAGGTGGGAGGATATTGGTCGGAAGTCTCTCCTCTTCTGGAGGGTGATAGAGGCCAAATCCTGGTAAAGGAGAAAAGCGTGCCCACGAAAATTCAAAGGGTGTTGCTCCCTTGCTGCTCGGAGGATGCGTTCCTTCAGAGGGAAGTCGTGGATACAGGCCAAAATGTCAGCCAGCGAAGCCTGAGACGGCCTTGGTTGGCCCACCCTGTGGACCCTATCGATGCGTACCTCCCTCTCAGCGGACTCCCCCAGAATTTGATGGAATATTGTGCCTGCACAAATGAAAGTATGTCCCCCCTCTTCGGCCCCGGTAGGTGCCCCTCCGATGCAAATATTGTTCCTCTTCGACCGGTTCTCAAGGTCTTCTGCATGTGCCTGGAGCTCTATTTGTTGGTCTTGAAGCCAGAGAATTTCCTGCTGTAGCTGTTCGACCTCCTCCCCTCTGGCGTTTTTGTGCACCTCTAGAGACGCCACTCTTTTGTCTACCTCCTCAAGCTCCCAGCGCATTACCTTCAAATCCTGCAAAAGGTCCTTCTTCACAGCTTCAGTGTCGTCACGGAGCGATGCAAAGAGGCCTTCCACGAAGCACCTAGTAACAGAAGCCCCCTCGTACTCCCCTGCCTCCTTGTCTAAAGGCTGGCCAGATCCATGGGTCTCCCCCTCCACCCTGCCACCCTGTAGTTTGGTTAGCATGTCCTTGACGGATCTGTCCTTTTTCCCTCGCATTGTCTCAGGTCCCTCAGGCACATCTTGTTAGGCCTCGTGCTGGTCTCCTCCGGGCAGAGGGGGCAAGCCAGCTCCGCAGGCCCTGATCCAACAGCAGTCAGCACCCAGGGCCAAGCCGGCTGTGCCGCCGTCAGCTCTGCCGAGCCCAGGGGGTCCCCCAAATGGGCTCGCGGCCTCCAATCCTGACCGGTGCCACTCCGGGCCCTCACTCCGAGACACGTCTCCCCGTCCAGTCGCCAGACAGGAGCCAACAGCAGGGCCCGGGCTCCTACACAGGCACGCAGCCCCCAGCCGGTCTCCTCCAGTGCCTCCAAGGTGTCAAGCTTCTCGGGCCACTCTCCTTCACTCTGCAGGGGCCCCTCCTCTGATGCTGCTTCCAGGGCCCCCCCCAACACCTTGTGTGTGGCTCCTCCGCTCAGCAGGCAAGACCTCTCACCTGGGCCCCCCACCGTCTCCGGCGCTCCAGCTGGGCCTTACAACGACAGCGCTGGGTTTGGGCCAACCCCCTCCCGACCACGCCAGCCACTGCTCCCACTGTCTGGTCCCTCAGCGGGCCCCATTCCAGCCATCGTTCGCGGCCCGGTCTAGGCGCCCGCGTGCCTTGGCTCTGAGCGCGCCTGGGTTGGTGCACCAGTCGCACAGCTCCCCTCCCCGGCCTCTCATGCCGACCACTGACCGCTGCTCCGTTATCGGGCGAAGGGTGCCGCCATCTTGCTGCAACGCGAGGCCGCAGCCCTCGCTCTTCACGGTCTCAGGGCAGACGAGGTGCTCTTCATGCACCCCTGTGGCCTGCGAGATGTGTCCCGAACTCCGGGGACACCGTGGGTGTGCTGATGATGCCCCCCAGGGGCAGCAGGCAGGGGATATCCCAGGTAGTGGCATGGAGAGGCACGATTGTGCGTCCTATCCGTCCGTCATCTTGGCTCTGCCCCCGGCAAATTTATTTTAGCCCATTCCTGCTCCCCTTGGCGGCAGGTCAGCCTAATTCTATTAGGCCAATCTGCCCCCGGGGGGGCAGAAACCACTTAGGCACCAGGGATTGGTGTGTGTGTATATGTGTGTTTTGTTTGGGGGTGGACAGCCCCTTGGGCAAGGGTCACTCCCCGGAGGGCAGATCGGCCTATTTCTGGAAGGTCCTAGCCCACCAGAGACCATGGAATTTTAGTTTTTCTAAAATAATAGGGTGGGGGTATGGCCATACCCCCACCCCAAATAAATGGGGCCAAAGTTGTTCTCACCACCGGTGGGCAGATGGGGCAATTACCCCGGATCCACTCCCCGGGGGGTAGAAAGCATACTAGATGGCAGGGAATTAAAAAAAAAAATAGTGGGGTGGTGTCTACCAGCCAGTATGGGCCTGGTTATGCCCCCACCTCAACTGAAGGGGGTAACAGTCTTTCAGCTCTCCTTCCGCACACTGAAACATCTTATCCCATCGCAAGCAAGAGGACATTTAATTATTTTGGGTTTTGGTTTTACATTTGGACTGTGTAAGCTTGGCTAACCCTTGAAATCGTCCCTCTTGGAATGGTGAGGGCTGAAATTTTTGGACTTTGGGACGCTGCCATGTATAGAATGAAAATTGATTGCAAGGTGCAGCTCATTTAATATCTTTGGGTACCTAGGGTTCTTGATGAACCTACAAGCTGTATATATCCCCGCAACGAGAAGAGTCCGGCAGACATAACGGTATATTACTTTAAAAAATCTGACATTGCAGGGAAAAGTTACAGAGTAAAACGTTGAGAAAAATGGCTGGTTTTTTTCATCTCAATTTCAATATTTGTTTTATTTCATCTGTTATTTTCTGTAGGAAAACCTTGTAGGATCTACAAAAATTACCCCTTGCTGAATTCAGAATTTTGTCTACTTTTCGGAAATGTTTAGCTTTCTGGGATCCAGCATTGGTTTCATACCCATTTCTGTCACTAACTGGAAGGAGGCTGAAAGCCCAAAAAATAGTAAAAATGGGGTATGTCCCAGTAAAATGCCAAAATTGTATTGAAAAATTGGGTTTTCTGATTCAAGTCTGCCTGTTCCTGAAAGCTGGGAAGCTGGTGATTTGAGCACCGCAAACCCTTTGTTGATGCCATTTTCAGGGGAAAAAACACAAGCCTTCTTCTGCAACCCTTTTTTCCCATTTTAAAAAAAACAAAACTACATTTTCATTGTATTTTGGCTAATTTATTGGTCTCCTTCAGGGGATCCCACAAAGTCTGGGTACCTCTAAAATCCCTAGCATGTGGGAAAAAAAGGCCACATATGTGGCGTGGGTAGCTTATGTGGACAAAACGTTATAAGGGCCTAAGCGTGAACTGCTCCAAATAGCCAAAAAAAGGTCTGGCACCTGAGGAGAAAAGGCCTGGCAGCGAAGGGGTTAAGCACCAACTGTGAAAACCAGATGACTTGCCCTAATAAGAAGGCATACTTGCCTGGAGCCCTTTGGATTAAAATGAAATGTAGGTTTCTGGCTAATGAGCTAATTGGGAAAATCCTGCTTCGGGGTATTTTCATTGCAAGACTTCGAGGAAATGGGATGCTTTGTCTACCATGTCACTTCCCTTCCGAGGGGGTAAAAATATCTTTTTAATTAGAAAGGTTTGAGGAAATGCCAGCCGGTTTCATTTAGTATAGATTGAAACTTCGGAAGGTGTCTTATTTTGACAAGCCACAGCACGCAATTAAGAAAATCAGCTTTTTGTGTAAATTGTGTTCGTGTGGATCTTATTCTGTGTCTGCGAGCGGTGCACCATGGAAAAGACAACAATATGCTAACCTTACTCTTTGCTTTTTCGTGGAATGTCTTGCTCGAGAGTGCTAGAAGCTTCGACGTCTCGGTAATAAGCTCGTGTAATTAACATGCAGGGGATGCTAACGAGTCTTAGCTGCATTTTAAATGAGAGGCCACTTTTAAGTGAATAATTCATTGCAAGCATTGTCGGACGTATTAATTTATAAATGTTATGTTTAATTCTTGAACATTAAGTGATTTATATTCTCTGCACAGCTCTGAAATTGTTTGTCTTAGTTGTAATGTTAAAACATACCTTTCTAGGCGCTAATGCCTGAATGCGGTAGTTAATAAGTTGAAAGTCATGAACATTGTAGTCACCTTTGACATAAATGTATGAAAGATTACAAAAACAGCATATCTAATAAAATCGCAAAACATAATTGTAAGAAAGAGAAACTATAACCCTATCTCAACAACAAAGCAGAACTGCCCACAGATAATGAGTATAAAAACACATACAGCTTGTAATGTTCAAATGGTTTACATTTCAAAAGAATGTTAAACATGCTAGTAAAATATTTAGATATTTGCTGCTGAAAGTGTTCATTTATATTATTTCCAAAGATATATTTAATTCTTTGTGAAGCAAGTGCATTCTTCACTTCTTCAATTACTTCTCATTATAGCTGTCTAGAGAGTGTGTGTCTCTGAGTTTCATCTTGCAATCTTCAAACAATTATTCACCCACTGATCGGGGATATGTACAGCTTTGGGTCTCTTTGCTGTTTAGGAATCCTGGGCAACGTCCACAGTGGCTCACCCACTATGGTGTGATAAATCATGCTCCACCCTTTTACCAGGTTATCATTTTTTTCTCTAGCCAGTCGTTAAGACATCGTAAAAGTGTTGCATAATAGTATTTGAGTAAGCTGGGTACCCTCAAACCCCAACTTGTTCCAACCATGCATTGTTTTCTGGTAATTCTCTCCTTTCATCACCATATAAAATCTGCATATGTAATTTCTGGGTATAGCAGTGCCATTGATTGTAATAGGTAGAAGATTCTTGGTAGGATTACATTATTAATGTCTGCCACCTGCCCCAACCAACTCCCCAGGCCTGTTTTTGTTGATCACTTTAAATTTTTTTAGATTAAATTCTCTAGTTTGTGTTAGAGTCCCCGCAATCTCAAGTCCCAGCTATTTGATTGAAGTTGCTATCCACCAGAATGGAGACATATTTTTTAGTGCTTGGATCTGAGCTTTGGGGGGCAAATATTTTGAAAATATGAATTGTGTCGATTAATTTTAAATCCTGACACTTGGTACTTATTATAAATGCGGTATCTAATTGGCAGTGGTTTGTACCCTGTCCAAGCAGGTACCCTCACTCTGGTCAGGGTAAGAGAGTCACAGAGTTAAGATAACCCCTGCTCACCCCTTTGGTAGCTTGGCAAGAGCAGTCAGGCTTATCTCAGAGGCAATGTGTAAAGCATTTGTACACACAGTAACACAGTGAAAACCCACAACAATACTCAATTCCAATTTAGTAAAATAGCCAATATTTATCTAAGTAAAACATGACCAAAACGACAAAAATCCAACATACACAAGCAAAGATACAAATCTTTAAAGATTTAGGGGGTTATTACAACTTTGGAGGAGGTGTTAATCCGTCCCAAAAGTGACAGATATACCACCAGCCGTATTACGAGTTCCATAGGATATAATGGACTCGTAATACGGCTGGTGGTAAATCCGTCACTTTACCGTCACTTTTGGGACAGATTAACACCTCCTCCAAAGTTGTAATAACCCCCTTAATCTCTTTAAAGAGGTTAGAAACACAATAGCTCCAATTGTGGGTATCACAAAGTCTTGATGGAGTTGTTTCCAACAGTCTGATGCCACCCGCCGGGGGGGTGCAGGCCGGTCACGCAGTCACACGGACCCCAGGTACAGTACCTTTGGAAAACAAGGAAACAAAGACATTGCACGGAGTCGGGGATGTAAGGTGTCGCTAGAGCTGGCGCAGCGTCAGTTCCTCACTTCTACTGGGGAGGTGAGGCATCAGTTCCTTACTTCTAGATCGGGGCGGTGAGGCGTCTGTTCCTTACGATCTGGCAGGGTTGATTAATCCAGCAGGTCAAGATTGGAGGTGTCAAATTTGCGGTGTTGCTAACATACCACAGGGCCACAGATGCTGCAGCAGAGTGAGGTGTCACAGATGTCGGTGACAGGCACTCGGGACTCATGCTGTGGCAGGACTTCAGAGGCACTGCGGTGGTGTCGGGCCTTTGGTGTTGGTCGCAGTAGTTGCAGTCAGCAGGGACCATGGCTCCGGTGCAGGCAGTGGCGGGGTGGCAGACAGCTATGCCGGTTCTGAAGTCACTACAGTGCCCCATGCCCATGGGGCTGCCTTAGACATACCTTAGGGGTGACTTACATGCAGTAAAGGAAAAGATTTGGGCCTGGCAAGTGGGTGCATTTGCCAGGACGAACTGGCAGTTCACAATTGCATACACAGACACTGCAGTGGCAGGTCTGAGACATGTTTCCCGTGCTACTCCTGTTGGTGGCACAATTAGTGCTGCAGGCCCACTAGTAGAATTTGATTTACAGGCCCTGGGTACACATGGTGCACTCTACTAGGGACTTAATAGTAAATCAAATATGACAGTCGTGGATAAACTAATCACCAATACCAGTTAGACAGTAAGCATTTGCACTTTAGCGCTGGTCAGCAATGGTAAAGTGCCTAGAGTCCTAAAGCCAGCAAAAACGAAATGTAGCACAGGATCAAAACAGGAAGTCAGAGGCAAAAAGTTTGAGGATAACCCTAGAAATGGCCATTTTCAACAATCAGTAAGGTAATTGAAACCACCTGCAACGCCGGGTTTGAAACACTGCATCCCGATGCAACAAAACATGTAAGAAGCACGTTACTTGTACGGATGTTTTTCTGAAAAATAAAACAATCAGAGATGGAATCATGGAGGGATTGCGTGGGACGTCTGCCTCCTCTTTAATAAAAACTAGAATTTCCCTGTGCCAGCTAGCAAATTTGTATTTAATGGAAAGCGAAGAAATTATTGTAAATTATTTGTGTGTTCCATGCTTCTCCAACAGTAAAATGGGTGTATGCTTGATCCACTTGAAGGTGAAAAACCTGAAGGTTGCAGAATGGCACCAGTCCGCTGGCTTGATGATAAAACCAAAACACACCTCAACACCAAAGTTCCAGAATCGCAGCATGAGGAGAGTGATTGTGAAGTCTATAATGTTAGCCCTCTTCCCCACTATTATACCATGAAGCCAACAAGCTAAAATGGGAGGTGACCAGGTCTGTCAAAACGTCCTAAAATAAATCAACATTTGAGAAATGGAAGGAGCTAAGAGAAGACCTTCATGTCTCATTCCTTCAAGCAGATCATAGTGCACAACTTGGTACAGTTCTGGAAGTAATTGTAAAAAGACAATCTTTTCTTTCAATGCCACGTGTCAGCAGCAGAGAAGCCATGAACATCCAAAGCCTCTGGATGGCTAAGTCAACGGAGCTGATAGACTACGTATTCTGGGACAAAATATAGTCCAGCATATCAGCTCACTTTGAGGACAACACAGAATCTGTAGATAGAATGAGTGCCCTCTGGAAAGCATTCAAAGCCACCATTAGAGGAATATGCATTAGTAAACAAGCATATATCCTTAAAGCACAATGCACTCAATTGCACAACACAGATCAGGAAATATGCCCAGATTCTACAATTGTAGCCAGTATATCTCAACTGGTGACAGACTATAATGCAACAGTTGACCTAGAGTTAAACATATATTAATATGCAGTGGCCACAGCATATGGAGAGGGGGCAAGATCAGGACGAGCTCTGGCCCACAAGCTAAAGACACCACAGATGCACACAAACATAATCAAAATCACCTCCCCATTGGCACAGAACACTGTGACACCTACTGGCAACTCTCAGAGATTATTATACTGACCTATATCAGATGCATGAAAATGAGCTCCACTGAAGATGAGTTGCTACCTACATGAGATTGTGCTGGCCAGGCTATCGGAGTGTCAAAGGAAATTTTTAGCACAGCCCATCACAGTAGACCAGGTTAAAGAGGCCATATTGAATCTTTCAATGAGCAGAGCCCCAGTACTGGATGGCCTAACAAGAAAATTCTGCATATAATTCACTCCTCTCCTTGCACCACACCTGCTTGTACTATACGAGGAAGCTTGTAACTTACAACTGTTACCCCTCATACTACAAGAAACACTTAGTATTACCCTCTTCAAGCCACAAAATGCACCGGAGCATTACCAGTCCTACAGACCGCTATTACTCATAAACATAGATGTAAAGATTCTAGCAAAACCTATTGCTAACAAGATAATGTCTCTCCTGCCTAACTTCATATTGTCGGAGCCGTCTGGATTTGTGCCAACGAGGTCTATATTGCACCATTTACATACCATCTTCACACTACTTCACCAAATCTACCCACAGCCAGATGCTGTGTGGTGCCATTGGAAGCCGCCAAAGCCATTGATTCTATAGAGTGCTGGTGCATGTTGACGATTGTGCAAGGAATGGGCATGCCTGCAAACTTCATACAGTGGATTAAACTATTGTACACCAGTACAACAGCCCAAGTGCAAATAAATGCGCACACCTCTGAACCAATAACAGACTGCAAGGGGACGAGGCAGGGCTGTCCCCTATTTGTCACACCTAGCCTGGATGTGTCCCCCACTCTTCCTTTACTGGGCACAAATAACTGACGCACTGTAAAACAAGTTAATTGAACGGATAGAATAGAAATCCCAAATATGCCTTTTGGTCTTTGTTAAAAATGTGTCTCTGGTGGCGTGGAGGCTGGCAGCAATGGTGTTGTTGTGGGCAGAATGCAAAGTAGCAATGTGCTGGGCTGGTACCACGAAGCAGCAATGGATATCGGCTCGTATCTACTGTAGAGACCAACTTGAAACATACGCAGAGGAGCGGGTGGCATCCCACCCTAAGGATATGTGGTCCCCTCTAACAGCCTGTCTGCTGACGGAAGGGGAGGAGGCTTAGGAGAGACAGTGAACTCACTCACACTAATTCAAGGCATTTGGTCCAGTGCATCAGCATTGTACTCAACTCCTATATCTGTAGTATGGTAACTGTCTGTTCAGTTGTAGCTCATATGCTGGTATCGGTCTTCTGATTTTCCCGGTATTAATGGTCCATGCTGCAATGGAATCTCAAACTAATAAAATTCATATAAAAACATAAATGGGTTGTAATTTGGATTTTAATGACTAATATTTTACACTGTCCCTCTCAAAAAAAAAACAAGAAACTTACAGGTGCTTCAGTACCTGAAAATTGAATTAGAGTTATCTTCTCGCTGTAAGATAATTCATTTAAAATATAATCATGGATATCTTGCAGTATGTGAAATAATCCATTAATAGTGTACTTACATATACATTCATGAGCCAGGTAGACAGCTCATTATAGTGATACCTTTGTGTGCTGCTTAGATAGCCCACTGAGCTGAGTTAAGTATCCCAGTCTGTAATGCAACCTTTGTTCCTCTGGTGCATGTATTCTGTGAACAGTTAGCATTCATTGTGTCATAATATATCTGTGAAATAACAGTCTGTATGAAAATCTGCACATTTCAATAACAGTAGTGCACAAACTTTGAGAATGGTCTGAAAAACTTGTGGAGAACACAGTCTTTTGAAGGACGACAGTAATACAAACAGTAGCTCACACAAACTCTGAATATAAGCTCATAAGTATGGTCCAGCTATTGTTGCAACCCTAACACTTTTTTCTTTCCTTCCTTCTCTTGATCCTTCTTTCTTCCTATTGCTCCTTTCTTTCTTTTGATACTTAATTTTTCTTTTGATCCTTCCTTCTTGCTTTCTTCCTTTCCTTTAACCTTTCCTTGGTTCTTTCTTTCCTGCTTTTTTTTCAAGCCATCCTCACAGACGAGGCAGAAAATATCCTCGGGTGCTGGGGAAGAGCTCTAATGTAATTTCAATGAAAATGAAAGTGAAATTAGCTGATTGGCTCATTGCACTTTACCTGCATCGGTGCCCTGAGCACCGATTCAGATGGAGGAGGTATCATTTAAACGGGGAGATACTCCTCTTTCCAGTGGGACCTTTCCTTAGCGGATCCCTGCTTGGGTTTCGCTGCAGTAGAGTGATCCCCAAGCGGGAATCCACCCACTAGACACCAGGAAGGAGGGACCGGGCCCTTGGGCAAGGACTTGTGCTCCCCTCTAAAAAGTGTAATTCTCACAGCCTTTCTGCACCTCCTCCCCCTCCCAAAGGGGTAGATGGGGCCATTGCCCTATCCTGGATTCCTCTAGGTGTCTAGTTGTCAAAAATGTACAGGTGTGCTAGGTTTTCTTAGGTGCTGTCTGAAATAGTGCCCAGAATTCATGACTAGGCACATTGCAAAAAACGGGTCAAGTTTTGCATGGGAAAATTTGATGTGTTCTTGTTGCCTTTTGGGCTGTTTCCTGTCATGGGCAGTACGCCTAACCATACAAGTGAAGTACCAATTTTATTGGTTGGCTTTGGGGAACACAGAACAGTAGAACAAGTGCCATTACCAATTGCCTTTCTCTGCATTTGCACCTTCTAAATGTAAGACAGCTTGTAAGAAAGAAGTCATTTGGAGAAATGCCCTCAAATTGCCATGCTAGGATAGGTCCCCACAAATTCAGAGATGTTCAAATAACCCCTGCTTCTAAACTCCATATCTTGTGCCCATTAAAAAAATACATAGATTTCCTTGATACCTGTTTTTCACTATTTATAGTTTACCATATGTATTGCTCTATACCCCGCCCACAATGGAAAACTATTGCAAGTGTAATAGGCCTCAAAAAAATGAAAGAAGTCCTACTTTGGTCAACACACAATTTAGAAGGGAAACTTTAAGAAGTGTACATTGTACGAGAGAAATATAGGCCTCAATCTGGGTACGATGTAGACTGGAGTGCAAGGACAGGAAGTCGAATGAAGGAAGAGGCTAGGTGCAGGGCAAAGCAGTTACAGTCGGATTCCGCATTCCACAGATAATTTAGAAGGACACATACACAGGGGAGAGTCTGAGCCACTTTCTTATACCAGGGTCAGGAGAAGGGGTAACTCATCGCTGGCCTGAAAGGGAGAAACAGCACTAGTTGTTTGTGTTTCAAGGCTTGCAGGGAGTAAGAGACAGACCGTAAAACTTCAAAGCCTGTTAGACGTGTAGGGAGGACATACTGATAGAGTAAGATCAAAGGACACTGTGCATGTTAGAATATGTATATGTATATTATATATGTTACAGCTGCATTTTTGTAACAAGCAGTCAGATGTGTATTGAAGAATTTATTGCCTTTGTTAATTGTAAGTACTATGAAGGAGGTGGAACTTAAACATCAACTAAGACTATCAAAGATGCTGTTTGTAAGAGCTGAGTTGAGTGTGGTTCCAGTTGCAGAACTGGACTGTACTCCTGGCCGATTTGCTTACAAATATACTAAATTGTTATCAGATTTGCGTCACTTCTTTATTTCTGAGAATTTGACTACACAAGGTTCAGCTCAATGATTGGCTCTGGGTACCTCAAGTTCTTGGAAAACCCATAAACCCTATTTATTCCCACAACCAGAAGGGTCTAGCAGATGTAATGGGGTATAGCTTTTGTAAATCGGCCATAGTGATGAGAAGTTACAAATGAAAACATTGTCACAGGTGTCCATTTTTTCCTACAATTTATCAATATTTGTTTATTTCGACACTTAGTTTCTTTGGCGGGGGCGCAAGTTAGGGCACGAGTTATAGTCACTTGAGGTAACTCTAAATATAACAGGTGAATTTCTATGGTTTGGTACGTGTAAAATGTGAGCCTAACTATAATGTCCCTGTAATCTTTGTTTTTTTAAGTGAATATATATATATATATATATATATATATATATATATATATATATATATATATATATATATATATATATATATACATTCATGCATTCATTCTCACACAGTGTTCATAATCTTCCTTTGTAGCAAGCCCAAACTATTTTATCTGTGGCCCATTGTGTGGCCTCCCTACTTGAAAACAAAAAAAAGCTCTAGATACGCTCCTTCAGTCCTTGGTGAGTGGCCAGAAATACAGATAAGTAATTGAAGGCAGGGCTGGCTGCCTTCCCCCACCCAAATGACTTATTTAGTTGTGGTATGGCAGGCATGAAGTGTGTATGTGGTGGTGGCTTGGGTTTAGAAGGGCCACACCAATCTTGCACAGTGGAGACCACCATCTTTAGCAGCACAAAAAGGTAGAGTGCAATGGACTCCAGCCTTCGCCTGTCAGTGAGTACCTACATGAAACCACATAAGTCACACACACACACACACACACACGCAGATGCCCTTCATTCATGTCTGATACACAATAAAGGCCAATAACCTAACATGGGAGAATAATCAGATCCTTTACGGAGGGGAGCCGGTCGATGCCACCCCTCTAGGATACAGATAATAATGCCAGTACCCCTGGATAGATTGCTCACTTCCACCTCCGTCGATTCTATATAGCCTGACGCAAAGGGCAGGCTTTACTGTTGCTAGATGAGTTAGTCTTGGGCGAGCCCTAATATCAAAGATCAGCTGTATTGTCGTCAAAAGCACAGTTTAAAGGGAGACTTCCAGTTTCCTTGCAGGATCGTTGAGTCTACAGTGGGAAGTTGTTATGACGTCTTAACATGTAATGTGTGCTTTAGTTTTTTCATGTACAAAGGACGTGTGCATAATGCGCGTAGATTTTATTGAAACTTTCAATTTCATTTGTCCCGCCTTCACCCTTTTTAGGGCTGACCTACACAGCACATGCACTGTGCTGCTGGACGCATTGTTTACTATTCAATGGGCCTACAACCCGATCACAGCATACCATTGTCATTTTTGTTGTCGCTTTAATTTGCAATATTTTGATGGATCAGCACTCGCAGGCTTCCCTTCTTTCTTGTTTTAGCTCCTCTCTGGAGCATGCACAGAGTTCATGTGCTCTTGCTCGTCTTTTTGCAATGCACAGGATTTTTTTTGTTCTTTTTTAAGTGTTTCAGTACTATTCCTGGACGTTCTGTGTGTTGCTTTCCCACTTTTAACACTGGTGTGCAGCTTCTTACGTATGTTGCTTTCACCCTGTCTACCTTCAAGGGTGACCGATCCTTCAAAAAGGCACTTTTTTTTTTTAGGAGTGTTTTCAGAAGATGTCCTTTTATTTTACATTCGGTTTTCTTTCTTTCAAGGATACACATTTATTTTACATTGCGTTTTTTTATAATTAATTAATGACACATCATGTATTTGCACTTCTTTCCAGCAATATCAAACTTTTAGATGTTATACAGCGTTTCATTTATGTTGCTTTCACCCTCTCTGCTGTCTCTATCAACTTTTTAGCTACTTGCACCCACAACTGTACTACTCTACACCACTTGCCTGTATGCCAGTCCTTGCCACTCTGCTCTATGCCACTCTACTTTACACCACTCCACGCTATGCCACTCCAATCCACTCCACTCTATGCCACACCACTCCATGACACTCCACTCTTCGCCACTCCACCCTACTCTCCGCCACTCTACTCTACACCACTCTACTTTACACTGCTCTCAAGTTCACTCCATACTACTCCACGTCATTCCACCCAGTATCACCCTGCACCACTCTTTGCCACTCTAGGCCACTCCACTCCACTCTGTACCTCTCCACTCCATTCTGTGCAACTCCAGTCCACTCTTCTCCACTCTAGGCCACTACATTCCTCTTGTTTCCATTCAGTGGCACTCTGTTCTGTGCCACACTACACTACTACATGCCACTATACACCACTCTACTATGCACCACTCCACGCCACTCTACTCTGCCACGTCACATTGTCAACACTCTATTCGAGTCTGTGCCACTCCATAACATTTCACTCTATGCCACTCCACTCTACGCCACTCTAATCTATGCCAATCCACTCTACTTTTCACCACTGTGCTCTACGCCATATCGCTCGACGCTGCCCCACTCTACGGCGCTCGACCCACTCTCGCCCCTCCACTCTACTCTACGCCACTCTACACTATGCCATTCTACTCCATGCTGCCCTACTCTACAGCACTTTACTCTATGCCACTCTGTGCCTCTCCACTCATCGCCACTCTACCTTATATCACTCCATTCCTCTCTACTTTACGCCACTCATCTCTACTCCTCTCCTGTCTACTCTTCACCTCTCCTCTCTACTCTTTGCTACTCCACTCTACTCTGCACCACTCTATCTATGCCACTCTATGGCACTCTGTGACACTCTACTCTATGCTACTTCATTCCACTCTGCCACTTCATTCCATTTCACTCTGTCTCTCCACTCTACTCTACACCACACCACTTCACGCCATGCAACTCCACTCTACACCACTCCTCCCTCCCCCACCCAACAGCACCCCACACTACTCCACCCCAATCCACTCAATTCTGTGCTAGTTCATACTATGCACTCTACTCCGCTCTACTCTACGCCACTCCACTCTACACCACTCAATGCCACTCCACCTTGCGCCACTGTAATCTACACCACTCCTCTCTATTCTGTTCTACTCCACTTTGCGCCTTTCTACTCCACTCTCCTCTGTGCCACATCACCAACTTTCAGCCACACTGCACAGCAGCCACGTTGCTTTACAACATGGACAACAGAATTTGGCAAAGCCAGTAGCTCTCACATAGGTGGAACCTATTGACTTTGTCAATGCTTGTTTTCTTTCTGTTTAGAACTGGCCTTTAGAATGTTGGTGAGCCCTGCTGTGACAGACAAGCATGAGGCTGAAAGTATGGGTGTTCTCTGACAGAATTGAAGATGTTAAAATACATTAATTTTTGTACTTCAGACGAGTCCTCCTCTACTCATAGGAAACACACAAGACTGTTCTTCATTCCAACACTCAGAAGGGGAAGAAGGAAAGATAAATTCTACAATGTGAACTAAAATTATTTAAAGGTCATATCCAGGGAGACCAGAGCAAATAAAGCTCTGAATCATTGTGCTGTAATCATCTAGAATTGCAAGTAAATGAGTAGTATAGATAATGGCCTGGTTTACTGTAACATTGTGCATATTTTGCCTTCCTTCTAGTTACATGCATTTCCTTGATTTATTTGTTTTAATTTTCACATTTATTGGTTTGAACATTTTCTCATTGTCCGCAATGCCTTAGACTAGTACTGATTTAATTTTCTACTATTTCACATGTTTGATAAACACTAGGCTATAAACAAATGGCATGCCTTTTTTGCAACTTCAAGGTAAGTGTCACCAATAGCAGCTCAGAATAATAGAAACCTTCTGTCGGTGTTAGTCCATTGCATTTGGTATGACCAGCAATAAATGGTTGACGTATATGACAGAGGCAAAAACCTCTGACAATGAAGCTCCAGTCCTACTTTAAGAGAAGATTTAGTCATTTGAAATGCTTAAGTAAAATAGGTGTAATGCACTCAAACAATACACAAATCATCAGGTATTATACCTACTATGTTTTTGCATAGGTTTATCTGTGTCTTAAACTAACATGTACTGTTCCCCAGTCGTAATGGAAAGAGGCCACGTCCTCCATCACAAATCATTAAACTGTTTTCACATTATTCTACTATTTTTTTCTAAATAGCATCTACGAGAATTATTAAATGATTTAAGACGGTCTGTGACAATATAAGGTTTCCCCATCAGAAGTTAGTGAAACAGGCATCTATCTGTTCTAGCCTGGACTATGACAGAGAACCTCAAAACAATGAAGACCTAAACTGTGTGCCATTTGCCTTTGTTTTCTTTGTGAGTTAAAACATCTCAACGTGTAGCAAATATACATCTTGAAGACTAAATTAGATGTAAAATATCTCCTGCAGGCTGGGTATCAGATCACTCAACAAAGACTTCCTATTGCCGTTAATGGTACACTGACCTATCGCATAAAAACTGGAAAAAAATGGAACCAAATGGCGACCAGAACTGTGAGGATCAAGCAGATCCAGCTGGAGCAGGACAGTGGCAAGAGTCTCCATGATGAAGAAAAGAGCCAGACACTCATTGACTTGAACAGGGCTGGTAGGTGTGCTGAGTGTTTCTAACTGCGGGGATTCTTGTTTTATATCATAAGGCAACATCTGCTATAGTTACATATCTACAGCCATTGTTACCTCTGCTAACTATGAATCAGCTGAAAAACACACGTGGTTCTTATTGCTTCCCTAGTGAATGCTCCTGTTAGTGTGTCTGACCTCAATAAGTAAACTTACAAGGGGACGCGAATAGGTCAATGAACCTTTTGACTGGCAATTAAGATGTTCTTACCATAGCTCCAGTACATAATCAATAACCAATAATCTATACACAATATCAGTAATCAACAACAACCAATAACAGTAATAATCAATGGAGTCAGTAATTGTCACTCACCATGACCCTTCAGTCATGAATAAACACATCATTAGTAAAAGTTAGAATATTTATTTCCGTATATTAACAATGCTAAGGTCATGTAGATTAATCTCAAAATCAAATGGAACACCTACAGAAACAATACTGGCTGTCCAAAGTGGCCTAAGAAGCGTAATCTAATCAAAGCTTGAACTAAAACACATTCTAGAGTTACAGTGCAAATTATTAACAGAGTCAACTGCGTCAAAGTTAATTTCGTACATTCAAGTTCAGCAAAGAAATTCATCAGGCATTATTTCTCTATTAGCACAATTCCATTAGTGAGAATCCTTAACTAACATCCGATTTGCATCAGCATGCTGGGCTTCATGCAAAACAATTTAGTAACACAAATTTGGAAAAACATCTAACTATGGCTCTAGCAAAACAATGCAGTTGGTACCTAGGAAGAAAAAGCAAATATTCATAATAATCAACAGTCTAATTCATAATACCTATCCTCAGTGTGGATCAGCAAGCAGAGTCAGTCTCCGTCCTCAGGACATCAGTCGGCCAGCAAGGCATCAGGATTCAGCATCAAAGTTCAGAAAACGCAAAGGCTTTTCTATTTTTTTTTTTATATAACTCTGTTTTTATTGAGTTTGGAGAACATAATCCACAAGAAGAATGCAGTACAGTGCTTATCAATGCGAGATATGGCAGTATCATTATGTCACATTACCAGAGGACAGCATTAACATAAATCCAAAACAAGGGTCGATAGCAACCACTGCGGCAGAATTTTCCCTCAAACACCCCGTCCCCCGGCGAGGATCCACATGGAACCAGCCATTAGACGTATTGTAAAGAACAGAGGCATAACCTCACCATAGTTGGACGACATCTGTCAAATTGATTTAAGGTGTACTCCTACATCCCTCATTGTCTGTGCTTCCTGCAGAACTTAAATCCTCCTCTCCAGTGAACCGCTCCAATAGCGCACTTCAAGCAACCACATCAGTCAGTGCCACCTCCTCCCTACGTGTCTGCCGCATATATTGTTCCTCAGCCGCACCCCATTCCATTAAATCTCAAATCCAGCAGGGGATTGAAGGATTCCGGGCACTCATCCTTCCAATAGCCACCATGTGCTTGGCCAATACCATAGCCAGCTGTGTGAGCTTATATGGGAGAATCCTGCCCCATGGTCTCCGCACTTCCCACCAAAAGTTGTGCACCATCCTGCAGGACCAAGCTAAGTGCAGAAAGGAAGCACCAAAAGCGCCACACCTGGGACACCCTGCCCCTCGTCCCGGATCAATCTTATGGAGTCGGCTAGGTGTGAGGTATGCCCTATGCACAAAATTGAAGTGTAACAGTTTAAACCTATTGTTGCATGACACCGTGCGCACCAGCGAAAATGCCATTTCCCAGTCAGCTTCCTCTATGTGGTTCCCCAGTTCATGCTCCCACACTCTACGCGACACACTTATCGCGCCCAGCTGATCATCCCGAAGGGCTTTGTAGAACTGAGTGATAAAGTGAGTCCCCTCGCCCCAATTAATCAGTCCATTCGTCACCGCTGAGGCCTGCAGGGCCACTGGAAAACACCAGATCTCACAAGCCACACTCTCCGTTTTGCATATTGCAAGAACTGCCCGGGGCCCAGACCGAACAAATCCTGAGCATCAGTGAAAGAAATGAACTCACCATTGGGGTATAAGTCTCCTACCAATTCACATCTCCCAGCCTCCAACCCTCCATGGACATCAGACTGTCCATGTCCCTAAAAGGTGCTAAATCCCATATCCTCAATTCTCTGTCAAACGGGGGCCGTCGTAGCCCAGTTTTAACTGCCTGTTCCCAAATCCAGGCAGTGGTTTTGACCAACTAGGGGGCGGATGATTCGGACCGACCACCCAACATCAATAGATGCACCAACATCCGTCCGCCCAGCATTCCTGCAAACAGTCTCTTCTCCCAATTGTCTGACTCAGTCATCTCTTTTTCTGCATGTTGTAAATGCGCTGCATAATAATAATGTCTAATATTGGGAATCGCCAGCCCTCCCCCCTCCAGATCCCTTTGCAACACAGGCAGTGCCACCCTACTACTTTGCCCGGCCCACACCAATGAAATCAGCAAGCTATTTAGACAGCAGAAGAGCTGAGCGGACAGCGGAAACAGAGAGTTCTGAACCAAGTAAAGACACCGCGGCAGGAACACCATCTTAGCTACAGCCGACCTTCCCATTACAGAAAGATGTAATTGTAGGAGGCTGGCCTGGCTTGTAGTGGGTACCAAAGGTACTTACACCTTGTTCCAGGTCTAGTTATCCCTTATTAGTAGAATAGAGGTGTTTCTAGCAGCTTAGGCTGATAGAAGGTAGCTATGGCAAAGCAGCTTAGGCTGAACTAGGAGACATGCAAAGCTCCTACTATACCACTTATATCATATGCACAATATCATAAGAAAACACAATACACAGAGTTACTAAAAATAAAGGTACTTTATTTTTATGACAGTATGCCACAAATATCTCAGTGTGTACCCTCAGTCAGAAGGTAAGTAATATACACAAGTTATATGTACACAAACCAAAAATAGGTAAGTAAGAGTCAGAAAAGTAATGCAAACAGTGTAGAATTCCAATAGGTTGCAATAGGTGAACATAAGTCTAGGGGCAACACAAACCATATACTCCAAAAGTGGAATGCGAATCACGAATGGACCCCAGACCTATGGGAGCTTGTAGAGGGTCGCTGGGACTGTAAGAAAACAGTCAGGGTGTCCAAGATACCCACCCAAAGACCCTGAAAAGTAGGAGTAAAGTACACCTACTAACCCAAAAGAGCACAAAAGTCGTGATAGGGGGATTCTGCAAGAACAACAAACACCAGCAGTGCATTGAAAACGGATTCCTGGACCTGAGGACCTGCAAAGCAAGGGGACCAAGTCCAATAGTCGCGACAGTATCCAGGGGGGACAGGAGCCCAGGAAACCCCGGATGAAGGTGCTAGGAAGCTGCCTCCGGATGGAAGAAGCTTGGAGTTCTGCAAGAAAGAAGAGGACTAGGAACTTCTCCTTTGGATGGAAGATGTCCTACGTCGCGATGAAGCTTGCAGAGGTGTTCCCACGCAGAAATACCGCAAACAAGCCTTGCTAGCTGCAAGGGTCGCAGTAGAGGTTTTTGGGTGCTGCTGAGGACCAGGAAAGACCAGGATGTCGCCCCTTGGAGGAGGAGACAGAGGGGGCGCTCAGCAACTCAGAGAGCCCTCACAGAAGCAGGCAGCACCCACAGAAGTACCCGAACAGGCACTTAGAAGATTTGTGAACCGGAGTCCCCGCAGAGTTACAAAGAAGGGTTCCACGACGTCGGAGGCCAACTCAGAGGGTTGAGCACTGCAGGACAGAGTGCTGGGGACCCAGGCTAGGCTGTGCACGAAGGAAACCCTGAAAGAGTGCACAGGAGCCGGAGCAGCTGCAAATCACGCAGTACACAGGTTTGCAGTCTAGCGTGGGGATGCAAGGACTTCCACCAAACTTGGACTGAAGGATCACTGGACTGTGGGAGTCACTTGGATAGAGTTCCTGTGTTCCAGGGACCACACTCGTCAGGATGAGAGGGGACCCAGAGGACCGGTGATGCAGACTTTTGGTGCCTGCATTAGCAGGGGGAAGATTCTGTCGACCCACAGGAGATTTCTTCTGTGCTTCTGGTGCAGGGTGAAGGCAGGCGACCCCCAGAGCATGCACCACCAGGAAACAGTCGAGAAAGCCGGCAGGATTAGGCGCTACAATGTTGCTGGTAGTCGTCTTGCTACTTTGTTGCGGTTTTGCAGGCGTCCTGGAGCAGTCAGCAGTCAATCCTTGGTAGAAGTCGAAGAGGGAGATGCAGAGGAACTCTGGTGAGCTCTTGCGTTCGTTATCTGAAGAATTCCCCAAAGCAGAGACCCTAAATAGCCAGAAATGGAGGTTTGGCTACCAAGAAAGGAGGATTGGCTACCAAGAAAGGTAAGAGCCTATCAGAGGGGGTCTCCGACGTCACCTGCTGGCACTGGCCACTCAGAGCAGTCCAGTGTGCCCCCAGCACCTCTGTTTCCAAGATGGCAGAGGTCTGGGACACACTGGAGGAGCTCTGGGCACCTCCCCTGGGAGGTACAGGTAAGGGGAGTCGTCACTCCCCTTTCCTTTGTCCAGTTTCGCGCCAGAGCAGGGCTGGGGGATCACTGAACCAGTGTAGACTGGCTTATGCAGAGATGGGCACCATCTGTGCCCATCAAAGCATTTCCAGGGGCTGGGAGAGGCTACTCCTCCCCAGCCCTTCACACCTATTTCCAAAGGGAGAGGGTGTAACACCCTCTCTCAGAGGAAATCCTTTGTTCTGCCTTCCTGTGCCAGGGCTGCCTGGACCCCAGGAGGGCAGAATCCTGTCTGAGGGGTTGGCAGCAGCTGCAGTGGAAACCCCGGATAGGCAGTTTGGCAGTACCCGGGTTCTGTGCTAGAGACCCGGGGGATCATGGAATTGTCCCCCCAATACCAGAACGGTATTGGGGTGACAATTCCATGATCTTAGACATGTTACATGGCCATGTTCGGATTTACCATTGTGACGCTATACATAGGTAGTGACCTATGTATAGTGCACGCATGTAATGGTGTCCCCGCACTCACAAAGTCCGGGGAATTTGCCCTGAACAATGTGGGGGCACCTTGGCTAGTGCCAGGGTGCCCACACACTAAGTAACTTGGCACCCAACCTTCACTAAGTGAAGGTTAGACATATAGGTGACTTATAAGTTACTTATGTGCAGTGAAAAATGGCTGTGAAATAACGTGGACGTTATTTCACTCAGGCTGCAGTGGCAGGCCTGTGTAAAAATAGTCAGAGCTCCCTATGGGTGGCAAAAGAAATGCTGCAGCCCATAGGGATCTCCTGGAACCCCAATACCCTGGGTACCTCAGTACCATATACAAGGGAATTATTTGAGTGTACCAGTGTGCCAATTTGAATTGGTAAATTTAGTCCCTAGCCTGCAGTGACAAATTTGGAAAGCAGAGAGAGCATAAACACTGAGGTTCTGGTTAGCAGAGCCTCAGTGATACAGTTAGGCACCACACAGGGAACACATATAGGCCACAAACTTATGAGCACTGGGGTCCTGGCTAGCAGGATCCCAGTGACACATAACAAACACACTGACAACATAGGGTTTTCACTGTGAGCACTGGACCCTGGCTAGCAGGATCCCAGTGAGACAGTGAAAACACCCTGACATATACTCACAAACAGGCCAAAAGTGGGGGTAACAAGGCTAGAAAGAGGCTACCTTCCTACAGTAATCTGTTCCAGAACGAGACCGAATGCTCCAGGCCGGTAACCACTCGTTCTACGTTGTGTTTTTTGTGCGCCACCGCATTGTGAGTGACCCAGATGCCTAGATACCGGAAGCTTTCAATCTCTCACCTGAGTCCCACCCTCGGCAAATCCTCCTGCGGCACACCGTAAAGTGACCCCAAGGGAAACAGGAGTGACTTTTTCCTATTCACCTTAAGACCAGACACAACTCCAAAGGCTCCCAACAGCTGCAGCAACAAAGGCACTGAGACACTGGGCTCCCGAAGATACACCAACGCATCATCTGCATGTAGGGAAACAATGTGAGTAGTCTGCCCCACCCGGATACCCCTTGCTAACCACGCCCCAACACCAGTGTTCTTTCCCTAAAACAGTACCTTTGTCTCCACAATTGGCACAGTCCTGGCACACAGATAAGTCCCTTGCAAATTGTACCCCTGATACCAAGGGCCCTGTGGCCAGGGAAGGTCTCTAATGGCTGCAGCATGTATTATGCCACCCTGGGGACCCCTCACTCAGCACATGCACACTGGCTCACAGCTTGTGTGTGCTGGTGGGGAGAAAAAAACTAAGTTGACATGGCACTCCCCTCAAGGTGCCATGCCCACAACCCATTCCTTGTGGCATAGGTAATTCACCCCTCTAGCAGGCCTTACAGTCCTAAGGCAGCGTGCACTATAGCACAGGTGAGGGCATAGCTGCATGAGCACAATGCTCCTACAGTGTCTAAGCCAATTCTTAGACATTGTAAGTGCAGGGTATCCATAAAGAGTATATGGTCTGGGAGTTTGTCAGACACAAACTCCACAGTTCCATAATGGCTACACTGAATACTGGGAAGTTTGTTATCAAACTTCTCAGCACAATAAATCCACACTCATGCCAGTGTGGGATTTATTGAGAAATGCACACAGAGGGCATCTTAGAGATGCCCCCTGTATACCAGCCCAACTTCTAGTGCTAGGCTGACCAGCTTCTGCCAGCCTGCCACATCCATACAGGTTTCTGGACACATGGGGTGAGTGCCTTTGTGCACTCTGTGACCAGGAACAAAGCCTGCCCTGGGCGGAGGTGCTTCACGCCTCCCCCTACATGAACTGTAACACATGCCGGTGAGCCTCAAAGGCATGTCCGGAGGAGATAATGAGAAAAACAAAGAGGAGGAGGAGTCGTCACCCTCCAGCCAGGACAGCCCCCAAGGTGTCCTGAGCTGAGGTGACCCCTTCCTTAGAAAATCCTCCAACTTTTCTCCATCTTGCTTTGGAGGATTTCCACCAATGGGATTAGGGATGTGCCCCCCCCTCCCTAAAGGGAGGAGGCACAAGGAGGGCGTAGCCACCCTCAGTGACAGTAGCCATTGGCTACTGCCCTCCAGCCCTAAACACCCCCCTAAATTTAGTATTTAGGTGCAACCCTGAACCCAGGAAAACAGATTTCCTGATGACCTGAACAAGAAGGACTGCTGACCTAAAAGCCCAGCAGAGACGACTGAGACAACAACTGACTTGGCCCCAGCCCTACCGGCCTGTCTCCAGACTCCGAGAACCTGCAACAGCGACGCACCCAGCGGGACCAGTGACCTCTGCCAACTCAGAGCACTGCCCTGCAACCCAAAGGACTAAGAAACTCCACAGGACAGCGGCACTGTCTGAACATCCAAGAAGAAACCATTTTTAAAGGGACTCCAGCCTCACTCCAGAAGCGTAAGTCCCCAACACTCTGCACCCGACGCCCCCGGCTCATGTCCAGAGAAACCAACACTGCAGCGAGGACCCCCAGACGACTCCCAAGACGTTGACACCCTGAGACGAACTCCCTGCACCCCCATGGCGACGCCTGAAGAGCGAATCCAGAGGCTCCCCCTGACCGCGACTGCCTGGTAACAAAGAACCTGATGCCTGGAAGAAGCACTGCACCCGCAGCCTCCAGAAACCAACTAACGGTGCAGGAGTGACCAGCAGGCGCCCCTCATTGTTTCCCAGTCGGTGGCTGGCCCGAGAAGCCCCCCTGTGCCCTGCATGCATTGCCAGAGTGACCCCGGGTCCCTCCATTGAAACCAATGCAAAACCCGACATCTACTTTGCACACTGCACCCGGCCGCCCCTGTGCCACTGAGGGTGTATTTTGTGTGCCTGTTTGTGACCCCTCTAAGTGCTCTACAAACCCCCCACCCCCTACCCCCCGGCCTACTCCCCGAGTATGCAGGTACTTACCTGCTAGCAGACTGGAACCGGAGCACCCAAGGTCTCCATAGGTGCCTATGTTATTTGGGCCCTACTTTGTCCTCTTCACCTGACCGGCCCTGTGTTGCTGGTCCTTGGTGTTTGGGGTTGACTTGAACCCTCAACGGTGGGCTGCTTATGCTCTGGAGACTGAACTTGTAAGTGCTTTACTTACTTGTTAAACTAATCTTGAACTTACCTCCCCCAGGAACTGTTGATTTTTGCAGTGTCCACTTTTAAAATAGCTTGCCATTTTTGACAAAACAGTGTACATTACTTTTTTACTTCAAAGTTCCATATTTACCTATGCCAAGTACCTTACAATTTATGTACTTACTTGAATTCTGAATCTTGTGGTTCTAAAATAAATTAAGAAAATTATATTTTCTATATAAAAACCTATTGGCCTGGAGTAAAGTCTTTGAGTGTGTTCTCATTTATTGCCTGTGTGTGTACAACAAATGCTTAACACTACCCTCTGATAAGCCTACTGCTCGACCACACTAGCACAAATAGAGCATTAGTATTATCTATTATTGCCACTATCAACCTCTAAGGGGAACCCTGGGTCTCTGTGCACACTATCTCTTACTTTGAGATAGTGTATACAGAGCTACTTCCTACAAGGAGTGATCATCTGTGTTGGGTGCATAAGTGTTAAGGATAGTGATGGAAGACCCATCCAAGGTGCCCTCTACAAGTATATATCTACCCTTGACATCCACTTCACTGTACAAGTGGGTAAATGGGACCCCAGGGGCCACCCATATGGTCGCGCCCCTTGCATAAGAGGAGAACATCTGGTCCCGCCATTTCTTGGATAATTTTTGTTTCCTCCTCAGTCATGTGTGTTTCCTGAAGACAGGCTATATGAACCTTATGTCTCCTCAGAAAGGAGTGTACCCTGTAACGCCTGGTGTACCTCTTCAACCCCCTGACATTCCACGTCAACACATTAATCTGTCGACCCAATGCCGAAGTCTAGCCTCCATCCTTCCCTCTGTACCTCCTCCCCTCACCTCCCCCCCCACCGTGAGAAGACAAGGAGAATACACATTGCCCTTCTCGCATACATGCCTGCATTGCTGTTATGAACTTCAAACCTCACCAACCAAACAACCCAACCCTCCAACACCCACCCCGGATGAACAGTAGAACAAGCACAACAAACCATACTGTAGACCCTTGCCATAGATGCTGCCAGAACAACAGCCTAGTCCCCAACTATCCAGTTATGAAGTCCTACCACAACCGGGGAGTAACCACCCTCCACCCTGACTTCAACATACTAATGACTGAATACCAACCCAACATGACTTGATGTAATCATAGACACCTCGATGTCCAATACATTTCTGAGTTCAAATAGCGCCCCTTCAGGACCTTGAGCGTTGTCCCGAAGGACCCCTCCGTGCAGTCCAAATGCTCTCACTTAGACACAGTATATCATTAGTTGCCCCTGACAGTATGCAGTGTCCAGCAACAGGGAGCCTGCCGTCGCCCCAGCACATCGCGACCCTACGCTTGGGCAGCAGCAGCAGTCCCACCAGCCTCCGGTGCACGGACGGATTCCCCTCGACATATCCCAAAAGAGCAAGACCTCTGTTCTCGCAGCACCGTACAACTCCATGCGAGAAGCAAGAAGTCCGCCTCATGAGCCAGACACCCCTCGCAGTGCGCGTCAGCTCGAATACCCATACTCTTCAATCTAGGGGCGTATAATACAAGCGATGTAAAAAATTGAGTGAATAAGGCGCAGTCTATAGTTAGGGGACAGCTCTCTCATATACGTGCAGCATCGTCGCCACACGTCATCAGGAATGGTTTTGCTTATGTCCCCCTCCCATGGGGCTTTAGCTTTAATCTCAGTCTCAGACACCGTGTTCTGCATGCAAACATATAGACTTGTGATAAGTCTGCGCGGGGAATCGCGTTTGATATATAAGTTCCAATGCTTGGCACACCAGGAGCACTGCAGGAAAGCAGGGGTAATGTGCACGGAGCATGGCACGAATTCTGAGAAAGAATAATCTGTGCAGTGTCATGCACATCACCAAGTGCAGCCTCCAAGGAGATAAACATCCCATCCGAAAACCAAGATCCCAAAGTAATTAAGTTGGCCTCTCAAAGAAACTCACAGACTCGGACATCCTCCGATAACGGCATGTGTGCAACATCTCACAACAACATCGAAGCCGCAAAGGACTCTCGCACAACAGCGCGCCCAAACAGCGCAGTCCAGGCCCTCGACGTACAAGCCACAGTATCGACCCCTCGTGATCTGGGTCTGAGTCTGGTCGGGCCACTAAGCACCCGCGGCAGCTTATCAGGCCAGAGACACTGCGTAACACTCAGGTGCCAAATCTGTCAGGTATCGTATAGGGTGCAGCCAAAAATGCGCAAAATTAGCCTGCGTGCAATGATAATAAAGTTCTAGATCCGGGGCTGCCAAACCACACAGTTCAAACAGAAGTGTCAGTTTTTCTCTGGAAATTCTGGGCTGCCGACCAGCCCAGGCCAGAGCCACAAGTACAGACTTAAGCTGCTTCAGAAAGCTCACTGTAAGGACAAGAGGTAGGTTGATAAATAAATACAGAAATTTGGGCAGAATAACCATCTTCGCTATCACTATGCGACTCGTCAGAGAGAGCGGCAGTGAACGCCACACCTCCACCTTATCTTCCAACCTTGTAATAGCTTTGCTGTAATTTGCTGACCAAAGCGTATTAATGTCCCTTCTCAGCCAGATACCTAAATACTGCATTCGTCCATCAGCCCAGCTGAGGGGATATCTAGAGGGGCATCCTCGGACAAGGGTAGCACCACCGACTTGGACTAGTTGATGGTGACCCCAGAAATCTGCCCAAAGCAAACTATATCATCTAGCAGAGCGTCACGGTGCAGCTGTGGATCGCGAACGTGTAGGGCGACTTCGTCCGCATACATAGAGATCAATATTGGATGCTGTCGGAATGCCAATCCCCTGTAGTTATGGTGCTGTCTCAGGTGTGCCGCAAGCGGTTTCATCGTGACTGAAAAAAGCAGCAGAGACAGTGGGCATCCCTGGCAAGTGCCCCTAGCAATCGAAAAGAGGTCAGAAATTGTCCCATTGACTCTCAGCTGGGCGGATGGCTGCGAGTACAGCAGGCGAATCAGTTGAATAAACCTAGGGCTCAACCCCACCGAGCTAGCAAAGCGAATATATACGGCCATGCAAGAGAGTCAAAGGCCTTAGTAGCATCAAAGAACATCGCCGCCGCACGGTCATCAGGATCGATCATGCTAGATATTGCAAAGTAGGTGCGGAGATTATACAAATTAGAGCACCCAGGCACAAATCCAGACTGATCCGGCAGCACCAAGGAAGGGAGCAGAGGCTGCAGTCGGGCCACAATAAGTTTCGCCAGAATCTTATTATCTGTATTTATTAATGAAAGAGTCCGATATGAATCGCAACAGCACGGGTCCTTATCACCCGGCAGACTGTGTATAGCCTGGATCACATCATCCACCGAATAGGGAGCGTCAAGAAATTGCCTATGTGAATTCTCACACCACAGCAGGCTGATATCCTCAAAGTAGTCAGTGGCAGCAGTGGATCTCAGCCCTGAGTGCTCAGTGTATAGGTCATAATAGAAGTCAGTGAGGGCTCGCCTGATCTCAGTGCCGGTTTGCCGCACGCCAGTCAAATCAATCAGCTCTACAATATAATTGCTTGCCCATGGCTTACGAAGCATTGTTGCCAGCGTTCCGCCGGCCCTCCCACCCTCACCATATCTCCTCGCCGTAGCATCTTTCCCTAAAAAGCAAACCTCATGAAGTGCAGCCTCCTCATACTGTGTCATCTTTCCTCTCAGTTCAGCCAGAAGGTCACCAGACCAGTCAGAGACAATAATTTTTTCGAGATCAGCAAGCTGGGCCTCCAGATTTGCCAAGTCCCGCCTTAGCGCCTTCAGCACTCCGTGCTGTTTAGAGAGGCAGAGCCCACGAATTACTAACTTGAAAGCCTCCCACACGGTGCCCGCAGAAGACACAGATCCCTGATTCTCAGCAAAGTAGTGCACAATGGCGTCACGGATCTCGCCCCTAAAAACCTGATCTCTAAGCACACCATGGGGCAGCCTCCACATAAAGGCACTGCCGGAGCCTCTAGGAACAAGCAACTCCAGCAGGACCGGCAAATGATCTGACAAGGTATGGGCCTTATGCTCAATTGACTGAGTCCAGAGCTCTAGGCCCTGGTGCTGAGCCGTCTATCTATACGGGACCAACTGCCATGAACATAATTGACACAGGTACCCTCCCTGCCAGTTCTGTGTTTTTCCCTCCATAGGTCCACCAAAGCACCTTCAGCCGTCACAAGAGACAAGGCCTTAGCAGCTGCCACGTGGTGTGGTCTAGCCTGGCTTTCACGGTCCACCTCAAAGTCCAGTTCCACGTTGAAGTTCCCCCCGCCCCCCAACAGCAGGGACCCAGTGAGCCAATCAACCACGACACTTCCTCAAAAAATTCAGGGTCATCAGTATTTGGGCTGTAGCTCGACACCAACCTACATGGTCTATCTAGCAGTGTTCCTCTCAACATGACATAACGACCATTCGGATCCACAAGCACCTTTTCAGTACATCATTGCAGCCCCTTCCGGATCAAGATCACCATGCCCGTGCATATCTCGAATACATCGCAGCGTGACATTCACCAATCCAACCAGCTTTCACCCAGTGTTTCGTGGCTTCCACCAGGTAAGTCTCTTGCAGCATACAAATGTGTATTGCATGCCGCTGCATATAGGCAGACAGCAACCTCATCTTACACCCATCATTCAGCCCACGAATATTCCAAGTGAGGCAGCGTACAGACGTCACGCTTTTTTGCGCCATCCCAGCAATCTACCAAAACACACAACTCCCCATACCATTTCAATAGAGGCATCGACTGCATGCAGGGGAAGGAACAGGAGAGAAAGAAAAAAGACAAGGAAAGTAAACTAAGTACAAAACATTACAAACCCCCACTCACACTGACACCCTAATTGGGTCAGTATTACAATCCCGCCCAAACCCAAATACAAATCTCACAACATGATAATAAACAGCTTGAATGGACTCATCCAATGGGGCGTCAGTGAGGCCATCCGAAACCATCCCAAATGAGATGGGTGGGCACAGGGACTCCCAATGCAAGGTGTATAGCAGAACAGACCGCACCAACATTTAAATCAACAACAAATTTGCAGGCAACAAGACACCGGACAAGGCCACAGGGACCCCAAACTTTAGAATGAATTTAGTCATTGTCACTAAGAGCATCACCCTCTCTGCCATCAGCCCGCGGGCACTCCAACTGTGCCTTTTTGGAGACAGGTTTAGTGTATTTAGCAGCCATTTTCGGGCCAGAGAAAAAGTGCAGCTTGCCCTTATGCTGCACTCGCAGTTTAGCTGGATAAATGAGGGAGGATTTTAGCATCAGTGTGGCTCAAAGTGCGTTTGGCCGGCAAGAAGGCCTTATGAGCCTCCTGCACCCCAAGAGTGTGGTCTGGGAAGAAACTCAGTTCAGTATTATTATAGATCAGAGGTTGACGCTTTCAGGCCAGTCTTAGTATAGCATCCCTATCTCTGTAGTTCTGTAGTTCAGTAAGCATATAATAATAGGGCATGCCGGAGCCCCCGGCGGAGGCCGCAGCCCCAGAAATTTGTGGGCCCTCTTCACCACCAACACCCGGGAGAGCTCGCCGGGGAATAATGCAGAAAGCATGGTCTCGACATAGTCCTCCATCCGACCCATGGCTGTCGACTTCGGGAGGCCCAAAATGCAGATGTTATTACGGCGGGAGCGAGCCTCAATGTCCTCATTTTTTTCCCAGATCGCCTCCAGCACGTGCTCCATGCGCAGCAACTGTTCCCCGTCTCCGCAGTGATTGTCCTCCAGATCTGAAGTGCACGATTCCAGCTGCTCAAAGCGGGCGTCATGCGCATCTACCCGTTCCTTTAAACGATCCATTTGCTCAGTTAAATGGTCGAGCTTCCCGTTGATGCTACCTAGGCTATGCTTGAGCTGTAAGAACATAGCCTTCATGGAGGACACTGAGGCCTCCTCCTCAAGCGGCAGGTCATCCGCCGACCGGCTGGCGAGGCCGCTTTTCTTTTTCCCACCATCAAAAGTGAGATTAGGCTGCCTCTGGTCCGCCTTCCCCATCCTCTACGCAGCCGACCAGGCCGGCAGCCAAAGAGACGCCCACCACTCCACACAGTAGAAGTCACCAGTTAAGCAGGGCCACCAAAGGATAAAAGCTCCTCGCTGGCACTCCCGCCCGTTGCACATATCACGGCAAAGGAGGGGGCGGACAACAGGCATTAGAACTAGGCCCACGTCTGCCACCGCACAGCCGGCAGCAGCCACAGAAGTCCGTCACAGCGGCCCACAGCAGCAGTACTCCCACCCAGGGGACCACACAGCTCAAACCCCGCCGTCGATCAGGCCCCACAGGTCACCAGTAGCAGGGCCCCCGCCTACCAGAGAGGCCAGGCCCAGGATCACCAGTAGGCCTCCTCCAGGAGAAGGGAGGGGGTAGGCCCACACCCCAGGCATCTTGAGAGGCATCCCCCATGGGCACAGGGCACCAGCAACCCCCTCGAGCCCACCAGAACACAGGAGGGGTGACAGGAGGCACCAGCCCCCAGACCAGCCATAGGCTAATGCTCCTGCAGGAGCCCGCGGCCCAACCAAGCCGCCGACCAGGCCCCGCAGGAGCAGAGAACATCAGGGCTTCGGCCGGATAGGGGGTGAGACAAAAAAGGAGAGAACCGGGTCTCTCCCAACGCCACTCACCAGCTCGGCCTCCTGTGGCCGAAGAAGCAGGTGCTGCAGAGGCCCGCACGGACTGCGGGCTGAATCAGGGCCAACCCCGCAGGGCGGCACAGGCCTGCACGGTCCCCGGCACCCAACCAGCACAACACCGTTGCCCACAGCCTCCTGTCAGGAATCCCCAAGGTGCCTCCTGCGTTATCTGTCAGCATCCCCAGGGATTAGGGTTAAATCATATCTCTGTTCTTGGTTAAACCTTCATGGTTCTAAGTAAACATAATGGGCCTCATTCCAAGTTTGGCTGGCGGCGGGCGCCGCCAGCCAAACGTGAACCACCAAATGGCCGCTCCGCGGTCAGAAGACCGCGGATGCCATTCTGGCTTTCCCGCTGGGCCGGCGGGCGACCGCCAAAAGGGCGCCCGCCGGCCCAGCGGGAAAGACCCTGCAACAAGGAAGCCGGCTCCGAATGGAGCCGGCGGAGTTGCAGGGGTGCGACGGGTGCATTTGCACCCGTCGCGATTTTCACTGTCTGCAAAGCAGACAGTGAAAATCTTTATGGGGCCCTGTTAGGGGGCCCCTGCACTGCCCATGCCAGTGGCATGGGCAGTGCAGGGGCCCCCAGGGGCCCCACGACACCCGTTCCCGCCATCCTGTTTCTGGCGGTGTAAACTGCCAGAAGCAGGCTGGCGGGAAGGGGGTCGGAATCCCCATGGCAGGATTCCCTGGGCCAGGGGAAAACCGGCGGGAAACCGCCGGATCCCCTTTTCTGACCGCGGCTTTACCGCCGCGGTCAGAATGGCCCTGGAAGCACCGCCAGCCTGTTGGCGGTGCTTCCGTGTCCCCCAGGGTTGGAATGAGGGCCAATGTGTTGTGTTACACAATTGGTTTTATCAATGCTTGTTTTACCAATGCTTGTTTACTAATGTGAGTAGGTGTAGACATGTGCTTCTAATTGGGTGTAGTGTAGACATGTGCTTCTAATTGGGTGTAGTGTAGACATGTGCTTCTAATTGGGTGTGGTGACTCATCCACATGTGGAAACTCAACTGCTTTCCTGATTGGCTATAAATAGCAGAGTGAAGCATGCCTCCCTGCTTGGCTTTGTTTTGCTTCCTGATCTCAGCATCTGATTTGTTCCTGTACCAGCTGACACCAGACATTCCTCCAGCACTCTGGAAAAGACTGCAGGTAAGGGACTAGTATTATCCAGGGAGTTTGATCTTTGAGCGCCGTGCTTTCCTAGAACAGCTGGTGTATTTCAAACCTTGTATTTTGGAAGAGTGCTTATCTTGAAGAGACAAATGCATTTCTGAACATTCTACATTATTATTGTAGTTACTTGCCTAAATATGCTTCAGGAAATCTGCTTGAGCTCAAGTACTATAAAAAGTGAGAGTGCAATTTTAAAAGAGCATTTACGTGACTTTTCTTTCTCTAATAGCATAACTCTTGGATTTAAATTGTGTCATTCATGCCTGTGTTTCAGGTTTGAGGAATTTGCTTTTAAAGGGTTTTTCACACACACAGCGAAACCAAACCAAACTGTGCCACCCTAACTGTTTAAACCCAGAGTGGACATTTGTATTTCTTGGATTGTTTTTGTTCCTTTTAGTTTAACCCTATGCATGCAGGAAAGTTATATGTGATATAATGAATGCCCTTGTTTGTCTTTCTTGTGCATGATAAGTGCAACCACAGTTCTAATTGTAGTGTGCAACAGTGAATATCTGTGATGCCAGCCCTAGTGTCGCAGTACTTATTGTTATGGTACTCAGTTTGGGATTTTGGTAGTGCAGTGTTAGTAATTGTGCCAACAGTTATTATTATCCAAGAAAAGTGCTGGAGCATCCCGGTGTTCTTCTACTGCTCCTGTGTCCATATCCGAAACAGAGATGCAGTTTCAAGGAATTTGAGTGCACTAACTCAACTATCACTCTGTCATCAACGACCTGCCCCCCCCCGAAGATACAGGGTGCCTGGCTGGACCGGCAAGTCATGGCAGTCTTTTGTCTCTTTCTCTTCCACTCCCCCTTTCCTTTTGGGACACCTGCCAGGGTTTCTGTGTCCACCAGGAAGTGCTGAGAGGTGTTCCAAGAGGTCAGGAGCATACCATCGCCCCTGCAGACATCCTGCTTTTCAGGTGAGTGGCCCCGTCTCGACACAAAGCCAAGCCGCAACATACAGGGCTGCCTGGACGATGGATTCCTCAATGGGTACTTTCAAAGGTTTAGCACAGGCTTTACCAGCTGATCAGGATGCTCCATCTTAATTAGATGTAACTAGGGCCCTAGCAGGATTACAGAAGGAAGTTCTTTCCTTAAAGCAAGAGAACCTGGAGTTGCACACTGAACTACAGCGGCATAAACCACAAGACACCCCCTGAGGAGGAGTCAAACTAAAACAAAGATCTCCAGTACTACAGACCCCTCGGTTTGACCCATCTAATTATGTTCCTAGACCCGATTCAGGCCCAACGACTTCCATCACACAACCCATGCAGGTAATGGTCACAACACCTACCCCTGTGCCCTTAGTTCTTCCAGAAAGGTTTTTTGGAGTTAGTGCCAAGTTCAACATTTTTCTTAACCAGTGCCAGCTACAGTTTTTGTGTCGGGCAGCTGCATTCCCCAACGATGCTACAAAGGTAGCTTTTATTATCTCTTATTTGGGAGGCAATGCAGCTAATTGGTCTGTTACGCTGGTGGAGCGCAATTACCCTATACTGTATGATTTCAACCGGTTCAAAGAAGCCTTGCGGAAACTGTTCGCCAAACACCTCTTCGTGCAAGCCAGTGGCAATGAGTTGCTGAATTTGGGCCAGGGAAACAAGGATCTACTGTCCCATATCACCTCTTTCAATCCGTTGGTGGCAGAGACTGAGTGGCCCGAGGAGAAGAGGAGCTTCCTCCTCTATCGTGGCCTTTGGGACGATCTCAAGGATGTTCTAGCCCAAATTGTTGAACCTCCTACGGAGTGTTCAGAGTTCCTTGACCTGGTGGTACGATTGGATCACTGCTTGAGTTGAACGTAAGGGAGAAAAATTCCGGGGTGACACACGCTTAGTGGTGCTCAAAACTGAGAGTCCACCATTCCCACTGATGATACACCTGAGCCCATGCACATTGGCAGTGTGCGGGG
This sequence comes from Pleurodeles waltl, assembly GCF_031143425.1. Lineage (NCBI taxonomy): Eukaryota > Metazoa > Chordata > Amphibia > Caudata > Salamandridae > Pleurodeles > Pleurodeles waltl. The sequence continues at coordinate 694,301,677 of NC_090437.1, read as the reverse complement.
CCCACTATCTAAGGAAGAGAAAGTACGTAGGAAAAAATTTAAACTGTGGTTTTACTGCGGTAAGGTAGGGCATTTTGCTCGGGAGTGTCCTAACAAACCTACTGCTTCAAAGAAAGCCATCAGAGCGGTAACAGTGCCTGAATTCTCTCTTTCTGACCAGGCGGAAAACTAACTGGCTCGATAACTTCTGAGACCATTTTATCAAGTGCTTCTTTCAATATGGTCTCATATCTTCTGGCTAATACCACCAGTCCAGTACCTCGACATCTAACTCTTATTGTGACTTTAGTGTTGTCCCGTCAGGTTCGTAAGGTTATTCCCATATTGCTTGCTACTGGAAACTTTTTAGACTTGGGTTTGGCTAAAACCCTAAATATTACGACTGTCAGAAAAGACGTCCCTGAACCAGTCTGATCCGTGGATGGCTCAGAATTGTCCTCCGGGCTTATCATTTATCAAACAACACCCTTGTCCATGCTTTGTGCAAACAACCATACAGAACAAATTCATTTTGACCTCATAGATACCCCAGTATTTGGAGCCATTTTGGGAATACCCTGGCTTCAGTTACACAATCCCAAAATTGACTGGGCAGCAAGGACAGTGACATTAGACTCTAAAGCTTGCTGGCACTCCTGTTACCAAGACAAACCATTACTAGTGACACCCTTGCATTGTGGGTCCACACATAGTACGGCTGTCAAGCCGGACGACACACTGGCCATTCCTGCACCGCATAAAGACTTACATGATGTCTTTAGTGAATAGAAGGCCACCCAGCTGCCGCCACATAGGTCATACGATTGTCGTATAGCCTTGATTCCAGGGGCAACGCTACCATGTAGTAGGGTGTATGCTCTTTCTGAGCCTGAGAACCGATACCTGCGAGACTACCTGGATGATCTATTGGCTAAGGGTTTCATTTGTCATTCAACGTCACCAGTTTCGTCGTCTTTGTTCTTCGTGCCCAAGAAGAATCACGAGCTGCGCGCCTGTATAGATTATCGCGCAGTGAACAAAGTGACCATAAAAAATCGGTATCCACTTCCGTTGATCCTGGTACGTCAGTCGACCATTTATACTAAACTCGACATCCGGGGCGCCTACCACTTGACCCAAGTGATGAAGGGGGATGAGTGGAAGACAGCGTTCCGAACTGAATTCGGACTCTTCGAGTACACAGTGATGCCCTTTGGGTTATGTAACGCTCCTGCAGTGTTTCAATTTTTCATCAGTGAAGTGCTGCAGGAGTTTCTGGATATCTGTGTAGTGGTATACAAGGACGACATTTTGATCTATTCGTCTTCCACTGAGGAACATTTAGGGCATGTAAAAGCGGTTTTACAACGGCTTTGTAAGCATCATCTCTTCACCAAGCTGGAAAAATGTGTTTTTCTCGCTTCAACTGTAGAATTCCTGGGATATGTGATCACTCCCAATGGAATTTCCATGGATAGGTCCAAGGTACAAGCCATCCTAGATTGGGTAGCCCCAAGATCCATCAAGGAAGTGCAACAGTTTTTGGGATTCGCAGATTTTTATTGGAGATTTATACCCCACTTTTCTACCGTAGTATCTCCCTTAACTTGTCTCCTACGAAAGGGGGTTAGGTTCCTCTGGGATGCAGAAGCTGAGAAAGCCTTCCAACATCTTAAAAACACATTCACTGAAGCACCCATTCTCCATCATCCCGACCTGGCTCAGCCATTTTTCGTAGAAGTAGACGCTTCCCAAATGGCAGGGGGTGGTGTCTTGTCCCAATGAGATCCTGAGTCTAGGCATTTCCATCCAGTAGCTTACTTCTCAAAGAAATTACTACCCAGAGAGCAAAATTACATGGTGGCGGAGCAGGAACTTCTGGCCATCAAGCTTGCCTTCCAGGAATGGCATCACCACCTACTAGGAGCTAGACACACCGTAACTATTTACACAGATCACCGTAATTTACAGTTTTTTCAAGCGACCAAGGCCCTGACACCTCGTCAATTACGCTGGCTTCTATTCTTTAACGAGTTTGACTTCGTAATCACCTATAGGCCCGGTACTACATAACAAAAGGCAGACACGTTATCTAGGATGAGTTTCTCCTCTGATGTTGCGCTAGAGCAGGTCAGAAGCATTATACCCCCAGAAACAATCGTGACTGTGTGCAGTCCCAAAAGTTCCTTGAGAAAATATGGGTAGCTCAACACAAGGTTCCCTGTTCAACTGATGTGTATGAAAAAGAGGGTTTACTATACCATGCCGATCAGTTGTACGTCCCTACCAAAGAATTACAGGATACAGTGTTACATTGGGGACATGATTCTGTCCTCGCAGGTCACCCAGGTCAGAAAAACATATTAGATCTCTGTCAAAGATGGTTTTGGTGGCCCACACTTGTGCAGGATATCAGAAGCTTCGTCCAGACTTGTTCCACCTGTGTTCTGGCTAAAACCCCACATACTCCAGCCACAGGATTGTTACTTCTCATGCCAATTCCGGTGGCCCCATGGCATACCATAAGTATGGATTTTATTTCTGATCTCCCAGCTTCCAATGGACACACTGTCATATGGGTGATTGTAGATTACCTAACTAAAATGGCTCATTTTGTTCCATTAAAATGCCTCCCTACGGCTTCCAAGCTCTCTGATTTGTTTGTCCAACACATTGTACGGCTTCATGGGTTGCCCACCACAATTGTTTCTGATTGTGACCCCCAATTTATATCACGGTTTTGGCATAGCTTCTGTTCCTCGGTCCACTTGTCCTCTGCATATCATCCACAAACGGATGGCCAGACGGAACGTGCCGACCAATTGCTGGAGCAAATCCCGAGATGTTACATTGACACATGGTCTACTGAGTGGGATAAGGCTTTACCTAATTTGTATATAACAACAATGTCCACATAGCTACAGGAGTATCCCCGTTTTACTGTTTGTTTTGTCTGCACCCAAGAATGCCACCTATAACTGGGTCTCAAACACCCACAATAGTCCCATCAGTACACCATAAAGAGTTACAGGAGATTTAAAAAAAAGTACAAACCATTTAAAACTCTACCAAGCTCAAGTAAAAAAACAAGCAGACAAAAGAAGGAGACCTGCTCCCTCTTATCAGATAGGAGATCATGTGTGGCTCTCATCAAAAAATCTCCATCTTGCAGGATCCAGAAAATTAAGTCCCCGATTTCTAGGCCCCTTTCCTATTGCCAAAATCATCAATCCTGTGGTAGTAGAACTGACACTGCCAGATGATTTCAAAGTACACCCTGTGTTTCATGTGTCGTTACTCCGTCCCTATTACCCTGATACCCGCAATGCCCCACCACCTCCCCCGGTAAAAGTACATGGGCAAGGGGAATTTGAAGTGGCCAAAATTCTTGACTCCAGGCCGTCCGTGGTGTTCTCGTTATCTGTCAGCATCCCCAAGGATTAGGGTTTTTTATCAATGCTTGTTTTACCAATGCTTGTTTGCTAATGTGAGCAGGTGTAGACATGTGCTTCTCATTGGGTGTGTTGACTCATTCACATGTGGAAACTCAACTGCTTTCCTGATTGGCTATAAATAGCAGAGTGAAACATGCCTCTCTGCTTGGCTTTGTTTTGCTCCCTGATTTGGCAGTCCAGCCCCTGCTGTCATCTTCGTATTGAGGACTTTTGTGGCAATTATTTTCTTTGTTCTGTACCAGCTGACACCAGGCGTTCCTCCAGCACTCCGGAAAAGACTGCAGCTAAGGGACTAGTATTCTCCAGGGAGTTTGTTCTTTGAGCGCCACGCTTTCCTTGAACATCTGGTGTATTTCAGACCTCGTATTTTGGAAGAGTGCCTATCTTAAAGAGACAAATGCATTTCTGAACATTCTACATTATTATTGTAGTTACTTGCCTAAATGTGCTTCAGGAAATCTGCTTGAGCTCAAGTACTACAAAAAGTGACAGTGCAAATTTAAAAGAGCTTTTACGTGACTTTTCTTTCTCTAATATCATAACTCTTGGATTTAAATTGTGTCATTCATGCCTGTGTTTCAGGTTTGAGGAATTTGCTTTTAAAGGGTTTTTCACACACACAGTGAAACCAAACGGTGCCACCATAACTGTTTAAACTCAGAGTGAACATTTGTATTTCTTGGATTGTTTTTGTTCCTTTTAGTGTAACCCTATGCATGCAGGAAAGTTATATGTGATATAATTAATGCCCTTGTTTGTCTTTCTTGTGCATGATAAGTGCAACCACAGTTCTAATTGTAGTGTGTAACAGTGAATATCTGTGATGCCAGCCCTAGTGTCGCAGTACTTATTGTTATGGTACTCAGTTTGGGTTTTTGGTAGTGCAGTGTTAGTAATTGTGCCAACAGTTATTATTATCCAAGAAAAGTACTGGAGCATCCCGGTGTTCTTCTACCGCTCCCGTGTCCATATCAGAAAGAGAGATTCAGTTTCAAGGAAGTTGAGTGCACTAACTCTACTATCACTCTGTCAACAACAACCTGCCCTCCGAAGAAACAGGGTGCCTGGCTGGACTGGCAAGACGTGGCAGTGTTTTGTCTCTTTCTATTCCACTCCCCCTTTCGTTTTGGGACACCTGCCGGGGTTTCTCTGTCCACCAGGAAGTGACGAGAGGTGTTCCAGGAGGTTGGGGGCATACCATCGCCCCTGCAGACATCCTGCTTTTCAGGTGAGTGGCCCCATCTCGACATTTCCTCGAGCATTCCGCTACAGCACTCGGGAAGGGTTAGGAGGTGGGCGGCCGATCTGCAAGGAGAAAAGCGCCTATGAAGTCCCCCGCCAGGCAGAGCCTCGCAGTGTGGCAGACATCTTGCGGGACGGCCAGGCCACACCCACCTGCAGAATGTCCTTGATCCAACTCTCCACAAAGGTTTCACCGCAAACTCCTCCGCACGCTCTGGGAACCCCAGCAGTCGGACGTTATTCCACCGGGACCTGCCCTCTGCATCCTCCAGCCTTGCCTCCAGCCTTGCAACAGATGAATTGACCTGTGCCATCTGTTTACGCAGGGCCCCCACCTCCATTTGCAGCTCCAAAATGGAGCCCTCTGCCATCTTGACTGTGTCAGAATCCTTCCTGAGGTCCGCCCGAAGGAGGTTGACCTCAACTGCCACAGTTTCTATCTTCCCTTAGAGGGCCACCCTAGATCCCTGTATAGCTGCAAGTATCTCAGCTCGCAATGGCTCCTTGGTAGTCGCCGGCGTGCTCAGGCCATCTCCGGCCCCCCCCCCCCCCAATCGGATCAGGCACTGCGGCAGGAGCACCGGTGTGGTGTATTGTTCTGTGGTGTTCCCCTGCGAAGTTACCACCCGCCGGTGTCCCCCCATTCCGCAGTGGACCAGGAACCAAGCGGTATCTCAGTCTCAATTGGCCCGGTGAGGTGGCAAAAGTGCCCGGAGATCACAGCAGCAGAAGATCAGGCACCAGGCTCCGCTATTCCCTCAGCCTCGGGACACCGCAGTGCGCCGTCACCCAGCAGGCAGCCCAGGACTCGGGGATTCCAAGCACTCCCGGAAGCTCCTCTCAGCGAGCCCAGTGCCCCCGGTCCCAGAGGGCCCACAACCAGGCCCCGGGCAGATCACCAGGATACCATTCCTTCCACTCGTTGACCTGCGGCCATCCCCCACCAGGCTGTACCTCAGTTCGTACGGCCGCTCCTTCCAGCACCCCCTCGGCCAGTCCACTGCCTGTCCCCTTGGATCCTCGATCCTCCCTATCCCCGGGCCGACCACCAGCCCACCCAGGCCCGCCCAGCGCTGCTCAGTTCTTCGCTTGGGCGCCCAGCAGGACGCCTCGAGCCCAACGCCGCTCCAGGTTATGCAGTAAGGTCAGACACCTCTGGGTGCCAACTGACCAGAGACTCGGCCATGGGAGGACACAACCCCCAGCGGAAAGTGTAAAGTAGGCAGTGGGCCGCCGCCGCCTCGTACCAGCCCCAATCAGCCGCACCGTGCGTGGCCCAGGGGAGGCCCACTGACGCGGTTCTGAGCTCTGGGAATCGGAGCCTCAAAAACAGGGCTTCTCGATCCTCCCTATCCCCGGGCCGACCACCAGCCCACCCAGGCCCGCCCAGCAGCGCATGCCAGCGCTGCTCGGTTCTTTGCTTGGGCTCCCAGCAGGACGCCTCGAGCCCAACGCCGCTCTGGGTTATGCAATAAGGTCAGACCCCTCTGGGTGCCAGCCGACCAGAGACTCCGCCGTGGGAGGCCACAAACCCCAGCGGAAAGTGCAAAGTAGGAAGTAGGCTGCCACCGCCTTCTACCAGCCCGATCAGCCGCACCGTGCGCGGCCCAGGGGAGGCCCACAGAGCGGGCCTCAGCTCCAGGAATCAGAGCCTCAAAAACGGGGCTGTGTCTTACCGACACACTCTGGGCGCCATCCCGTGATGTTGGGGGGGCACCAATCATCACAGGTACCCCAGGATTGGTGAAGGATTTAGCCTTTTTGGCGGGAGCTCACTAGGAGCGTGTCCCGCCTGCCATCTTGCTTGGCCTCACCCCCGAAAACGCAAAGTCTTTTAGCATTAAAGTTAAAAACGTCTCTTGTCAAGATGCAAAAATGCGCAAGAATGCGCTATAGCAAACGTAGAATGCTGGGCTGAAAATGCAAAAATGCAGAATGCCGGGTTCTTTTCAAAGCAGTTCTGTTAAATCAAAACTCCTAAAACTACTTCCCAAATCCCTATTGGTCAGTTAACCGCATGTTCACACTTTATCCAATAAAACTAAAACTCCAAATCTATGAATTCTACCATTACCCCTTCACATGTCATTGTTTGGTTTGTCCTGCAATGTCCTCATCATCCGGTTTGTCAGGTAACAATATTTTTGCAGATTCTACTCCAGTCAGTATCTCCATTGTTCTTTTCCTGAGAAAGTAAAATACATAAAATGTTACATTAACAAGAATAGCATCTACTAGCAGTCGGTTCTCATGAGAAAGCTTTCATTGTGAGCACATTTAAACAAGGGAAAATTAAATCACAGTTTAACTCTTTAGGACAGCCATTTATTAAACGTTAAGGAATACAGCTTTGACATGAGGCCTGGCAAACTAGGCCAAGACATTAGCTAAGTTAAGGCCTACAATTAATAAAACTAGAACATAATGCATATCCCTTAATAATATGACATACTACTACATTAGTCAAACATATATTCAACATTTCACAATATTAATTCACTAGTAAGTACACTTTGTAAACGTTGGCGGCCACTCTTCGTAATCACATTTTCAAATGCATGCATTATTTTCTACGTTATTATATTTGCTACACAATCCCATTATTCAGAATACATGAACACTCATTAATAATTTTTATTAATATACCTGCACTACCACTCTCTTTCTTTGGTGCAAATTATTATATATATCTTGATGGTACTAAAGTTGGTGTACCTCAGGCAGAAAGACTTCCTTCCTATCTCAGAGACTATAGCATTGTTTGCCCAATGTTCGAAGACCCCATCTTTTTATTGTTTTTTAGAATGTGCTGCATTTTTTGGAAAGATTCACTCATAGTGTTGTTGGTTTTTACTTAATTTACACATTAGCTTTCTGCATTCTGAAACATGATTTTGTACAACACTGACACACATCATTGTCTTTTTACAGTTAGTCCATCCCTTCAGGAAACTTTTCAGCATATGAATAGGCCCCTACAACTGTAGATTTCTACATTTGAATTGATAAAGAAACTGAACAGAAAGAAGCAAAGTACATACAAAACAAATCTGACTAACTCTGCTTGCAAGGTGCCTAAAAGTGGTGATGCACCTAGATCCCAGTTTGATGTGAGCTGTGGTTGAGCTGACAGCAGCCTGCTTACTAAATGTAAACATCTTTACGTGGGAAATTGCTGGTTTAGCTTTAGTAATTTTACTCATATGGGAAGACTTCCTCAGAGAAATGCACGTGGTACATGGGCAACAACTGAACAAAAATATTACAGTTGAGAAGTAAACAATCTAAAATTTCTACATCAAGTTAGTTAAAAGGACTGGTTCTTAGGATTTCCATGCACCAATAAGAGCTCCCTCTGAAGACAGGTCTATCAACCCGTTCTTGGGAGTATGTCAAGCAGGATATCTTAAACAGTGAAACTAGTCATCCATTGGAGAATAGTGCTAAGCGACCAGGCTTCCTGCTCCCATATTTTTTTGTTACTGTGATCCAGTTCTGGTGCCATGCTTTGCTTCAATGTTCTGTCTCTACCTACTATTTCAGAAGTGAGTTGCTTCCAGGGTTGCCTGGGGAAAATCTTTAGAGTAGCAGCTGGTATCCAATCATCAATGAAGTTCAAAGTAAGTGAAAAAGACAGGAATTTCAGTCACATATGGATGCCTGTTGTTAAATACCCAGGTGAGCTTAAGAAGAAATGCTCCTGTAGAGAATACATAACTCACCGTACCTTTAAGCTTTTCAGTCTACATTATCTCTATATACTGTGAATTTGCGCCTCATAGCACTTTCTTCCAAAGTTACTGAATTAAAGATTAGGTCCATTTAGAAATAGGTTGTGATCCCTTTGGGAATGTCACTTCTAAAAGTATGTTACTTTTTCAGATGCCAGAAGCTAAAGATCATCCATCACGCAAGAACTCTATATTTGCATTTTGTAAAACAGCCCAGACCCTCCATGCACAGTTAGTTCATTTATCAGAGTGACAGATAAGATAACATTAGATTAAGAATAGTTATCCTTTTAAACTGCTCACACGTGGCAGAGGTTGATGGAGGTATCGAAAACACAAGATGTCTTGTACGAGAAAAAAATGATTGGTGGTTGATGCAGCAAATAAATAAATTTCCCTGCATGCTACTTATTGATAAGGTTTAGCTGGAAGCCACTCAATATATTGAGACACTCCATCACTGAAGTGACTGAACTTTACCAGACCATCAAATCTGAAGTGTCAGCTTCCCAAACATTTAGTAACTCCTCTTGTAGGCTCTACTCCCAGGACTCAATGGGTTATTGGGAGGGATACTGTTCCTTACCATTAGCCACCTATCAGAAGGATAAGTCCAGCCTGTCATAGATGTGTCATTTAAGGTGACAGTAGCCACCAAGGCCAAACATCTTACTTGACTAACTTTAGCTCCCGTCCCAGCTCTCTGCCCACATATAGGAGTGTGATCCAAGAACAGAGTGTACAACTAGCACATACTCATACTCTGTTCTTGGGCTGTCCAAATTGACAACTGTCCACTTCCAGGTCACATAACTGCAGATGATTGTATAAGTCTAGTACTGGGACTGGCCTCACTCTAACATTTGTGCTAGTTATGAATTACCTACTGGTTCCTGGGGGTTATGTATACATAGCCAAGACATAATTGTTTCCTTTAGCATGTGGTGAAGCTGCCATCCCAGTGCCAAGATCTTAATGACAACAACCAAAAACTCTCCTTCTCCTACCATCATTGGACCCATATGGGCCCAGTATGGAAGAAACACACCAGGCTGTGTTTCCATTAGCTGAGTGGCGCAAGGCACGCTCCACGTTAAAAACGGGATTATTGTAGCCTAAGGACACAATATCAGGCCCTGAAATCCCCTAACATGCCCACAGCATAGAGCCTACAGTACTGCAGCATCAGTCTCTGCAAGGGTGGATAAATCAGCCTGTACACTCCCTGGGTATATTTCCTTAAAGGGATCAACCGGGCACACTGTTATGCCCCTCTCTGAGCAGTTTAGGGTAGTGACCCATTCATGGACTAGAAACCCTAGCTGATTCCCTGAAAGTATCCCGAAGCGGCCATGAGACACAAACTTACATCACTAATCTATGTAAACTTTGCTATACCTAGACAGTTACTTTAAGGGTTCTTCTAAGACTTTGTGGCCCTTCAGGGGCTCTCGGGTGTGGATCCTGATACAGGAGACCTAAGCTCCAGCTGAGAGCCGTTCCATTGAGGCTCGACACTTGCCTGGCAGTCCCAGTCAGAACTGAACACCGACTTTTTATTCTCAGGGCTTCAACAAAGCAAACTGTAACCACTTCGTTTCCCTTGTCCCCTTTTTTTGGGGGAGGGTCATTCAAGCCTTGACTGAAGGTTTGTATCCTTGGAACCCCTCCGAGGGTCGGTTTGGGCACTCACACTGAAAAACGACAGCTCTGAATGTAGCAAAACACTGCAAGTGACAAAGTCTACTGGCAGGTTCACATTCACAGCTGCTCTCCTCTGAACAACGCCTGCACTCCAGGGTGACCAATGTCAATGTGTGCTGCCAGTATGTATGTTTGTATTTATATAACACAACATTAGGTCGGAAGCAACGTAGCACTGTACATTTCTTGGGAAATGGAAGACAATCAAGTGGGGATTACTCAAATATAATTCATACTTTACACATTTTTTCAGGCACAGAGAGAGAGAATTTGTCCAGAATCACATGATGGAGGCAAGCTTTGAGGCCGGCTTTCGAGCTTCAGTTCTCATGTAACGATTTCGGTAGCTCTAGTCGCTAGGCCACATCTCCTTCTATGGCCATTCTTCTGGACACTGATTAGTCTGCATGCCTTGTCAATTAGACTGTGTGCTGGGGGTCCCAACTTTTCTTCTCCCAAGCTCCAGCTAGAACAAGTCCCACGCAGTGCAGTCTTAGGGATCCCATTCGCTGAGGCCTTCCGAATCATTAGTCGGAGGGTGTTTATAGGAGCTCTACCTTATGTTCTGGCTGCTGACAATCAAACCATACTCGGCTCTTCTGAGATGAGAAATAATTCAAGCATGCAGATCTATGAAATGCAGCAACAATGGTGAGCTCTTCAGTAACTTATTGTTCAACCTGTTGGCAAGGCTTCACGAGAAAACGTGTTTATTTCCGGAGAGCAAATCTAGAAAGTGATGACTACAGATTGACGGCAGCACTACTACCTCGAAATGAGTATCTTAGATCACATGTTTAATAATAAGAGGCTGAACAATCAGAAATACCATTCACTGGAAGAAAATGAAGAAGAACTATCTCAGGGGGATATTGGGATCCTAAAGTGAATGTTTTGTTTCCTGTCAAATGTTCATACGATTGAAAGGTATAATATGCAAATATAAGATTTTCAGTTCTGTTGTTCACCTTCTCTTTTAACATCCTTCCTTTGCTTATGTCTCTGCTTCTTGCTTCTCTCTACTGTCTCCCATTTAACTTCAGTTTAATATTGTGTTTTCCTGCGACTGTCTGCAAAACGCTAACTTCCTTGCTGCCTCTTAACTGTACTCATGGCTACCCATAACCATTCCCTCTCATTTCCTGCATTATCTTTGCACATGTGGTTTGTTCATTCACTGCCTTGTGCCTCATTCTTGTGGCTTTCATTGCTTTCCTTTGAATTACACTCATACTTGAGATTTTTCTTTGATTTTGTCTGTATATCGTCCCTCTAGCCCATTGGCAAGGTAATTTGAAGACTGGCAACTATTTGATTTTTATCTAGAGCTCCTTGACAAAAGTACTATATATATATATATATATATATATATATATATATATATATAATAATAATAATAATAATAATAATGTAATCAAAGTCAATGTTAAAAATTAGCGAACAGTACAGCTTGGGCTAGTTTTTGTGAGTAGCGGTTACTTTATGCATCTTTTGTGTAGACCTATTTTGTCCTGTTTCCAACTATATATTGTGACATTTTTTCTTTCTTAAATGGGATTGTCAAGTAAGAGGCTAAGTAAAAGGATCTTGGGGAAGGAATGTTATCTTATAATGGCAAGGGTGGTTGGTGAATGGAAATGGGTTTGAGGGTTGATACATCATTGAGCAATGGCAGTGTAGTAGTGCATTCCTGGGTTTGAATAATAGACCAGTTATAGTCAAATTAATCACAATTAATAATAATTGAAAACTAATTAAGTATGCCTTTTCCCTATAGAAGACCCATTAGCTAGGCCTTAAGGGAAGACATATATGCTCGTTAAGGTGAATTCGGCATTTGTTTTGACATCTTATGTGATCTATGTATGCACTGAATATGACTCTACGTATACTTTACTCCTTTTCTAGTCACCCCCACTTTACGTCTCACAGACAATATATCAAAAGAAAAGTGAAGGTCCAGTGTCAAACAGAACCTGGCATGCATTAACCATACTTTTGAGTATACCATTTTAATTTGATTGTTTTCTCTAGCACATCACGTTGTACCAAGTAAAACGTTTGTTTCATAGTCTAATATGTTTACTTTTGGTAGGGGTTGGCCTCATGGAGCTTGTTATGGAACCTGACATGTGCTGTGGCGAAGAAGCTGCAGCTGCTGTCCGAGAACTTCAGTTAATTCTTCTGGCCCTTGGGTCAAGCCAAGCAAATATGTCAGGTAAGCTGGGACAGAATGCCTTCTTCCATGAAGTACTTTAATGTTTTTAATTAAAGAAACTGTGCATTCCGGTGAGGTACAACCTAATTTGGCAGTTACGGATCAAGGGATTAAGAACCGTCACCTCTTGCTGATTGCACCTCTGAGGAATCATGAATATTGAGAAGTGCTGAACTACAGATTAGGGGAGCTTGGACTGCTTTAATGTGAGCAGTTTATAGGGTAATAAGAAGAAGTCAGTGGCCTGAGCTGCACATGGAATTTGGTGGATTATAGTGGGTCAAACAGTGCAAAAGACTATGATAAGCTTGAAATTCACTTGAATGCTCGATCTTAAAATAGTCTGTGGGCCCAAGAGGATGCCATTGTAGAGATCTCTAAGTACTATTGATGTGAATTACCCTTTTTCAAGGCACAGACCAGCTGGATGCCCTAATTTTGGGCAATGTTTGGTATATCTGAAGCACAAACCCAGCTGGCTAGAAATGGAGTGCAGTACGTGGAGAAAACCTTAAGGGTATACATGGAGGGGGAGCAGATGGGGATGACTTGACCCTTTAAGACATGTCCGATTCAATATAAACTCTCTGCTGTTTAACCATAGTGGAAGCAAGAGTTTCAGAGTTATGACTGTAATCGACCCAAAAGTCCTCCATTCTCAGCAAAGAAAATACCCTCTGTCATGGTTCCATCGAGTTTATGCTAACTTTCCAGCAACTGTTGAATATATTAATAATCTCAATTAGAATCACTGATCACCAGCTGTAGGAAGCTGGCTCTGTATATACTATAACAAAGTGAGATATAGTGTGCTCAGCGTCCAGGGGCTCCCCTGAGGCTTAACAGAGGCCAAAGTACATAATGCTAATGCTCTCTTTTGTGGTAGTGTGGTCGAGCAGTTAGGCTTATCAGTGGATGGTGCAAAGCATTTGTTGTACACCCACAGACAATAGAAGAAGCACACACTCAATGACTTAACTCCAGACCAATGGTTTTTATATAGCAAAAATATATATATTCTTTATTTTTAGAACCACAAAATTCAAGTTGCAGGTAAGTACCTTAAACGTTTCATATTTCACACAGGTATCAACAGTACTTTGTTTGAAATAGGTAAGTAATACAGTTTTTTAATTATTGGCAATAATCTGTTTTTAGAAATGGACACAGTACAATTTTCATAAACAGTTCCTGGGGAGAAGATATGTTAGGTCGGTTTACAGTTAAATACAACACTTACAGTTTCAGTCTCTGGGTTTTAGGAAGTCCACCGATTGGGGTTCAAGTTAACCCCAAACACCCACCACCAGCAACACGGGCCGGCCTTGTGCAGAGGTCAAAGTTGAGCAAATTTAAAGTGGGCTCCTATGGAGACAGTGGGTACTTGGAATCAGGCCTTCCTGCAGGTAAGTACCCACAGCTCGGAGGGCACACCAGGGGGTATTAGAAGAGCACTGGAGGGGCCGCAGGTAGGCACAAAACACAAACCCTCAGGGGGCAGGGTGCAAACAGGACATTGGCTTTCCAGTGCTGCTCTATGAGGAGACCCCAGGAGTCACTCAGAGGCTGCTGGCGAGGTCCAGAGGGGTGTCTCGGGCGCACCACCAGTCAGACAGGGAGGAGGGCCGCCTGCTGAACATTGAGGCACCGGGGGTCGGTTTCACCAAGGCCTGGGGGCTGCGGGTGCAGTGCGTTCTTAGGCGTCAGATATCTTTGTACGGAGCTTTGCGATAATGGGGGTCCTCGGGATTCCCTCTGCAGGCATCGTCGTGGAGGGGTGGAGAGGTCAACCCAGGGTGGGCACTTGCTCGCAATGGCCTGGGGACACTCTCTTGCTCTGTGGACCACCTGGACACCGGCCGTGGGTCTCGGGTGCACAGGGGTCAAGACTCGCGCATATGGAGTGAGGTGGGAGTCCTTGGTTGTTAGTTCCTTTAGACAGAGCCGCTGTCCTCGGGAGTTCTTGGTCCTTTTGGGTGCAGGGCAGTCCTCTGGAGTTGGACATAGGTCGCTGGTCCCGCTGGACGCGTCACTGGTAGTTTGCAGGTTCTTTGAAGCAGGAGACATGCCGGTAGGGCTGGAGCCAAAGCAATTGTCGTCTTCCTTCTTCTCTGCTGAGGGTTTCAGCTTAGAAGTCCTTCTTTTTCTTGTAGGTCGCCTGGAATCTGATGAGCTGGGTTCAAGGAGGCCATTAAATCCTAGATTGTTTAGGGGTCAGAGGTCAGTAGCTGATGGCTACTGTCCCTGAGGGTGGCTGCACCCTCCTTGTGCCCACTCCCTTTGTGGAGGGGAGCACATTCCTATCTCTATTGGTCCCTGTCCTCCAAACCAAGATGGAGGATTCTACAGGAAGGGGGTCACCTCCAATCTGGACACCTTAGGGGTGGTCTTGGCTGGGATGGTCACTCCTCCCTGTTTTTCCTAATTTTCCCGTCGACTTGCCACCAAAAGTGGGGTTTTATCCGGGGGGGCGGGCATCTCCACTAGCTGGAGTGCCCTGGGGCACTGTAACTCGAGGCTTGAGCCTTTGAGGCTCACCACCAGGTATTATAGTACCTGTAGGGGGAAGGTGTGAAACACCTCCACCCAGGACAGGCTTTGTTTCTGTCCACACAGTGCAAAAAGGCACTCGCCCCATGTGGTCAGAAACATGTCTGAAAGTGGCAGGCTGGTACAGACCAGTCAGTCCTAAACTAGCATTTGGGCTAATATACAGGGGGCATCTATGTGTGCCCTCTGTGTGCATTTTTCAATAAATCCCACACTGGCATCACTGTGGGTTTATTGTGCTGAGACATTTGATACCAAACCTCCCAGTATTCAGTGAAGCCATTATGGAGCTGTGGAGTTCGTAATCACAAAATCCCAGACCATATACTCAATATGGCTACACTGCACTTACAATGTCTAAGAATGGACTTAGACACTGTAGGGGCATATTGCTCATGCAGCTATACCATCAGCAGTGGTATAATGCACCCTGCCTTAGGGCAGTAAGGCCTGCTAGAGGGGTGACTTATCTATGCCACAGGCAGTGGTTTGTAGGCATGGCACCCTGATAGGGGTGCCATGTCGACTTTGCCTTTTTCTCCCCACCAGCACACACAAGCTGCAAGTCAGTGTGCATGTGCTGAGTGAGGAGTCCCCTAGGGTGGCATAATACATGCTGCAGCCCTCAGAGACCTTCCCTGGCAACAGGGCCCTTGGTAAAATGGGTACATTCTACAAGGGACTTAACTGTGTGCCAGGGCTGTGCCAATTGTGGAAACAAAGCTACAGTTTTAGAGAAAGAAAACTGGTGCTGGGGCCTAGTTAGCAGGGTCACAGCACACTTTCAATCAAAGTTGACATCAACACTAGGCACAAAGTGTGGGGGTAACCATGCCAACAGTGGCAATTTCATACACCAACCCATATCCAGTCTTGAGTCTGAGGATGGCCATTGGTGATGAATTCCCAAAGCTGGCTCCATCCTTGTGGCCAAAAGCTCTATTGGCACTGAAGTAGCCCATGGGGCAAATCCCTCCTCCAAACACCCTCTCCTTACAACATTGAGGAAAGCTCAATATTCAAGAGACTGCAGCAGGAGCTGGACGAAACACAGAAGAGGATCATCAACCAACTGCGCACAGACAAAATCTCTGCCTCAGAGAACATCCTGCCAAAGAAACAGACTTGCTTTTAAGAAAATCCTGCCAAAGACACCCCTGTGCTTCACTTGCCACCCAAAAGGCCCAAGGACAAAGCTAGTGCTCTTCTTCCTCCTCCCACACCACTTCCACTTTAATCTCTTCCACTGCCACCATCATGCTCATCTCCTATGACTTCTCCTCAGTGGTCATCGGAGTCATGCTGTTTCACAGGCAATCCTAGCCCCTGCTCCCTGGCTGTAGATTTTGCCTCCGTCTACCCTGACCCCCCTATGAAGATACTCAGGAGTATTATGATGTAGACCCTCGGACAGACCAAGTTCTAGGACACGTCATAGTCTGGACCTCCCTGCTGGATGACACCACCAAATACAACAGCATTAGTCAATATGGGGCTCCCTACTGTAAGGTGGACCTCTGTGTAACCCCTGAGGATGATTATTTATTTTGTTTAGATGCTCTCAAAAACAGTGCTCAGTTTAATACCTTCCCAAGCTCGAGGGCATGAATCATTCTGGCCCTGAAATATTCATGGACCCTATTAAGCCCTGTGTATTCACACCTCATATAGAAAAGAAGTACAAGACTACTCCCTCCTGCCCACTCTACATCAGGGGTCACGTCCCTCCAGACTCTCTAGTTGTTAATGCTATGAAAAGGGCATCTGCTGTTAAAGGGGGGGAGGAACTTATTAAAGACATCTGCAGTGCTACTACTATTGGTTGTACCCTAGACTCAGATGACACAACAGCCAGGGAAGTGAACTCCTCCATCGTCCTTTAGCCTCACTCCTGGCTCTGTGTGTCCAGCATCAAGCCAGAGATCCAACAACAGCTTGTCTACTTGCCATTTAATGGAGAGCACCACTTTGGACCTCAGTGGACACCATGCTTGAGAAAATCAAGAAGGACACTGAGACCACTAAACCAATGGATGCCCTCCAGGTCCCTTCCAACAGGGGCTCCATTCGGAAGCAACAAACCAGATGTGGGTTCAAGGTCACTTCCCTAGAACCAACCCAGCCCTATCAAGAGAAGTATAACACCAACAGGGTGGCAGAGGTTTCTCACAGGGCTCCTTTTGGGAGACTAGTTCCAACCCTTCTGAAAGCATGTCCTCAACTCACTTGTGAGCAAACCTTTCCCTACCTCTGAGGGTACAAGCATTCCAACAGCTTCTACCTCTTTTTAAGCCACACTATCCACTTCCAGTGTGCAGTTATGCACTTTCTAAGAATGATGGCTTTATTAATTGCCATAGTGCCCCATACCAGTCTTCACATGCTCCCACTTTAGGACTGCCTTTCAAGCCAGTGGTTTCAAGCTGTGGGTCAGATGGAGGATCTAGTATTGGTAAGGGCCAGCATCCATCTCTCTCTGAAGTTGTGGAGCAGCAACAGTCATTTGAAGGGCAAGCTCTTCACAGGCTTAGTTTCCCTGGTGACCATCACCAACAACACCTCTCTAGTCAGCTGGGGAGCACACCTCGACGATATGACAGTCTCCAAGTCCTGGGGCCACCTCATCACCGGAGTCTCAGATTCATGGCAAGGTAGTCCTAGTGCGCACAGATGACATTCGTTTACAATCAAGGATGCACCCACTCCCCTCAGCTGTCGACATTAGCACAGTAAATCTGGCAATAGGCCATCCATCAACAAGTTCACCTCATAGCAGGGTATCTTCTGGGAGTGGACAACAGCTTTGCAGACCTGCTCAGCAGGGTGCAGCAACAAGTCTCCAAATGGAAATCCCACCCACAAGTCCTACTCCCTTACTTCCAGAGATGGGGAACCCCAGAAATTAACCTTTTCACCAATACGAAAGTGCAAAATGCCCAAACTCTGCCACCAGATTTCCACACACATAGTCCATGGGCAATGCTCTGTGGATAAACTGGTCACAGATCTTTACCTACACTTCTCCTCCCCTCCCACTGATCCCATACATGGTCAGGGAGCCGAGGCAGTCATTCCTCACCCTGGTGGCTCCGATGTGAGCCAGACCCTATGGTTCGCACTCCTGCTTAAAATGTCTATTGTCCCTCAGAAGAAGCTTCCCAACAGGCCAGACCCCCTCACACAAAACCACTCCTGAGATCGTAGTGTTTGGTTACCTTAGTTTACCACAAGAGTGCATGGACATACTTAGAGATGCACGTAGAACGACTAGGTGTACCTGCTAGTCTGCTAATTGAAAGCGTTTTGTCCATTATTGTACTCCAAATCACATAAACCCTGTTGCCCCCGCTGGCCAAGAAATCTTTTGTTACCTCTAAAACTTACAAAACTCAGGGTTACCCTACACATCGAATAGGCTACACTTAGCTGCCATTGCTCCATATATGCCGAACAGGGACCACTCTTTCTTCTTCAAAATATCTGTAGTTAAGGTATTTGGGAAGGGCCTTAAACATGTTGTTTTCACCAACGGTGCTAGAGCCCAAGTCTGGATTTTCAATATAGTCCTTTACATGCTAATGGAACCCCTTTTTGAGCCATGACAATCAACCTCTTTGCACTTTCTTTCTTAGAAGGTTACCTTTCTCATGGCCGTCAGTGAACCACAGGACCTCCCACTGCACGAACCCTTTTTTAGGTTCACAGTGACAGAGTGGCTCTTAAAACCAGTCCTTAATTCTTTCCTGGTCTGCCCATTCCACTGTAGTCAGACAATGGAGCTCCCAGTCTTTTATCCATGACTGACTCAGTAGCCAAAGGAGCACTCCACAAACTTGCTTAGAAACATGCTTGTATGTACTATATAGATAGGACCAAATCCTTACATAAAATTCAACACTAATTTTAGCCTTTTCACAGCCCCATAAAGGCCATGCAATATCTAAGGCAGGTATTGCCAGGTGGATCGTCAAATTTATCCAAACTTGTTACTCTAAACCTAAACTAGCTCTAGCTTCCCACCTCAGGCCACACTCAACCTATAAATGCAGTACTAGTATGGTTTTTCTAGGGAATATAGCCATAGCCGATATTTGCAAAGCTGCCACATGGTCCACTCCACACAGATTTACAAAAATTATTGTGTGGACATACTTACAAAAGTGCAAGCCAGAGTTGGTCAAACTGTCCCTGGACTCTGTTCCAGACCTCTGCACATCCACTGGCTAGCCACCACTTTGAGGGATACCGCTTTACAGGTCAATGCAGAGCACGTGTATTTATAGCCACAGATGCTATTAATGGATCATGTTACTTATCCTGTAAGCATCTGTTTGTTGAATATGGTGCTGTAGATCCACATATGCCTACCTCATTCCCTGGAAGCTAGTGGTTGGTACAGATATCTTTCACTTTAATATTATTCTGTTTGGACATGCATAGACCCTATTCTTCCCCTATTCAGTACTCCATTCCTACTCTCAAGCATTGGGCGAAAAACAATGAACAGTGGAGTCGGAGCCCATGTGCTTTCATGACCAAAGGAGGAGTCACCAAAACTTTGTGACTCAAAAGACTCCTTCAGGCAAAACAACTTGCAAATATCTGAGCTCAACACTAGATGGCAGAAATATGCAGAGCGTGTGAATCTACAGCACTACATGCAACAAACAGATACTTGCAGAGTAAGTAATATAATCCTACAAGTATGAAAATCCCATCAAACTTACTACATAAAAGCAAGAACAAAAATTGTACCTTGAAAATCTACATTTTCTATGTTGGACAAGCCAATTTCAACATTTTAGTTTCTACATGCCAAACAGATTCGAAAAATGTTGACAGTGTGAGTACCACATGGGACTAGTATCCGATTTACAAATTTTGAGTGCTTCTTTATAGTGCCTAGTCCCAAACTAGCGACCAAGTGGAACAATCTTTCTAGTTCTTTATGTAGAGTATGCTGAATGCTGAATGGCAGACAAGGCGCTTTTGGTTTCCATAGATTGGGACCTCCACCTGCTTGTGAACAAAGCTTGTGGAAGAGTTCCCAGCCTCAATTTGGTGTACAAACATCTTGTTGAGGCAGGTTTAATAAATCAGAAAATTGCTCAAATTTTTGATAATTATTCATTGCTAAAAATAAAAAGTCAAACAGAATCCCATGAATGAAACTGTTAGTGGCATTTTCCACTCAAGAGATTAGAGTCTTGTTTTTACAATGTTAAATGAGTCAGAAGTGATGGAGGTTACACGAATACTCAAGTTCTGTCAAAGTGGACTTAATGTGTCTCAAACATAAAAGTTTAATTGTAAGGGTTCTATGTTGAATGCCACGGAGTCCTATCTATACTTTGTCAGCTCAACTCTAGACTAGAGATGTAGCCAGAATAGAATCGGCCTCAATTTGGCAAGCCCAACATTTGGTTTCAATGCTAGATCTAGTCTCACATTAAGTAGTGGTGTACCCTAGGGAAGTTTGTAAAGTTCTTTTAAAGTTATTGTCTGATAGAGACAACTAGCCACAGATTCCTTATCTTAGAATTTTCACCCAGGCGTCAGACTGGATCCAGAAACTTTTCTTCAGCAGTACCTCTGCATGTCGGTAGAGGGCGTCGAGCGACTCCGCAGTGATGTCATCCCCAGACATGACATCAGCAGAAGCCATATATTCCCTCCGTCGACGCTCTGACGTCAGTTTCTTCTTTTCTGCGCAGCAACGCGGATCCGGTGTATCGAAGTACCTCTTCTATCCGATGCGGGGTATTTTGTTTAAAAATAAATATCTCTACCAGTAAATAGTGTAAATGCCTTCTGGGTTTAAGCCCTGTGGATCCTGTTCCCGGCAGATGTCAGCCACTTATCCTTGTTCCGTCTGTTTGTGGTGTCTGGGGTCTCATCATGACGCCGACGACTGCGACACCTGCCATCTTCTGGAGCCGAAGTCTTTGAGGGAGCGTCATATGAAGCTTCTTGCGGCGCGGGCGGGCAGGTCCTATTCACGCCTGCATCGTCTTTGCGGTCCTGGGAACGATCCAGGAGTCGTTCTCGGCTGGTTCCGTCGACCTCGGTTGCACACTCAACATCTCCCAGGAGCCTGCATGCTCTATGGTGTCTCTGCCTCTGCGTTCTCCTCCAGTGGAGTCCACCCCGTGTCGACCCCATCCCTTACACCGTTTCCCGGCGCCGGGGAGACTATGGACCAAATGCGACGTTATTATACGTCCCTTTATTCTATCTTTGGTCCTTCCCCTCCCTCTGAAGTGCCTGTGGGCCCTATGGAGGTGGTGAGTGTTTTGGCAGGGTCGTCGCCGGCAGTTTCCACCTCGATGCCTGCTCACACTCTCGAATCAGACTCCGGAGTCGGATCAGCATTGGCGCATGGCCTCGAATGACCTCCGTCGCTTTCTCCTGATCCTCTTGTCCTGAAGTCCCACACAGTGCCGTTGGACCCATCGACTCCGCCCAACGCGCCTATAATATCTTCGGAGTCAGATGATACCGCATCCCCACTCAACATCGGTCGACACCGACTTTGGGAGCGGTGCCGGTGACTTTACATGGTGAGTCTGTGCTGGGCCCACTTTCTGAACCCCTTGCACTTCCTCATGCTCCCTTTCTGGTGCCCATTCCAAGTTCATCCTCGGATTGGATGCTTGATTTGGAACATGCTAGTGGTCTAGACTCCTCCCCAGCATCTAGTCTGCTCTCGTCCCCTGGCTTGGCGACGGAAGCCAGCATTGCAGTCGCCGATGTTTTGAGGTGAGTGTCTGATGTTTTGAACTTGCATCTTCCTACGGTGCAATTGTCAATTGATCCACTGTTGTCTTTTAACCTGGATCACTCTGACACCGACCCAGTTCTGCCTTTATGCAAGGCTCTCTACGAAATCCTTCTAGGTGTCTTGACTCAGCCTATCTCTGTTCCTTCAGTGGATCGTTCTGTTTCGCACAGGCATCGGCCGGCACAGGCAGACCCTTTGTGTCTTCGCCACCCCCCTACCCATCGGGGGTTTGTTACTCAAACTGCTGTGGGCGTTCCTGCTCTGGAACAGGTTCCACCTAATCCACCGCACAGGGAGTCTCGGCAGCAGGATGCTGCTGGTAAGCGTATTTTCGTGTCATCTATTGCTGCCCTTCGTTCCATCAACAAATCCTGAGTGTTGGCCCGCTTTCTCCTTGCTCTTAGGGACTCTGTGGAACGTTTACTCCTTTGGGACCTGTTCACAGACCCTCACACTTTTTGAACTTTTGTCCCTTCACGGGTCTCAGATGCCATATTTTCCTCCCTTCGTATTCCTTGCGGGGTGCCATAGATTGGTGTCTTTGTGATTTTACGGAGCTCATGCTTGGTGGCTAGGTCTACTGTTTTGGTGTGGCAGGCTATCCCCCACCAGGGGTTCGCATCTTGCCCACACTCTTACTTTTTAGCAGGATCCTTCCGTTGTACTCTGTGCTTCCTACTGCACAGTTCTTTGCCTTGATTATTCTGCCTCCAGTTTCTTTGTCAGCTGGTTTTCTAGCCTCCATTTTTGTTCTGAGTTCATACTGGAACGTCTGCTCCTTTTACCTTGTCGTCCCAGTTCACCTTCAGTGCTCTCTCCTTACCCTGCCTGGTATATGTCTATACCTGGGGTATCCAACTTTTTTTGTAGTAAAAGCTTCTTATATTGTGAAAATAATCCAGAGCTGCAAATATTATTAGAGTTTTAATACTTACCACCTCAGGCAAGTTTACATGTTTGCTTTAAATATAAACTTTTCAGGTTTTCTGGGCTGGGCTACACAGAGGAGAGCTACTTATGGGTAGCTCAAGAGCTACTAGTAGCTCATGAGCTTCAAGTTGTATACACTTTGCACTTACACAGGACCTTCCTGGTCTTTCCCAATTTCTTGTCCCTTTTGGGCCTCGTGCTGTTTCTTTGCTCTGTCTGAGCCCACTATCCGATCTTCATTCGCTTCTCTGACTGGAGTATTTTCTCCTTCTGCCTGTGAGATTGTTGTATGTCACAGTTATGCTAGTCTTTCTACTTTGACTCTTTTACACGTTTTATTTCACGTGTGTGTCTTTCTGGTGCCCCTTACAGGGTTTTCTTTCCTTATCCTGCAGGTTTGTTCACAGTGTACCTCCCCTATGGGGTAGTTGCTGCCTAGCCTCCGGTGGAGGTTTTTCCTTCCAAGCCATACCTTAGCTTTCTCCAGAGGAATTGCAGTTCACTTGTGTAGTATAAGTCATTTATGTTTTTCTCTCGCCACTCTGTCTCAAGCCTGGTTCTTCCTCTGTGTTGCTGGGTTGTTCTTGTGGGACTGGTGTGGTCCGTTCGCGTCCCCCTCGACATGGATTGGGATTGCTTGGGTATCTTATTCTGAGACAAGGAATCTGCGGCTAGTTGTCGCTTTCAGATGAACAAGTTACTTACCTTCGGTAACGCCTTATCTGGTAGAGACACAGACTAGCCTCAGATTCCTTATCGACCCACCCATCCACCCCGCTTGCGAACTGTGTACTCTTCAGTCTCACTTACGGTGGTTTCAGGTGTTTTTCTTCTAGTTGGCATATACACTATTGCACAGTTTTTCTATTCCATTGCTAGTTTCTGTGGCTCTACATTGGTCTGTTGCTTTAAGTCATCGAAGAAACTGACGTCAGCGCGTGAAAGGAGGGAATATATGGACTCCGCTGATGTCATGTCCGGGGGATGATGTCGCTGCGGAATCGCTGGACATCCTCTACCAGTGCGCAGAGGTACTGCTGAAGAAAATTTTCCGGATCCAGTCTGACGCCTGGGGGAAAATTCTAGAGTAAGGGATCTACGGCTAGTCTGTGTCTCTACCAGATAAGGTGTTACCGAAGGGAAGTAACTTGTTCTTCAGTGTTCCTAAGGACACATTTGCATTACAGCGCACCCAAAGTTCAGAGCCATACAATGCAACGCTGACTGCTTGTGCTCTTTAAATTGAAGTAGATGGAGACACCGCTTGGAAAGTAGTTTGGCTTTCAAACCTAGTGATGGCCGAGGCCCTGGTTTTCAGCAAACTAACGCTCTTCAAGGCTTGCAGTAGTCATGACTGGGAATCCGCTAGCCTTACACTTAAGTAATGAATTCTGAAACTAATTTCACATGTGGTTTGCTAAATGTTAATTTACCTCTAAAATCCTATACGTTGATTTGATTATGAGTGGGCATTTTTTTAATACGATCTGTTTTAAGTGTCTTCTGTTCTGGTAACTCAGTAATGTACAATTCAAATAAAAGGCCAGAGTGTCTTGGTCACTGTCTTGCCTGGCAATCATAGATATATAAATCTGTCATCCCACCGCTGTAGATCTAGGAATATATAATCAATGATGCTTCTGTAAGAAACCTTTTTGAATCTGGTGGTTAGTATCTGAGGGGGATCGGCCATCGCAGACTCATAGGTTGTATGGCAGTGAGAAATGTACTAATTGTATGAGCACCTAGAGTTGTTTTTTTGGGGGCGTTAATTCTGAAATGCCCTAATACGAATTCTCATTCTTTACTAGATCCCTAGGTAGCCAAGATGGGTCAAAGGCCTTGTTAAAATAATATTAATATATGTATCCTTGTTATAGACAAATAACATATGGTGAAGTAATTGAAGTTTAAGTGATTCTTCTGAATTATTATTACTTCTGTCATACCCATAAAACAGGAGTAATTGCTGCTGGTGCTTATTTGATAAAAACTTTAAGCCAAATATATCAGGGGAGTTAGTAGGAATCTGTTTAATTGAGCAATTAAGATTGATTTTGGCCCATATACAAAGTTAATCTGAGGCCCAGCTTACGCTTGAACTTAGAGCTGGTGTATGATAGCTTTTATAACCTAATCTTAAAGGGCTATTTATTGCCCATGTTTCTTGCATCAGGCAGAGATCAAAACAGTAAATAAACTGTCTCCAGTTAGGGTCAAGGATCTTTGATTTTAGTCCCGCAATATTTTTGTTTACTAAAGATACTTTTCTGAATGAATCTGTATCTAGGGATCCTGATGTTTCAGAATTGAGTTCTGAGATCTTTGAGAGTGTCAACCGAATAATTGGTTTTATAATTCTCTGTAGAAACTATTGAGGCTGCTCTAGTCAAATCAGATTCCTCAGATCGTCTCTCTGTTTCTCTATGGGTACTAGAATTCTCATGGGCTACATGTATGGGCACTGTGGATCGAACAATAAATATTAGTTTAATTGGATAGTTTGATCGAGAAATGGTACAAGCATCTAATGCCACCAATTTCTCTGTATTTTTATAACAACTTGATGCAATCATTGCCCTCCAGAGGGAGGAGTGGTGCATAGCCTTAATAATATCAGAGTGAATCACATCATAATAATTGCAAAGCCCTCTATTACAGTGGATTTTCTTATTCACTAATGGATACCTCATGTTTTGGCTAAGGGAGCAAGTTTGGGTATATTAATCATGTACATGTTTTACCTCGGATTAATTTGTTCCAGCTCTTAGAGTCGGATATTAATACCACTTACATCTCATTGCTTACTAGTAGTAGTTGTGTGAAAGCAGTTCCCTTTATTGTATGCCACTAGCTGGTCATGTGTATGTGAAGATCAACTCTTTTGCTGTGCTCCATTTTGACTAACATTCTTTGTTGTAGCAAATTGCTACTGACTGTGTTGTGTTGTTCAGTGCAGTTAGAATTGCAGGACAGTTCATAGGTACAATATATCCTGACCAAATTCTCATAGAGATATGATCTGTTAATGTGAGGCTTGGGTTTGCAGTCTTCCTGTCACGGATGTCGGCAGGAGCTCCCAGATCATGGGCATCACGCCTATTAAGGACTTTTATGAGTACTTCCAGGATCATTGATGTTAATGTCCTAACCATACTTTTTAGGCCCATTATTTTGGCTTTAAGAACTACAATCATACCAAGTTACTCCTTGTTATCCAGAGTGACTTGATTTGCCTAGTGCTTCATGCCCTTGTTCTTATTAGGGCTTTGGTGAATAAGGCCCAGCGCCAATTAGGGTAGTAATCACTTCCAGCTTGAGTGGAATACCAGCCTTCTTCAACAAGGATGAGTTACTAGAATTTTCTTTCTGTTCCATTTTTTCTATCAATTCTGCACTATTCTTGAGAGTGATAGATAAACTAGGGCTTTGCCTTTGGGGGTCTTTTTTCAAATAGTTTGGCAGTTTTCGGTATTTTTGTATATGGTTTACTGTAAGGTACTTTCTCGGCGTTCACAATTGATTCACCCTCCTCTATTAAGACAACTATGTCCCTCAAAGTACAATTTTCTACTGTCTGTTGCACGTTTATGTATGGGTTAAACACTACCTGGCGATTCGCTAGTGCCTTTCTTTTACCTATTACTTTGTAAAAGATCTCCAGTTATAGCATATGTAACAATCGGCTCTCTCTAATATCACCCCTGATATGCAACAAATTGTACATCAGATTATTAATCAATTAAAATTTCGAAAATAACACAGTCCACTTAAAAAGACAAATGACGTGTAGTCCATTAACATACTTTAAGTATCTACATGTTACAAACTGTTCCCCTAAAAGTCTCTATCATTGATTGCCCATAGTCCTAGAGAGCTTAGCTTTGAGTTCCCACAAAAATTAGAACAACCAAGGCTGCAACACAGTTGTTTTACTCTCACAGCTCTCCAACTCCCACACATAATAAAATATGCCCATTCCTCCCAGCACAAGATGAAGAGGGCACACAGGTTTCCACAAAAGGATATAACAACGTACTCAGCGCAATTAACGGTGGCACTTAGAGGAGCTGGATGAGCACTCCTCTCCTCTTCTCGTGTCAAGGAAATGCCTATTCCTAGGACAGGATATGATCTAGCCTACAACAATGTTTCCAAAAAACCCTTTACAGGGGCACAGATGTTTTGCACTGGTGGACAATGTCACTCTGGGTAGTAAAAGAAGAGTATCTTAGGTCAAATTGGCTTGAAGGTTAGTCTGGCTTCCATTTTTATAACATTTCTAATTGGTACTCCTCACTCCTCTGCAGTGAGCTGGGATATTGGGGGGTTGACCAGAGGCAGTGCCAGAGAGGTGGCTCTGCCCACCTATTCCTGTTGCTGCCGGGCGCAGAAGGGCTTGACCTAGGATTTGCCCAGGCGGTGCAGTAGTAAGTCTCAGCACTTTGAAACGGTTTCAGCAGGCAAACAGGTTGGAAGAGCACACACCATATTCCCCTCCTCTCTCTCCTCAACCACAGGATTTCTGTGGCTTGTAGTGCCCCTGGATAACCTCAAGTAGCCATCTTTGCTGTGGGGGGGAAGTCTGGGCTTTTAAGCGCATTCATCTTGAAAACAGGAAAGAAGGGACCAACACTTTCTTCCCCCCACCTCAACTGCTGTATTTCTTGGGCCTATAGTCTCCCTTGAGAACAACAAGTAGGGGTCCCACATTGCAGGAGGAAGTCTGCACTTTTTAGGCACTCAAAGCTGGCACACTCTCCGCCGCCTGTCACCTCAACCACATAATTTCTGGGTCTTGTAGTCCCCGGTTGACATCCGGTAGGATTCCCGCACTAAGGGGGGAAGTTGGCGCTTTCTAAATTATTTCAACTGGCAAACAGGGTGGAAGGGCACGCCACCTACGCCCTCTCGTTCCTGAACTACAGGATTTCTGGGGCTTGTACTCCTCCTGGATAACAGAATGTCAGTGTCCCCCATCCTATTCAATGTTTATTACAGTCTCCTTGAGAAGCATTTTTGGTTCCTATTAGATTGGGTACCAAATGTATGTGGACACCCAGCATGACAGTGTCCTTGAAAACCTTCCCAGGTTATCCTATTGCCTGCCTGACATATACTGGGGGAAGTGAAAAAACTGGCTATGACGCAATAGAGAAAAGACTAAAATTGTTTTCTTGGTCGCTTTAAGCATATTCTCTTTCCCCCGTATCTTGGCATCATCTGAGTTAGTTTCACCCCCAGTGCGGTGAATCAAGCATGCAGCATAGGAGTATTCGTCAATAGTGAGCTCTCATTCTCCCTGCAGACAAATATGTTTTGCAAAACCGCATTTGTTTTGCACCTGCTTCAAGTGAAAGGGATCCTACCCCTACAGTGGCTATAGAAACCACCTTAATCTTTGCTGTGGTCATGTCCCGCTAGAAGTATAAACTTATGCTGCTCGCTTGCTATGTGGATTGATGTACCATGATCATATTACCCCTGCCCTCATGTCTCCTCACTAGCTCCTTGATAAATCAGATTGCTGTACACACGGTTCCAAAAAAGTAAAGGCGGGTTCTTTAGAACAAAGGTTTCCAAAAGAAGCAATATGCTTGAAGCACGAGCCCTCACTCACCTTCCGGTGACTTGCTTCATCATAGGGCCATGCTCCTCGTCAGGCCGGCGCTGCAATGCCTGATGAGCCCCACGAGGGGGCACTTTGCCGGAGATCTTTTGAAAGTGATGTGCAACCGGTCAAGAAAATGAAAAAAGGATTGGTATAGGAATAATTAAAAATGACTAGAGGTAACATTTCATCATTTATTCTGATATTAATACCCCTGACATGATTAAAAACAATATATAGGGATATAGTAGGGTAATGTCTACACTCCCCAAGCAAAAATATGTACAGTTTACTAAGTCTCGTGATGAGAAATAGTACAGAAGGAGAGAACACAGGATCCCTGTGTTACTCAAGCCAATGGGTCAAGATGTTTCTCGCTCTCGTTAGTCAGAAATGATCTTACGCGATTCGTCAGGACCTTCGTACATACCTAATCCTATGAAAAAAGTTACTATGAAAAGATTTTGTCAGTTCCCCTACTAGGGAAGTCAGAAACCCTCCAAATTTTAATGGTAGGGCCCCATCGGGGACATGTCAGGCTTGGAACATCCACTTTGGTTTGTCGTGGTACTGTGCGTATTGGTCCACCTACAAGCGCTGTAAATCCCCGGAACTCAGTGATTCAGAGATTCTACTGCAAATCGGCGCTAACGGCACCATGTATTGTGCAACAGTTTGGGGTTATTCTAGTTGATTTTGCTGCCACTGAAGTAGAAAATCTAGTTGAGCAGCAGTAAATCTACTCAAAAGGCAGCCCTCTGACCGTGACCACCTGCGTTAGAAAATTGCTCTAGTGGGCGTCAAATCTTGCACTCATTTTCTGTAGCCTTGCAAGTGAAAAATTTCGCCACTCAGCAATTGATGGAATCTGGCCAGAACTCTGTGTTGAAGGGTAATGTATAGTGACCAAGATTCTGCCAATTTCCACAGGTGTAACGACACATTCTGCCCACCCCTACTCCTGGCAGGGACAGACTGGAACAGAAAATAGATCCTGCACCGCAATAAAAATGGCCCCAAATAGTGAATTAGAAAGCTAAAAAGTGACCAATGTTTGCAAATTGGCCAGATTTGAGACTGTTAAGACATGCTGTATAATTGCTCTGCAGTGAATGAGTGTTTGAGAGTTTGTGCCATAGAACATATAGTTGACCTCCGGATGGAGAAAGAACACAGGTTGATGTTTTGGAGGCCTATAACTTTAGGTCTGTACCACTGTGGCTAACATGTTTTTTTTTGTGTTATTGGTGAAACCCAATAATGGTTGCTTACAAGCCAAAATACTTTGGTGTCGAAAGATGGCAGGTGGGAACATTTTTGAATGTGTGCATGAAGAGATCTCCAAATTTATGGGCCCGGTACATGATGCCCCCCATGCTTTATGCCACTTATAATGGATTGGACAGGAGGGTTATTAATGCCTTAGTTATTGCTTAGGATGTACTGGAGAACTACTTTGCTCCAGAAATATCTAGGCCCTCATTATGACATTGGCGGCAAATGCTGCCTACCGCCACGGCGACGGCCGGCAACATATCGTGGCTGTGGCTACCTACCGTCCATGCCATTATGACCGTAGCCGGAATTCTGGCAGAAGGCTGGTGGAATTCCGGCTGCGGTCATTGCAGCGGACGGCGGTAAGGTGGCGCTGCTGCCAGCAAAACACCGCCTACTGTATCATGTTCCATGATACGGCCTGCCAGTGTTTTGCTGGCGGACGCCGCTGCTGGCAGCAGCGCTGCATCCCATCTCCTGCCGGAGGACCCGTTGCAAGCAGGTAAGTTGGGTTCTCCGAAAGTAGAGGGGGGGTGGGGGGGTGTGACTGTGTTTGAATGCATGCATGCGTGTGTAGTGCATGTGTGTGTGTATATGTGCATGTTGTATTGTGCGCTTGCGTGTGTGCCTTGATGTATGTTAGTGAGTTTTGCAGTGAGTGTGTATGTATGCATGCGTGGGTGAATGTGTGTTTATGTTGGGGGAGGGAGGGGGTGGGTCGGGATGGGGTAGGGCTCTTGGGAGGGGGGCTGGGGAGACCCCTATCAGTGCCAGGGAAGGAATTCCCTGGCACTGATAGTGCCTACCGCCATGGGTTCAGTAGCTGTACAGAAACCATGGAAACCATGGCGGTGGGAGGGGTCAAAATGCCGTGGGCGGCCTAGTGATGGCTGCCAGGTTGGAGACTGAAGTCTCCAGCCCGGCGATCGTTACCGCCGTGGCAGTCGGTGTGTTGACGTGGCGATTTGGCTTTGGCCAAACCGCCAATGTCATAATAGTGGAGGTAGGTAATACCACCACAATAGCACCGACTGCCGGGGTCGTAATTACCCCCTTAGTCTCTTCAGCTCAGAAAGCTTTGTAAACTTTGCTTGTTTTATTCTTTGACCAACTGAAAACCTACAGAGCTCTTGTAAAGAAATGAAATAGTTTGGCTTACTTTGTTATAATCTGCTACTGTATGACTATTAGATTTCGCATTCTTTGAAGCCCTTAGATCTGTTGTGCCAATCTTGTATCATGGGTGATGGTGCAGTGATCCAAATGAACAAGGAAAGGGTGCATTCAATTTAATTCTTCATCACAAAGTGCATAAGTTCGCTTCTTCAAATCCAGACATAAAAGTTGCTGTTTTTATGATGACTGAAATCTGTTGTAAAAAGATTTCTCCCTTGTGCACGGATTTGTCTTAGTTCTTGAGAAATGGAACACTTTCTTGGATAGGTGTCCAACAACCTTGGTCATAGTTTTGGCAGCATTAAAAAAAAGGGAGTTTTCCCTCATTCAGTAATGAGTTTTTGAGCTGGTGGTCTGGATCATTACCCAGGTATATTTGGACATGTGTAATGTTCGAAATATTTGGAATTGCAGTTATAACCAAACTCCTGATTAGAAGGCTAGGCGCGTCAGTGATACTAATGACTTTTTATGAAGAAATTGGAGGCATGACTGTTGGACAAGATGGTGGTAATAGTTCTAATCTAGTGGGTCTTTTCTGAAACGAAACACCAGCACTAATGATGGACCAGGCCAGGTTGAATACTAATGCTAGCACAGACCTTTGACTTCAAGAAAATAATCATCCTTGTTTGATTTGCACTTTTTCTCCATGACCTACATCATCATATTTGGCAACTTTCTTTTTGCTTGTAATTAACTTCAAGGTTAAGCAGAGAAATTGATCAAGGTAGCTGTAATGTTTTTTTGTTCCACCAGTGAGGTTAGAGACTATTGATGTAGGTAAATTGTTCATCTGACCACACTTAGTGTTACACACAGCATAGGGAGGGTGTGGATTCAGGACAGCAGTATTAGAGTAATGGAACAGACTTCGATAAATATCTTTCTCCCATCATTTCATGTGCTTTTACAAACATATTGATGTATGCAATGCTGTGTCAGCTCAGTCACTTCAGATTTGATTTAACCCTTTAAACATCAGGTGAGGATGTGCTAGAGCTTGCCAAGCTCCGCAATTGCCACCTCTCACTGGATTGCAAGCCTCATGACCATGCTCTGAAATTAGGAGGAAGAAAGAGCCTGAGGTAGCAGCGAGAGCCCCTTCGAATGGTGATACCCCCATTAGGGACTTTATAGATTTCGAACCACTTCAAAAGTCATCTTTTAGACCTCCAAGTTCCATGCTCCTTTGCCCTTGAAAGTGGCTGTACCTAGGGGGATCGACTTGGATCTCCTGGACTGATATGTCAAAGTGCAATAAGACAGAGGCAACTCAGGGAGCCTTGTGGGTGTCTGAGAACCTTTGCAGAAGACCTGGATTCGGGGGCAAGGGGTATTTGTGGAGGGGAATCTCCAAAGAGCAGATGCAGAAGTGGTGCCAAGGTGCAGGAGAGAGGGCCAGAATGAGGGAAAGGAGGCGGTGTGCAGAGGATGCCTGATTTTCTGGCTTTCACTCAGTTTAGAAGACCCTGACTCTGAATAAGAGAAGGACCAGTAGAGAATGATATGCTACATCAACAATGCCCCCTAGGTCATCTAGAGATGTAGCCAAGTCTTTTGTGTTTACTAATCTACAGACGGCCCAGGACTACTTGAATGATAGGATGGAGAAGGGACATTAAATCGAAGATGGGAACCAGTGATGATACAGATGCCACAAATTTGTGCTTTGTGACAGTGTTTTAGGATGTAATTAAATTTGCTCCCCACAATAAGGTTAGAGAGGGCTATGAGGGTTATGATCAGGGTGCACTGAAAACTAGTTAAATGACACAACATTTTCCAGGTAGCAGTGAGTTTACTGGCACATTGTAAGCATTACTCCCTCTCTGTTGCTCTCTCCCCTGTTGTATGCCTTCACTGGATGAGCTCTCTCGGGTGATGATCTGGGCCCAGTCTGTTGTTATTAAGTTCAAGTTGACAGACAAGATGCCATGTACAGTAAAATGAAGGAAAGTGACTGGCTGACATAGTGCTTCATTTAGAGTTGAATGTTGATGGGACATCTGCCAAAAAAGTCTGCTTGGTTCCCTCACCTGATTTAGAAATGGAGAGCCATTTGTATCCGAAGGGACCCAAGTTTCCTCTGCTGGCCTACCTGCCAACATTCAGTAGCTGGCATGGCATCAATGGTCCCCTATTTATAGCATGGCTCCCGACACCATGTCCACCATGGTTTTGACTTCTCATACATAAAAGGCAGGGAGAACACTCCAAGCGTGTCAAGAACATTGATTACACATCAAAATGCAGGCCGGTCGAACATTCTGCCGTGGTACGGGACCCCGGTGCTTCCTGCCATGTCGGCAGTAATATTTTTGGTAATAAATTCTGCTGATCCAGCACAAAAATCAGAATATATTGGCTGGGCTGCGCCCATAAACCTTTCATTGTCTGATCTCTCCTAAAAGCAACGGTACATAGTTCATAAACACAACAGTTTGAATGAAATATGGTTTTAGGCTTTGGTATGCTCCTTCAGTTATTGCTGTGCATTTGCCACTTTTAACAGCCAGTAAGTTAAAATGGCTTGCCTGTGTGGCAGCCGTTCATTTATCGAACCTGGCCTTCCAGCTTGGGCTTCCCTAATGAAAAGCATGCCATGCATGAACATGCGCAGGCCAAGTTGTACCTGAACTGCTTATTGTCCAGACTGTATCTCGTTTTCCTTGCTGGTGCTCACATGGAGCCCTTGCTTCAACATTTGACTGGTGTATATGTTGAAAAAGCTTTGCCTTTCTCAGGCTGGTAGAAGACACGTAGCTTAATTCACATATTTCACAAGCAGCAGCTCACTTTCTGCTTCATTACATCTACATCATCCTCCAACACGGTCACAGCCAACTTCCCTCTAACCAGAACTCTCATCTTCAGATCACTGCGACCGGTCACCAACTTCACTGATATCATCACAGACTTCTTCACACCACTCACCCTCGACGCTAGCAGTCACATACTATTCAGAAACCAGTACTTCCACCTGGAAGCCAACACCAACTGGAACTCAAAAGCACTCATTGGAAGCTTGCGCCTTGCCCAGCAAGTAAAGGGACTTACCCACAGCGCTGGATTCCTCCCTGACCCTATTTTCACCACTTTCTACACCATCCTAGTTGA
Source organism: Pleurodeles waltl (assembly GCF_031143425.1). Classification (NCBI taxonomy): domain Eukaryota; kingdom Metazoa; phylum Chordata; class Amphibia; order Caudata; family Salamandridae; genus Pleurodeles; species Pleurodeles waltl. Next base: position 694,267,905 of record NC_090437.1, on the reverse strand, counting down.
CAAGCCTACACCAGTCCCTGGGACAGGCTGAACCCTCATTATCTTCAGCATCCCCGGCGCAGGTCAGTGCACACGCTCTACCACTAGATGAGCACGTCGTAGCTGGAGCAGCATCTCAGACCAGGACTGGAACACTGCTCTCAATGCCCGCTGGCTAGAACACAGTAAAAAGAACAGATGATGAAAGGATTGCTGAACAATGCAAACATTTACCCCCAGTCACAAAGATCTGGGTTTAATCCATTGTTTTCTTGCCCACCATGCCACCCCAGTTTGGGCCCGGCCATATGCAAATCAGTCTTCACCTTGTTCCCCATGGGAACAGTCCAGCCCAATCTGCCAAGCCAGGTCCTCCCTGGACTGGAAACAAGCATCCTGGGACCCTTTTCAGGGTATCACCCTTCATCAGCCACGTCAGCTTGAATCCAGGTGCGCAGTGAGCACAGGGACCCACGTCTGGGCATACCCTTCCCACTTAGGGCGACAAAAGCAAAAAGAACAGATGATGGGAGTAATGCTGAACAATGCAAACATTCACCCCCAGTCACAAAGATCTGGGTTTAATCCATTGTGTTTTTTGCCCCCCACGCCACCCCAGTTTGGACCCAGCCATATGCAGATCAGTCTTCACTCTGTTCCCCATGGGAACAGTCCAGCCCGAACTGCCAAGCCAGGTCCTGCCTGGACCGAAAACAAGTATCCTGGGACCAGTTTCAGGGTATCACCCTTTATCAGCAAGGCTAGCTTGAATCTAGTGGCGCAGTGAGAACGGGACCCACGTCTGGGCATACCCTTCCCACTTAGGGCAACAAAAGCAAAAAGAACAGATGATGGACTTGATGAGGTGAGATGACACACAACTCATGATTTCCATCACCGAAGACCCAGACACAGACAAAATAAACTTCCACTTGGGAATAGAAGCTGTTGCCACCTGGATGAGAGAAAGCTGCCTTCATCTCAATTCTGACAAGACATCCAAGTCACCTCAGCATGGGACGACTCCTGGTGGCCCACATCTTTCAGCACCTCACCTTCACCTACTGAGCACGTCCGCAATCTAGGCATCATCCTCGACTCCTCCCTATCTATGATCCATCAGGGAAACTCAGTCACCTCCTCCTGCTGGTACTCCCTCTGCAAACTCTGGAAAATGTTCAAATGGATATGAGCAGACTGCCGCAGGACAGTTACTCAAGCCTTAGTCACAAGCAAGCTTGACTACGGCAATGCTTTCTATGCCGGCACCACAATGGGAAACATCAAAAGCTGCAACTCTTCCAGAACACCACCGCCAGACTTGTCCTTAACCTCCCACACCAAGAACATATCTTCCAGCACCTGAGGACCCTCCACTGGCTACAGATAGAAAAATAAATCACCTTCAAGCTACTCACCCACACGTACAAAGCCATACACAACGTCGGACCGGCCTACCTGAACCACCGTGTGTCCTTCCACACCCCCGCCAGATCCCTGTGCTCTGGTCAGCTGGCTCTGGCCACTATCCCTCGCATTCAAAAAAACACCGCCGGAGGGCGATCCTTCACCTACATCGCAGCAAAGAGCTGGAACAACCTGCCCCTATACCTCAAACAAAGCCCATCGCTCACCATCTTCAGGAAGACACTCAAGACATGGGTCTTCGGATGAGGCTCCATCCTCAAACTCCCCCCATTCCCCTTTCCATCCTTCCCCTCTCCCAACCTGCCACTGCTCTCAGCCACCTCCAGCACCTTGAGACCCTTACAGGTGAGTAGCCGCGCTTTACAAAAACTGAGTGATTGATGGATGGAATGCTGAACAGTGCAAACAGTCTCCCTCAGTCACAAAGATCTGGGTTTAATCCACAGCAACAGCCTCCTTAAGGCTATCAAGAATTTCAATAATTGGATCACCTCTTGTGCTGCCTCCCTGGTGCCCCTCAAACACAGCAATACAACAAGATTCAGGCCCCAGGCCAGTTGGTACACAGAAAGACTCAAGCTGATGAAACACCACTGCAAACAACTGGAGCACAAATGGAGAATGTGCCAGGACAATGGGGACAGGAGAACGTTCAAATCCGCCCCAATACGCCTCCTCTAAATGATTCAGACCTCTAAACATGCCACTCTTGTGGACCACATTGATGCTAGCACCAACTGAAACAAGGAAATCTTCACCGCTGTGAAAGATTTCACCTCACTAAAGGCTGCCTTCAACTCAATCACCACCTTGTAGGATCTCTGCAGCAATCTCTCTCAATTCTTCAGCAACAAAAATACTGCCATCTACTGCAACTTCAACATGCAACTGGCTCAAGACCTTGCCAAACGCCTCCTGATCTTATCCAAAGAACCAATGCTAAAAACATGGCTCGTCATCACCACAGAAGAAGCTACACCACCATGAAGTCCATCCACTCAGGGGCCCCTTTGGACCTCTGCCCCACCACACCCTCTCCAAAGGACCGCAATCCATCCGCATTAAGTGCACATCCATTCTGAATGCCTCCACCTCTTCTGCAACCTTCCAGATGCTTGGAAACACACAGCTGTTCTTCTTTTCCTGTAGAAACCCTCTCTGGAAACTTAATTGCATGCCAACTACAGACCGATCTCCCTGCTACCATTCCCTGTCCAGGTCTTAGAGGAAATCATCAACAGACACCTCATGAATACCTCAACGACCACCAACTCCTCAACAATACTCAGTTTGGTTTCAGAACCAACCACTGCAGGGAAACTGCCCTCATCACCACCACAGATGACATCCACATGCCTCTGGATAGAAACGACAGAGCGACCCTCATCCTCCTATACCTCTTTTTGAACTTGGCACAGTCTCCCACCACATCCTCATGCAACACCTACATGACATCAGAATCCAAGGACGTGTACTCTGATGGATCTTCTTCTTCCTGACTCGAATGTCCCAGTCAGCTAGGAATGTACACCTTGGATGTTCATGACTTAGTCTGCAGTTCTGTAAGGATCCTTCCTAAGCCTGACCATCTTCCACGCATACATGATCCAACTAGCCAGCATTATCTTCTCTCACAACATCAAAGTCCTCTTTTGCACAGATGAAATGCAACTCTTTCTCTTTCTCTTAGACAAGACGCCGGGTACCTGGATCAAGTTTAATGCTTGCATGAGTGGAATTGTCCACTGGATGAAGACCAGCTATCTAAAGATAAACACCTCCAAGACTGAAATTGTGATCTTCGGGTGACACTCCACCCCGTAGACAACAAAGCCAGGACTGACACCCACCCCAACCACCCATGCAAAGAACCTTTAGAACATCATCAACAGCAAATGTGAGATGACGAACCAAGCCAATCCCATCACCTCTTTATGCTCCCTACTTTGAAGATGCTGAGAATGATTTTCAAATGACTCTCAATCAGCAGCCCGGAAAACCATCATGCATTCCCTGGTCACAAGCAACCTGGACTACAGGAACACCATCTGTGTCAGGATAAAAAAAAAACGCTCCAGAAGGCTGCGGTCCACTCACAACTTCGCAGACAGAATCACCCTCAACCTCCCTCGCAGTACTCAAATCACACCACAATTGCTATTTTCACATCTGTGTTCAGTAGGGCTTTACTTGTCTCACCAGCATCATATAATAAACAAAAAAAGCATACATAAAAATGTATACATATATACATACTTTGAGAGGCTTTGGCCTGCCATCTTTATACATTGGTCTTTTTCGACTATCATTCGCATTTTATTTTGGCCACCACGGCAAGGGGCAGTGGATTAGCCCTCCTCAACATTTGTCTCATTTAGATAGTGAATGACAACTTTTTGCTCATTCATATGTGCACTACTTAAGCACGATCACGTGTATTTTTTTCCATTCTAGCACCTTTATTTTTTTTAACTAATGGTACCTTTTCTTTGCACCAATTAGAATCATATATTCCTTCGATGTGCATTAAAAGCAAAAAAGTGCTTCTCTGCCTGTTCTAAATACTCCTGCTTGCTGTAAGCACCAGTACTGTTCTGTTATTATTATATGCAAAGGTTCATTTTTATTATTACATTTTTTTTATTGTAAGTTCATGTCCCCTACTTGAGGTTTTTGCGTGTTTTATTTTATTCCTTTAACTTTTTTGGCCTATGCTTGCACTAAGAAGTAAAAACATTGTAGCTAATCAGGGGAAGAGTTATTGGCTTTTTTGAAACTGATTTTATTAGTTTTTGAATACTTGAAAACCATTTACAATCAGTGCACATCATCAGCATCTTTTATAACATTATGTTATCAGCAGGTATTGTACATGGGCCAATCAGTGTATGTAAAACATCGTATAACAACATCATGTGTCTGGAGAAAACAGTCTGCAGAGTCTAGAGCATTTCCCAATCATTACCTTTCCCCAAGTTGTCAACGCTTGTATGACATTGAAGGCACCCCTTGAGCTTGCTTTTTTTATCCAAGTAATCCCCCTATAGGGAATAAGTCACGACCCGCTGAATCATTCTCCCTCCCCATCTTTGCTCTCCCCTCACGTCGAGGTGTCCTCCTCAGTGAGCCTTCCCAACAGATATGCCCAGAGTTGGACAGCTGCATTCGCATCCTCATCAGTGTGCAATATTCCCATGTGGGATTCCTCAGTTGCCTACCATTCCAGAATGTCTTGAAGCCATTCTGTAAACAGTGGGGTCCTGGTGCTCATCTAGCCTATTGCCACTCTCCTTTTCACCAGTAATAAAGCTAGCTGGATCATTCTACAGTGAATCTTATGTCCCCTGGGGCTCTCCATTACCCCCAGAAGACACACCAGAGGCTCCAGAGGGACATGCATTTCTATAGCTACCTCAATACGTGCCACAACCTGTCCCCAAAAAGCCTGGACTTGAGCTCAACCCCAAGCCATATACAGAAAATTAGCATCAGTCATTCCACAACGTGGGCAGGCGGGCCACCTAGTTGGATCTAATTTATTTGATCGTTGTGGGGTGACATATGTACAGTGTAAATAATTCAAATTCAGAAGTTTAAATCTATTGTTGCAGGATACTTTACGAACCAATCCCAGCGCTTTTTCACATTCTGCATCTACAACAGATACGCCCGGGTCCCTCTCCCACATACTCCCTGCGGGATACCGGCATGACACCCCATCGGATCGAAGGGCTTTGTAAAAGAGTGTTATTAGGTGCCGGCCCTCACCCCACTCATGGAATCCCTCAAGGACCTTGGAGGCTCTGGGAGCAAAAGGGAATCCCAATCAGATCTCCCTTGCTACAGTCTCCAACTTTGCGTAATGTAGAAAATGGTGTGGACCTATCCCAAAGGTATCCTGCGCTTCCTGGAAAGTAATAAATGTGTCCCCAGGGTACAAGGCCCCCACTTCCATACATCCTCCCTCCTGCCACTGTGTCATGAACATGATAGAGTCAATATTCTGGAAAAAGCTTCAAGTCCCTGTTCCTATAACCCTTTGCACCACCTTCTTCCATATACTGGCCGTGTGCATTACCAAGTATGGTACCGGGACCTCCGATCTACCTCCCTGCATCAACAACTGGGGCAGTGTGTTCCCACCCATCCCTCCCCCCAGCAGGCGCTTTTTGCAGTTGTCCGATGGGGCAAACCATCTAGCCGCATGCTGCAGATGCGCTGCAAAATAGTAAAAATGTATATCCGGGACTGCCAGTCCCCCCTTTCCCATGTCCTTCTGCAAGATTGCTAGCGCTATGCCTGCACACCCATACCAAATATATTATTATGCTATTCAATTTATGGAAGAGCCAGTCTTCCAGTGGGAAAAGGGAGTTCTGAACTAAATATAGGCAACGGGGGAGAAAAACCATCTTAGCCACCGCCACCCTTCCCATCAATGATAGCGGAAGAATATTTCAGAATTTAACTGAGCGTTCTAGCCCTTTTAGCACCCTATCTGTATTGTGTTGCCTGTGCTGTGCCTCCGTGTGCATCACCCTAACCCCCAGATACCAAAAGCTTTCTAGCTCCCATCGAAGTCCTACTTTCGGTAATTGCGCACTTGGTCTCTCAACCAGATTTCCTAAGGGAAAAAGCAGCGACTTGCGTGCATTATTGCAAAGTCGAAATGCCTTGCCAAAGTCTTACAGAGACTGCATAAAGGTAGGCACAGACAACTTGGGTGTATGTAGATAGATCAATGGGTCATCCGCATACAGCGAGACAACATGGGTTGTGCCTCCAGCTCGGATTCCACAGAGTGCCAGCTCCGACCTCAGTAGAAGTGCAAGTGGTTCTATGGCCAAGGTAAACAACAGGGGCGACAGTGGACACCCATGCCTGGTGCCACGTCCCACCAGCCAGGCATCTGAAGTCTCTCCCCCCACTGAGATACGCATCATGGGATCTGTATAAAAGAGGCATATCCATGAGCAAAAAACAGGGCCAAACCCCATGCCCATCAGTACCACCATCAGATAGGCCAATTCAACAGTATCAAATGCCTTTTTCAAGATCTAATGAAGCCAGGACCTTTTTCCCTCCACTTTCTAATGCATCATCAAGCACATTAGTCAAGCTCTGGAGATTGTGGGTCGTGCTACGTGCCTGTATAAATCTGCACCGGTCCTTATGCACCAGTCCCTGAATCACTCCTGCCAGCCTTGTTGCCAATATCTTGCAGACTATCTTAAGATCAGCATTTAGCATGTTAAGGGGCCTATACGCAGCAGGGTCCAGAGAGTCTGCCCCCAGCTTCAGCACTAAGCACAACACCCCTTCTCTCATGCTCCTACTTTCCTCGTGGTAGACCTCCAGCAGTTTGTCACCCAATGTGGCCACAAAAGCCTTATAAAATTCTGCCGGAAATCTGTCATTTCCCGGCACCTTGGAGGCTGTGAGTGCTTTTATGGCATCTCCCACCTCCTTTCTAGTTATGCCCTGACAAGCCCTGATGCAACCTCCCTACTCAAGCGAGGGAGCCTCACCCGTGGTAGGATCTCCTCCAGCCTTACCTCATCAATCTGCGGTCCCGCCTTGTGCACTGTCCTAAAAGGATCCTGCAATTCCAAAAAGATGTCACACCTCTGAGATAGAAGCTGACCCCGCTTATAGTGGATGGCCAAAATAGGGGTCATCTCCCTCTCCCTGCGAAGAATCCATGCCAAGAGCCTGCCCGATTTATCACCTTCCCTATGTAGCTTTTGACGATATGCCCTGAGTCCCATTTTTTCCAATCTATCCTACAGCATTTAAATTTCCCAATGAGCTGCTAGTAATTCCTCACTTACTGCTGCCGTGTGAGGCTCCTTTCTCTGTAGCTCAGCTAATGGATCCTCTTTTGCTTTCAAATCTCCCTGGAGTGTCCTGCGTACTCCACTAATTGTGCCAGTGCATTCCCATCTTACTGCCGCCTAAAGGCCTCCCACTCGACGGCTCCAGTAATCATCGTTCCCCCAATATGTGTCCATGTAGAATGTATTTGCATTTCCCAATTCTGATCTACAGGCCGTGTCTACTAACAAGCCCGATGGCATCCGCAATGCCATGTCCATGCCCCATTTGCATTCTCGCTCCAACCCAGGGTCAACAGGACAGGGGCATGATCCGACAGGAACCTCGTCTTGTGTATTATTGCCTATATTCGAGGATATTTCAATCCACCCAGTAGGAAACGATCCAGCCGGCTATGTGTGTTATGTGTGTCTGACCTGCATGTGTATTCCCTGCTTTCTGGGCTCACCTGGCGTTTGGCGCCTACCCTTGGTGGATGTCTATCCTGTTCCTAGTCCAATACAAAATTAAAATCTCCCATCCATATAATGGGTGCCTCTACAATGTCCAGCAATAGATCCTGTTGCCTTGCAAAGAACCCATTGTCATCAATATTTGGGGCGTATGAGTTTAGGATTGTAATCTCTTTCCCCTTTCAACATACCGTGCAGTAGGACATACCTCCCTTCCACATCTGATTCACTGTAGGTGGGTCTGAACTGAACCCCAGGCACTATCCAAATGATGACCCCTCTAGCATATGAGGAGTACGAGGCCGCTTACAGCTGTCCCCTCTAATTCTTTTTTAATTTCTGTGTCTCCTCCATCCCTAAGTGTGTCTCCTGCAGACATGCAATTTGGACTTGATGCCTCTTAAGATAAGCGTGAACTCTATATCGCTTGGTGTACTCCCGCAGCCCTCTGACATTCCATGTTATTATATTATACTTCTCGGTCATGTACACAATAATGCTTGTCCTACACCTGCTTGACCATCTGCTCTGTCAGCTCCAACCCTTGGCCTCAAACCTCCTGCTGTTTTTAGTTGTGCACAACAACTTGTATGACTAAAACATATGAACTTATATGGAAACTGCGAACAGCCCTCCCCTCCCCGGACATACAGTAGAACAATTTTTTTTTACTGCAAATCCACTGACTTCTTGCTGCCAGGACTACAGCCTAAACACCCCTCCCAACTGAGCCTATCACTTCAAGAGGCTATCCCTTCCCTGTGACCGGCCCCTTGCAACATGTCTCTTCATTATCAGCTTTGTTTTGACAGTACATTATTGACCGGGCACACTGTCTCAAATTTTGTCTTCATGTGTTCAGTAATTCAGCCTGGGCTCTAAGCGCCCACCATTCATTTAAACCCACTATCTGTTGGATAAAGAGAAATACTCTAGATTTGTTATAATTCCATTAATATCACCCCATGTCTACATCCACCCCAATGTCCTTCTGAATCTCCATGGCTTCACTCAATGATGTAGTATCATCTGCGGTATCACTCTGGTCCAGGGCCGCCAATGCCATGGTTCCATCTGCCTGGATCTCCACGCTGCCGTCCTCAGTCTCCGCAGGTGTTTGTTGAGTACTTATCATTTGGCTGACTCCTGCATCTCGACCACTATTTACTCTCAAACCCCTTCTGTGCATTCTCCCTTGTGCACTTTGTCCCACACCTCCAACCACCGCCACACATCTTCGGCTGTAGCAAAGAAACGCGTTGTACCTCCTGAGATGACCTTCAAACGGGCTGGATACAGCAACATATATCTGAGGCCCAAGTATCTGAGTTTTGCCTTGACCTCTAAGAAAGTTTTGCAAGCCATTTGCACCTTGGTGGTATAATCCGGATAAATCGAAATCTTGTGATTTTCAAATTGGGCATTTTCTGCGCCTCATGGCGCTCTCAACACACTGTCTCTGTCCTTGTAAATCAAAATACGAGCAATGATGGCCCTCGGTGGAGCTCCAGGCCGCCATGGCGCCACCAACGCTCTATGCACCCTCTGTATTGTAAACATTGTTGTAAGTCCAGTCAGTTTAAGAGTGTCCCAAATCTATGCTTCCACAAAATGCTCAGGGCGATTCCCCTCTGCTTTCTCAGGAAATCCCAATAATCGTATGTTGTTGTGGCGAGTGCGCCTCTCCAAGTCTTCTACTTTAGCCTCAATCGTCCGAGCACGGGCCTGCATCGCTGCTACCTGCTTTTTTAGGGTGGCCACTTCTGCCTGTAGTTGCCCAATAGAACCCTCCGCAGCACAAACTTTATCGGATACTTTGCAAAGCTCAGTGCACAGGAGATTGACTTATATGACTATGGTTTCAATCTTGCCCTCTAGCACCTGCCACGATCCCTGAATTGTCTGTAGGAGTTCTGCCCTTGATGGCTCTTCAGATTCGTCTCCTCGACCCCCCCGGCAAGAGGTATGCTGCGTGGCATGCTGTGTCACAAGCGCTGGCAGCGCGTATTGGTCTATCGTGTTGCCCTTGGGGAGTCCCTTGCTGCTTGTTCCTCCCCATATGTGCACCCTCGGTGCCCCCAGCCAGTCCGCCGCGCAGCCACCACTCTCCGCCTCCTCAATTCAGATGAGCCAGCGCTCTCCTGCCGGCCCGAGAGACCATGCCTGGCCCAGTCGCTGTCCCTCCGATCTTCGCCGTCCGTGCAGCCGGTCCTACCGCTCCCCGCTGAGCCCCCGGCCGGGACGCGCCTGCCCTTCTCCAACTTTCTCCAATAGGCAGGCATCCGGGGCTTCAGCACTTTCTCCGATCCCTCCTTTGCTCGGCTGCCCTCATCAACTGGCTCCAAGTCGGTTCCCCCTCCTCCGTTCCTTGCGGCTAGGCCTCTCTAGCCCCAGCGCCGGCCATGCGCCAGAGTCGCAGTCGTACCGCTGCAACCCGCACCGGTCGACTCCAGCCAGCTGACCCAGTACCAGAGCTTCCCTGTCTCCTTGCTCCAGGCATCAGCGTGTGCGGCCCCACTTCGCCAGAGGCCTAATTCTTCCGTCTCCCCTCCATCAAGTCTCAGGATGTCGCAGCTTCTCTAGGCCCAGCCATTATGCACCCTGTGCAGTCTCCATCACTCAACTGTGTTTCTGTGTCGGTGGTGCCCTTTTTCGTCAGGATTATGCTGGATATTTCAGAGGCCGGTCGGGAGCCTCTAAGGCACGCTTCCTGACGGCCATCTTGTGTGACCACGCCCCTTATTGGCTTTCTCTTAATGTAATAAACCCATTTTGCTATTTGGTAAGATGTTACCAAATCACAAAATAGGTTTAAAAAGGTATAGCAATTTAGAATATCTGAGGCTGAGAATCGATTAACTAATCTGGAAGACAGAGAAGCAATACATGTGAAAGAACTCACTCATCTTGTGGATAAATCACTTTCTCTACAAGACATCAAGGTTTGTATCACTTTCTTGAAAACCTGTATTCCTCAATCGACTGGTCTGCCTTTCAAGAAGGACTTTGAATTGGAAACGACCCACAGGAGTACTATCAAGAACTACACCTCATAAGAAACCCCCAAGACCAATTCCAAATTACTGAACTGTATGAGGAAAATATTGATATACTCTGGAAAGGCAACAAAATCTGTATCTTCAAGGACTATTCGAAAGGAATTGTCAACACCATGAAAGCTTTCTTAGCTACTCAACCTAAACTGAGCCAGGAATCTAGAGTGTTCTTACTTAGACCCATCGTAATTTCATGTCTCACTCAAAGGCTTGTCACTTACATTGCTGACGATAAAGAATTGAAAATATTTTTGATGAACTAGACAAATCCAAAATGGGAACCTCTCCCCTAAAATCTATCTCAATACAAACACTGAGCGGAGTTCAATTTATGCAACAGCAAGACTCTTAAATGTGCGCTTACATTTTTAAATATTAATAACTATGCCATGCTTAAAAAAAACAGCATTCTTAGATGCTTGCTGACAGAGGGGCTGCATATACTCATTGTATCCTTGCAAGAAACGATATAATATTTTTAACTTTATTTGAAGTTTATGTAATTTTAGGGCAATAGTAGCAGACTCTTTCTTGACATAATATTCACCTGAGGTGCTTGAAAAATGTTTTACTTACCTTATTTAGGTGCTCAGTTTACAATGTTACAGCATGTACAGTTAGTATAATGTCAAACATTATAAATGCTATTTCACTTCCCTACCACTTGGGGGGAAGTATTTTATCTTCTCCCCATGTTACCAGTTAATGTACGGGAAGGCTTCGGGTTAGGCAATTTAAAAAAAAAAAGAAAAATTTTAAGAATATTTTTATTAACTTTTAATTGTTATACAGTTACATTATTTGAGGTATTGCCGTTTCTAATCATTACTATACGTTCTATTTAACATTGCACTTTCATTTATTTTGAGGGCAGTTGACTGATTTACTTTATCTTAGTTACATCAGAACATTTACTATCCCCTTCGGCATTCTTCTAGTCTTAATGTGTTAACTTGGTTCCGTACTTTTGTGGTAATGCTTCCTTACTACTCCTTTGTCAGTATCCCTCTGCTGTTACGTTCGGGTAATCATAGGTTCTGATGCAGACAAAAAGAAAAGGGAAAAAAAAGGAAAAAACAACTACAAACGTGATGGTGCCGTGGTCCTGTGGGCTAGTTGTGTGTTGGGTTGCGAAGGGGCACTGCCTCCATGTTGGTTAGGTCTAGTCCGTTACCCGGTGGTCCCTCCGTGTGTGGTGAGCCGCTTATTTATCACTCCGCTGTTCTCCATCTATTTCCTCTGTACCACCCCTTATTTACGCCTTTCCCATATATCCAGTGACTGCCTGCTCCCTTTGTCTGCTCTCCGTGCTATTGATAATTGTTGTGGGCTTAATCCTCTGCTATCCCCCTTGTCTAGGTTAGCTGTCAGCTCTGTTCTACAGTGTCGTTGTCTTCGCCCATCACTATTCGCCTCCATCTTGTCAAGACCTCCTCCCATGCCGGAGTTATTGGGGTCTCGCGCATACCTCTAGCCTCCTCACTCCTTAGAACCTGTAGTTCAGCTCCGGCCCATTTCAGTACATCGCGCCTCCAGTCCACCATATTCGGGCTCCTGGGCGACTTCCAACCCATGGCGATAAGTCTCCTGTATACTACTAGTGTAATGTCCATGTAGCGCCCCTGTACCTTCCCTATTTTTAGCCCCGATTTTAAGCCAACCAGACACACTGCCGGTGTTTGCGGTATGGTCATTCCAAGCAGCTTTTCCAGGTCTTTCACTACAGTACCCCACCCCGCTTGGATCTCTGGGCATTGCCAGATCATGCGATCAAGGCAGTCATCCATGGCTCCGCATTTGGGGCATCCCATAGGGGTGCCTCCGTATATGAGGGTTAAGCGTTGTGGAGTAAGATATGTCCTGTGCGTGTAATTGTATTGTATGTACCTCAGGCGTGTGTTCCTGGACACTATCTTGGGGTACGCCAATAACCTCTTCCACTCCATGTCTGATAGCTCTCGTGCCATGGACCCTTCCCACCTGTCCCTTAGTGGTCTCAACTGATCTAGTGTGTCCTCAATTATCGTTTTGTATATTTTAGTGATTAGGTGGGTAACCGCCCCTGCCGTCAGTAGTAGATGTAACCCCTGGTGTGTGGTGGGTTCCGCATTGATCGTTACCCAGTGTTCCCGTACAATATGAGTGAGTCTTTGATGCATGAGGAACTGCCCTCTGGGAACCCCTTTACTACTTGTTAGGTCGGCAAATGGGGTCATCACCCCTCCATTAAATAGATCTCCTATCACTGCTATCCCGGCCTTCGTCCATGTCCCCAAGTCAGAGTCCACCCAGTTCTCTGTCGCCGTTTCTACTCGCAGTGTACTCAGCGGCAATGCAGGGGAGTAGGCCTTCCCCACTCCTACTCGCTGTGTGTACTTCTTCCAGCAGTGCAGCGCCACTTTCGTCAATCCGCTCATTTCTTGTGGCTTAATCTCTCAGCCCATCATGATTGCCATTATCTCCTCGACCCCCGTCGCTCTTCCTGCTGTACTTCTGTCCAAGTAGCCCCCATCCGCAAACCATCTGGCAGTCCATTGCAGCTGGCATGCTATGTAGTATACTTTGAAGTTCGGCACTCCCAATCCCCCCTCGCTTGTTGGTCTACATAGGATCGATAGGGCTGTACGGCGTCGGCCTCCGTCTCATACCAGATCCCTTAGTAACGTGTTCAATTCTTTGAACCACGACGCAGGGATCCGCACTGGTAGATTAGCGAAATAATAAAGAAGGCGCGGTAACATGATCATTTTTGACAGCGATACCCTGGCCATTGTGGATAACTTCAGTGATCTCCAGAATCCCACCGATGCTCTTAGGGAGCCAAGTGCTTTGCCTAGGTTCCCGTCGCGCAGGTCCCGTGGGTCGTGGAACACCTGGATCCCCAGGTACCTAAATGTGTTAGGTGCCCACACCACAGCCTCCGGGAATGTGGAGGGCTGGGCACTGCCTATTGTTATCGGGAAAACATATGTTTTGCCTCTGTTGAGATGTAGGCCCGAAAGTTCTCCAAAACGATCCAGAGTCTCTAGGGCCCAAGGCAACCCAGTGTCCCCATTCCTGAGATATATTAGGATGTTGTCCGCATATAGTGAGATTTTGTGTTCGGTTCCTCCCCATTTCACTCCTCTACCCGAGCCCTCCATCCTTATATGTGCAGCTAAGGGTTCAATAGCTAGGGCAAATAATAGTGGTGATAGGGGGCATCCTTGCCTAGTTCCCCTGTGTATAAGATAGGGACTTGAGATGGATTTTCCAGTCCGCACTCTTGCCTGTTGAGCTGTATAGAGCAGGTCCACCCATTTTACCCACTTGGCTCCCATGCCCATTCTTAACATTACCGTTCTCAGGTAGTCCCAACGGATCGAGTCAAAGGCTTTCTCAAAATCTATTGCCAGCAGCGCTCCTTTCGAGGGCTTCGCTCTTTCTGGCTACTGGATGTGCTACGGTTCGGGACAAACCCATTTTGGTCCTCGTGTATCAGGGTGGATATGTTCGGAAGCAATCGGTTAGCCATTATTTTACTAGGGATCTTAAAGTCATTATTTAACATTAAGAGTGGTCTAAAGTTAGTGACCGACGCCTCACCCATTTTCGTCTTAGGTAAAGGTATCACTACCGCCTCCCTGAGTGTGTCCGGAAGTAGGCCACGGTGTAATGCTTCTGCATAGAGGTCCACCAGCTGTGGGGCCAATATCTTAGAGTATTTCTTATAGAAGTCCATTGATAACGATATCGTCTCTAGCACCTCCTCAGTCGTCACCGGGCCCCCTAGCACTTCGCCGTCCCCACTGGCCAACGTCGGCAAAGAAAGCGGCCGCAGGAACTCCCTCAGTCTATCCTTATCTAGCTCTCCTGGTTCCCTATGCAAAAAGGTATAGTACTCTTTGAAGGCTTCATTTATAGGGCCAGAGCTGAATCTGTGGTCACCTTTCATGTCACGTACACTCACTATGGGCGCTCCCTCACCCCGGGTCTTACCAACCAGGCTAGCATCTTTCCCGATCTCCCTTCTTCCGATTGTACTGAGGCTAAGTGTCTCCTATAGCAGTGGCAACGGAGCTGTTCTTCCACCTGTAAGTGGGACTTCGTCGCCTGCTCGTATTCCTCCTGCTCTTGCGCGCTTCTTTGCCCCTTTCTTTCCCCTTCGTGTATGGTCTCCTCTATCTTAATTAGTTCTCGATCTAAAGTTTGCTTTATCCCAACTGTCTGGCTTATGCTGAAGCCCCTTGTCGCTACCTTCAGTGCCTCCCATTCCACACCTCTGGAGGAGGTCGACCCCTTATTTATATTAATTTGGTCAGTTAGGTGAGATCGGAGGGCTTCTCAAAATGCCTGGTCCTCTGTCGGGGACATTCTCCAGAGCGGTATGGGGGGGTCTGTCCATTGTCGCCCTCCATTTTACTAGTAGTGGGTTATGATCCGATATGGTGCGCCCCAAATACTCAGAGTGAGTTATACTTCTCGCCATCCCGGGCGTGCACACCACCCTGTCAATTCTGGTGTGTATCTGATGTAGGGCGGAGTAGAATGAGTAATCCCTATCATGCGGGTGTTGTTCGCGCCATATATCTACCATTCTCCAGTCCTTCACCCACTCTTTCACCTTCTTGGCTGTTTTATGTGTCACCGCGCTCTGTAGTGGAGGTGAGGAGCGGTCCAGGTCTACGTCCAGGACACTATTAAAGTCTCCTCCCAGTAGTAACTCCCCATGTTGCTGGAGGGTGATATGGCTCGAGAGGCGTTGCAGGAAGGGGGCTTGGTCTTGATTGGGGGCATATACACTACCTAGGATTATTGGGATCCCGTGGAGCCTCCCTTCCACCACTACGAGTCTACCTTCTTGGTCTATGTCTATGGATATCGCTTCGAAGGGCACACCCGCACAGATCCATATTAGTGCACCTCTTGCATATGCCGAGTACCTAGTAGCGAATACCTGCCCCCTCCATCTGTGTCTAAGCTTTTTCACCTCGCTCGCAACCAAGTGTGTTTCTTGGAGCATTGCTATGTGTATGCCCCTCCTCTTCAGGTGGGACAGTATTCTATGTCTCTTTGCAGGCGAACCCATGCCCTGTATGTTCCATGTTAAAAGATTATAGTCAGCCATCTACATATGTCACGCTGTAACTGCGGGTCCCACCATCTCTCGCTGTCCTCTCCTTTGCTATGCCTACTCCAACCACCCTTGTGTGTGTAACCTAATTTCCACTGGCACCATCTAACTATGAACTTAACTAACCCCAACTCCCCCACCCCGGGGCACCTCTCTAACTGTAGGCTGCCCATGAAAACCAAGCAACTGAATAACATGCGCCAACTATTACGCTTAGTTCTCACCATTCCGCTGATTGGACAAGAAACTGGTCGAGGGGTGGTTCAGTCTTCATTGGGGCCATTCCACCATGCTGTGCACGCCGCCCCAGAGTCCACCGACACCTTGTTCACCCCAGTTCATCTGCCGTCTGCGGGGTCACTTTTGGGGAGGCCCTCCAACCCGCCGGGGTCCTCCACAGAGGATGCCGTAGTGTCATCCGACTCGTTGTCTTCGCTTCCCTTTAAGGAGGGCTCCCTGCCCATTGTTGCTGCTGCCCTCAAGGCCTCCTCCTTGCTTAGGTCTTTCTGGGATTGTGACGGTTCCGTACAGGGGCGGGTCCGACGGCGCGGCCCCCCCAACCCCAGAGGGGCGAGGAAGGGCCCCATCCGGCCCCCAGCCCCATCTCCTCCGTCCACCCCGGGCCTCTATCCACTCCCACGCCTCCTCTGGGTTTTGAAAAAACGTGGACTTGCCCTCCGTCATCACCGTCAGCCTGGCTGGAAAGAGGAGCGAGTACTGTATTCCCTCCTCCCTCAGTGCTCTTTTCACCACAAGGAAGGAGGATCTCCTGATCTGAACCTCGAAGGTGAAATCCGGGAAGAGGGTCACTTCTCCGTTGTCCACAATATAAGGGCCAGCCTCCCTGGCCCTCTGGAGTAGGATGTCCCTGTCTCTGTAGTGTAGTAGACGTGCTATTACTACTCTCGGTGGCCTCCCAGGTGCTGGGGGCCTCGTCGGGACCCAGTGTGCTCTCTCAAGGGCAAAAAACGGTGTAAAACGTCCGGGGGCCACTGTCTTGCGCATCCATTCCTCCAGGTATTCAACCATATTTGTGCCCTCTGCTCCTTCTGGTAGACCCACCACTCGCACATTGCTCCTTCTGTTTCTCCCCTCCGCATCCTCCGCTCTCTGCTCTAATCGTGTTATTCTTTCTGTGAGGTGCAGCATGGTGGCCTCTACTTCCTTTTGTCTCAGGACTATGGGGGTCATTCTGACCCTGGCGGTCTTTGACTGCCAGGGTCGCGAATGACGGAAGCACCGCCAACAGGCTGGTGGTGCTTCCAAGCCCATTCTGACGCCGCGGTCAGAAAACCGGGGCCGGCGGTTTCCCGCCGTTTTTCCCCCGGCTGGGCAAATCCGCCAGGGCAGCGCTGCAAGCAGGGCCCCATGAAGCTTTTCACTGTCTGCTTAGCAGACAGTGAAAAGCGTGACGGGTGCAACTGCACCCGTCGCACCGCCGCAACACCGCCGGCTCCATTCGGAGCCGGCTCCTGTGTTGCGGCCCTCATTCCCGCTGGGCCGGCGGGCGCTAACTTGCTTAGCGCCCGCCAGCCCAGCGGGAATGTCTGAATAGGGGAAGCTGTATTTTGGCCGCGTGGCGGCCAAATGGCGCTTCCCGCCTGGCGGGCGGCAACCGCCGCCCGCCAGAGTCAGAATGACCGCCTATGTCTGTTAACGTGGTTTCCGTGTCCTTGACCCTGTCTGATAATTTTTGGTGGTCAGCTCTGAGGAGGCCAACCTCTACTGCGACCTGATTTATGTCATGCTGGAGGGTGGTTTTTGTATCCTCAGTAGCTCCTAATATTTTGTCCAACGTATCCTGCACTGAGGGCTGCACAGGGCGCTGCATGTCTTCTTTTTTCCTTTCACTGGCTGCTGGGCGGTCCATTCTTCTCTCTCCGCGGCGGCGTCTTGTGTTCATGGGCGCTGGGAGAGCGAGGGTCCGACTCTCTACCGCTGCAGGGTGTCCCTAGTCCAACATCCCTTGGACCTTCTGGTCTAGCGTGCGCCTTCACCTTAGTCTGTATCGGCCCACTGGTGCTTCAGTCGGTCATTGCCTCCCTCACCACAGTTGCCACCTGTCTTCGATCGGCTCCGTGATGTTCCACCAGGTGCCCGCAGTCCACAGGCAGAGGTAATACCCCGTAGGCCCCCCCGAGCAGCTCCGCACTTCTAACGAGACCCTTACTGTGCTTCCAAGCTCTATGGGGCCTCCTCTTCCCTCCTCCTCTCTCGTGGCCCGCTCTCCATGGTCAAAGAAACAAAAAGTAAAATGCAAAAGCACAGAGGAGAGTGAGAGTGGCACCGCCAGAGGTCCCCCACCTGCAGTCCGCGGGCACGGTCTAATCGTTCCCTCCGCACTCTCAACGCCTCTCTCCACTTTTCAGGGGTTGGGGGAGCCTCCCCAAGTTGCCCCAGTCCTCAGCCGTTATTCCCCCGTGGGCCCCCTTCCTGCCCCCCAGGGTATTCACACATCCTCCGCCTCCTCGCACCTGGTTTTCATGGGTGTCTCCTCACGACTCCCAGGCTCTCAGGGGCCTTTCCAGCTCTCCATCTGTCGGCCTGGTCTCATTCCCCAGGCCGCGTTTCCGCCCCTCGCTCCTGCACCAGCCGTTCGATACAGGGCCCCAGCCCCACTCCTCTCCGATGTCGATGGCTCGGTTACTGCTGAGAGAGGCCCGGGGTCGCCCTCCTCCAAAGGCTCTTGTAGCTCCCGTTATGCTGGCACCAGGGGGACCCGAGAGGCAAGCCTCTGCACCCTCCGCAGCTGCCTTCCAGCCACGGCCCACCGTGCGCCGCACGCCGCAGCTACCCGAGTCCCCGGCTCGCGCACGCGTTTCTTGATTTTCCGCGCTCTCCGGGGTCAGCTGAACCCCTGGTTCGCTCCACAGCCCTCGTCCCGCCGCTCCGGCACACAGCTGCTGCACCGGCGATTCCGAGGCAGGGCTCTGTGGGGTCAGATAAATGTAGGCCCCGCCGGAGCTCTCGGACTGTGCGTCCACCATCTTTGCCTGCGTGGCCACGTCCCCCGGGTTAGGCAATTTAAGGTATTATTTAATTTTCCTTTGTGATGTTTTTGCTTGCTTGCAGAGAATGAACCTTTCAAAACCTCTTTGCTCTGAGAAGATTGTTCTACGCTACTCATTGTACCTTTCCTTTGAGTATCATACATTCTACTTCTCTTCTATCATGAGTATACATGCTCCGACAGTCATACCACTACTGTTTCGCCATACACATGTCTTTCCCTTTAGAAGTTGCTAGTTACACAGGTTACATGTTCCAATTTATTCTGTAGACCTTCCTTTAACCCCTTCGCTGCCAGGCCTTTTACCCCTCCTGTGCCGAGCCTTTTTTTGGCTATTTGGAGCAGTTCGCGCTTAGGCCCTCATAACTTTTTGTTCACGTAAGCTACCCACGCCAAATTTGCGTCCTTTTTTTCCAACATCCTAGGGATTCTAGAGGTACCCAGACTTTGTGGGTTCCCCAGAAGGAGGCCAAGAAATTAGCCAAAAAAGAGTGAAAATTTCGTTTTTTTTTAAAAAATTGGAAAAATGGGCTGCTGAAGAAGGCTTGTGGTTTTTTCCCTGAAAAAGGCATCAACAAAGGGTTTGCGGTGATAAAATCACCAGCTTCCCAGCTTTCAGGAACGGGCAGACTTGAATCAGAAAACCCAATTTTTCAACACAATTTTGGCATTTTACTGGGACATACCCCATTTTTATGATTTTTTGTGCTTTCAGCATCCTTCCAGTCAGTGACAGAAATGGGCATGAAACCAACGCTGGATCCCAGAACCCGCAACAAAAGTAGACAAAATTCTGAATTCAGCAAGGGGTAATTTGTGTAGATCCTACAAGGGTTTCCTATAGAAAATAACAACTGAAAAAGAAAAATATTGAAATTGAGGTGAAAAAAACATCAATTTTTCTCTAAGTTTTACTCTGTAACTTTTTCCTGCAATGTCAGATTTTCGAAAGCAATATACTGTTTCGTCTGCTGGACTCTTCTGGTTGCGGGGATATATAGGGCTTGTAGGTTCATCAAGAACTCTAGGTACCCAGAGCCAATAAATGACCTGTACCCTGCAGTGGGTTTTCATTCTATGCCGGGTATACAGCAATTCATTTGCTGAAATATAAAGAGTAAAAAATAGCTATCAAGAAAACCTTTGTATTTCCAAAATGGGCACAAGATAAGGTGTTGAGAAGCAGTGGTTATTTGCACATCTCTGAATTCTGAGGTGCCCATACTAGCATGTGAATTACAGGGCATTTCTCAAATAGACGTCTTTTTTACACACTGTCTTACATTTGGAAGGGAAAAATGTAGAGAAAGACAAGGGGCAATAACACTTGTTTTGCTATTCTATGTTCCCCCAAGTCTCCCGATAAAAATGATACCTCACTTGTGTGGGTAGGCCTAGCGCCCGCGACAGGAAACGCCCCAAAGCGCAACGTGGACACAGCCAAATTTTTGAAGGAAAACAGAGGTGTTTTTTGCAAAGTGCCTATCTGTAGATTTTGGCCTGTAGCTCAGCCGCCACCTAGGGAAACCTACCAAACCTGTGCATTTCTGAAAACTAGAGACCTAGGGGAATCCAAGATGGGGTGACTTGTGTGGCATGGACCAGGTTCTGTTACCCAGAATCCTTTGCAAACCTCAAAATTTGGCTAAAAAAACACATGTTCCTCACATTTCTGTGGCAGAAAGTTCTGGAATCTGAGAGGAGCCACCAAATTCCTTCCACCCAGCGTTCCCCCACGTCTCCCGATAAAAATGATACCTCACTTGTGTGGGTAGGCCTAGCGCCCGCGACAGGAAACGCCCCAAAGCGCAACGTGGACACAGCCAAATTTTTGAAGGAAAACAGAGGTGTTTTTTGCAAAGTGCCTACCTGTAGATTTTGGCCTGTAGCTCAGCCGCCATCTAGGGAAACCTACCAAACCTGTGCATTTCTGAAAACTAGAGACCTAGGGGAATCCAAGATGGGGTGACTTGTGGGGCTCGGACCAGGTTCTGTTACCCAGAATCCTTTGCAAACCTCAAAATTTGGCTAAAAAAACACATGTTCCTCACATTTCTCTGGCAGAAAGTTCTGGAATCTGAGAGGAGCCACAAATTTCCTTCCACCCAGCGTTCCCCCACATCTCCCGATAAAAATTATACCTCACTTGTGTGGGTAGGCCTAGCGCCCGCGACAGGAAACGCCCCAAAGCGCAACGTGGACACAGCCAAATTTTTGAAGGAAAACATAGGTGTTTTTTGCAAAGTGCCTACCTGTAGATTTTGGCCTGTAGCTCAGCCGCCACCTAGGGAAACCTACCAAACCTGTGCATTTCTGAAACCTAGAGACCTAGGGGAATCCAAGATGGGGTGACTTGTGTGGCTCAGACCAGGTTGTGTTACCCAGAATCCTTTGCAAACCACAAAATTTGGCTAAAAAAACACATGTTCCTCACATTTCTGTGGCAGAAAGTTCTGGAATCTGAGAGGAGCCACAAATTTCCTTCCACCCAGCGTTCCCCCACGTCTCCCGATAAAAATGATACCTCACTTGTGTGGGTAGGCCTAGCGCCCGCGACAGGAAACGCCCCAAAGCGCAACGTGGACACAGCCAAATTTTTGAAGGAAAACAGAGGTGTTTTTTGCAAAGTGCCTACCTGTAGATTTTGGCCTGTAGCTCAGCCGCCACCTAGGGAAACCTACCAAACCTGTGCATTTCTGAAAACTAGAGACCTAGGGGAATCCAAGATGGGGTGACTTGTGTGGCTCGGACCAGGTTCTGTTACCCAGAATCCTTTGCAAACCTCAAAATTTGGCTAAAAAAACACATGTTCCTCACATTTCTGTGGCAGAAAGTTCTGGAATCTGAGGGGAGCCACAAATTTCCTTCCACCCAGCATTCCCCCACGTCTCCCGATAAAAATTATACCTCACTTGTGTGGGTAGGCCTAGCGCCCGCGACAGGAAACGCCCCAAGCGCAACGTGGACACAGCCAAATTTTTGAATGGAAACCTAGGTGTTTTTTGCAAAGTGCCTACCTGTAGATTTTGGCCTGTAGCTCAGCCGCCACCTAGGGAAACCTACCAAACCTCTGCATTTCTGAAAACTAGAGACCTAGGGGAATCCAAGATGGGGTGACTTGTGTGGCTCGGACCAGGTTCTGTTACCCAGAATCCTTTGCAAACCTCAAAATTTGGCTAAAAAAACACATGTTCCTCACATTTCTGTGGCAGAAAGTTCTGGAATCTGAGAGGAGCCACAAATTTCCTTCCACCCAGGGTTCCCCCACATCTCCCGATAAAAATGATACCTCACTTGTGTGGGTAGGCCTAGCGCCCGCGACAGGAAATGGCCCAAAACACAACGTGGACACATCACAGAAAACAGACCTGTTTTTAGCAAAGTGCCTACCTGTAGATTTTGGCCACTAGCTCAGCCGCCACCTAGGGAAACCTACCAAACCTGTGCATTTCTGAAAACTAGAGACCTAGGGGAATCCAAGATGGGGTGACTTGTGTGGCTCGAACCAAGTTCTGTTACCCAGAATCCTTTGCAAACCTCAAAATTTGGCTAAAAAAACACATGTTCCTCACATTTCTGTGGCAGAAAGTTCTGGAATCTGAGAGGAGCCACAAATTTCCTTCCACCCCCACGTCTCCCGAAAAAAATTATACCTCACTTGTGTGGGTAGGCCTAGCGCTCGCGACAGGAAATGGCCCAAAACACAACGTGGACACATCACATTTTTTCATAGAAAACAGTGCCTACCTGTGGATTTTGGCCTCTAGCTCAGCCGGCACCTGGGGAAACCTAGCAAACCAGCGCATTTTTGAAAACTAGAGACCTAGGGGAATCCAAGATGGGGTGATTTGCGGGGCTCCGACCAGGTTCTGTTACCCAGAATCCTTTGCAAACATCAAAATTTGGCCAAAAAACACTTTTTCCTCTCATTTCGGTGACAGAAAGTTCTGGAATCTGAGAGGAGCCACAAATTTCCTTCCACCCAGCATTCCCCTAAGTCTCTCCATAAAAATGGTAGTTCACTTGTGTGGGTAGGCTTAGCGCCCACGAAAGGAAATGGCCCAAAACACAACGTGGACACAACATATTTTTTCACAGAAAACAGAGGTGTTTTTTGCAAAGTGCCTACCTGTGGATTTTGGCCTCTAGCTCAGCCGGCCCCGGGGGGGGGGGGGGGGGGGGGGGGGGGAAATGCCCTAAAATAAATTTGACCCCCCACTCCCCCAAACTCCCCCTGCCCAGGAGCGACCCTCGCCTACGGGGTCGCTCCCCCTGCGTGACATTGGCGCCAAAAAACAAATCCCCGGTGCCTAGTGGTTTCTGCCCCCTTGGGGCAGATTGACCTAAAATCGACCAATCTGCCCCCAAGGGGGGCTGAAATGATCTAAACACAGTTTGCCCCCCAGGGGAGCGACCCTTGTCTGATGGGTCGCTCCCCATCTCTAAAAAAACAAACAAACAAAAAAAAAAAAACACTAATTTTTTTTTTGCCCTGTCGCCTACAGGTTTTTGCCCCCCCTGGGGGCAGAAATGGCCTAAAATTAATTTGCCCCCCGAACCCCCACCACCACCCCCCCCCCCCCCCCCCCCCCCCGGAGCGACCCTTGTCTACGGGGTCGCTCCCCCTGCGTGACATTGGCGCCAAAAAACAAATCCCCTGTGCCTAGTGGTTTATGCCCCCTTGGGGCAGATTGACCTAAAATCGACCAATCTGCCCCCAAGGGGGACAGAAATGGTCTAAATACAATTTGCCCCCCAGGGTAGCGACCCTTGCCTGATGGGTCGCTCCACATCTCTAAAAAAAAAAAAAAAAAAAAAAAAAACACAAACACCCAAAAAAAATTTGCCCTGGCGCCTAGAGGTTTCTGCCCCCCCTGGGGGTAGATCGGCCTAATACCAATAGGCCGATCTGCCCCCAGGGGGGGCAGAGATGGCCTAAAGTAATTTTGCCCCCCCTACCTCCCCCCCCGTCCCCCCCAGGGAGTGACCCTTGCCTACAAGGTCGCTCCCCTTGCGTGATGGCGCAAAAAAAAGATCCCTGGTGCCTAGTGGTTTCTGCCCCCCTTGGGGGCAGATTGACCTAAAATCGGCCGATCTGCCCCCAAAGCGGGCAGAAATGGCCTAAATACATTTTGCCCCTCCAGGGGAGCGACCCTTGTCCAAGGGGTCGCTCCCCATCTGTAAAACAAAAAAATCCCTGGTGCCTAGTGATTTCTGCCCCCCTTGGGGGCAGATCAGCCGAATCAAAATAGGCTGATCTAACCCCCAGGGGGGCAGAAATGGCCTAAAATAATCCCCCCCCCCCGCCCCAGGGAGCGACCCTTGCCTAAGGGGTCGCTCCACTTGCGTGAAATTCACGAAAACAAAAAAAACTCCCTGGTGTCTAGTGGTTTCTGCCCCCCTTGGGGGCAGATTGGCCTCATCAAAATAGGCCAATCTGCCCCCAAGGGGGGCAGAAATGGCCTAAATATAATTTGCCCCCTAGGGGAGCGACCCTTGCCTAAGGGGTCGCTCCCCACCTAAAAAAAAAGAAAACATAACAAAAAGAAAAAAAAAAAGAAATGATCCCTGGTGCCTAGAGGTTTCTGCCCCCCCTGGGGGCAGAAAAGGCCTTCCCCAAAAAATGCCCCCCCTGGGAGCGACCCTTGCCCAAGGGGTCGCTCCCGTTGCGTGAAATTCGCGAAAAAAAAAACTCCCTGGTGTCTAATGGTTTCTGCCCCCCTTGGGGGCAGATTGGCCTCATCAAAATAGGCCAATCTGCCCCCAAGGGGGGCAGAAATGGCCTAAATATATATTGCCCCCTAGGGGAGCGACCCTTGCCTAAGGGGTCGCTCCCCACCTAAAGAAAACATCACAAAAAAAAAAAAAAAAAAAAAGCTCCCTGGTGCCTAGAGGTTTCTGCCCCCCCTGGGGGCAGAAAAGGCCTTCCTAAAAAAAATGCTCCCCCTGGGAGCGACCCTTGCCCAAGGGGTCGCTCCCATTTGACAGTTTCATTCAAAAAAAAAAAAAATCCCTGGTGTCTAGTGGGGTTTCAAAAGCCGGATTGCAAGCAATCCGGCTTTTGAAACTCTGTGAGAGACTTCAAAGGGAAGGAAATACATTTCCTTCCCTTTGAAGCCTCTCGGGGCCTCCCCCATGTGATTGAAAGAGAAATGCAAAAGCATTTCTCTTTCAATCGCGATGGGGGAGACCCTGTGACTAATCAGCGCGCGCTCGCGCGCTGACGTCACAGGGGGGGTTGGGGGGGTCGGGGGTGGGAGGGGAAGGGCTTCCCCTTCCATCCCTGGCTTTGGGGGGGTGGGGGGAAGCACACAGAGGAAGCGAGAGCGCTCCCTCTGGGCTGTGTGCCGAGGACGTAGTGGTTACGTCCTCGGCACAGCAGCACTGTGCGGAAGGACGTAACCACTACGTCCTCGGCACAGAAGGGGTTAAATGAATGCATATTCATGTCTATTAAAGCAGGTTATGGCTCAAAATAAAAACACCTTAAATATAGTTTTACACACCTGGTTAAGAGACATAAAATCTATGATTATCTTTATAAATTAAAAGGGGGCATTTTCTTACTATGGGAAAGGGAAACTGGGGGGAAACGCTGCCTCCTTTATAAGTAGGTGGATAGGTTTTGTGGCCTGCCCTCCAACAGAAGGAAAGAACTTGAAATGATACCCAAAAAAGCTAATGTCTCTATAACTTCTAACAAGATAGGTAAAGAGGGCAGATAGATAATTTCAGAACTGAACAAGGAAGGGAAAACGTTCTTTGTAGTCAATATATAGGCACCATATTGGGTCTAGCAAGAATTCTGGAAAGATTTGGCTACAAATATGCTCTCCATCCCAGGTGGTGCTCTGCTGCAGTTAGGCTGTGATTTTAACCACTCAATACATTTTACTATAGATAGGTTCTCTTCGTGTAAGTACCGGCCATCCAAATCACATAAAACCAGAAAGAGGTTATGCTTAAAAAACTATTTAAAACATGCCTGGAGGTTACAACACCCAGTCACATCTGATTTAGCATTCTTTTCTCCATCCCATCTTTCTTGCCTAGGAGAGACCACCTAATGATTTCTAGCAATCACACACAATACATTGATGTAACCAATATTAAACCTAGATGTACACCTGGTCACTCTTGTATCACTTTATAGCTGATATGAGGTGCTTTTGTTAACTAACAGAAACAACCTTTGCCGGCTTAACAATGAAATGATAAACCGTACTGAGCACAGAACTAAAATACAAAATTAAATGAGAAATTTTCTCAACAGCAACCCTGGATGGGAAGCAACCCTAGATGGGAAGCACTAAAAGCCATTAAAGGCTGCCTTATCGGCATCAGATCATGTAAGAATAAGACAAATGCCTCACTCTAATATTATTACAAAACTCAGAACACTTGAATTCCAACACAAATTATCAAGTAATGAAAACTAAACCTAACTAGTTAAAAATATAAATATAACATAATGCTAAGCACAAGGGCAGATGTCTATATCCAAAAACAGAAAGGCAATAGACTCTGTGAAGCTAATAAAGCAGGGAAAATGCTGGCATCCTGTTTGAAATTAAAAAGAGTAAATTCTTCATCACTAACATAAAAGTTAAAGATTACAGCACACGTTTGAACCCAGAATGAATAGCTTAAATATTTAAGGAGATTTATACATATCTATATGTCAGTAATCAATATAGACCCTTGAAAAATGTAAAGATTTCCTTGATAAACTAGACCTTTTATCTATCTCAACCAAAGAAAAAATATCTTGTGCCACTCCTAACGTGGGCAACAAAGTTCGGGTAAGTTATAAAAAAGATAAAACCTAATGAAGCCCTTGGCACAGGTGACAGTATATCATCATTTTATAAACTCTTCTGGTCTAAATTGGCTTCTGAAATTTGGTAGAGGCCACAATAGTAGTTATACTGAAAGAAGGGAACGATCTATCCCTCCCCAAAAATTATAGGCCAAACTGATAAGGTAACATAGCGCCTGATTTAGCTCTTGACAGTGTTACATTCAGGCCAATGATCTGAAAAGACTGTTAAGTCAATGGTGTTTTGCCCTTCGTATTTAGATCTCACAGCTCTGCAAGCGATGCAAGCTCTACAAGACAACTCCTATCATCTTTGTTAATAGATACCTTTTCCAGAACTCATTCTCATTGTTTCTACTTCAGACCGTGTCTGCTTGAATTTAATTTGTTCCTCCCACTTCTCCAGTATTTGGTCTTTCATAGATTTACACTCTTAAATAATTTCCCATTGTCGAAGTGGGAGTCTATGGTACCATATTAAAGCAGTATGTATCATTAGCATAGGCTATAATGCCAATGAACAGTCATAGCCTATCTATGTCCTTTTAAAAAAGAACCAAACTTCAGCCAGTAAGGCTATAGTGCCCTCTAAAACACTCCCAAGTGAGGTGGAGTCCCTCAGATGTTCTACTGCACGTCGTGTAAAGGAAGTCTCCCTAAGGTCTGCTCAGTTTCTTCAGCTATTACTTGTTTTGGATCATCCAAGATTATTTTTCCTGTTTCAATTCTCAGACTCCAGGACTTATAAGTCAAAGCAACTGAAAAAAGCGTGCGGTTACACCCTTAAGGAGTGCATCTACTACCTTAATCCTGCCAACTAGGTACAGGAATACAAAATATGTCTAACCTTTTCCTCTAAAACTCCTGCATATAAAGAGTTGAGGCTATTATTGTGGCTACAGAAACTTAAGTCTGTCGGTTCTGATGAGAACCGTAAGGATTCCATCATCTTACAGGAGAGGTCCAAGGGAGAGGTTGCACCAAGGATCTCCAGAGGCACGCAGAAAAAACATAAAAAGATTCACCACGAGTCTTCAAAAGGCAGTTGTAGGAAGTTGCCTCTGTATATATTATCTCAAAGTGAGAGATAGTGTGCACAGACTCCTAGGGTTCCCCTTACAGGTTGATAGTGGCTAAATTAGATAATACTAATGCTCTATTTTGAGGTAGTGTGGTCGAGCTGTAGGCTTATCAGAGGGTAGTGTTAAGCATTTGTTGTACACACATAGGCAATAAATAAGAACACACACTTGAAGACTTGACTCCAGGCAAATAGTTTTTATATAGAAAAGTATTATTTTCTTAATTTATTTTAGAACCACAAGATTCAGAATTCAAGTAAGTACATAAATTGTAAGGTACTTGGCATAGGTAAATATGGAACTTTGATTTAAAACAGTAATGTACACAGTTTTGGCAAAAATGGCAAAGAGCTATTTTAAAAGTGGACACAGCAAAAATCAGCTGTTCTTGTGGGAGTTATGTAATGGTTAGTTTTTCAAGTAAGTAAAGCACTTACAAGTTCAGTCTCCTGGGCATAGGCAGACCATCGCTGGGGGTTCAAGGCAACTCCAAACACCCAGCAACCGAGGGCTGGTCAGGTGCAGAGGTCAAAGTAGGGCCCAAATAGCATAGGCACCTGTGGAGACCAGGGGTGCTCCCGTTCCAGTCTGCAAGCAGGTAAGTACCTGCATCCTCGGGGAGCAGACCAGGGGGGTTTTGTAGAGCACTGGGTGGGGTCACAAACAGGCACACCAAATACACCCTCAGCAGCACGGGTGCCCGGGTGCAGTGTGTGAAGTAGGTGTCGGGTTTTAGGTAGAAATCAATGGAGAGACCCGGGGGTCACTCTGGTGATGAAGGCAGGGCACGGGGGGCTTCTCGGGCCAGCAACCAACTAGGCAAGGATGAGGGCCGCCGGCTGGTCACCCCTGCACTGGTAGTTGGTTTCTCTCAGGCCTGGGGGCTGCGGGTGCAGTGCTTCTTCCAGGCATCGAGTTCCTTTGTTACCGGGCAGTCGCGGTCAGGGTAGCCTCTGGATCCTCTCTGCAGGCATCGCTGTGGTGGTGCAGGGAGGTCGACTCAGGGTGTCCACGTCGTTGGAGTCGCCTGGCGTTCCTCTCTGCAGAGTTGGTTCTTCTAGACACGAGCCGGGGGTGTCGGGTGCAGAGTGTTGGGGACTCACGCTTCCGGAGTGAGGCTGGAGTCCCTTTAAAGATGGTTTCTTGGTTGCTGTTTGGACAGAGCCACTGTCCACTGGAGTTTCTTGGTCCTTTGGGTGCAGGTCAGTCCTCTGAGTCTTCAGAGGTCGCTGGTCCCGCTGGATGCGTCGCTGTGCAGGTTCTTTGAGTCTGGAGATAGGCTGGTAGGGCTGGGGCCAAGTCAGTTGTCGTCTCCGTCGTCTCTCCGGGCTTTCAGGTCAGCAGTCCTTCTTCCTGTTGTAGGTCGTCAGGCATCTGGTTTCCTGGGTTTAGGGAAGCCCCTAAATACTCAATTTAGGGGTGTATTTAGGTCTGTCTACACCCTCTTTGTGCTGCATCCCTGTGGGGAGGGGGTCACATCCCTAATCCTATTGGGTGGAATCCTCCAAAATAAGATGGAGGATTTCCTAAGGCAGGGAAGGGTCACCTCAGCTCAGGTCACCTTAGAGGCTGTCCTAGCTGGAGGGTGACTCCTCCTTGTTTTTCTCATTATCTCCTCTGGGCTTGCCGCCAAAAGTGGGGGCTGTGTCCGTGGGGGGGCGGGCATCTCCACTAGCTGGAGTGCCCTGGGGCATTGCAACATGAAGTCTGAGCATTTGAGACTACCTGCTAGGTGTTACCGTTCCTGCAGGGAGGAGGTGTGAAGCATCTCCACCCAGTGCAGGCTTTGTTTCTGGCCCCAGAGAGCACAAAGACTCTCACCCCGGGGGTCAGAAACTTGCTCAGTGGCAGGCTGGCACAGACCAGTCAGTCCTGCACTGAAGGATTGGGTAAAATACAGGGGGCAGATGCCCTCTGTATCCATTTTTAATAAATCCAGCACTGGCCTCATTGATACCAAACTTCCCTGTGTTCAGTGTAGCCATTATGGAACTGTGGAGTTCGTTTTGACAAACTCCCAGGCCATATACTTAATATGGTCACACTGTATTTACAATGTCTAAGAATAGACGTAGACGCTCTAGGAGCGTATTGCTCATGCAGCTATGCCCTTACCTGTGATATAGTGCACCTTGCCTTAGGGCTTTAAGGCCTGCTAGAGGGGTGACTTACCTACGCCACAGGCAGTACTTTGTGTGCATGACATCCTGAGGGGGATGCCATGTCGACTTTGCATTTTTCTCCCCACCAACACACACAATCTGCAATAACAGTGTTCATGTGTTAGGTGAGGGGTCCCTTAGGGGGGCACTACACATGCTGCAACCCTTAGGGACCTTCCCTGCTCACAGGCCCTTGTACCACTTGTACCTTTTACAAGGGACTTATCTATGTGCCAGGGGTGTGCCAATTGTGGAAACAATGGTACATTTTTAGTGACAGAACACTGGTGCTGGGGCCTGGTTGGTAGGGTCCCAGCACACTACTTAGTCAAGTCAGCATCAATATCAGGCAAAATGTGAGGGGGTAACTGCAACAGGGAACCATTTTCCTACAGCAGTTGTCAGAGAGAGAAAAGGAAACAACCTCCTCAGGGGCAAGATCAGACCCTACAACCTTCTCTTCAGCCCTGACACTACATCAGGGAAATCATCTTCAGAAATTAATCATGGTGAAACATAGTCCTACTTGAGGTATCTATGGCAAAACCACCCTCGAAATCATCGTCAACAGCAATTACGATAACAACATCAATGACCAAAACCAAGTTGACTACAATACCTTGACTACGAGGGCATCGTCTGTGATGGCCTCATCTCTGAAGGCCTTATCTATGATGGCCTTGTCTGGGACAGCATCGTCTTTGGTGGCCTCGTCTATGATGGCATCATCTGTGATGGCCTCGTCTACTACTGGCTTTGTCGACGACAAACCTCGTTGACTATGGGACTCATCGATGACTGACCTTGTTGACAATGAGCCTCATCGATGATGAGCCTTATCTGAGATGAGCCTCGTGGACGACTAACCTTGTGGATGACAAACCTCATCAATGACGACCCTCGTTGATGACAAACCTTGTCGATCACAAACCTTGTCGACCTTGACAGCCTTGTCTACATCCGCTTCATCAATGATGATCATGTCAACAACACAAATGATGGCAAAAACACCATAGTCAATAAAATCCAAAGACACCACATAGTCCATCATAACTTAATGTCAAGAATGAAGGGGTCTAATATGAGCATGTCTGCAAAAGGCAGCAATATATGGAGAGGCAGTATATGGAGCAATTTCACCACTTCGCTCTGCCTCCAACTCCAGAGGGAATGGTTCCGGTCCCTGTAGCTCTACTACTAGACCTATGAGGCATGTTACAGGATTATTACAAACACTTTCCGGAGCTGCAAGGTTACATCATATCCAATACGTCCGCATCCTCCGATGTTCCTGCCTCTCCAAGAATGACCCAAGTATCAAGTATTGCTGTGCTTCCTCTGAACGACTCGTCTGCCTCGGGTGATGGTAGAAAGAGAACTCAATGTGTACTCTATAAATTGGCCAATAATTTTATATGACAGCTTCACCTGCGGCACCACAACTGATGGATTTCTCACCAGATGATTTTTGTGGTTTCCATATCCTTATGGTGCAGGCGGCCAAACTGTTCCAACTTCCAATAAGAAACAAACGATAATTTTTTTTCTTTGTTATAATTGTAAAGAGAAAGGATATGAGAGATATTCCGATTGTTGATTATATCTAATTACAATCATGAAACACCATGCCATAGTCACAGCAGTCCTACCAATATTCAATAAGAAGTACAAAGCACCTGAAAACTCACCACCATCTCTGGTGAACACTCAATACCAAACTCAGTCATCGCGCAAACAGCTCACTGTCGCAGAAGGGCAGCAGCAAAATAAATGGGTAGAAGCAGGAGGGAGTAAACTACTCATCGGAAAGCATAGATTACACTATGGTTATAGTTTCAGTAGGATCCCGACAGCTGGCAGGGTCAATCCGTAGATGTTAAGGTTAGTCGAAGGGCACTTGAGATGCAAACAAAAGTATTAGATATGCCATACAATTGTGGGCTCTGTTTGGCAAGCACCTTGACGACGCCTTGCACACAATCAGGGCAGACACTGACATCGCAAAATCTTTGGACACATTACAGTTGTGAAAAAAGCATATTGAGGGGCCCACGGAAGAGGCACTTTTTCGTATTAAGAAGGATACCGAAGAAATCAGACCTATCAGCCCTCTCTGCAGCCCTTTGCACAAGCTTACCAGGTATCTGCCTACCCAAGCAACCACCAAGGAGAAGGCAGGCAGTGCAGGTAGAAGATAATGAAAGAAAACAGTGAGAGTGTTGCAGGGCCGGTTATGCCCCCTACAACACAACATCCTGTGGAGAAAAAATAAAATAAAAAATGTTCTCTTCTATGGCCTCAAATAACAGGCAAATGGGTCCTGGATCTCATCACATAGAGTTACACTTTAGGATTCACCCAGATTCTGCCCACTAGTCCACCAAAACAAAGGCACCCATCTCATCTCCATCTTCTTCGGAAGAAAGCGCTAGCTATTCTATGCAAAGGTGTCATAGAAAAAGTCCCACATTCTCAGCAAGGAATGGGCTTCTGTTCTCAGAGACCAGAAAAAAGGGGACTAGCGACCCATACTAGACTTCCGGAAATTAAACAAGTATTTATGGACACAGTCCTTTCGCACAGTTGCACTCTCAGATAGCCTGCATCCCCTAAACCACGGAAACCACATCACAACTCTGGATTTACATGATGCATACTTCAACATCCCCACCCATCCCAAACATTGCAAATAGCTATGCTTCGCTGTAGCGGACACCCATTACCAATTCAAAGTCCTTTTATTTTTGCCTCAAATCAGCTCCCCACTTTTTTCCAAATGTCCAGCCCCTGGGGCAGCTTCTCTCAAGAGGGAGGGTCATCAGGTATTCCCCTACCCCCATGGTTGGTTGATAAAAGCATCAACAGCATTTGAAGCATCCAGTGGCACACACAGTTGGCTAAAGTTGTTCTAAAGCTAGGTCTCACTGTAAAGTATCAAAAATCATCAATTATTCCATCCAAAAAGTAAAGTATCCTGGGTGCAACACTAGATACTGTCAAAGACAAAGACTTTCTCTACCAGGACAGGAAAGGAACTCACAATGAACCAGCTCTCAAATTAGCCAGAAAAACGTCCTTTTCAGTGCCTCTGGTCAAATAGCCTCTGGGCACGATGTGATCAGTGTCGAATCTGATCCCTCTTGCACGCCTGAAAATGAGACCCTTACAGAACTGATACAAAACCATGGATTAAAACAGGAGGATAGTTCAAAGACCAAGTGAACATCTAGTGCTCCAAGATCTCATACCTAGAGAGCTGTGACAGTCATTTGCAGGACCTGCAAATTCAGAGAAAGTGGTCTCTGCTTCAGAAGAGTATACATATCAATCACCTGGAGCTCAAAACCACCTATCTCAGTTTCCTGCTCTCCTGACAAGCTTAGCAGGGTCTTAGGTGTTAGTTCACATGGACTATACCACCAGCATTACATGAACAAGCATGAGGGCACAAGATCACTAGTGCTTTCCAAGGAAACTCAGGAAATCTGGAGCTAGCTGACAGCACACAGGATAACTCTTTAGGCCGAACGTGTTCGCAGGACAAGCACTCTGTTAGCAAACATGCTAAGCAGAACTAGGTATGGCTGTTACAAATGTGAGCTTCATCAGTCGCCCTAAACAGGATCTTCTGTGATAAACTGGCACTAGATATCTTTGCAACAAACCAGAATTACAAATGCCAGTTCTGTGCAAGTTGTCATCCCCATCCAGGATTGTGGTAAAATCACTTTTTGATCGGATGGTTCAGGATCTATGCCTATGCTTTCCCTGGATACCTCTAATACTAAATGTTCTCATCAAGATGAAAGTGGAGGTTTGTCGCTCCATTCTCATAGCCCCCTGATGGCTCAGGCAGCATCGGTTCACCCTGCTGCTATCGTAATCTTACAACATTCACCTACAAACATCCTGACCACTTTTGACGATGAACCAAGGTCAAGTCCTTCACCCAGACCCGACTTCTCTCTGCTTATGCGCATGGCTCCTAAATTCCATTAATTCAAAGATCTGAAAATCCCTTAAGATTGCAGGGATTTTCTCCCAAAGGCTAGGGCAGAAGCCACAATAAAAACATATAACCCCCAAATGGAAATGTTTCAGCTTATGGTGCCAGGAGTCAAATCTGCATCCTCTACAGGGATCACCTGAGCATATACTTCTGTCTCCTCTCGCTAGCTCAATCTGGTTTGGTGCATGGTTCACCTGACTGCAATATCTAGATATAGATGTTTCTCGCATTAAAGCTCTTTGTGCTCAAACAGAATCATCAAACAGTTCATTAATGTGTTGTTTTTCTTCCAGTAAGGGCTCCTTCCCACGGAGTGGTGCTTGAACATAGTTCTTTCTCAACTCATGAATAGTCCATTCGAAACCCATAAACAGAGCAGACCTCAAATGTGTCACAGGGGAGATTGTTTTGTTGCTTGCAGTCGCTCGACCAGAAGGGTGAGTGAAGTGAGATATACACTTTCACAACTCAAGAACCCTTCTTGAGCTTCACGGATCATTCTGTCATTCACAGGACCTATCCAAAATTAATTCCTAATGACCTTTCTGACTTTCACCTCAAAGAGCCTATAATATTAGGGATTTTCTTCCTAAATCCGAGTTCACCAGTAGAAAGGTCTGTTCATACAATAGATATTAAATGATGTCTAAAGTTCTACCTACATCACACTAAACAACTGAGAAGAACTGACTCATATGCACGCACACTCTTAAGGGTGCTGCAGTCACAAGAACAACCATCGCTCAATGGATTGCTGCTGCAATCCAGTTTTGCCACTCACAGGCACATTCATTTAGGGCAGTGTCCGCCTCAACTGCTTTGTTTACCGGAGTGCCTCTGGAGAAAATATATTGTACTGTGGCCTTGAAAAGTGTGCACACATTTGTGAAGCATTAACGCTGCAGTGGTCAGACAGGCTGTATTACGCCACTTATTTCTGTACCGTGGGCCTCTTTGGTTTACATGTGTTTGATTCCGAATTTATGCAAAGTTTATTGGACTTTATATAAATATATATAGATATATATGTAATGCTTGTTTGTGTGTGTGTGTGTGTGTGTGTGTGTGTGTGTGTATATATATATATATATATATATGTGAATACGTGTGTTTATTTTACATTTCATAGATGTTATGTACATACTTCTACCAACCATCTGCTGTGTGTGCTAATACTATAAAGTATGCAAATACAGTAACTGCTTGCTATTCTGATTCAAACATATGAATCTATGAAAGATCCAATACTGGAGAAGAAAATGAGTTACTTACCTGTAACAGTAGTTTTCCAGTATTGGTATCTTTCATAGATTCAAATGCAACCCACCCTCCTCCCCGGAGAGGCTCCCCTTTTTCTTGTAAACATAATTTTTTTGCAGTTTCAGATGTTAAAATATCATGTTATGGTAGTACGATACATCATACATCAGCCATTCTGGTGTCAATACAATTGTTCAACTCAAACCGTACAATTCTGATCCCCTACAAAACCGGGGCCATAAGATCTCAACCAACTTCCCCCCCACCCCCGTACCCACCCCAAATTCTCCCTCCCCGCTTAGCGAGTCAAAGCTTGTTGCCGAGTAAGCATTGTGCGGTATGGTCAGATGTGTACGTCCTCTACTTATGTGTGGTAGTGTCAGGTTCCCTATCTTTAAAGATGTCCGACAACAGGTGGGGGCACAATCAGGTCCCTACTTTCTGTTATCCAGTCTATCGGTCATGGGGCCAGGTCAGTCAGGAACTCTTCTTCCAGGGCCTCCGTTATCACCTCCCATCCCTGTGCTACATCTGGTGTCCGCATCCCTCTTTTCACCTCTGAGGAGAACATCCCCCTCGCTCCTAGCCCATTTTTTCAGTTCCCTCTTCCATTGTGATATCCCTGGTCCTGACTGACTTTTCCAGGTCATTGCTATTTCCCTCGTAGCCAGTACATACGCCAAGTCCTGGAATTTGCTTGTAACTTTCGTCTTGGGCGTATGTGGAAACCACCCGAGCAGGCAATGGCCTATTGTACAGGGGATCTCCTGATCTATCGCTCTTGCCACAGACTTGGTCACCGCTTCCCAGACCGTTCCTAAAATTGGGCAATCCCAAAACATGTGTCTGAATTCTGCTCCCTGCAACCCACACCTAAGGCAATTTGCTCTGTCCGTCCCAAAGTACTTGTTGATCTGTCCAGGGGTTAAATAAGCCTGATGCAGCACGTAAAAGTTAATGAGCTTGAATTTAGCATTTCTAGTCATCTTGAGGAAGCCCTCTAATATGTGCTCCCATGTTTTGTCAGGAATATCGGTGCCTAGATCACACTCCCGTTTGAGTCTAAGTTGGGTCAATGGAAGGGTCTTATCTGCCCGTATCCTGCCATATAAATTTGTCACCGCTTTGAGGCTTCCGGCGGAAGTCGCCAGGTAAGTACAAGTTGTCTGCATTGGGGGCTCTCTCAATCCCTCCCGCCAGTGCCCCCGAATGCTAGCAGTTAGTGAGCCGTAGAGTAGAAAATGACTCTTTGGTAAATCAAACTCCACTTTAAGGGCTTCAAATGTTGTCATCGTCCACTCGGTAAACAGCGCTCCCACTGTCTGAATCCCCGCCACCACCCAGGTTTAGAGCCCATCCCAGCCACCCCTATGGGGCAATGCTAGTAAGGACAACAGAGGCAGCTCTGGGGAGTAGTGGTTTTTAATCTTAATTTTACGTAAACAGCTTGTCCAGCATTGGATTAAGACTTTAAATTCAGGGGAGTCCCCATCTTGTTGCTTCAGGTCCCCAACAACACCTCCATTAACCTTGCCCACGGAGGGGTAAATGGTTTCACTATTGCCTCTGGGTCCGTTCTGCTTGCTATCCACTGTGTAAGCCATTGGAGCTGTGCTGCCAAGTAATATGCTTCAAAGTATGGGACCACCAGCCCTCCATCCGTGGACTGTCTCTGAAGTTTGGCCAATGCCACTCTCCCCGGAGAGGCTCCCCTTATAGCTTGGGATTTATTTTTCACTTGTGCTTTGAACATCTGAGGGACTCAGCCTCTCTTGGGAGTGTTCTAGACGGTGCTATTGCCTGTTTGGCTGAAGTTTGGTTTGTTTTTGTAAAAGGTCATAGGCTATTAAAGTGATTGTTCAATGCCGTTATAGCGTATGATAATGATATATACTGCTTTATTATGATACAGTAGGACTGCAACTTCAACAGTAGGAAATGATTCAAGCACGTGAATCTATGAAAGATACCAATACTGGAGAACTACTGGAGTAACTTACTTTCTTCTTCTCAGATCAGTCAATCAAATCTTTTCTATAGTGCTATACTAAAGGTAAACAAGCACATGGCAGCTCACAAATAGATGTCTGAAAATAGTTGAGTTATTATTGCCTTCCTGAATGTGAGGAGATGCTAGTAATATTGCCAACGTTCAGAAAGAGATGTTCTGTCTTCCATGGAACGTGTTCCCGTCCTGCTCAGTGTATTTGTATTTTCTGAATTTTACGAACATTTTGCCATTTGATCCCAAAAAAAATTATATTTTTTTCTGATATCAAACATAGAACATACAAGGAGAATTATATATTTACTCCTTAAAGTAGTAATAAGACTTATTGCTACTTGCTAATGCATCCTTTTCTTACCAGAGGTGAATTTATGTCTTCGTGACTTTGTGCCAAGCCCTCCATATAAACTGTATGACAGCATATTAGTTAATTACCTTAATAAGTGACATGAAGTTAAAAATTCCAGTTGGACATGGCAGGTCCTTTTATTTTGGAGTATGGAAATTTTAAATTTTTTCCTTAGGTCATTGCAACGAAAGCAGAAGAGAAAGTGAGCTGAATGAGCTCATCACAATCACTCATTCTGAGGGTGCTTGCCTCAAGGGGTGAGGTGCTGAACCCGAGCATCAGATACAGTCTTCAGTGACCCTGCAAGGGAATAGGTTTTAGGTATTTCTCAAGAGACCATCTGAATTTTACCTGGAGATATTAAGATCCCAGGCTAAATGTAGCCAAAATTTTAATATCCCATATTGTAGTGTATAATTCAAGTGCCTCCTTGACCCAATGTATTTATGTCTTTACATTTTTCATAGGACTTGCAGGCCCTTATCACAACCATGGGTGAGATAAAAGTAATAAGTATTCTCTGTATGCTTCAGTTTCCATGGCCCTATGATTCTGATGAATACTTCTAATTTGATATTCCTCACCTCTCGAATATTCCCAAGTGCTAGCATCTGGAAAGCTTTCACAGTAGTGCTCCCGCATGCAGGCAGGTAGTACTGTGGCATGCGGCTCTGCAGTGACTCCTTTCTGCACTATGAGTGACTGAGCAGAGTTGCATATAGGCGCCACATGGCATACTGTTGTCCGTCCCATTGTGTCAGCACCATCAAATGGGGATTTGAAGTTCCTCCCCCTATTTTCTTGTCAGATTGACCAGTTTTGTCTCCCAAAAAAATGTAAACCAGTGTACAAGGTAACAATGTTCCCCCCCACAACTACAGGATTTAAACAGTGTGACAGTCAAAAACAAATGTCAGTGACAGACCGGCACCAAGTGAGTGTGCCTTTGGTTTTTGGGTTCAGGACACTAATCCATTTTGTGACTCAGCTTCCTACTCCAGAAGGTCTAGTGGTACATAATTGCAAGGTGAACCTCAATTCATTCATGACAACCCTCTGCCCTGGAGAGAGAATCAAAAAGGACTGAGGCATTCAGGAAACAAATCAGCCAACCTAGCCTTAAGGTTGGTCAGTGCCAGTTGCCTACTTAGATATTCTACATCTGTCCTCTGGGACATGGTCAGCGAGATCATGCCAATGGTCGTGAGGGGTTTTGGGCCACCCTGTCTGAAAACTTTCAGGATGCGGCCAGATATGTAATTTGTTCCGGCCCGAATACCTCTAATTGCTTGGGGCAAGCTGTTGGCACTAGTGTGTTGCTCCATCGGCACTAATAGATGAGCTCTACAGGACTCACTGGAGATGTTAAAGCAGCCCTTATGGATATGTCTTTCGATGGATCTCTCCTATTTGGTGAGCAGGTGGATTATGCCTTGGAACCCTTCAAGGAGAAGGCTGAGCCACAACTAGATGTTTTGGACTTCGAACCCTTCCAGACAGTTTCCTCAAGAATTTTGACTCTTCTGGGGCTACTCAAGAGGTTTGGTGTAGAGACCCCCCCAATCCCACATTAGTCAACCCGGTCCTTTAGGTTGAGGGTCAAGCAGTCAACATGCAGGTACCAGGGGCACAGATCATACCAGTACCCATCCTCTGTGGCATCAGCATCCAAACCGCTTTAGTTTGCCTTCATGAGTCAGGGCCAGACATTTCCTCCAAGGGTGGCAGACTATTACATCTGACAGATAGACCATTTGGATCATTCAACAGGGTTATGCTCTTCCATTCCTTTCTGACATGCTGCATCTTCTGTGGACATCAGAGCAGCTTTCAGGGCAACACCTGTCTATCTTGTTGCGAGAGGTGCAATCAGTACTGTCTAAAAGGGCCATAGAAAGGGTATTGGATGTGAAAAGTGGGACTGATTGCTACTGATGCTATTGTCTCATATCGAAAAGGGATTGAGGCTTATGTCCGATGTTCACATCTTCTCTCTGTGAAATCTTTCCTGCTGAAGGACAAATTCAAACTGCTCATACTTATCTAGGTTCTGTCTGCTCTGGGTCCTGGTGACTGGATCGCGGCCTTGGACTTGCAGCATCCTTACTTTCATGTACATGTCCCGTGGTTCAAGGTAGGCAAGTAGTATTTTCAGTTTGCCGTTCTTCCCTTCAGCCTTAACAGCACCTCTCGGGTGTTCTTGAAAGTAATCGGGGGCAGTCGCAGCACATCTTCAGAGGTTTGGAATGCCAGTTTTATCAAACCCTAATGACTGGCTGTTGAAAGCAGGTTCACCCCAGTCAGTCGTAAACCTTATCCAGACAATGGTGAACTACTTGACATTGCTGGAGTTCTTGATCGACGTGCTGAAGTCATATCTGGCTGCTTCACAGAGACTTCCTTTTCTAGGAGCTGCTTTGGTCACTGTGCTGTTCAGGGCCTTCCTCTGTCACAATTCCAGGACATTAGGGCTATGTTCCTGATGTTTTAGCCCAAGTCTTGGGTCTCAGTGGTAGTGGTTCTGAGGCCTCTTGGTCCCTTGACCTCCTGCATTCTGCACCCTGCTCAAGTATGACAGATAGTAAATGCAGACTGTGCAGTGTAATCTGAAGTCTCTGTGGGCTTTGCACTAAGGAAACCTGTCAGATTCCACCCATGTTTCGGAGGAGACTGCAGCAGATCTACAGTTGTGGCTGCTCGACCGCAATTGGACCAGTGGCAGACCCTTATCCCTTCTCCTCCCAGATCTGATGTTGATAACAGATGCATCATAATTGGATTGGGGAGGACATCTTGGAAAGGTAGAGATCAGAGGAAACCTGACCACATTAATCTGTTTAAGTTGTGGGCCATTCACTTGTCATTGAAGGCCTCCCTACCATTGATCACAGGGAAGATGTTACAGGTTCTTGTGTACCTCAACACTTCCATGTGGTACTGCCACAAGCAGGGAAGAGTGGAGCCCCTGGTCAGATCTCTTGGTTAGGCTGGAGCTTCAGAGCATCTCCCTGATTGTTAACTGCTTGGTGGGATCATTAAATACCAAAGTGGAAAATCTCAGCTAGCGATACCTGAAGGATCTGAAATGGCGATTGTACTCCAAGGTGGCACAGGGCTTCTTCCAACAGCAGGGAGATTCCTGGTAGATTTTTTCATTCCAATTGAAAACATGCAATGTCAGAAATTTTGTGCACTGGAATATCCAAGAAGGCTCTCTCGGGGGGATAAATTCCTGCTAGAGTGGAGCAAAGTACTCCTGTACTCCTTTACACGTTTGCTTCTTCTGCCCCGAGTCTGAGTTTCTGATGGATACTCTGTCTAGTCACAGATTCCTCCTTGCTTCTGAGCTCCCCATACTGTGGAATGCTCTTTCCTGCTATCGAAAATGTCCCGAATTAGAGATCTGCACACTGATAACTCTGATTGATTTTGTTCTCTCCGTTTGAGTATGCGGACAGAGCCAATGCAGTAAGGGTTTTAGAAACCAAAGCATTCTGAAAATTGGTAATTTTATAACTGACCCTGCCGTTTCACTCATTATATTGGTACTGTCCACCAGTTATGATCCGCCAGTTCCTTTGGCACTTAGCTGTAAACCTGAATTCTGGGTGATTCTGAGTGGTACCACCTATGGAAAAGCCTTTGTATGGAATATAGGTCGTACCTGAAAACTTGCATTTTGTTTGGCTTGTGTTCCTTCCTAAAGGGTTAGTCTGAGAAAAGTCTATGGCTCCACTTTTAAGTGAACCGATTACTAAATAAATGGGGCAACTCTTAACTGTTTTTAAGTAAAAACAGTGGCATTATCATATATGTTACCAAACAAATGCGCATTGATAAATTATTCCCTGTCCTAATGTGCTGTTTCATTGAACATTACAGAGACAAAATGCAATACTTTGACTCTAGATCACTCTATTGTTCTAGATACGTGATATAGCCTGTGATGTTTACATTCCTTTTCATCAGAGGCCCAGTGTAATAAGTCAGGTGGCCTGTGCTTATTTTGCAGTTTGACCTTTGAATTAGTAGGTCACACCGCAAAATGTCCGGTGGCACAAGGCCACCGACTGACCTGCCTAATTAATATTAATTAAGCATGCGACTATTTGGGGCCCCCAGTAATTGGCTACGAATGCAGAGATGCAAAGAACCTTCCCTCTGTTTGGATTTAGAAATGTGACCCTTTTTAAAAAATTAAAGTAAGTGGTGATTCCAAAAACTATCCGATTTGGGAAAATATAATGTGGCGCAGACAGTGGTCCTCTGAACCACTGTCTGTTCGACCCCCACGCTT
This sequence comes from Pleurodeles waltl, assembly GCF_031143425.1. Lineage (NCBI taxonomy): Eukaryota > Metazoa > Chordata > Amphibia > Caudata > Salamandridae > Pleurodeles > Pleurodeles waltl. The sequence continues at coordinate 694,226,046 of NC_090437.1, read as the reverse complement.
GAGGTCATTTTACAGGATTTACAAAGGATAAGGTTGTCCCTAAGAAACAACCTTCTATTTTATGAATCAGCTGCCACCTTCTTTGAGGTGTCATAAAGGGCCAGATGTACACCGAGAAGGATTAGTGGTTTCCAAATAGCTATTTGAAAATCGCTATTCCTTATGTATGAAACATTTAGTTTCATACTTGTGAATCTTAGTAGTTTGCAGGTCAACCTACCTCATGAATATTAATAAGGTAAGTCGCAATTTGCAACCCAATAGGAATCTCTGCCATCACTGGGATGTTGGCCTGCTGGGGTCAGCAGACCACCATGTCTGTGATTGCTTTTAAATAAAGCAATCTATATTTTTTTAAACACAGCCTGTTTTCCTTAAGACAATGAAACTGGGATCACTGCCTGCTCTTAAAAAATGTTTTTCCAACATTCAAAAAGGGGAAGGGGTCTCAATTTACAAATGCAATACCACCAAGTTGGTGGTAATATATAAAGGTTTTGCAACTGTATTTCTGTTGCAGAACCTTGATACATGACACTTGAAATTGCTATTTGGAAGGGATGTCCATTCCAACTAGCGATTTCTAGACCCAAACTGCAATTCTGGAGAATCGTAGTCTGGGTTTTTGTGCATGAGTAAAAACTTTTTGGTTGTCGCAAAATTCCCGACTTTGGAAATCGGGCTGTTTGCGACCTCAGAAATACTTCGTACATATGGCCCTAACTGATCACTAGTTTGCAACAGTTGTGGCTGCTAACCATTGATAACAAGCCATTGTGACTCAGTTAGGAATGGACGCACTTTTCACACATCCTCCTAAATCCGATTCAGAATGGATCATAAACCCCATTTTGTCAGAAAGGCTATTTCGACTCACAAAATGGGTTTAAAGCAAAGAAAAATAGCCATTTTGCCATCACAAACCCTATGATTTTAAGATTCTCTGGGTTTGCGATCCAAGGGGACACTAAAATACAGATTATTGACCAAGTACACACATTGTGATAGAGGGAATCGGGCCAAATGTGTGGTGCCTTTAGACAGTTGTAACCAGGCCATACAGGCGCCAAAACTGCAGAGAAATGATGTGTCACAATTCGATAACTTATGTAATGTCGCTGCTGACCTGTGTTGAACTTCAATGGATAAAGTATGTACTTGCCAACTTGAGTTTTGTTTTCAATAAAAAAAGAGTTAAAAAAAAAAAAAAGAAAAATAGCTTTTTGCATCTTGTTTCCTGTTTTCCTATCTGGTTTACAGATGTTTTACCCTACTACATTACTAGTTCAAAATGTTCCATGAAAAGCCACGTGGAGTCGTTAACATTTATTGCAATAGTTGATTAGACCGATGGCCTCTTCACAATATTTTGTATTTCATGTGTGTATGTCTGTCTTTCAGTATACCATGTGAAGGTTTTGCCACTTACCTATAGAATGTCCCACATTAATTTATGTTTTTTTTGTTGTTATTTCATCCGCAGAGGGACAACTAAGAGTGGATGCCAACATATCTGTGCATCGTCCTGGTGAAAGTTACGGTGTCAGGACAGAAGTGAAGAACATCAATAGTGCACGATTCCTGGCAAAAGCTATAGGTGATTTCAGCCGCTTTGTCTTGTTTTCCTTTTTCTGTGTATTCGGCACAATGATGTTTTCAAGAAGATTTCTTCTTCTCCCCTTATATCTTTTTCTGCGCTTCGGAGTCCTCTTTGTTACAGTTTTCTGTATACACCATGAACATTTTACACTCATTTACAATGTCCTCCATTTTAAGTGGTGTGGTTTCATAGCTAGAGTTGTATACGTTGGACGATGGCGCCCAGCAACCTTGATGATTCCTGATGGCCCTGAAGAGCAACTACATAAAAGAGCAGCTCTTGTTGATTATGTGTCATGAAAGAAAATAGATCACTATTAAAAATTTAATTTCTCCCTCACAAGATTCTACTAAATTGCGAGAAATATCATTATGTGTAAGATTGTGATTACATGCAGACAACATTTTCCCCTTCTCTCGTATCATAGCTTGGATTCAGAAGCTTTGATATGAGTTTTTACTGCATTATGCTTGGAACCTAACTACACTGTGACTAGCTCCTCTTTGATTACATTTCTGACCTCTCATGTATTGTGTTTCTAGGAGAGTTTTATATGATGACAGGTAGTTCCGATTGGATACTTTTAAATAATCTGGTCATTATCCTTGCGTTCTTGTGTAATGATACAAATATTAAAATATAGCCTTTAAAACCTGTGCCCTCGATAGCAGGGACCTCATTGTCCTGCCACAGGCAACCTTGCAAATTAAAAAAAGAATGCAAGAAATCGTGTCTTGTTTTCCAGTTGTGTTCTCTTTCCTAATAGGAAATGTTTATTGGGATTTGTTATCTGGCATGCGTTTTGAGCTAAGATGTTAAAGTTCTCTTTTAGTTCCAATTTTCTATTTCTTTTAAACCTTTACTTGTGTTTTTGAAGATTGATCATGTTTGTTCACATGGTTTCCGCTATAGACCTGAGGGAACAAGACATTTATAAACCACTCCTTTCCTTTGGTATTTGTCTGTCATTGGTATGGCACTGATTTCTGACTTCATAGATAGAGCAGTGCACTGAAGTGTTTGCAGCACAAGTGGTGGTTGCTGATGTTTTTGGCCTGTTACCTCATGCTTCTCTTGGGCCTCTGTTTCTTTCTCCAGATACTGCCCCTGCATGGGAGCTGCTGACAGTACATATGTACTCAACCCACCCCATGTAGGTAGCCTGTGAAAACCCTGTTCTGTTGTGAGGCAGTGCATTTACTGTCACAGGGTTGCTAGCATACTACTGTTTTCCATGTCTGATGCAGCTGTGTGTAACCTGCATAGTGCATGCCTGTTTTCCTGAGACTGTGAAGGGCAATGAGTGACATTTCCGTCCCTCTCCAGCAGCCTGAGGCTGCTTCAGGAAGAGTCCAAGTAATGGTGGTGATGGGAGCCACTGTTGAGTAAGGCTACGCACACAATCTTGGTTTCTGGAGCCTAGGGTGTTGCTATGGAATTGACAAAAGAAGCACTAGTGTTGGTGATGTCTGCAGTATAAGTGCTATTGTAAGAGGGTGTGGCTAACTGCCTAAGATGGCCGTTGCATAAGTTGAAAGCTCCTGAGCCCCGTAATCCACCTCAGAATTCTAGATTCCAGCAGCATCGAGCTACAAAACCAAAGAGCTGACGGCCCTTATGTGCGGGGGGACTCCCAACATTGATTTTTAAAGGCGATGCAGTGTGGTGCGCTGATTTGTACCCTCAAGCGCCAGGCTAAGAATGGTGGCTGGTTCGCTGTGAGGCCTGCAGGCTGGACTAGGGACTAAGGGCCAGATGTAGGAAGCCTTTTGCGCCTCGCAAATGGCGAAAAACGCAGTTTGCGAGACGCAAAAGGCCTTACGCGATGCAGAGTCACATTTTGCGAGTCGGTACTGACATGCAAAATGTGATTCCGACTCGCAAATAGGAAGGGGTGTTCCCTTCCTATTTGCGCCCGCATCGCGATGTAGAGTTGCTTTGTGACCGCGAAAGCGGTCGCAAACCAACTTGCAGTTACCATCCACTTGAAGTGGATGGTAACTCATTCGCAAAAGGGAAGGGGTCCCAGTGGGACCCCTTCCCCTTTGTGAATGCAAAAAAAATAAAAAATTCAGAGCAGGCAGTGGTGCTAAATATTCATGAGGTGAGTCTTTGCGACCCCATAGCGAGTCGCAGAAGGTGTCTGAGACACCTTTCTGCATCTCAGATTGCGATTTGCAATTTGCGAGTCGCTATGACTCGCAAATTGCAAGTCGCAATTGTTTACCTACCTACATCTGGCCCTAAGTGTGATTGCCGTGGACAGTCTGGAAGTCCTCCGATTCCCCCCCCCCCCTTCCAAATTCTCTCTCTCTCCCTCCCCCCCCCAAGCGAGCGGGACACAGCACGGGAACCAGCTTGCAAACACCATAAGCAGCATTCATGTGGCGTGTTGTTTGGCAGGTGAAGAGACACTGTGCCCACCGTACTTTGGCGGCCCCCATCAACAACCTGAGCCGTTGTATTCGACCTGTGGAGGGAAGCCCTACGTATTCACGGATCTGCCTGTAGTGACATGCAGGCCTTGTCATCCTGAGAGAGCACTTCTGTGATCCGGCACACCACTGCAGCCCAGACAACACTACAGGGGCAAATCGCAAACTGAATACATTGGGGCCTGCTCAGCTCCCTGGCATCTCTGGATGATGGGTCCCGGAAGAGGCAATGTCTAGACTGTTCTTGGTGGCAGGCATGGTAGGAACCTCAGCTGAACTCATTAAAGCTGCTGGGGTGCTGCAAACGGGGAGCAATGCCGGATCTATGGAAGGGGGCCTTTGCAGTGCACCCCCGGTGGACTGAACCTATAGGCCTACAGATATGATCCGCACACCAAAGACTGTGTTGAAGCCCTGGTCCTACTTGTGCTGGCTGCACAGTGGCCCTAGAAAACTGAGTGTGCTGATTACCTGTTGGGGGCACAATCAAACCAGCTGTGGAAAGACGTGGGGCCCACCTCCTGTACTTCCACTCTCCTTGAACTGAGCGCCCAATTTCAGAGTGGCATGGATGACCACCGCGACCTAGGACAGCACAATTCTCCAAGAAGTACCCCCTCTCCCCTCCCTTTTTTTTTTGTTCCAGCTGTATGGAGAGGCAGTAACTGGGGGGTCTGACTTGTGCGGGGAGTGATTACTGTCTAGCTATTTACCTGGATAGTTACTCTGGAATGCACTACCGCTTTACACTTCAAGTCCTGGGAATACAATTCAGCTCTCTCCTCTGCAATATGGTGCCTTGCCCCGCCACTGAGAGCGTGGCCCTCTCCCTGCAGCCTGAGACCTCCCCAGTAAACTTGTAGGTCCCCCAGGGCAGTGAGGCTGCAGAGAGGCACACGTTCGCTTGCAGAATATTGTACCCAAAAGCCACTGACACACATCATGGGGCACACCAGAAATAAACCAGAGAAACTGGATACCTGTGCCCGCTTCCACTCATTGCCCTTCGAGAACTTGCTGACCCAAACATCCTAAGACTGTGTTCCTCCCACAATGGCAGCAACCCGCATGGACAAATTGGGCATCGTTCTCCAAGGAATATGTGACTCTCCTATGGCAATCGAGCAACACTTGGGGGTCAACACGACTGACATCAGCCTTCTCAAGGGCGACCAGCGCAAACTGGCTAATAGAGTCAAAACACATTAACTGACCATCCCCGAGGTGAAACACACGCCATAACTCACCCACTTGCATCGGCAGGAGGAACAGCTTTAGGACAGAGCAGATGACATGGAGGGGAGAGCTTAAGGCAATAATGTTCAAATTGTGGGCTTCCCGGAGGGCCTCCACGCTGCTCAATTCATAGAGGACTGGCCCTGAACTTCGGTAGCCCCTTCAGTCCTGTCTGAACTGTTTACAGTGGAGAGAGTGCATCTGGGTACCCTTGAGATGGCCCATACCGGAAGCGAATGACCTTGAGTTGCCAGGATTCTTAATTTCAAAGACCGGGATACAGTGCTACATGCTGCACTTGAAAAGGTGCCCTTCCTCTTTGAGAATGCCAGGGTTTCTCTCTTCATGGACTACACACTCACTGTCCAACATATGCATGTTTTTTTCTAAGAAATTAAGAAGCAGCCATGTGCAGCTGGCCTTCAGGATGCCTTGTTATTCCCAGTAAGGCTCAAGGTGATCCATGAGCAACACACTATCTTTTTTAACACACCAGAAAGGGCGTGGGACTTGCTGGAACAGCACTTCCCGGATTCTCAATGACACAGGCCACCAAGACCTAAACCATCAAAGTTTCAGCAAGCACCACAGAGACAATGACAAGAGGCATCCAATCGGGATGTCTCTGGTGCAGCCCACTCCCTGCAGCAGGTCCTAGAGGGATGACAGGAGGTGATCCGATCATCGTCCTCTCTTTGACTCGCCTGAAACCCCATCAGCTCCAGCTTGTCCCAGAGCAGCGGTTCAGACTCAGATGGCAGCAGGGATTTCAATTATCCCACAGATGACACATGACTTACGGGGTTGAAGATTATGAGTGAGTAATAAATATGTAATGATGTTTTCCTTTCAAGTTGCCACCTGCGGTTCTGTTCTGTGGGAGGGCCCCATAAGCTCATGGACCGTACTGACTGCTGGATATTTCTGCTTGCGATGAACATGCTTGGTTCACTCGTACTGTTGGGACTCTGGGCCCACAAGGGCCACAATAGTTGACGTGATTACATCATGTGCTGGTGACACACCCTTCGGACTGGGTCTTGCATGCCCCTTAGGAAAAGGCACACAGTTTCTCATGGTTGATATGTGAATGTTTGGTGTTTTTGTTTCTGGCCAAACTACATTGTATTGCTTGACCCAGTACTGGGTGAATGTAGACTTATTCACCCACTATATGTAATAGCAGTGCTGTGGAGTGTATAATGGAAACTGTCATTCCCGTCCCTGGAGAAGTGTCTCAATTGATGCAATGTCTGCATATTTAAATGCTTATATCATCCTTACTTGGAATGTATGGGGTTTGGGCTCTGTGTACAAACGGCATAGGGTGCTGGCCCAGTAACATGAGCTTCACACATATATCACATTCTTGCAAGAGACCCATTTCACTGCCACTGAGGCTCAGAAACTATGTAAAAAATGTAGAGGGGAATTATTTTGCATATCCTGCTCTGTGTAGATGAGCGGTGCTGCAATATGACGCTGTGCCGGGGTCCCATTTTCTGTGTTAGACACAAGAATTCTCATGGAGCTTACCTCGTACAGACCATTATCACTTTTAAACAATGAATATAAAATCTTAAGTAAAATCATTGCACGTAGGCTGCTCCCATTGCTCCTGAGGTTATTGCACACTGATCAATGTGGCTCTGTTCCCTGACGTAGCACCTTCCTCAGTATCGGTCGCTTGTTTCATATAATGGAGACACCTTGAGAGTGGTACGTATTTGCTGGCTGTCCCTTAATACTCATCAGGCCTTTGACACCCTACGATGGGACTTCATGATGGCCGCATTGGTCTTCTACAGACTACCCCCAGCATATGTACAGTTGGTGCACCTGTTATACATGGCACCCACGGCCAGGGCCTGAACTTGACCTTACATCTCTGACTCTTATCAAATATCGCAGGGAACTCAGCAGGTCTGCCCCCTTTCACCACTCGTTTTAGAAATTACATCTTTCGTTGACAGTGGTTTGCACCCTGCCCAAGTAGGGACCTTCACTGTAGTCAGGGTAAAGGAGTCGCACAGCAAAGATAACCCTAATCACCCCCTTGGTAACTTGGCTCAAGCAGCCAGGCTTATCTCAGAGGCAATGTGTAAACTATTTGTAGACACACACACACTAACACAGTGAAAACACCACAAAGGTCCTCCACACCAGTTTAGAAAAATAGCCAATATTTATCTGAGTGAAACAAGAACAGAACGACAAAAATCCAACATACACAAGCAATGATATGAATTTTCAAAGATTAAATCTTAGTAAAGCACTTAAAAACGCAATAGCTGGAGACTGCTTTGTGTAAAGACAGGCACAGTCCTATTCCGGTGCAAGTGTCAGCTCCTCCCACCACTCTAGCTCAGGAAGTCCCATCAGGATATGAAGGGCACACCTCAGCTCCCTTTGTGTGACTGTCGAGTGAATTCACAAACAGGCCAACTGTCATCCTGACGAGACGTGTTTTCCTTAGTGCGGCAGAGGCACAGAATGGTTAAGAAAGAAAATGCCCACTTTTTAAAAATGGCATTTTCAAGCTTGTAATTTAAAGACCAGCTTCATCAAAAGATGGTTTTTTAAATTGTGAATTCAAAGACCCGTAACTCCAAATCTCAATCTGCTCCCAATGGGAAATTACATTTAAAAGGTATTTCAAGGCAATCACCATGTTACCCTATGGGAGAGATAGTCCTTGCAATAGTGAAAATCACCTTTTGCAGTATTTCACTATCAGGGCATGTAAAACACACCAGCACATGTCCTATCTTTTAAGTACACTGCACCATGCTCATGGGGCTGCGTTGGGCCTACCTTAGGGGTGACTTACATGTGGTAAAAGGGAAGGTTTGGACCAGGCAAGTAGGTGCACTTCCTAGGTCGAAATGGTAGTTTAAAACTGCTCACACAGATACATGTTTACAGGGCTACTCATGTGGGTGTCACAATCACTGCTGCTATACAAAGCCCACACTACCACTTGGGACAACACAGTTCAGATAGCTCCACAAACATTCCAATATTTAGGCATTCAAATATATTGTGAAGCTAAGGACTTCCTGGAAGGTAACCTCATCCGCAAGATCACCTTACTGGGATCTCAAATCAGATTCTGGATCACACTGACCATCAGTGGCAAGGCGCTTGGCACTGGCAAAGATGGTCATGTTGCCACACTTGCTGTACCACTTTGTGAACTTGCTGCTTATAGTGCCAGCATGGGTTTTTTGATTATTGAACACCATGCTAGTGGAGATTGCCTAGGGAGACGGATGCCATAGAGTAAGCCTTGCTAAGCTGTAGTTGCAGACAGATGGAGGGGCCTGGGCGCCTCTCAGATTTAAAACATATTCTTTAGCCAGGCAGCTACAATGGTTGTTCTACTGGTTGGCCCGATGCTATACGGAAGAAATAGATTACACGCGGAATGACTCAGCTGTGGCCACCTCCATTGTCTGGTGTTCCCGGTTGTTGCTTTGACCCCATCTGGTTCCCCTTTATTGCACATAACCCTGGCCTAGTGGAGGATGGCAGTGAGATACACTGGCTCCATGATGTCATGTGCATCGAATATACCACTGTGCGGTCTCCCCATGTCTTCAGACACACTGACGTCCGTGGTTTAGGCCCTTGGGAACACAAGGGAGTACTGATGGTGTGTTGCTTGTTTCAGGACAAGAGCATTATTGTCTCATACTGATTTTGTACATGCACAAGGGTTACCAGAAGCCCTCTTTTTAACACGTCAGCATTCTTCATTATGTCCAGTGGTACTGGGCGTTAGATGGGAGAGAGCCTGCTTCAGGCGTTGCATACCAGGGGACATGGTAGACACCTAGTGCAGTGGCTCCAGTGGGGACTCCTAGCCCACTTCAAGGTATCATTGGTTTCCCTAAACACTAAATGGGAGGCTGATCTTTCCAGAGAATCCACACACAAAGAATGGGTGTATTTTCTAGAATATCCCAAGAAAGTCTCACGTGATTCGAGATTTAAAGGCCAATCTTATGCATATGTTATGGTCATGCTCCTCGTTGTCGGCTTACTGGGTTGAGATATCGTCAACCCTGACGGAATTCACCGGCATGACCCAGTGAGATACACCAGCACACTTTTAGGATTACATCCGTGGCTGAAGAGCTCTAAAGCAGCAATGCGCTTTATTGATGTGGCCTTATTACTGGCGAAACGAGTAATAACTAGAAGCTGGAAATCTCTGAGGACCTTATGGGTCGCTCAATGGTAGAGGAAGTAGCACATTGGGGACTGACGAAAAGCATGGTGTGAAGGTGAGAGGAGTATAGAGGACTACGAAAAAGGCCCAACTCGCTTGCATGGGACATGCTGCTAGAAGGGCACAGGATGAAGTGTCAGAGACAGAGTGAGAGGCATTATTCATTCCCACTGAGGACATCCTGGCCATACTAAAGGCCTTATCTCCCTCACTTTTTCATGGTAGGCATAGGTATGCACACTATCCCCTTTTTCTTAACTATGCAAGATACTGGAACCGCTCCCCCAATATCACAAATGCTCCTTTTATACTTTCCTACTACTTTGACACGTACTTGCATTAAATCACATACACTTCATGCACAACCCTTCACACGCCCATAGTTACTGAGAGGTAGCACAGTTTTGTTGATTGGAGGGGCGGCAATGTGGAATAAAGTTAGCAATATGTTGTGCAGTTGTTTTTCTGCACTGGAACCAGCTTCTATCCTTATACAGTCTCTTTCACATGAAAAAAGTGTCATTGTATTGTGTAATGTTCGAATGTATAGACATAATGGGTCATATGTTGTGAATTCATATAAGGCAATATAATTTATGTAAAAAAAAAGTGCTATGGTAAGTACTGGGGGCTGCGCTGCTACTTAATATGATTGTGCTGCTTCTCCTTGTTGGGACTGTGGCTAGGAGTGAGAAGAGGTCATGACTGTTTCTGTGCATCTTATTGCTTCTACAGCAGGTGTCTCCAACCAGTCGATCATGAGCTCCCAGTAGCTCCCTTCAGAGTAGCTCACAGCCTGGAGTTCAATTTTAAATAAGCCCAGGGCCACATTTTTCCTTTTAAATTCAAGAGAAAGCTGTGTTTATTTTATATTATTATCATCAGGCTGCAGATATCTGCGCCTGATAAGGAACAGTGCTGCAATCGGATTTATGACTCAGGGCACAGAGGTGAAGAACTGAATCACTAAGGTATTCAACTTATTCCTTGCCAACTCAGTATTGAAGGTGAGAACAAAATAATATTTCTCAATGCTTTTAAATTGGAGAAAATGAAAAGTTACCTTATAAATAATGTTTCATTTTATTTTTTTTCCAAAGTGTTGCATTTACAAACAGCAGGTATCTCAGTGGCCACATGTTCATACATCCCCAAAGACCACTCTCTCACTGACAAACATGGAAGGCCTATTATAGCGCTCCTAATCAAAGTATTTTGTTCAAGGCATAGTATCTGGCTCTATGGGCATTAGGCTTAAAGTCAAGGAAGCTGTGGGTGGGGGTGTCTGGTAATAATGCAAAAGGTGTTTAGCCTATATTGATTCACATAATTGTTTTAGTCTCAGTCATCAGGGTAGGATTCCTAGCCTGACAACCAGAATAATTCAAGCTTGTGAATCTATGAAATACGCGAATACTGGAGATCAATGTAAGTCATGGCTTCTTCTCTAGTATTGAAGCTTTCATAGATTCAAATGCTTGAAGTGCTGCCCTTTGTGTGCCTGGAACACCGACGAAGACGATGACGGCGAGTACAGTCACCTAGCACACAAGGGAGGGAGGGAGGAAAACGAGAGTGACACACAAACACGCACATCACACACCCGACACACACACACCATACACACGTCCAGCTGCACACGAAAAACAATTTGCACCCGATACACGACAGAATAATGCAAGGACAACAGGAATGCACCAAGGTGAATGTATTTATATCATCAGCTAATAGATAATCAAATTGTCCGTGAAACAGATATGTACACATGTACACAAAGGGACGCTGCCCAGTCCAATGTTCAAAGGGCCCACATGGCCACAGGGCACAATCCAAGGCCCAACTCGAATCCTGACTTCATCTGGATAGTACTCTGCAGGGGCATCAGTTTGCAAGTGGACAGGCACCTCAGCCGAAGTCGGGAACAAGCCCACTGGTTCTGGAGGGGGCTCCATGCCCATTACTCAGTGCTGGGGAGTGCAAGGCCACAGTCTCTGGAGTGGGTGACTTGCCCACTGGTTCTGGAGGGGGCTCCATGCCCATAAGTCAGTGCTGGGAAGTGGAAGGCCACGATCTCTGGAGTGGGTGACTTGCCCACTGGTTCTGGAAGGGGCTCCGTGCCCAATACTCTGTCCTGGGAGTGCAAGGCCATGGTCTTTCAGGTGCGTGACTTTCCCACTGGTTCTGGAGGGGGCTCCATGCCCATTACGTTGTCCTGGCGCATGCAAGGCCACAGTCTCTGAAGTGGGTGACTTGCCCACTGGTTCTGGAGGGGCTCCATACCCATTACTCAGTGCTGGGGAGTACAAGGCGCCGGTCTCTTTAGTGGGTGACTTGCCCACTGGTTCTGGAAGGGCTCCATGCCCATTACTCTGTCCTGGGGAGTGCAAGGCCGGGAAACCTTCGGGTAGCTGTGCGCTATATAAAATCATTAAATAAATAAATAAATAAGGCCACAGTATCTCAGGAGGGTGACTTACCACTGGTTCTGGAGGGGGCTCCATGCCCATTACTCTGTTGTGGAGATTGCAAGGCCACGGTCTCTGGAGTGGGTGAGTTTCCCACTGGTTCTGGAGGGGGCTCCTCGTACAGCAGCTCCTGGAGGGTGGCCTACATGGTTTTCGCTGGTGGTGATGGCTGCACTGTGGTGGAAGATGGAGGTGACTCCTGGGCAGCCTCTGCAGGTGGTGATGGCTGCACTTCCTCAGCTGGCGGAGGGGGCCCGGTGACCACTGGTGGTGGTGGAGGTGTCACCCTGACAGCCTCTGCTGGAGTAGAGGGCTTTGTCCTCTCCAGGACATGGGGCGTGGAATCCTTACACTTCCTGGCAGGGGTTGATGGCTTCTTCCTTTTCATGTCAGGTTGTACATGGTCCTTAGCCTTCTGGGCAGGAGTCGAGGGCTCCTTCCCCTTCTTGGCTGGAGGTGCAGGCTCCTTCCCCTTCTTGGCTGGAGGTGCAGGCTCCTTCACCTTCTTGGCTGGAGGTGCAGGCTCCTTCCCCTTCTTGGCTGGAGGTGTGATATCCTTCCCACCACGACTAGTCAGTGCCACCACTGTCCCCGTGGACTGTTTGGCTGGGGTGCCGGGCTGGCTCGTTGGGACCCTCCCCTTACATGCAGGACCGGGGAGGAGGAGGGAGGAGGTCAAGTTGGGCAAGGAAAAGCTTCTTAGGGCGGGTGGGAGGAGGGAGGAGTGTTGGGAGTGGAAATTGAGGGAGTGGTTGTAGGAGGTCAATGTCTGCTGGATTTGGGTGCATGTGCCATCCACCTCAAATCAGCATACTGTCCATACAGTATGCTGATTTGAGGTGGATGGCTGTTGGGTGTGTGAGTGCTTGCGTTTGTGTCCTTTAGGAGGGGGGACAGGGTCGAAGAGGACACAGGGGATGCATGCATGGATGTTGTGGAGGTGTCTGCTAGTGAGGTGTGTGTGCTGCTTGGTATGGTGATGCTGGTGGTGGATGTTGGTGCAGTATATGCATGTGTGAGTGCAGACATGCCTGGGAGGGAGGTGGCAGAGGAGGAGAAGGGGGAAGACAGTGGAGGCAGTGGATGTTGTTGTTTCTGCATCTGTCTGGTATTTGCGTGAGTGCTTGTGGGATGAAGCGTGGTGCCTGTGTTTGCCTGTGCCACTCTTGGGTGTTGTCTTGTGTGCATGCTCGTCAGTATGTGTGCCTAGGATTGGTTGGGGTTGACGAGACTGGGACTGGGAAGTGGTAGTTGGAGGGGGAATGGTAGAAACAGGGACAATGGCTGCTATCAGAGAGGCGGCCAGAGCCTGAATCGATCTCTGTTGGGCCGCTAATCCACCGTGAATGCCCTACAGGAATGCATTGCATTACTGTATCTGGGATGCTAGCTCCTGGATGGCACTCACAATGGTTGATTGCCCTACAGAGATGCATCTCAGGAGGTCAATGGCCTCCTCAGTCAGGGCAGCAGGGCTCACTGGGTCAGGGCCTGAGGTGCCTGGGGCAAAGGAGATGCCCACCCTCCTGGGTGAGTGGGCACGGGCAACTAGCTGAGGGACTACTGGGAGGGCGGTGCTGGTACGGGGGTGGCAGCTGTACCTGCAGCTGGGGTGGCCACAGAGGTGTCCGCCACCACCAGGGAGCTTCCATCAGAGGAGGTATCTGAGTCTGTGTTGTCGCCTCCTGTCTCCATTGTGGTGCTCCCCTTGCCCTCCTTCCCACTGGTTCCCTCGGCGTCAGTGGAGACTGACTCCTGGGTCCTGTGGGATGCAGCTCCCTCTGTCACTGGTGCCCCTGCTCCTCTGCCAGATGATGCTAATGCACACAAGGATAGGATGACAGAACAAAAAGGGGGGAGAGCGAGAGAAAAAGGAAACACTAGGTCAATGACTGCACCAACACCACAGTTGGCATACACAGCACTGTCACACACAGGGAACAGGCTTAAGCACTATGCATTGCACTGCCAGTGATATGGCTAGATGCTAAGGCAAGATGAGGGCCACACACCGCCAACTGCACCCCTCCTGGTACCCATGAAGCTTTGCCTGAAATGGAATGCTAACAAGGTAGATTACCTGCATTTGATATACACCCATTACCCTAGAGTTGACCCACGCTGCAATGTCTGGCCTGACCTTAGGGGCAGCCACTAACTCGCATCAACCACCCGGATCCCACCCCACCTGCCAAATTTTGGAATGATCCCCATTGTACTCACCCCCTTGTGGCTGCTGTGATTCCCTCAAGAGCCCATCCAGCTCAGGGTAGGCCACCACTAGTATGCGGGCCATCAGGGAAGTCAGGTTCCGATAGGCACTCCTTCCTCATTGGGAGGCCATCCCCAGCTGGGCCCCTGCGTTCTTCCGTGCCCAGCGTCTCAGGTCCTCCCACCGTTTCCGACAGTTGGTGCTCCGCCTGTCATAGACCCCCTTCTTTTGATGGGCGCTGACCTGCAGAGGCAATACAGACAGGAGAACACCATTAAACAAACAGTTCAGCCTGTCACACTATTGGCCCACTATACCTGTTTTCATCACCATTGGCAAATACATCGCCTGGCGCACACCATGTACACCACCACAAGACATTCCCCCGCCCCCCTGATGACACAATGCTTGCACACACATCCCCATGCATCCTTCCCACATGCATCATGCCCAATGTGTGCTCACCTTTTGGTCTGGAGGGCCATACAGCAGTCCGTACTGGGGTAGGACCCATACACCATTAGTTTCAACTCCTCTGAAGTGAAGGTAGGGGCCCTTTCCCCGGTCACACGGGTAATGGTGGGTTACAGGCACAGGTCACAGCAGCACACGCAGTGTTGGTGTTCTCCTGTTGAAGGTCAGGAAACAAGTGAGGAATCAGATAAAAAATGGTGGGTATGTCCGTGGCGGTGTACCCCGTCACCGCCGGCGCAGCACCCCATTGGCCACTGTACTCCATAGAGCCCCATATTATCTAATAAGGAATTGCACAGCTGTGCAAAACCCCCTTCCACCACGACGCCCACCGTCAGCGGAATTTCCTCACATACAGGACAGGCGGTCACCATTTCGGGGGGGAGGGGCAACGGTTATATCGCTATTAACTGCGTCACAGATTAGATTGGCACATACCTCACCATTAACACTGTCCCATTACATAAGTGCACCAAGTATACTGAAGTTGTGGTTCAATTGTTCCAGTTGTGACAGCCTACTCACTCTTGTGTCCCTTTGATACCTACCGCTACGAATGAATAGGAGGTGGAGACATACCACAGTACAGACCCCTTGTGGACTTAGCTACACTGGAGGACAGGCACATTATCCTCACCTCTAGACTGGACAGGGCCACAATCACAGAGCTGTGTGCCCAATTGGACCTAGACCTGTTCTAATCTATCCATCATCCAACTGTGATCCCCCCTTATGTGCAAGTGCTGTCAGTGCTCCATTTCTTGGTAACTGGTTCTTTCCAAGTGACATTGGGCTTGGCAGCAGGAATGTTACAGCCAATATTCTCAGTTGTGCTGGCAAGAGTCTTGTCTGCCCTGGTAAAACACATGTGCAGCTACATTTTTTTTCCCCCAGGTGGAAGATTTGGGCACTGTGAAGGCCGGATTCTATGCTTTGGGACATATCCCCAATATTATTGGGGCGATTGCCTGTACACATATTGCGTTTGTCCCTCCCCCACCAGAATGAACAGTTGTTCAGGAATCGTAAGAGTTTCAACTCACTGAATGTGCAGATGGTGTGCCTGGCGGACCAGTACATCGCCCACGTCAATGCTAAGTATCCTGGGTCGGTGCATGATGCCTTTGTTCTGAGGAATAGCAGCATCCCAAATGTGATGGCAAACTACAGAGGCACAGGGTGTGGCTAAAAGGTGAGCCTTGGTCCCCACCTTTTGGCCACACCCCATAGGATTGTTTGAGGCTAAATGTGGTCCCTTAATACTTGCAGTTGCTTCTGGCTACCCAAACCTATAGTGGCTGCTAACCCCTGTGAGGAATGCCAGGACAGGGGCTGAGGAACGTTACAATGAGGCACAGGGGCGAACCAGACGGATCATCGAGAGGGCCTTCGGCCTCCTGAAGGCCAGGTTCAGGTGCCTCCGTCTGACAGGTGGATCCCTGTGCTACTCACCCAAGAAGGTCTGCCAGATAGTAGTGGCATGCTGCATGTTGCACAACCTGGCCCTCAGACGCCATGTACCTTTTCTGCAGGAGGAGGAGACTGGAGATGCCCCTGTGGCAGCAGTAGACCCTGAGGACAGTGAGGATGAAGAGGCTGAGGGTGAGGATGAGGACAACAGATCATCAGTTATCTATCAGTACTTCCAGTTACACATAGGTGAGACAGTGGATCTGCACATTCCTATGACTATTGGTGTATTCTGTGTGGCTGTAGCATGATGGCATTAACTTCCTTTGCGTCTCTGCTTAATGTCACCTATGGATTGTCATTTTACAGATGTTGGTGATATAACAACTGTGTTCTGATGTGCTGACTACAGCCAACTACAGGTCATTATGTCTATGCTCTCACAGTGTAAAGTTCATTTGCACTAGATGTGACTGTTTCCATAAATACACATTTTCAATACATAAAACACTAGTTTTTGAGTTGTGTTCAAGGGTGTTTATTGTAGTGCTATGAAATTGAGGGGAAAGTGCAATGGAATGGGGTGATGATGGAGGAAAGTTCAGGGTATTGTTCCAGTCTGTTTGTAGCACAGGTGCAGTATCCAGGGGACCATGGGAAGGGGAGCAAAGGCAGTTCAAAGTGGACAAGGTGACAGTGTGGGACACAAGGGGGACAATCAGGAGAGTCTAATTTCCTGGCGGTGGTCTTGGCAAGTGTCTGGTTTCTGTCTGGTTCACAGGGAACGTTTGCAGGGTGGTTCACCTTCTGAAGAGGGAGGGGTGCTGGTGGCCTGTGGGTCCTGTTGTGGGGCTTCCTGCCCACTAGCTGCAGCGGAAGTGGAGGGCTGGTCAATGGACTGGCTAGCGGTAGGGGCCTGCTGGTGTGCTGTTGCCTCCCTCATGATGTTGGCCATGTCTGCCAGCACCCCTGCTATGGAGATCAGGGTGGTGTTAATGGCCTGCAAGTCCTCTCTGATCCCCTGATACTATCCCTCCTGCAGCCGCCTGTTCCCCTGCACGTTGTTAAGGATCTGGCCCATCGTGTCCTGGGAATTTTGGTAGGCTCCTAGGATCTTGGAGAGTCGGTTCCCTGGTCCTGTTCTCCCTTGGCGCACAGCAGTCCTCTCAGTGTCCCTGTTGGCCTGTGCCTCTGTCCCCTGAACGGTGTGCCCACTGCCACTGACCCCAGGTCCCTGACTGTCTTGGGTATGAAGTGTGGCCTGGGGTCCCTGTACAGGTGGGCACACTGCTGACTGACGTGCCCTAGGGACAGAGGTGTGGGTACGCTGGATGGATGCTGTGGTGTTGGATCCTGATGGGGGAGGCTCTGTGGTGGACTGTGAGTGGGCATGGGTGACCGGCTGTCCAGTGGTCCATGATGGGCCAGGTAGGTCATCTAGATCCTGAAGTCCAGAGTTACTTTCATCACTGGGGGCATCTTCTGTTGGGGGGACTGGATAGTCATGGCACCTCCTCTCTGCTGACATTGGCTGGGGTACCTGTGGGGATATAAGTGATATAAGTGATATATTATGCTTCATGTGTGTGACATATTGTACATCCCTGGCTTCCCCTCTGTTGTTGGTGTTGCCCTGCCACCTTTTGCTTGTGTATGGTGATGTATTGTGTGATTGTTAGTTTCTCTTTGTTGTGCATGCTTTTTTGATGGGTGTCCATGGAGGCTGGGAGGGCTGTCCATGCAGTGGTATAGCATGCAGGACTTGGCATTGGGGTTAGTCATATGTAGGTGCAGTATGTGGGATGGAGTCGAGTGATGGGAGTGAGGATGAGGGTGTGAGATGGCATGCAGGTATTGGAGGTGATAAGTGGTAAATGTTGACTTACCAGTGTCCGGTCCTCCGGCAACTCCAGTGAGTCCCTCAAGATGCAGTAATGCCAAGACTTGCTCCTCCCATGCTGTGAGCTGTGGGGGAGGAGGTGTGGGTCCACCGCCAGTCCTCTGTTTGGCAAGCTGGTGCCTTGCTGCTATGGAACGTACCTTCCCCTATAGGTCATTCCACCTCTTCCTGATGTCGTCCCTTGTTCTTGGATGCTGTCCCACAGCGTTTACCCTGTCCATGATTCTCCGCCATAGGTCCATCTTCCTTGCAATGGATATCTGCACTACCTGTACTCCAAAGAGCTGTGGCTCTACCCTGACAATTTCCTCCTCCATGACCCTTAACTCCTCATCGGTGAAACGGGGGTGCCTTTGTGGGGACATGAGTGTTGTGTGTTGGTGAGTGTGTGTTGAGTAATGTAGTTGGGTGTGCGTAGTGGGGTGCGTGAGGGATGTATGGGTGTGTGTGTCTAGTTGTCGCAGTGGTCTTGGTGTCAGTCTCGTGGCAATGGTTTGTATTCGTAAAGGGTTGTGGGTAAGGTGGGTGTATGTTTTATAGTGGTGTGGGTGTGTGGTGTGTGAATGAGTGTCAGGTGTGTGTCTTTAGTATTGGCCAATGTGGTGGTGTTTTGTATGTGGGTGTCCATTCTGAGCGCGGCAGTATGTACCTCCAATGGTTTACTGCCATTGAATGTCCACCGTGATGATTCGTGGGTCATATTGTGATGGACATTGTTCTGTTGGCGTAACGGTATGGGTGTTGGGACCCCCACTTTATCACTGACCTTTGTGCTGTCGAATTTGTGTATGTGGTTGTATTCTGTCGGATTGGTGTATGTGTGTGTCATAATATGGCAAACGGATATTCGCCACCGCGGCGGTAAGCGGGATTTACCGCCAATGTCAGAATGAGGGTCTGAGTAACTTACGTTGGAGCTACTGCTGTTGTAGAGATACAGTAGTTGGCCTCACAAGCGATATAGCAGTAGTTAAGGTTCCAGTCTAGATCCTTATAGAATGGTATGATTGGCCAAGCTTCTCTTCATATTACCTTGGTCTGAGACATGGCACTAGTTACCTTGCTTCTGTTTCCCAGACTCCATATACTTGGCATTCTCTGCCGCCCAAATGTTTAGTATCTGATGAGGCTGGATATAATAGGCAAGGACACATTTATCCTACTGCTGCTGTTATCATTGGTGCCTGTCAGCTACCTCACATCGATAATGTAGCTTCCAACCCCAAGGATTTGTTTTAATCTTGTTGGCATGAAGTATAGGAGTGGTGCGCTGCTGTCTCATCAAGGTCACATCAAGAAGAGTATGTTTCAAATACTGAAGCTGGACTGCACAACCATTGGTCCTTTTACTCAGTCAATGTCTTCTCACATGGTGGGAATGCGCGGACGCTTTAAGCGTTCTAGTTTATTATGCAATACAATAGTGTGGTAGGCCAATTCAGTTACAAAATAGAGGGAACACTTGTCAGTCTGTTGACTTACGTTGTGACTGTAGCAACTTCATATCTGGCAGACTTCATGCAGCAGTGGGAGCTTACATCTCCAATAATATAGTTAAATATGTTTTCTTCAAAGGGTGGTGTGAGGTCCGTATCCATACCCAGGTTTAGTCACAATTTGTCGGTGTCCACTAGGGTAAGTTGACATTTTTGCATGTTTAGTGTCTGTTTTCACTCCTGAAATGCACATAAATAAATATGCCAAGTACAAAGTTGCCTTTCTACAGTTGAAACGCTTTAGTGACATGCAGGAGGATTAAACACTAGAAAAAAGTATACATATGCCTTCTTTCAAGTTCATACAAATCACTACCTCCCCACTTATGCAACACAAGAATTACCACTGTCAAAATGAACATTCTGAATAGTTTCTTTATATCCTCAGCCAACTATATCGCCCCTCTGCAGATGTAGCTGTGGGTGTGTCTCTATATATATATATATTTTTGATGGCATGTGTAGCTGCAGATACACATGCTATCCATACGTCTGCCATCTAGTGTTGGGCTCGGAGTGTTACAAGTTGTTTTTCTTCAAAGAAGTGTTTTCGAGTCACAGGATCGAGTGGTGACTCCTCTTCGGCTCCATTGCGCATTGGTATCGACTCCATGTTAGATTGTTTTCTTTCCGCCATCGGGTTCAGACATGTTTCCTTTCACTCCAATAGTTTGATTCGGGAAAACGTAAAACTCTTAATTTCTCATCGGTATTGTTTTCAATCGTGTTACACCTTTGATCGACACTTCCATATCGGCGAAACAAACATCTTTACCTGCCCTTCGGGGTGCGCGCGCGTCCTACTCGGGACTCGCCGGGCTGACCGTGTGGAAGCCTCATGGATCGGACTCCATTCCGATTCTGTCCTCTGTGCCACGCTAAATTCCCTTATACGGACCAACACCTCGTCTGTAATCTCTGCCTTTCCCCCAACCAGCGGGAAGAAAATTGCGAGGCCTGCAGCTCCTTCCGGTCAAAAAAGACGCTCCGAGACAGAAGAGCACGGAGACTCGAGATGGCATCAAAGAGCACCGAACATCTCAACATCGAAGAAGAAGAAATCATGCAGACCGCAGTCTGTGCTCAAGGATCCGACTCCGACCAGGATTCTGAGGAGGACAGACCGGTCACGTCAGGACAGCACGTGAGTACGCCTGCCCCTGTGTCATCTAAGCCCAAACCATAAGGCCTTGGAAACGCCACTGCCGGAAGGCCATGGCTCGACCTGAAAGAAAACGCTCGGTGACCAACCCACCAGATCGGCACCGAAGAAGGCCACCCCTCCGAAGCCATCGGACTCTAGCCGAAGCTCCGTCTCCGAACCAAGCAAACACCGCTCTTCCGAGTCAAAATCTCGAAAATAATTTTCGGAGCCGAGACCATCTTCAACCCCATCTTTTTCGATACCGAAAAAGCCAGCTTCGGAGCCAAAAAAACCTATTTATACTGAGGAGCATGGACTTTCACAAGCACTTAAAGAAAGCCACAAAACTACTGAGGAGGACTCACAAATAGAAGCAATGGATGAAATGCAAGCCAGGATTCATATCCACAAAGAAACTGGCAGAATTTTAACCGCACCTCCTCCAAAACCAAAGAGGAAATTAGCCTTTCAGGAGGAATTGGACACTACATAGCCTCCAGCTAAAGTGCCAAAAAACAAAGCAGAGACCTCCAATTCCTCAATTTTCTCCTCCTCAGTCTCCTCCTCACTCTCCACATCTACATATCTCTCCTCCTACCAGTCCTACACCTATGCAGTCACCATTGCATTCATTTGATTCGCAGCAGGACAATGTGGATCTTTAGGATCCAGACCCCATTCTAGACAATAACCCAGATTGCTATCCCTCTAAGCCTTCACCACCAGAGGATAGTACAGGCTACACTCAAGTGATGGTAGGGTGGCAACATATCACAATGTCACCATGGATACTGAGCCATTAGAGGATGATTTCTTATTTAATGCACTCTCCTCCACTCATGCAATATATCAGTCGCTTCCTATGCTCCCCGACATGCTAAAACATGCTGACCAGATATTTAGAGAGCCAGTAAAGGCAATGATAATTACTCCTAGAGTGGAGAAAAAATATAAGTCACCTCCTTCCGATCCTGTCTATATTACCCAACAACTACCTCCAGACTCAGTAGTGGTAAGCGCTGCCAGGAAGAGAGCAAGTTCACAGTCGTCAGGTGATGCACCCCCACCAGACAAAGAGAGTAGGAAGTTTGATGCTGCAGGGAAAAGGGTGGCATCTCAGGCAGCCAACCAGTGGAGAATAGCCAACTCTCAGGCATTGTTGGTTAGATATGACAGGGCCCACTGGGACGAGATGAAAGATATAATCCAGCATCTCCCCAAAGAACAGCAAAAAAGGGCACAACAGATAGTAATGGAAGGGCAAGCCATCACTAACAATCAGATTAGGTCGGCCCTAGTCTCTGCAGATACAGCAGCCAGAACCATCAACACTGCTGTAACCATAAGGAGACATGCATGGCTTAGGTCTTCAGGATTCAAACCTGAAATCCAGCAAGCAGTGTTGAATATGCCATTCAACCAAAAACAGCTTTTCGGACCAGAAGTCAACACTGCTATTGAAAAGATGCAAAAGGATTCAGACACCGCAAAAGCCATGGGTGCACTGTATACCACACAATACAGGGGATCCTTTCGTAAACCCCAATTTAGAGGTGGATTTAGAGCCCAAACTGCAGAGGCATCCACGTCACAGCCAAAGCCAGCCTACCAACCTCAATACCAATGAGGTGGTTTCAAAACACTTATAGATGCTAGTACCCCAGAGGCAGGGGAAAATATCAAACACCAAAACAAGCCTCACAACAAAGTAAACAGTGACTTGTGTCATTCCATTCCAATTCACACATCCCCGTGGGGGGAAGACTGCAAAAGTTCCACAACAATTGGCTAAACATTACCACAGACAACTGGGTATTATCAATTATCCGCAATGCCTATTGCCTAGAATTGATACAAACTCCACCAAACATTCCACCAAAACCACACAGGCTATCCTCAGACCATATCACTCTGTTGCAGGAAGAAGTCAAATCTGTAATAGTCAAACAAGCAATAGAAGCTGTGCCAAAAAATCAAATAGGGACGTGAGTTTACTCACTATATTTCCTCATTCCCAAAAAGGATGAAGCCTTAAGGCCAATATTAGATCTCAGAACCCTCAATCTTTACATCCTGTCAGAACACTTTCATATGGTGACACTACAGGATGTTATCTCACTACTTCAGCAACACGAATTCATGGCAACAGTAGACCTCAAAGATGCATATTTTCATCCTGCGCACAGAAAATATCTCATGTTTGTTATTCAAGGAAAGCATTATCAGTTCAAAGTGTTACCCTTTGGAATAACAACAGCTCCAGGGGTATTCACAAAGTGCCTGGCAGTAGTCACAGCCTACCTAAGAAGACAGCACATTCATGTCTTTCAATATCTAGACGATTGGCTAATAAAATTAAACAGTCATACACAGTGTCAAAACCATGCGCATTATGTAATACAAACCCTGCACACAATAGGGTTCTCCATAAACTACCAAAAGTCACAACTACAACCTGCGGCGCAAATTCAGCAGTATTTAGGGGCAATACTAAATACTCAAAAAGCGCTTGCAAGTCCAAATATGTAAAGAATACAAGCATTTCACAATATATTGGCACAAATACAGACAGGTCAACACTACACTGTCAAATTGGTCATGAAAGTATTAGGCATGATGGCATTGTGTATTGCAATTGTTCCACATGCAAGACTAAACATGCGGCCCTTGCAACAGTGCCTTGCTCAGCAACGGTCACAAGCACAGGGTCAACTTCAAGATCTAGTGTTGATAGACCGCCAAACATACATGTCCCTTCAGTGGTGGAATTCCACAAATCTAAACAAAGGGCAGCCATTTCAAGACCCTGTGCCTCAGACCATACTTACAACAGATGCATCAATGACTGGCTGGGGAGCTCACCTCAACAATCACAACATTCAAGAACAATGGGATGCCCAACACAAACAGCTACATATAAATCACTTAGAGCTGTTACTTGTCTTCCTAGCACTCAAAGCTTTTCAGCCTCTTCTTATTCACAAAAATGTCTTGATCAAAACAGACATGACCACCATATATTATTTAAACAAACAAGGAGGGACACATTTGTTCCAACTCTCCCTCCTAACTCAAAAAATTTGGAAATGGGCAATACACAACCAAATTCACCTGGTAGCACAGTACATGCCAGGGATACACAACCCATTAGCAGATGTTCTCAGAAGAATTCATCAGCAGACACACGAGTGGGAGATTCACCCTCAAGTACTTCAAAAATACTTTCATCAATGGGGAACACCAGACATAGATCTGTTTGCCACCAGCGAAAACGCAAAATGCCAAAACTTTGCATCCAGGTACCCACATCCCCTATCCAAGGGCAATGCTCTATGGATTAAGTGGTCAGGGATATTTACTTATGCTTTTCCCCCTCTCCTACTCATTCCATTTCTATTCAACAAACTGCGTCAAAACACACTCAATCTGATATTCATAACGCTAACGTGGGCACGTCAGCCGTGATACACAAACACTAATAGACCTGTCAGTAGTACCACACTCCAAACTCTCAAACAGACCAGATCTGTTGACACAAAACAAAGGGCAGATCAGGCACCCAAATCCCAACACACTCAATCTAGCGATTTGGCTCCTGAGGTCATAGAATTTGGGTATTTACAACTCCCAACTGAATGTATGGAAGTAATTAAGCAAGCAAGAAACCCACTACCAGACAGTGCTGTGCCAACAAATGGAAAAGATTTGTATATTACTGTCAATCTGAACAAATTGCCCCTCTTTCAGCAACAATACAAGATATTGTATGCTATTTACTTCATTTAAGAAAATCAAATTTAGCATTGTTTTCCATAAAAATGCATCTCACTGCAATTTCCGCATATTTGCAAAATATACAGCACAGCACTTTATTTAGAGTTCCTGTTATCAAAGCCTTCATGGAAGGTTTAAAACGCATCATCCCACCCAAAACACCTCCAGTTCCTTTGTGGAATCTAAACATAGTGCTTACGCGACTTTTGGGCCCACCATTTGAACCTATGCACTCATGTCAAATGCAATTCTTAACATGGAAGGTTGACTTCCTAGTCGCAATTACATCATTGCGAAGAGTTAGTGAAATTCAAACTTTTACTATTGAAGAACCGCTCATACAAGTACATAAACATAAAGTCGTACTACGAACAAACCCTAAATTTCTTCCTAAAGTAGTATCACCTTTTAATATCCTTCAAACAGTGGAACTACCAGTCTTCTTTCCGCAGCCAGATTCTGTGACAGAAAGAGCTCTACATACATTAGACATTAAAAGAGCTCTAATGTACTACATAGATAAAACAAAACCATTCAGAAAAACAGCTATTTGTAGCTTTTCAAAAACCTCATACTGGTAACCCCATTTCAAAACAAGGTTTATTAAGATGGATAGTAAAATGCATCCAAACATGTTACCCTAAAGCTAAAAGACAACTCTTAGTTGCACCTAAAGCACATTCCACAAGGAAAAAAGGTGCTACAATGGCCTTCTTAGGAAATATACCATTGGCTGAAATATGTAAAGAAGCTACTTGGTGAACACCATATACATTTACTAAGCATTATTGAGTAGATGTTTTTTAGCAGCGCAGCAAGCCACAGTAGGTCAAGCTGCACTAAGAACATTATTTCAGACAACTTCAACTCCTACCGGCTAACCAACGCTTTTATGGGAGGAATAACTGCTTTCTAGTCTATGCATAGCATGTGTATCTGCAGCTACACATGCCATCGAACGGAAAATGTCACTTACCTAGTGTACATCTGTTCGTGGCATGTTCTGCTGCAGATTCACATGCACCCTCCCACCTCCCCCGAAGCCTGTAGCCGTTTAAGTTAAACAAACACTTGTACATATGTATATATATTCCATTTGCATGGACATCTCTTTTCTTTATACTCTTATCACTCCTTCCTTACCCTCTGTGGGAAAACATTCTAACATGGAGTCGATGCCCATGCGCAATGAAGCCGAAAAGTAGGAGTCACTCAATCCCGTGACTGGAAAACACTTCTTCGAAGAAAAACAACTTGTAACACTCCGTGCCCAACACTAGATGGCAGATGTATGCATAGCATGTGAATCTGCAGCAAAACATGCCACGAACAGATGTACACTGGGTAAGTGACATTTTCCATATATATATATATATGTCTCTCTCTCTCTCTCTTTTTTTATATATATATATATATATATATACATACACACACACACGCACAAAAGATACATATATTCAGGCAACACCCCACCCCCCCCTCCCCACACACTACTCCTCCTCCCACACACTCACCCTCCCACACATACTCACATTCAATTACCCAAAACCTAGAACCCCCCACAGATACAAACCCAAACACAACCCTATCTACTAGTTGCCTGCATATCACTCTAAGCTTAAGTGAGCATTACACCCATTATTTAAAATTTGCCACCATGGACATCTTGTTTAATCAGAGGCTGACCTACCCAAACTCTTCAGATCAAAATTGACCATACCCAGGGCAAGCACTGGGGCTATGTATGCCTCAGTATGTGACCGCCAGTAAGACCGCACATTTTGTCCCAAAGACTGCATCCAACTCAAAATATCCATCACCCGTTGACTCATCTATGTCAGCTCTTTAGCTTAAATTAAATCTCACTAAAACAGGAATGCCTTCCCCAAACCATTGTTAATCTGCACGCTATAGATGGGGGTTTCTTAATACTAAATCCCTTAAATTCCACACTAAGCATAACTCTGCTGTAAAAGCCGTATTACATACAGTGCCAAAGGAACATTGCTTCATGTCAGTATCCTATAGTAAGCCCTGTGTACTGGAAGCCAACGTTCAGGCTACCTTTCAAGCCATAGTTGATCTCCACTGGTGCTTGTAAACTTTTTTGTACTGAAATCTTTGGCTTTTGTTAATCCAATTTTGCCTAAATGCTGCTTAATCAAGATTGAGGTGTTTTCTTTGCCCCAGTTCTCTGACTTTTGGTTGTTTGCAAGGAGGGTTGGATCCCTTCTAACTCAATTACTCCTCCACCGTAGGCTCCGTTGGTGCCCTTGTTTACTTTGGCACCTCTAGACATTCCCTGACAAAGCCCAGGCACTCCTGATCTCCTGGGTACAAAAGCCTCCAACTGAAAACTAGTCTGCCGAAGATCTTTGAGAGACCTAGCTGTTCATGACACCTAATTGTGCATTGCCCCAGTCACTACATCAGCTGAATGTTTCACCTAGAGACCTGTATTTCCTCTAGATTGGTATACATGTTCAGGGCTCGAGTACAAGCTTGTGCTTCTTTCGGGCTACACTTCATTTCCCTTGATACCTGTTGCACCCTTGCACATTTTAATGACACTTCAGTACCACCACAGTGATTTCCCCTTTGCCAGCATGATTGCTCCTTACAGACTGCAGTTGTGTATGACCACTGGGGTATGCACAGATTTTCCTGCCACCGTGAGGTTCTCTTTCTCCACTAAGAGATTACTCAACACCCCACCCCTTCTTACAGCTTCTGTTTCCCCCAGTGGTTTCCCTTCTACTTCTAATGTTTCCATGTTGACTGCTTAAAAGGATGAGCGATTCGCCTTTGTTTCCACCACTCTAGTACTGGTTGTTCTCAGTTTACACAAGTGTGTTTTTTCAGGCACCAGAGTGAACTTGTTTTTGTTTACATTTAGATTATGAAATTCAACGGCAAATAGAAGAACTTGAAAGAGGAGGCGTAATTCTTAATGAGACGAGATCCTTTGACTACAAACTGGGGTAAGGTGTCATGATTTCCTCTTAATGTGCGAAGGCTTTAGAATTTTAAGGTGTATTTTAAGAGCTCAAACTTTCAGTCATCTGTAATTGTATTGTGACGGATATCCTGTCTGCTGTATTACGATCTCATCATATTCTATGGGGATCATAATACGTATGGTGGACAGGATATCAGTCGCGTTTTGATAATGGAGTTTTCCCTCCGCCGAGATCTAACTCATGCCGAAAGTCTTTTTAAACCGCTAGTGGCACGTAGTAATTCTCAATATCAAAATTTAGTGGTTAGGAGACCACGTCCAAGGCCATCTACATGAGGTTCTGGATAATGTAAGTAATAGCCACTTTCTTGCTCAGAGGGGTTACTGATTTCTGTCACCACTAGCACTGTATTTCAAGTACGAAGTAGTTCATGAATACACAAAAGCAGTGGTGCTTCTATAAGCCTTGGCGTCTGTAAACTCATGATGTTAATAAAAACATTACATTATAATCCTATTAATTCACAGCCCATGACCTGTGCTGCCTGAAGCTTGTGTACGTGTTTCCATACCCCACATACAAAACAAATCCAAGGTTTCTTTAAATCTCAAAACATGGTCACACTATGCTTATTTATACAAAGACCCATGTCACCATATTCAATGGTCTTTAGCCTGAGTAGGTATTTAGAGAGTTAGATCAATGCTTCTTGCCTATAAGATTACATAGACACCAAGAGAGTTGGAAATATGCTTCGCTTCTGCCTAAATGATCCTGGTCACCAAGGTGACAACAGAAAAACATCCTGATGCCCACTCAGTCAACTAATCCCAGCATCTTGAATTCATACTTAGTCCCTGTCGTTGCCCAATTGTGCTTCACAATATACGGGAAGTTCTACTCCATAACATACTTAAACTAAGTTGTTTTATTTATTTTGTCTGCTGTCCATCACTACTACATGTACCACATTGTTGGATCTGGATTTCACCTTCTCTCCCCTTTACTTAGAGCCTTACAAGCAGTTAAACAGTAGTCCTCTCTGTAAAATATATTCATCCAGAGGTCTTCCTAAAATGGATTCTCTTCTGTCACTAAAGTTGTACTCAGAAAATAGACGGACTACCTGATTGTTTATGTGTGGTGACTGTGCTCTGATATTCCAATCCCTTGAAATCAGAGTTGTTAGGTTCCACCCCGCTTGTGTGTAAATATTGGATCTCTTATTTCTTTTGTGTTGAGGTCACTGCTTCCTATGTTTGTGCACAAACATTGTGCATCTTCTTTTTGCGAGGGAACACCGTTGTTGCTCTCTTCTTGTTTAGAAGGGCTTCTGATCCCTCATTCTGTATGTGGTAAGTGAAGAAGGGATGGAGTGGTAGCTCTCTCTCTGTCCTGACTTTTTCAGTAACCCCTTACCTATGCTTGCTTTAAGCTGGTTACTGTGTTGTAGGCTTTAAACGTTTCTGTGTCCATGTGAGGATGTTTATGGGAACTGACGGGGAGTCGGGAATTTCATTTAGTTTGCAATATTGCTTAACATTCTTCCTAAAGTAACCATCATTGACAAAGCAAGTAGTTCTTTCCAATGAGAGAGCTATTAGATTTGTCAATGTTTTACTCTTGTGTACAGCAGTATGACTGACAGGAAAAAAAAAAAGAAAAAAAAAAAAGTGCTATGACATACCCTGTGCTGGCCATATCATAGCGCTTTTTTTATTTTTCTTTGATGGGGGGGCAGGACTGGAGATATCACGGAGGAAGGGCAAGAAACACAGAGGCTGTGGGGGGGGAGGGAGTCCAATGGTTCAGCTAGTGGTGTCCATGCCATAGCGCTTTCTTTTTGTTATGTGGGTGGGGCAAGCACTGTCAAAAGGGGTGGAGAAAGGGGCATGGCTAAAAGGTTTTTTCTTTTTTTTTGCTAAAGCACTATGATGTGGTGCTTGCTGTATCATATAATGTGTTATTGTTACAGCTGGTTGGTGGGGTGCAACACGTACAGCAATATTAGGCAAGCAACAACAGGGAAGGTGAGAGGGGGAAAACAACAACAAGAAGGTGCCTGGAGGGTCTGGAAGGTGGCAAGCAACAACTTGGATAGGAGGGGAAAGCAACAACACAGTGATCGGTAGGAGTCAAACAACAACAGGGGTTGGGAGGGAGCAGGCAACAATGCGGACAGAAGGAGGGGCCACACCACAACATAGACAGTGGGTGGGGACAAGCGACAGCATAGATGGCATGAGGGCACAAGCAGCAACACAGAAGGGTCAAAAGCACAGAGGTAAGAGACTGTGACGGGGGGGAACACATGAGGGAGATGGCCTGCAAACACATGCACTCTTCTGGATTGCTTCGACAAAAAGAAAAAAAGGTAGCTCCAAAAGCGCGAACAGGGGAAGAACACAAGTACTTGGGCTGTATTCCAGAGGTGGGACAAACACAACAAGAAGTGAAGTAGGCACGCACTGACAAAAGAGAAACAAGCAAATGAGAGTAAAGATGAAGTAAACTAATGGCAAGCAATGGGTGGGCTTTAAGCCCACCATAAGCTAGTAGTATGTCTCGAAAGCTTCAGCACATGCGCTTTTTCAGGCGAGGCCTAAAAACGCACAATCATACTGGCAAGATTCCATCTCTCTATTGAATAGTGTAATAGTAGCCAAAACAGTTGCACCTACACAAGTAAAAATGAGATTCTGAGTCTCTTGTCTCAATTATTATATGGGCTGCCAGTCGACCACATGTGGACATAATACAGCCACCAACCCACCTCTAACATCTGAAACTAGAAGTGTGGGGTGGTATTATCCTAGTGTAGCCAACAACATGCAAAACAATCAAGACAACAAGCAATGGTCCATTCCAGATGTGTTTCTTCGAATTGTGATCACTGGAGGCATAGCAGAAGTCACCCCACTGGGTCTCCATGATGGAAATCCAACACGAGCTAATGGTTTCCTAAACACAAAATCTTAGCAACACCACTACATGTAAGCAAGGCTAGACTGAGACTCGCCTCCTTCAAGCATCTCCGGGCCCACTCACTTCCACTACTGCACTGCCCAATTAAAAGCAGTGCTCCCTTCCCTAGGTGAATCTTACAACTACTGTACTAATGAAACAGCTTGTGCCTCTAAACGTCCATACATCTTGGCTAATTTACAGTGTAACAAACGCTGATTAATGTAGGGTAATCAACACGTGAATAAAATACAATAACCTCTGGCTGAGGGGGCTTATGTGTTTTCTCTCTCTTGATGTCTTAATGGAGTAACCACTGGGTGTATCTAACTAGACCTAACAACATTTTGCAGACAATGTGGGTTTTTAAAATTACCTTAAATGAAGTGGGGACTGAGTCCTGTGGGAAAAATTGTCAAGTTGTTGCAAAGGCTTGCTGCTAATCTTTCAACATTTATACACTACCTAACTTAACAAATGTAGTATACATTGATTATTTTAGTCTACTATCAGATGCTGAATGGAGTGAGCCATTTTCACCTGCTTAGTAACACGATTAACCAAAATTAATACGAATAAGACTGGATATATGGAAAATCCAGTGTGTCGTGTAATAGGACTAAACTATCCTATAACTTAATAATCAATTAACTGGAAATTAATCAAAGAAACTATGTTGCAAAACTGTAATCAAGTCAAATAAACTCGTCTATCAAAGTCTAAAGGATTATCCACAAATTAATGCCATCTATTGTGTCTTTTTAGATCATGGGTACTCGCAAACATTTTCCCAGGGACCACAAAGTTTGGTCTGTGGTGCGACTGAGGTCTGCATTGATGCTAGCAGCGTGGCGATCAAAGGGAGGAGGGGCTCTGGGTGGGGAGGAGTTGTGGCGTTATGGTGGGGATAGGGGCCAGCAAAGCATATAGATCTAGTGGCTGAATCACACAATGTGAAACCAGAAAACCTGGCATTAATCTCAGCTTCCCCACTTTACAAAATTGTGTGATCCTAGGCAATTGTTTTATTTCACGTTCTGTTCTTTTTCTTCATTATTGTATGTAGGAGGACCTCACAGTGCATGACTTCGGTATGTGTGCTGTGCAAACCCTTGTCCTGTGTTTGATTTAATGAAGTCTGAAGTTGTTCATGTATAATAGCAAATCAGGCCAATCAATGAGTGCAGATAACTGACTTGTATCTTAGTTCACTGCTGGCATTGTTATCAAGGTAGTAGTAAGAATGAATGTTTCTGAATTTATGTTTGAAATCTATTGTTCTAAAAAAAAGACCTCTCAATGCACTGTTATAACTTTATGTACTAAGATGAAATGGTTCTGCATGTAAATGAAAAACACTTTTTGAATTTTTAAGAACAGTTATCGTAGTTGTAGACATTTGCTGCAAGGTTTCTGAAAGAATGAAAGTGTTCTTGAAGTTAGTGGTGCAGGACAACTTCCTTGCTTCCTCTCTTTATCTTCAATAATGCTTAAATAAAGTATCCTCTGTTGAGTTGAGTAAACAGCAGCCTAGTGCTACTGCTGCCCTGAGGGCCGCATCTAAAGGTGAAAAGGGCTGCATGCGGCCCCCGGGCCATACTTTGAGTATCACAGTTTTAGATGATCACTTATAGTGGAACTTAGAGACATAAAGGGGGTCATTATGAGTTTGGCGGACAGAAAAGGCCACGGTCGTAATGTGGCTGCCAGACTGCCACATTGGCAGCCATCCAACCGCCCCCCTGGCGGTCTCAAGACCGGTAGGGTCGTAATGACTCCCAAAGTGTGCCTGCAGATGAAGTACCGTGCAGATATTATTTCAAGTGCATGTAGTACAAACCAGTCCTCTAACCCAATAGTTTATTTTGTTTTCTACCCTGCAAATCCATGATCTCACGGGATATTTAGAGGGGTCAGAGGCTACCTGCATTCAGTGGATAGAGGATAAATTTATGTACAGAAATGTCTGCGGCATTGCCTCCTTTGAGGTTAAAGGGTGTCTGCTTTGAGTGGCAGTCGATTGAGTGAATTTCTCTAGAAGTGTCCAGAGCACGGCCACTCTACAAGTGTCCAGAGCACGGCCACTAGGGCAGGAGGGACAGGCCTGGTTTGAGTGGTGTCAGAGAGAGCATTGAGCCCTAATGCAAGCAAGAATAGCCTCTGGCACTGCCAATAGGTCTAGCTTTGACAAACTAGTGTGATGGTTCTTTTTTACTTTTTATTGTAAGCATATGCACAAAAATGAAATAAATGGAATAAAAGGAAACATGCCTCACCTCAAGCATGCAATAAATATTTAGTTGTAATAAAAATTAACACATGTGGCAGTTTCTGCTAGTGAGGAATTAAATAACGAGTCTTTTATTTGTGCCACGCATCTTATTATTATTATTCATGAAGAAGGTAAAAATAAATCATCATCTAATCAAGCAATCGGACGGTCAGTACAATGTTAGAACTCGATACTTTACAACAGCCACTCTAATAAGGAGACAGAAAATAAATCACCATCCAATTGCCCACCCTAAATGCAGGCAAAGTAAATGGCGGGCATTTAAAGTTAATGTAAGAATTATATACAATGAAAAGCACATTTTGAGCCAGGCATGTCACCGAAAAAAACAACTATTTGGGTAAATGCCTACAATATGCAGAGCTTTGTGCAGCCACTAAAAGTAAGGAGGCAGTGGGCACAGAGCGCTGCCTCATGCTGTATGCTCTGGTGGGCAGAAGCAAAATGTGAAGGACAATTTAAAAGACCAATGGATAAAGCCCTCTTTATATGTGTGTGATATATGAATCTATTTGAAAAAATACTGCTCCTCTCAGAGGCTGGAGGGATTTGAACTCGGAGGGGCGAGTTATGCAAGTGCTCGGTGACTAAAACTGACTTTTGAAGCAAAACACGTCAAAGTCACTTCTCGTTATTGGTGCTGTGCTTAGAGGAGTGAGATCTACGGTGTTCATCCGGGTCCCGGCGTGTGGTGTAGCTGTTCGGTAGGCGGGAAATGTCGCCCAAGCTGTAGCGGCTACAGGAGGACCTGAGGAGTGCCAGGGGCAGAGGGCGCCTAGAGCAGCGCCAGACAGAAAGTGCCGAGCCGCTGCCCGGAGCACGCCGCGCACACACCCCCTCCCAGCCAGCAGCGGCTGCAGAGCGCACCGGGGCAGACCGCTAGCACCCAGCCGGCCGACGAGCAGCACACGCCGCCGCGGAGAGCCGCAGCTTGCGGTGACACGGCCTACCTCAGCAGCCCTAGTCAAGCAACATGGAAACCAATTTTATCTAGGAATTGAAAGCTGTAGGAACAATGACAAAGAAACTGTGAGTGAACCACCTACTCCCTGAAGGTTCCTGCTTTGATTCATTTCCGGCTGAATCTGGGGGCAGGAGCGGCGCGAGCCCCGACCTCAGTGTGTGCTGCGAGCCGAGGGCTGTGCGCCGGAGCCTGCGGGAGCCCGGCCTCCAACCCCCCCTCCAGAGCCCGCAGCTCCCCTCTCTCCCCCGCCCGGGGGCGCCTGCAGCCAGGAGACGGAGGAAGAGCCGACCCCCAGGCCTTCCTGATCAGTCCTGAGGGAGCCGCCGGAGCCAGGGCAGCGCCAGAAGCTCATCGCTGAGGGGTGGAGGTACGCCGTGGGCCGGGGACAGTCTTGCGACCGGCTTGCGACCGGCTCTGTTTACAGGAGAAACATGATGGCTGAGGCTAGCCACTGATCCCCAGCCGCGCGTCGGAGCTTTCGGGGCGAGAAGCCGAAGGTCCGGAGCTGTGCGGCCGGCGAGTCCCGCTGCGTATCCAGGGAGCAAACTGCCTCCACTAGCCTGCGTCCGCCCGGCTGTTGTACCCTCACACCCAACGTCGCCATCTGGGGCCCGGGAGGAGAGCGCCCCCTCCCCCGCCTCAGGGGGCCCAGAGCTCCCGCGCCCCTCTCGTGAAAACAGGAATCATTTCAGGGCTGAGCTGGTGGTTTC
The DNA here is from genome assembly GCF_031143425.1 of Pleurodeles waltl. Lineage (NCBI taxonomy): Eukaryota > Metazoa > Chordata > Amphibia > Caudata > Salamandridae > Pleurodeles > Pleurodeles waltl. The sequence goes on along the minus strand of NC_090437.1, from coordinate 694,191,775 downwards.
AAGACTGGCCTCGGGCTCTCGTTTGCATTTCAGTTTGTTTTTGATGAAAACATTGCATAGTGCTTTTGTTCCCCCGCCCCCATACAAACAAACCGGATAACAAAAGAAATTCCTGGCAAACCTGAAGCTCTCCCCGCTCCCAGAGCCGGACTCTCACTTGGGATCGCCCGCTGCTCTAGACAGGTAGTCCTCATCGATCTGCCTCTCCTGGACAACAAACCTGGCCCGTTCCTCTGTTTCCCTCTCCTGCCCCCGGATCGGGCTGCATCGACTTTAAAGTGATAATTTGTGACTGTTAAGCATGTCAAAGCAAAAAGTCCCCTCTATACCCCAGACATTGGATAATTATTTAGTGAAGATTGTTAGCAAAATTAATTGTGAGAGGAGACAATCCCTAGGGCTTAGCAGCCCCCCCCCTATTATCTAGTGTGCAACTTTCACCCGCTCCATTGGTTCTGGATGACAGTAGTAGTGTCTGCACTAATTCTGGTGTTCCTGATAGGGAAATGATTATGCAGAATACTTCTACCTTAGCCGATCTAGAGGTTTCTACTGATCCCATAGTGCAACATCCACCCACCCCACTATCTAGAGTGGTTAGAGCATGTAGAAAGACCCAGACTAAACGTGGGGGTGCTCGGCCCGCAAAAAAAAGATTAGTTAGCCCCCTCATGAATCCAGATAAGGATGAGGATAATATGGCAAATATTGACGACGACGTTAAACTAGATGCAGAAAAAACAAAAAACTTAGTAAGTATTATTGACTTAAAGATTAAGGGTATTGTCAAACCTCTTATGGTAAAAATTGATCAGCTAACCGCGGAGGTTAATAGATTAGGCGATCTCCTCAAAAAAACACTGGTGGAAGCAGATAGTGTGTCAGCCCCAATAACAATAAGCAATCATGATACTCAGGTTGCCCCTCCCGGTGATGTTACAGGTTTAGATATTAGTAGGAGTGTTGTACAGTGCTTCTATTTTAAAAAATAGTTCTGACTCTGAGAGGGTTTTATATTGTTTTAACCAAATTAACAAAGCTATTGATGCCAAGTTTACCAGTCGCAATAGTAGGCAAAGTAGGAACGGACCGAGATGGTTTAATCACCTTTGCACTTCCGCACTAACTGGCCTCAAGCAGGCTTTAGCAGCGAGGCCCAGGGACAAAAAACTGGTAAATAAATTAAGAATGGAATATAAATGTGCGCTCAAACAGAGGAAGGGTGAACTGCAGCAACAGGCTTGGGATTCCCTCAACCAAGCTGCTGAATTATCAAATTGTACATTATTCTGGGCCACGGTCAACTCGCCTTTTCTAAGGGATGAAAAAACACCATAGTTGACCTCTAATGTTTCTAGCGAGGGTTGGATTGCACATTTCTCTAGCATTTTTGACTCTGATAAAGTCAATGATCCTAGTCCCAATAAGTGGCCTACTCTGCCTTTGGATATATCCGTTAGTGAGGTCAAATATGGTATACGGGCTAGCAAAGGAGGGAAAGCTCAGGGTCCGGACGGGGTACCTATAGACGTTTATAAAGCTGCGCCAGATGTCTGGGGCCCCCTTTTAACCATTGTTTTTAATGTTGCCGTGTGTGCCGAGGCCCCTGTAACTTGGGGTGAATCAATCATTGTGCCAATTCATAAAAAGGGAAGTAGATCTGACGCTAAGAATTACCGCCCGATCTCTCTCCTTGACTCTTCAGTCAAGGTTATGAGTAGAGTGATGTTAGTAAGATTAGAGGAATGGGCTGAGCAGGATAGCATACTGGCTGATAGCCAGTATGGTTTTAGGAAGGGACGAGGTACGCTCGACCAGTGCATCAATCTTGATCTACTGATCGGGAAGTATACTGAAGCGAAACCCGGTTCCCTGTATCTTTGTTTTGCTGACCTGAGCAGCGCATTCGATATGGTAGATCATTCCATTTTATGGCCAACTTTGTTAAATTTAGGAGCCCCAGAAGGCATAATCTTTTTCCTCGCTAGGTTATACGAGAAATTGAAAACCAACGTACGTTTTGGAACCAGAGGAGAATGTACTCCAAAAATCTGTGTTACACGAGGAATTAGACAGGGTTGTGTTTTGGCACCTCTTTTATTTATTTTATTTATTAATGGAATTGATGATATTTTAAAAAAGGTTAATGCTGATGCTCCTCAGATCAACGGTGTTCCGGTGCCGGTGTTACTATATGCCGACGACGCTGTTTTACTCTCTCGAACACATGTTGGATTACAACGACTAATGGATAGTTTTTCCTCCTTTATTAAAGATAGAAAACTAGTAATTAATAAAGGAAAAACGCATACCATGACCTGCGGTGCTAAAGCCAAAACGTTAAATGCCTTTTTTATAGACGGCGAAAAGGTGCAACAGGTGGATACATTTTGTTACCTAGGTATTACCTTCTCTAACGACAGGAAATGGAACAATGAATTTAATAACATCCGGAATAAAATGGCAAAAAATGCTTATGGTATTTATAGATTTGCTGCAAAAGTTGGGGATCGTCGAACCAGGGATATGCTCAAGATTTACCAAGCTAGATGTGTGACTATTCCTCTGTATGGGGCAGGAGTATGGGGTTATAGCTGTACCTACAACTTACAGTTGGAGGAAAATATGTTTTTAAAAAAGCTCCTGTTTTTGCCCATCTCTGCCTCAACTGAATTAAGCCACCGCGAATTAGCCATTAATTATTTAACTGATCTGATATCACTTAGACCATTGATGATCTGGCGGTCTTTCTGGCTTGGCGATGAGAAGCTACTTAACAGAACTATTGTTGAGGATTGCTTACGTTTGGATAAATATCGAGATATTCCCTGGGTTAAATATGTTGTTGTCTGTTTTTCAGACATTTTTAATCTGAATATTTTAAATAATCCTAGTGCAGCAACCACGATCTCCAAATCAGAAATGAAAAGTATATTTCTAACTTATGCAGAAAGGAAACGAGCAACCATAGCCGGATCATTGTCCTCCGTAATTTTTTATAATAGATACAATCTAATGGAGGGTTTTCCATTTTACCTAACTATGGTGACTAGGAATTCACATAAATTTGTGCTAACCAGACTAAGATTTGGGATGGCACATTGTTTAGTAGCCCATCCAAACATTAAGAAACACCCGAATGGGCCATGTAGGTGCGATAATGTATTTACACAGAGCACTGTGCACCTTCTGCTGTTCTGTAAACTGTATACATGTTTTCGTATAGTATTTCTGAAACCTCTGTTTGTTAAATACGGAACACGTACAGTTAAACATGCCATGGCTTTAATTTTTAATCTGCAATCAGCAGATATTTGTTTTTATACTGCCACCTTTTTAAATCAGTGCATCAATTCCAGGAAAAGTATGAGTTTTTAATGTATTTTATTATTCATTTTATATATTTATGAATGACCGTATGTATTACTCAATGAGCCATTAACTATAATTAATAACTGTAAGTTTTAATTGCAATGTCTTTGTAAATATGTACTGTTGTCTTTTTTTTCTTCCTTGTTCATGCTTTCATGGTCATTTATATGTGCCGAATAAAGCTTTATGAATTGAATTGAAAAAATAGACTGGTGAGGCAACTAAAGCAGTCTTAAAGACCAGACCTAAAAATTGACCTCGTTGATGGAGCAGTAAAAAAAAGCACTTCACTTGGGGCGCACTTTTGAGCCCTGTGCTACTGCACCCGCTGCACCATTGATAGCCACTGTGGTGCTCGTGAAGCGAGTGACTTCATCTGTAGTTGCCCAGTGAATGGTTGTCGAGTGAGTTACTGCATGAAGAGCTGCCCGGTGTTCTGCAGACAGATGCATTGTTTCTAATTATTTGGGTAGATTGGGCAGCATTAACATGCCAAACATAGTGCATTCTAGTAAAGAAAGGTGATAATCCTTGTGAATGTGGTATACTTTATATTGTCATGCCAACATGCAAGCAAAGAAACTATTCAGAGTATAAAAGTGATAGTCATACAAACTACATGAAACATACCTGTAAAAGTGTGTTAAAAAATAGCGTAACAAATCCCCCATTGATTGTAAGTAGTTCAGCCCCACTGTTCTATTGAGGCAATTTATTGTTTTACTGGTTTATTGTATCACTTTCCCCTATCCTGTCCTGCCCCTTGGTGGCAACCACTGAAAGCTTCAGCTCAAATGTCAGCCCACGTAGAAAAACCTTTGGCCTTGGGCTCCCGCATCTACTGGCACTTTGAGCCATAAATATCCTTCCACCTCACTTGATTTTGTTTGCTTATTTTATGTGAAATTCCTTTGCATTCCTCTATTGGAGTATTTTACTAGAGTGACTGTGCTGCTCTGAAATAGCGCAGTTATCACCATCTGTTAGCTTAGTACCAGTTTAATCAAGAACCAACAATCTCCCGGGCTCCCAAGGTGCTATTTGTTCTCTCACGGCTTAAATGCAAACAACCTAGAACCCAATGTCGACCCTTCCATATGTTGGTCTGATGTTTAGAACTGTAATGTCTAGATCATGGAAACCGTTCTATTCACTTTGTGTTCACCTCATCTCCAGGATTGCTGCCTCACCACTTCAATTTTCTCCCTGAAGATGGCTGACTCTCGATGGCTCCATTCATGGCATTGGTCATGATGTGGGGCTCAGTTCACCAGGTTTTTCAACTTTGTTCCAGTGTGTTGGTATTAAGGAGTTCACAGAATACCAATTGATGGGCTAGGTATATTTTGCTTGTTTTTTAGCAGCTTAGGTCTGCTAGAGACAACCTTAGTTGTTGGCAAGGCTCGTGTTAAAGTGAAAAAGGTAGAAACAAGTGTATACAGACCGGGGCTTTAGAACCTTCAGTAAGCTTTTTATAGGAGCTGCCCAGTTCATTGCTTTGCAATTGTGTTAGGTCGCTTAGACTTATATACCAAACACATTCTGTTTTTTAGCATTTTCAGACCTCAGAGATCACATCAGTAATCATAGCTGCCACCACGCCAGGGTTAAAGCCGTAATCAAAGCTCAAAACAGGGGAGGGCTCAAGCTAGTCAGTAGTCATAACAGCAATGCAATACCTGCAACTATGGCAGTGATCAAAGCTGCAACGTAATCAGGGACAATAGCAGTGACACCAGCCCCTACCATATCAAGAACCAGAGTAACAGAAGCTAACAATAGTCATAATAGCTGTGACCACACCCACCACCTGTTGCAAACAAAAATTGTGAGCAGAACAGACAGAGACCAAAACATTGACAAATGTCTCCACTGTGGCTGTAACCACAGCTGGGACTGCAGTAGTGCCCACAGTACCATACTACAGCAGGAACCACAACAGAGACAGTGCAAGGAAAGCAACAGCAACTACTTGCAAGGCAAGGACAATAGCAGTAGCAACAGTTATAAACACAGTTGCCACCACAGATGGGACAGCAGATGGGGCCACTTCTTCAACCACAGCTGTCACCACATCCTGGACCAAGGCAACAGCAACATCTGCATCAACATCCAACATCACATCAGCACAAGTGGCTGCCACAACAGCTGCAGGTACAGCTTAGAATACAGCAGCAATCAAAAATGTAACAGAGGCAAGATGACAGCAGTAACTGCAGCAGGGACCACAGAAGCAACCATTACTGCTGCCACAAAGGGTCAACAGCAGTGATGATATGGCTGCATTTACCCTTGAGGTAGAAAAAAACATAACTTGAAATATTTGCCTGGAGGTAATGCATTTTGTTTTTTAATATACTTTGTTGCTGGTTTTCATGCAATTATATCACTTCGTGACCATTCCAGATCAATAAAAGTAACTATCATATGCAAGATTTCATTATGGACTATCCAGCAGGCTCGAAGACGAGTAGCAGATCAAAGACAAGGATGGGTCAGGGAGCATTGCAACCGTAGTAAACAAGTGGTAAAATGTAGCATATTGACTCAGTGGAGGTGAATATGGTAGATTTCAGGCTGTCTGGGCGTCGGAGTTGGGATTCTTTGTGGGTACATCATCTCTAGTATTATTTGTATAATAGTAGCACCCAGTGTGGAGTCTGTGAAGATGTTGTCCTCATAAGGAAATGAGGCAATGTGTCCCGAAGGATAACATTAAGAACAGTATTTCAAAAATACAGTCACTAAATACGGAGGACAGACTGACTCAAAAGGGAGTTAAAGATTAAACATGTAGGCAATATAAAGACGGTTGAAGGCTCACTTAATTCAATAAATCAATCGTAAGGCATAGAAATAATTTGAAATGAAGACATTTAGCAATTTAATATAGATGCTGTAATGAAGAGCAAAATGAGAAAAAATGACTAACTCCAAGTTATGCAGCAAATCGAACGACAATCGAGCAGCATCCCTAAAGGCTCAGAAAAGGATCTGCTGACTCCCAAATTTAAAGCTCATATAACATTTTCCAGTGTAGAAAGAAATAAAAAATGCAATGTCAAAATGTAATGGTACTGACATCAAATCACATTTTAGCCTAATAAAATGTCATAAAATCCCACTATGTTACCACTAACTCACTGTATGAATATTAATTCATATGTTCTGTCCTAATGTTATCCGAGGTGCCGGAACAAGTTTATTATGATAAATAATGGAAATACTCATAGGTGAACTATCTTCCGCGAGCAAGCAGGAAGAGACTTGAAAGTAACAAAAAGGCTTCTTCGGGAGTACATTGAGAACAACATATCATTCCAAAACAAACAGTGCACATTTTGCTGTGTGCAGTGACAGATTAGAAAATACAAGCACTCCAATATTACAGAGTCAGCAGCCATACTCCACACAATGGAATCAACGACTCAGTAAGGCCTAATAAAAGAAAGACCAAGAAATACACTTATACATATCCCAGCACTTTTGTTTGAATTGCAAATAAGTCATATTAATAAACATTTATATTTCTCATTAAAGGTAACCCCAACATCTGTCTACATCACATCATACTGGAGTCAAGGGAGTGCAAAAACGAAACAAGCATTAGTAAAGCCAATGGGGTTTGCCTCTGCACGATCTATTGACTTTGTCAATGTTTTTTAGACATGTTGCACAGTAGCACAGGCTGGTGTGCAACATGGCTGACAATAAGAAAATAATAGCGCTATGAGGTGGCTAGTGCTGGCCGTGTACTATTGCTTTTTTTCTTTACTGTAGCATTTTTAGTGCTATTGTTGTGCTAACTTTGGGACAGATGATCTTTAATATCGTGTAAGAGAGCATACTGTTTTACCTGTTAGAGTTGGGGGCGTGAAAAGAGAGAACCTAAATTGGACAGATGGGGTTGCGTAATAAGGGGTCTAAGTAATTTAACACTCCAAGTGAAAATTGAGAGCAGTCTGTCCTTGCAGTTAGTTTACTTACCTGTCCTACAGTGGTGGCGGCCTGTGACTTATAAATTACATACAGATATGGACACAAGGCGCATTAGCGTACAAGGCGGTCTTAATAGAATTGTAACCTGTGAATTGAAGGTTACACATAGACAAAGACACACACGCACAACATGAAGTGCATTATCTTATTTAGATGTCTTGTTCAACCAAAACCTCGGACCTCGATGTTGTACGTGTATGTCAACAAAAGTCATATTGCTTTTATCTGTGTTATTTGGCACTATAAGTAACCCCCAAGTAAGAAATAGCTATCAGCAGCAAGTACATTAACCCTCTAAGTTATCTTACAAGATCGTCCATCTGTATAATATTTATTGATGCTCTGTATTATCGTACTAGTTTAAATTGCATTTATTGAGCGATTACTAACCCTGACAAGGCGTTTTGAAAACGTGCATGTTACACGTATATCTCTGCAAGATTTGCAATTCTTTTACGTTGTCATTGTCACTGGGGGGACATGCCTCTAAAAACATTTTCCTGTCTATTTTTGATCGAAAAAGGTTTCTGTGATTGAAAAATACCTTTGTCTGCTCCAAGCTAAAGACCTGAGTTTGGAATACTTACCACTTGGTACCTGTCAACTTAACTAGTTCAGTACCTCAACTTAAAAGTCCATGTGGTGCAAAATAGCTTACCATGGGTGACTGGGTTAAAGGTGGACAATGAGTCTAATAAGCCAATCAAGCAGGCTGGCCGGGATGCTAAGGTCGTGATCTGTTACCTTCAGTATTGCTGTTTCAGCACTAAAGCTTTTTTTGGAGCCAGGTTGGTAGAGTCCCAATTGGTGTTTCTTTGAGAGGATATACCATTGGCTTCCTGACAAAAAATTAGATTAGTACAAGAAGTGATTATATTCCAAAAGTCAGTGTATTCCTTAAAGTGCCTCAGACACAGTCCTCCTGCTTCAACTGCCACGATCCACTGACTTCATCTCCTCAGATTCTCTTCCTCTCTCCGACATCAGACCTTTCCACACCAACCTCTACATTTCACATTCTGCAGCAGAAGTTGCAGGCCAGAGCACTATACCTTACTTCCTTTCAAATTATGAAAGAATATACAAGTATAAAAAGAGAAATAGATACTATAAACATAGAGCAATTAAATAGTTGCCCCCTGTTGTAAACTATTGCATAGACCTTTGTAAAATAATAACACTTGTTGTTGGCAAACAGCCTCCGCATTGCTGACATGGTGACAGTTAGGCATATCACCAGGAGAAATTTCATAATGAATCAAACAATTTGACCTCCTTCATTACACCTATGGTCATTTAAACATGTATTTGTATGCTTTTTTGTATGGTCTCAGTGTTTCAGCAATCATTAGAAAATATATTAAATATGTTCTAAGAGATAAAGGTGTATCAAGATTGTTGTATTAATGACAACAATCAGGAGGCGCCTGAAAGCAGACTGAAGTTAGTTTGGAGGAGATTACAAGATAATGGGATCACACATAAAGTGGAAAAATGAAAATTCAATCAGGATGATTACATTATTTAAATTGTGGCAGAATTTTGTGCACCATATGTACCCAACTTTGCAACTTTCAGATTGAATATATACCACAATCCAATAATAAGGTTGCAGATTGGCTTTAATGATTGATTCACGATCATAAGGATGAAGGTGAGACAGAAGATGATGAATTTAGTGATAAGACTACAGTGTGCTCTATTACACAGTGTTGCATTACAAAGAATGAATGGAAGCGAAAAGTTCAAGGTGGTAAAATTCTTCAGGAAATGATTAAAAGTAAATGGGAAGAAAGGAAGAAGAATGGTGAGGAAGTTGGCAAGTTCTGGTGAGTTAGGAACAAATAAGCCACAAATGAAGGGATGACCTAGAGGGGGTACTAGGCTAGTTCCACCTGCTAAAGTATGGGAAGAACTAATTGGTCAAGCCCATGAAGGACACATGGGGATTGGCAAACCAGAGAGGTTGAAACAAGTCTATTTGGGATCACGGTTGGGTTTATATGATGAGAGAAAAGTGAGGGCAGTTAAGAGTGGTGATACAGTTTATAAAACATACATTCGACCATTAGAAAAGCGCACCTTACCTAGTAATCCATAATGCTTTGCATATGTGTCACCAGTGTGAAAAGGCTTATTCCTTAAAGCACCTTAGCTGCAGTCCTCCATCTTTAACTGCCACTCCCCACAGATCTAATCTTCATGAGATTCTCGGTCTCTCTAAAGTCAGATCCTTCTACACCAAGTTCAACAATCCACTTCATGCAGCAGAAGCTGCAGGCAACAGTGCAATACCACCCTTCGCTATTGATGTCTATTTACACAATGAATGGGTGTCTTCAGGGCGTCCTTATGACTTGTGTGCGCTTCAGTTGCAGAAGGTGCCCCACACATTCCTGGTGGCCCTTTTTTGAGAACTCTCCTCCTGGTGCTGATGTTACATGCAAGAAGTTTGATGGTGCAAACTCCCATGGTGTTGGTCCACTGCTCAAGTCCAGGCGACCTCATTAGTATGCATGTGACATTGCACATCAAGTGGACCTGGGAGGGATTTCCTAGACCCTCTTAGGTCCTTACAAAAAGTGTGCTGGTGGGTTAGGCTATGGTAGGGACTAAGGGCAGAAATTACTGCTCCATTGCCTCCTTAACCTTGCCACTATCTTGATCATTTTTTTTCTGGGAGTGAGAAAGCGAGTGCGAGGAGGAGCCCAGCTTCTTCCACCTCAAGGTGGGAAGTGAACCCAGGAGGTGCAGATTGAAAGGAGATGGACTACGATTGTTCCTGGTCCCCTTCCAATTCCAACTTACTGATTCAATTGTGTACAGCTCCTTTGTTTCACAGAGCTTCTCTGTTGAAAGAGACGCATCGTGAAATGAAGGATCTGTTTCTGTGCCCCAGCAAGGCACTGTTGGCATAACACTTTATCCTAAGAATAAATTCAATGCCTCCTGCTCCTTTCTGTGACACACACACGGTTCTGTGACCCTGCACTGCACCAGACACTGTTTGACTCTGTTCCTGGCCTTTCTGGGGTACAGGCACACAGTGCTGGCCCCGAACAAGGATCTAGACACTGGACACTGTCTTGGCATTAGAAAAAATCCTAATATCTAGCTTTATGCTGGATGTTAGAAGTGTTTGTCTGTGTTCCAGGAAGGAAGCAGATATGGTCTGGAGTTTAGTATTTGCCCCCTTGGTGTGTGGCACCAGGCTAAGAAACAGACTCAAATAGCTTCTGTCTTTGTGCTAGGTCAAAGACGTATGTGTGTGTTCCCTACTGAAAAGAACTAGAGGCTTACTGTAGTAAAAATGTTATCTTTTGTTTATAATGGTGTTACACTATATTGTATTTTGCATTGTATTTTTATGTTCTATTTTGGAACCGTGATCTCATTGGTGGCTCGGTATGGTTCGTGGAACTCCGGTCATGAGAAAGTTTTCTGTTGACCGTAGTTCCAGGAGCTGATCGCTACAGTGTGGTTGTGGGTCTTCTACTGGTGAAATAAACCTTACTTCACGACTCCACAATCTGTGAGGATTCTCTTTTCTTCCCTAGGTCAAGCGTAACCGCTTGCTACACTTACTGAGTGTTTCTTAGGCTAAGTAAAATTCTGAACAGCGTCTTGCTCCTTGCTGAACACGCACAAAGTCCCTGTTTGGATGGTATATAGGGGACTACAGAGTGCCCTCCATCATCCGTGAAAGGAACACGTCTGGAGGATGTTAAAATTCTGTGCAAGGGACCGCAGAGGAGCAGATGTGTGGAAAACAGGGAGGTGTCCATCGATTTTTCTGACGCACACAGGCGATGCGTCGTCGAGTTTTCATGCAGGGCAGGCTTTGCGACCATTTCTGACGCGTAGACTGGGATCCACTTCGGGTTGCGGGGTTTTCGGACGCCCCGGTGACGATGCGTTGAAATCTAGCGCTTGCAGGGCAAAGTCACAGGGGCTGCCTCGATCCAGTGGGCATTACGTGGAAATTTCTACTGCACGGCAGGTGCTGCTTCGTTTCCCCTCAGGAAGTCAGGCTGCATTGTTCTGGCTCGGCTTTGCGTCGATCCAGTGGGCCATGCGTAGAATTTCCGGTCGCTAACGTCGATCTTCTCCTTGCGAAGTCGGGCTGTGTCGTTCCGGTTCGGCGAGCGGTGATTTTCTCACCGCGATGCAGGCTGTGTGTCGTTTCTAGCAGGCTGTGTGTCGATTTTCGCCACACAGGGAATTCTTCTTGCAGGAATGAAATCTTTTTGGTCCTGAGACTTCAGGGAACAGGAGGCAAGCTCTATCCAAGCCCTTGGAGAGCACTTCTTTAGCACAGCCAGAGAGCAGCAAGGCAGCAGGGCAACAGCAAGGCAGCAGTCCTTCTCAGAAAGCAGTCAGGTGAGTCCTTTGGGCAGCCAGGCAGTTCTTCTTGGCAGGCTGCAGGGTCTGGTTCAGGTTCTCTTCTCCAGGAAGTGCCTGTGACAAGAGTGTCTTGTCAAGAAGTGTCTAAGTTGGTAGGGTCAGAGACCCTGCTTAAATACCTAAATGTGCCTTTGAAGTGGGAGAGACTTAAAAGAGTGGCTTAGAAGTGCACAATGTCCCCTATCAGTTCTACCCTGTCTGCCAGGGTCCCAGTAGGGGGTGTGGCGGTCCTTTGTGTGAGGGCAGGCTACTGTCCTTTGACATGCAAGTGTCAGGCCCTCCACCCTCCCAGCTTAGGAAGACCCATTAAATATGCAGATGTATGCAAGTGTGACTGAGCATCCTGTGTTTGGTGTTGTCTGAGTGAATGCACAAGGGAGCTGTCAACTAAACCTAGCCAGACATGGATTGGAAGGCACAGAAGGATTTAGGTGTAGAGAAATGCTCACTTTCTAAAAGTAGCATTTCTAAAATAGTATTATAAAATCCAACTTCACCATTGAGCAGGATTTTGTATCACCATTTTGGCCATACTAAATATGACCTGGCTACTCCTTTCAGATCAGGATCTACCACTCAAGCAGGATATGAGGGTAGCCCTAATGCTATCCTATAAAAGGGGCAGGCCTCACAGCAGTGCAAAAACGAATGTAGGAGTTGTACACTACCAGGGCATATAGAACACACATGTTCATGTCCTGCCTTTTTACCTCCATAGCACCCTGCCCTATGGGCTACGTAGGGCCTACTTTAGGGGTGTCTTATATGTAGAAAAAGGGGAGTTTAGGGCTTTGCATGTACTTTTAAATGCCAAGTCGAAGTGGCAGTGAAACTGCACACACAGGCACTGCTGTGGCAGGCCTGAGATGTGGTTAGGGGGCTACCTATGTGGATGGCACTAAGTGCTAGTGCCATCTAGTGCTACATTAAGTGCTAGTAGCATTTAATTTACAGGCCCTGGGTACATGTAATGCACTTGACTAGGGAATTACAAGTAAATTAAATAAGTCAATTGGGTATGAGCCAATGTCATCATGTTTTAAGGAGAGAGCATATGCACTTTAGCACTGATTAGCAGTGGTAAAGTGTGCAGTGTCCTAAAGCCAGCAAAAATGAGGTCAGAAAAAGAGAAAGAGGAATCCAAAAAGTTTGGGGGTGACCCTGCATCAAGGCCAGTTCCAACACATTCCATCTACTGTTTTCATACTTCTGATAACAATAGAAAACCGCAAGCATTGGGGGGCCTATTGTTTTGGATAGGAAAGGCCCAAGAATGAGACCATGAAAAGTAGTAAAAAGCAAGGAATTCAATTGTTTTTTGGGATACGGTTAGTTGCTATAATTGGGCCCAGGGTCGGCCAGCACCTAGGAACACTTAACACCTCTAGACATTTCTGGAAACTCTACAAGCGAGGGGAGTTCCCTGTGGTCTGGCGTGTGTGGATGCCACAACCTTTTCTTATCCAGAATGCTCTGCGCTTATCAAACATTCAAGAAACTTAGCTCCCTCAGATTTCTGTGACAGAAAGCACCACCACCGAGTGTTCACTCCCTTCCACTTATAAAAACAGTACCTCGGTTGTGTGAATGAGTCCTGTGATAATGGGCGAGACAGATAAAAATTTTGGCCATGTGAAGTCATTATACTGTCAGTGTTGTAATCACATGGTCAGAGTGTTTTTTCTTATACCTGTCCTGTGCAATAGACCCACCCATACAGGTGGAAAACCATCAGGAGAGATGTGGGAACTTTGGATGGTGGGGCTTTTGTGGTTTGACAAAAATTAGTTTTTTTAGATGGCAGAAAACTGGAAAAAAAAAGTATTTTTTTTCAATCATACTAAGACATTTGCAGGGTACTCCTTGTAATCAGGTGTGCTGGGATTCATGCAAGCAGCAGTACCTTTGTTTTCCCTGGCTCTCTACGTTTTAGAAATGTATGTGTTTATTTCTGCTCTTTTGATGCCTTCTGGCTGTATAACCAAATACTGCCTACATGCCGTACGGAAGCTTCCCTATCAATACATTTCCTATATTAGTCAAGCCTTGGCAGGAATGTCTTTACTTGTCAGAAAGACTGAAGTTTTTTTATCATGTTTTGTGAAAAATAATTGCTGACAATCTGAAAGACGTCCTGTTCAATGCTAACTATAAGGGTTAGAGAGGCCTGGTGGCCAGCAATAGGAAATTTCAGCTGTGTAGAGCAGTGGTTCCCAACCTTTTGGTTTCTGTGGACCCCCACTTTAATATTAATGGAACCCAGGGACCCCCACCTGAGTCATTACTGGAAGCTGGGGACCTAATTTGTCAATATTTGTTAATATTTTTTAATTTTCTAGGCTCTCGCGGACCCCCTGATAAGGCTTCGCGGACCCCCAGGGGTCCCCGGACCACAGGTTGGGAACCACTGGTGTAGGGGATACAGATTTATGGTTTGTGGTAACATTCTATGCAGATTGATGCTACCAAAAGACAACTATCTTACATCAGCATTACGCTTTCAGTTGTCCAGATTTCCCAAATGCACTGCACCCATTGTATTGCCCCTGGGCACCCTGAACCCATAGAACACATCAGGAAACCCAGACAACGTTGGAAGGTCAAACTTTGGCAGGGATATGTTCCTGTACGAGGAAGAAAGTACAGAATTACCATTTTCTTTTAGAAAACATTGCTAAAAATCTGACTAACTCCATGTTAAGTGCATTCTGTTAGCCAGCCAAGCAGGGCAAGGGAGGGCTGAAACACAGCAAATGAAACCTTAGGATGTGTAGAAGTTGGAAATATATGGTTCTGGTATGAACCATACAGACCAGGTGCGATACGTGCGACTAGAAAAGAGGTACCCTAAAATTACATTTCGGTTTCAGTTACTATCCAAATTTCTCAAATACACTGCACTCAGAGGACCGCCTATGAGCACCCGGAACCCACAGAAAATCAATTTTTGTCTGGCACCCCACACTCCAGAGAGCTTGAAGAACACTGATGATGATTGTGCCTTGTAGGGAGATGTTTCTGCACGAGAGACTAAAGGGAATTATCATGTTTCAGGGGAAAAATTGCTGAAAATTGGACTAACGTCCTGGTCGGTGTTTTCTTCCAGCCAGTCAGGGCTCAGTGTGGTTTGGCTTGCACCAGTTAATTCCTTAAGTCGTACAGGATTAGAAAATGTATAGTTTTTACACTTTCTATGTAGTCCTGTGTTTGGTATCAGCCATCAAATGAATAGTGCATCGTAAATAGAAACTGTCCCACAATTTTCTGACCTGTGCTACTATTGGATAATTGCTTGTGCAGACTACATTTCATAGGGAAACCCATCCATATTTGGTATTGCTAGACTCCAGACGTTCAGGTCAACATTTCCTTGGTTACCGTTCCAAAATGTATATCGTCCTCTTGATAAATACAAAACTATATTGTTAAATAAAGTATTGCCATATTTTTCATTATATAGTGAGGCTGCAATGAGATGATGTGTGGTTTACACCAATACATAGCCCTAATTGTGCCAACAAAAATATTGTTTGTATGGGTGTCCAAAGAGACCACAGTGACACATGTTTAACCAACTTAATGAGGTATTTTGTTTTTCTTTTTTTAAGGAAGTATTACAGAGGTGAACAAGCATCCCAGCAGTAAAAGGTTGAGTTGATAGAAAATTGTTTTTACGTCAAGCCTACCAGGCAGGGTAATAATGTCTAGATGGGAAAGACCTAATGTGAACTTAGTGCGTGTCAGCCCCCCCCCCCATTGCTCCCTATTGGTTGGTGCTATTGTCACTCTCATGTACTTGCTTCTTATTTAATTGTCTGTTCCTGTATTGGTCCCTTCCCTGGAGTGCTTTTGATTGGCTGACTTGTATCCTTCCAGTGCATTTTAGGAACTGTTTTATTCTTTTCCATTCAGCACTGGAATGTGCATGTGTTCTCTAGTTATCTACTTCCTGCACGTGTTGCTTTTCCCTCTTGTGATATTTTCCTCTGTATCCTTCCAAGCTTGTGTCTAAATGACAGTAACAGGGACATTTTTGCAGGATAAGCAGACATTAAGGGTTGTATTTGTTTTATTATCTGCATTTCACATACTGCTTGAAAGAACAAACATTGGCACACATATGTTTTTATGGTTCTGTGTAAAGGGCCACCAGCTGCACTCAGTTGGCATCTGAGGCAGAAGGTATAATTAGCATGACGTTTCTGCTGGAGGCCTGTAAGTCTCTTCCAATGGCTATCACAGGAGGACCAAATGGCTGAATCTTGTGTAAGGTAAATTAGGCATTTACATGCTGACACATCCTTATTCTTTTTAAATTCTGTTCAGTTTCCCGAGTACTTGAAAAATAAATCATGCCTTTATGCATATTGAAAACATAGAATTCAGAGTAAAGCTTTGAGAAACCATGTGTTTGCCTTTCTTCCAGGATTGTGATTTTTTTTTATTTATTTTACTCTTTTTAAACAATACCCAACAGACTAACATTGGCAAAGCCAACGGCTCCATTTAGCAGCGTTGCCCATTATTGTTTCAGTAGCTTTCCCCAGCCAATAAAGGTTTAGCACTGGGCAGTAACTGAATGTATGGGATGGTTTTATATGTGGTTTTATGGAGCATGGGGCTGATTTGACCGATCTTTAGTGACCTTGTGAAAGAGCCTTCATCTATGGTGGCTTTAATCATGGTGCAACATCTGTCCTGGTAAATGAGGAAATTGTCTTTGATTCATTTTGCCAGAAAAGTCTTCTGAAAATAGGTTGTTGGTTTAAGTTGTTTGATGAATTTTGCTATCTCCTGAGGTTGATGAGCGAAAAAAAGAGTCCCTGGTGCGTTCATACTTTAGGGTGTGGAGTCTTTCAGTTCTGGATTTTCAGTGTTCAGGTATAAATTGTTTAAGATGAATCATCTTTTCTGTGAAGTGGTTGATGAATTTCACATATTTTCCATTGAGGTGTTGGTAATTGCTCTTCTTGAGGGGTGGTAAGGTTCTCTAATATGCCACAATAATGACCAAGTGCCACTGGGTAATGACATTATTTGTTCTTAACTGTGTTAGGCAAACGAGATGATATGTTTGTACTCTTTTCTACGTTTTGTTAGTCCGGAGAGTAGTGGTGGTGCTATTAATATTTTCCATTAATTTTCTTTCGACTTTAGATGTCATCCAAGAACTAGGGTTGGTTTGGTTTTCGCTCTTGCAGGTGGGTCCTGCAGATGGTTAAAACGAGCTGTGCTCTGCCATTTGTTTCTACTGCCTCTTCCATTTAAAGCAGAGCCTCTTTCAGAGGACCATTTGTCCATTTTGCATCAGGAACTTCAGGGTCTTGTGGCATCGTAAGGACCCCATCCTTGGAGATCGGAGCTGGGTGTTACTCCCAATATTTCCTAGTGGAGATAAAGGGTGGTGGCTTCACCCTATTTTAGATCTCTAACCTCTCAAATTCTTCCTGTAGAAGGACAAATTAAAGATAATCCCATTGACCTAAGTTCTGTCTGTGGTGGATCCAGGACCCTGGAAGGTGGTGTTAGGCCTGCAGGGAGCTTATTTCGAAATCCCCATTGTGCAGGCTCTCAGACACTAGTTTCTGTTCGAGATGGGCCACAAGCATTTTCAGTTTGTTGTGTTCCCTTTCAGCCTCACCAGAGTCCCTTGGGTGTTCATGAAGATTATGGTAGTGGTTGCAGTGTACCTTCAGAGGTTGGGGGTACCGTTTATCAGTTAAATCAACAGCTGTCTGTTGAAGGCAGGCTTGCCTTAGTCATTGAAGCACCTCCAGATGGCAATACTCCTTACATCACTGAAGTTCAAGATCACTGTGACTAGGGGCCTGATTACAACTTTGGAGGAGGTGTTAATCCGTCCCAAAAGTGACGGTAAAGTGACAAATATACCACCAGCCGTATTAAGAGTCCATTATATCCTATGGAACTCGTAATATGGCTGGTGGTATATCCGTCACTTTACCGTCACTTTTGGGACGGATTAACACCTCCTCCAAAGTTGTAATCAGCCCCAAAGTCTTTGCAGAAGCTTCCTTTCATTAGCCTTTCTAGATACAGTGTACTTTCGGGCCTACCCTTTGGAACATTTAGCCTAGAATGTTCCACCACAGTTCTGGGTCTCTTAGTGGATGGCTCTAAGGCATCTTAGCCTACTGGATTGCTACATTCTGCTCGACAGTCATCACAGGTTGCATAGAGGATCTACAATGAGATTGGAAGTCTCAGTGGGCCCTACATCAAGGAAACTTGTCAGACTCCATCCAGGTTTCTAAGGAGACTACAAAAGATCTGCAGTAATCTTGCTCGGCTGAATTGGACCAGTGACAGACTGCTCTCCCTACCACAACAAGAGCTGGAAATGGCGACCAATGCCTCACTTCTGGGTTGAGGAGTTCATTTGGGAAAGGTAGAGGTCAGATGATTCCCTTCTCTGGTGGAAACCTGCCTCCATATCAGTCTATTGGAATTGCAAGCCATTTGTTTGACAGTGGAAGCCTTCCTGTCATCCCTCAAGGGGAGACAACTGGTTCAGGTCCTCATGAACAACACCACCACAAGCATGACAGGGTGGGGTCCTGGGCTCTGTTTCTGGAGACTTTGCTCATCTGGACCTGACTGAATCGTCACGGCATTTCTCTGATTGTACACCACTCACAAGTGAAGGCAGACAATGGCTCAGGGTGTCTCCCAGCAATGGGGAGAGACCTAGCTCCATCTTTTTGCCCCTACCAAGAATGCACAATGTCAACATTTCTATGTACTAGATGTCCCAAGAAGGCTCTCCCTCAGAGACGCATGCCACCTAAAGTGGAGCCTGGAACTCTTGCCTCTCCTCCCCCTAGTTCTGAAAAACATGAGGAATGACCAGGCCTACGTCATCCTAGTGGCTTCAGATTGGGCAAGAAGAGTGTGGTACCTGGACCTTCTATGCATGAGCATCTGTCCTCCGATCAGGCTACCGCTTTGGGAGGATCATCTTTTGAAGCAGCAGGACCAGGTCTTGCGTGGGGCTGCGTAGTCTACACCTCCATGTGTTGCGTTTGACCAGCATCAGTTGACTGTGTTTGATCTACCTCCCAAAGTAATAGTAGGTGGCCTTCTTCAAAACCTGTGTACACCAGATGCTGGGACAAGTTTGTGGCTTGGTTTGGCACATGTGACAGAGACATGTTTGAGGCTAAACTGCCAGATGTTTTACTCTGTGTTCTGTCTCTGGCCCAGCAGGGACTTGCAGTGAGGCCAGTTAAAGGGTATCTGTCAGTCCTTTCAGCATTTTTTCATTTACAGGTCCAACTATCCTTGTTCAAGTCAACTGTTGTGATTTATTTTCTCAAAGGTTTGGTCCATATGTTTCCCCCCTAAACCTTTCATGATGCCTCTGTGGTGCCTTAATTTGATCCTTACTTTCTTTATGTCCACCTCTTTTGATCAATTACTCAGCTGTTCCCTGTCTCATGACACTGAAGACAGTCTTTTTCATTGCGGTAACCTCAGCTCATCCTGTGAGTGAGCTTCAAACTCTGTCAGTCCAGTTGACCTACATCACCTTCTTTCCGGACAAACTGGTGCTAAGAACTAGAGGTGCCTTCTTACAGAACATTGTGACTCCATTTCATGTCTGGCAATGCATCACTCTTCTGACATTGGGCCTGTTTTAGTGTTTGGTGGATGTGTTACTCCATCACAAACGTGACAGATATCCCATCTGCCATATTGCAATCTCCAAAGGCTATTATAAGATCGTAATACAGTGGATGGAATATCCATCGTGTTTGTGACAGAGTAACCACCTCGTCCAAACTCTAAATCAGGCCTATTGTTTGCCCCAACTCACCCCTCACAAGCGGAGGAGAAAAATAATTGTTTAGAACCGAAAAGAGAACTTAGCTTTTACTTCTGGTGGACATTCAGCAATTTGGAGGGGGTTCTGTGGGGCAAAGAAAGGCCAAACAGTGCAGAAATGGGTTTTGTCCAGGTGGATGCTCTTCTGCCTTAAGAAATGCTACACGATGGCCAAAAAAAACACCAGAAGGGTAGAGGGCCCATTCCACCAGGACCAAGGCTGCTAAAACTAATTGTCCTGGATATTTGTCAGGCTGCAGTGTGGGCATCAGTGCTAAAATTCAGAAAGCACTACTGCCTTGAGATCTCAGTCCAATAGGAAGAGCATTAGGTCCTGCAGCACTTTTTAGTCTGAGTCATTCCACAGACCCACTATTGGAGAGGTACTGCTTTGGAGTCCATTCTAAAGGTGAGGAATTGAAGTACACCTAAGAAGAAAAAGTTACTTTACTTGTGTAGTGTTCTTTCTGGTGGATGCTCTTATTTAACCACAGATTCATCACTGCCCTCCTACCTCCCCATGCTGTGTAGTGGACTATTTTGCATTTAAAAAGGTCACAAGAGATCTGCACACTGGCACAAATAATTAGTTTTTTGGCTCTGTGTTTTAGGACACGGACGGTGCCTAGAAAGAAACTGAAGCTAGCAAGATTGGGTGTCTCCTATATGCGGCTGCAGTCATCATTTCTGGGTGTGATGTGGAATCGACATTGAAGTGCACAATGCTGCCTACTCGTGTGCAGAGGCCATGCTGAAAAATCTTCTAAATCCAGTTTGTCGCTTGGAGATATTCTACAGAGAGAATCTGGGGTAATAGACAGTGTTCACCAGAAAGAGCGTTAATGAAGGTAAATAACTTGTTCTTCCTAACTCTAACGTGATATTTGGAAAGCACCATTGGCCCATTCTTTTCTGGGGGGGTACCTGGGGGCCTGAATCTCCAAACCCACCCATTATACACCCACTAATAATGGCCATTACCCACCCAGAATGGGAAATAACATGCTCAACTTGAAATACTGGATCCTTTTCAGCATGTCATTTCCCATCCCAAGCCAAAAAATGGGCCATATTATCTGCCATTGCCCACTTGCAGTTTGCAGATGGGGGGTGATGGGGAGGAGGGGTTAACTAGTAAGGGCTATGGCATGGAGCTTCAGGGGCTGGGAAAAGCTCAGCAACCAGAGCATTGCTGGGGGAACCTTGTCTTCTCCACCAATGGTGCTTCTGGGGCAGGCTATGCCTATGAGTGCAGTCTTTGCCTTAAGTTGCATCCAGGGAAACCAGGCCTTGCGTTTACTGACCTGGAACCAGAAGCCTGGAAATTGCTGGACCAGTAGCCCGAGTCCAGAAACACTGGCCATTTGGTGTAACTTGTGGTTACTACTTTAGGCAACCCATAGTGAGACCCTCCATGTGCCCATTAGTGCGCTCATCATTTAGGGTCAGTGTTAAGGTGAAGAAGTGTGTGTTTTATAAGCAAGTCATGGCCTGATCTCTTTAGAAACATTGGCAGTCTCGTCTGAATAACTTGAATTAAAAATAGATTCTTTAAAAGTGTAGCTCTGTGCTCCACAGTTTTACTTTCCTTATTAAATCCGACGAGTAGTTAGTGTACTAGAAAACATACGTCAATGAGAACATTTAAAGTTGCAGCGCATTTGATGGAATGAAATGTTTGTTTCGTTTATCTTGATTGGAACAATTATCAAGCCTCCAGCATTTCTGTCACTTAAGACATAATTGACAGATTTCCCAGTGTACACACATTAATTAAAATTGTTTTCACACATTTGCTTATAGCTTTTCTTAATTGAACTTAATTCTGTTATCCATTTTTGCTACTCTCATTGAATATTTTGAGACTCAATGAATATTCTACTACATTTGCTGTTCCAACTGTCTGTCAGAGACATCCACCTCCGTTACTAAATTGCGTGGTGGCAGTTTGTACTATACACAAGTGTTCGTTATATATTCTCACTACCAATGTCCGTGGCAGCTTTGGAATGGAAGGTTCAAAGATGTTCTTTTGTCATGTTATTTGACTGTTGGTGATTACTTCCTCCAAAATCTGCTTACGTTTGTTGGGAAGCATCTTAATGAGATGCACGTGTGGGTATGGATGTGTTCAGGGACGCCAAATATCATATTTATGATACTCGAGCTTGTTTGTTTGTTTACCCTGAGATGTTACGAATGTCACCATTGTTTGCTGATGTTGTGACAGTCTAGAGATGCATTCCATACTGCTGAGCATACAGGAAAAGAACACTGTCACAGTTGGCCCACAGCGTCACTGTCCTCATTGTGTTACAGAGACAGGATTTTTACTTCATCGGGAGGAAGAGTTTATGCAGCACTTTTTGTGCATACTTGTTAATAACGCATTAAGTTGCTGAACCTAAACTCCCTAACAATCGTGTGTTATTTGTAGACTCTGGAGTTTTGTTCAACATGTTTGATTATTTATCTCGTCACGAGCGACCATCAAAATTGAAAATTAGTCCCTCAAAGTCCGTCCTCAAATGCTGCGCCATGACTGCTCTGCAAGAGATGAGAAGAAACCATCAGCAAACATTCACTATCAAAACTTGCAGTTAGGCAAGTTGTTCTTGTCTGGTTATTATTGTTTTCTAATCAATATAAAAGCATAAAAACAATCTTAAAGCTATTCTGAAAATGCTGAGCCTAAAACCACTGACGTTCTGTTGTTACAGAGCCGTGACGTCTCCAACATTGGATCTTTCATAGAGTCGCATGCTTGAATTGTTCTTGGACAGCAGACTAGGAATCCCTAATAATCAATGTTTCTGCAGCAGTTTCCACATACCCTCTGTTGACAACCAGGCTGCCATAGACTGCGTATGGAGTCCCCGCCATAGAATAATCCAAACTCCAGCCATTGAGGTAGAAAGACACAGAGCTGCATCCCTTTCCGAGGCTCAGCTGCTTCTGCCACTGGAGTGATCGCTACATCTATGCTATTTGCCTGAATGTCCTTCTGAAACATTTGCAAGGGAGCAACTTGGGCATCCAGTCACACTTTCGCATTGGTGTCTCTTCATCTCATTGTTCTGGAGTTTGGGCCACGAAATGAAGTGGATAGACTACAAGGTTTTTTTTATATTTGTTTCAGTGTTAATTGACTGTATGTGTACAATGTTATGTGAACATTGATCACTAATGATACCCAGCCTGACAACAGGGAATAAATCAAGCATGTGAATCTATGAAAGATAGCAATGCGAGACAACTAGTGTTACAGTCAAGTACCTTTATCTTTTCTGTCCCGTACACTGATCATAACCTTTCCCATGACCAGTGGCAGCTCCCCTTGTCGGATGTAGCAGCATAGTGCCACCAGAAACAAAGTTCAGTCAGTTAGACTGGATAAAACTGCCTGGAAGTGCTGCCTTCTGCAACCTGTGGGAAGAGCCCCCCACAGACCCAGCCCCTCTGATTGATAGCTGTACTACCAGTCTAATTGCTGCCTGCTTGATGGACCAAGTGTTCAATATCATACAGTGAGAGAGAAGCAAATGATGAACATATAGGTAACACCAGAGGCACTGGAAGAGAGATCCTGCAACAAGATTGGGTAAGTATGATGTGCAAGGGAAGGCAGGAGAAATTGTGTGTGCATGTGTTTACACTTGTGTCTGCTCAGTTGTATTCATGTGAGTGTTAGTATGTTCTCTAAATGCATGTGTCTTTTTAGTGGTTGTTTCTGCTTTGTCTCAGATTCTTGTTGTTAGAAATGGGGTTTTTGGTTGGCAGTCAGGTTACCCTCTGTCCAAGCAAGAACCCTCACTCTAGTCAGGGTAAGTCACACACAATCCAAAATTAGCCTGTGCCCACCCTCTGGTAGCTTGGCACGAGCAGTCAGGCTTAACTTAAAAGGCAATGTCTAAAGCATTTGTGCAATAAATCATACAATACCATAATATAGCACCACAAAACTACACCACACAGTGTTTAGAAAAATATATAATATTTATCTGGGTATTTGCAGGTCAAAACGATCAAAGATGCAATATGAATTTGTAAAGATATCACTGAAAAGTGATATAAAGTGTCTTAAGTCTTTAAAAAGCAAACAAAGTCTCTTTCATGCACAAAGTACCTGGTTTGGAGTGGAAAATCTCTGCAAAGGGCCGCAGAAGAAGACATACATGGAAAAATGGTGTGTGCGTCAATTTCTCCTCAGCACACACGGACTTGCGTCGTTATTTTTCAC
This sequence comes from Pleurodeles waltl, assembly GCF_031143425.1. NCBI lineage: Eukaryota > Metazoa > Chordata > Amphibia > Caudata > Salamandridae > Pleurodeles > Pleurodeles waltl. The sequence continues at coordinate 694,167,915 of NC_090437.1, read as the reverse complement.
GGGGGAAGTCATGCGTCATTTTCTGGCACGTGGACAGTCTCTTTCTGTGGGTCGTGGGGATTACCAGAAGTCCCGGGGTCTGTGCGTGGATTCTCCTGCTTGTTTTCCGGCTGCCCGTCGTTCAGCGGGGCTGTGCGTCGAAGTTTTGCTCTCACGGCAGGCATTGCGTCGATTTCCCCTCTGGAAGTCGGTGGCGTTGTCCTTGCGAGGCAGTGCGTCGAAGTTCTGGTCGCTCTGAGGGCGTTGCGTCGATCAGCGTCGGTGTGCGGCATTTTTCTCGCCGCGGAACAAGCTGTGCGTCAAAATTTTCGGCGCACGAAGATTCCAAATGAAAAAGAGAAGTCTTTTTGGTCCTGACACTTCAGGGAACAGGAGGCAAGCTCTATCCAAGCCCTTGGAGAGCACTTTTACAGCCAGACAAGAGTTCAGCAAGGCAACAGGCCAACAGCAAGACAGCAGTCCTTTGGAGAAAGCAGACAGGTGAGTAATTTGAGCAGCCAGGCAGTTCTTCTTGGCAGGATGTAGTTTCTGGTTCATGTTTCTTCTCCAGCAAGTGTCTGATGAGGTAGGGCAGAGGCCCTGTTTTATACTAAATTGTGCCTTTGAAGTGGGGGTGACTTCAAAGAGTGGCTAAGAAATGCACCAGTTCCCCTTTCAGTTCAATCCTGTCTGCCAGGGTCCCAGTAGGGGGTGTGGCAGTCCTTTTTGTGAGGGGAGGCCCTCCACCCTCCCAGCCCAGGAAGACCCATTCAAAATGCAGATGTATGCAAGTGAGGCTGAGTACCCTGTGTTTGGGGTGTGTCTGAGTGAATGCACAAGGAGCTGTCAACTAAACCTAGCCAGAAGTGGATTGTAAGGCACAGAAAGATTTAAGTGCAAAGAAATGCTCACTTTCTAAAAGTGGCATTTCTAGAATAGTAATATTAAATCCGACTTCACCAGTCAGCAGGATTTTGTATTACCATTCTGGCCATACTAAATATTACCTTCCTGCTCCTTTCAGATCAGCAGCTGCCACTTCAACAATGTATGAGGGCAGTCCCAATGTTAGCCTATGAAGGGAGCAGGCCTCACAGTAGTGTAAAAACGAATTTAGGAGTTTTACACTACCAGGACATATAAACTACACAGGTACATGTCCTGCCTTTGCACCCTGCTCTAGGGGTTACCTAGGGCACACATTAGGGGTGACTTATATGTAGAAAAAGGGGAATTTTAGGCTTGGCAAGTACTTTTAAATGCCAAGTCGAAGTGGCAGTGAAACTGCACACGCAGGCCTTGCAACGGCAGGCCTGAGACAAGGTTAAGGGGCTACTGAAGTGGGTGGCACAACCAGTGCTGCAGGTCCACTAGTAGCATTTAATCTACAGGCCCTAGGCACATATAGTGCACTCTACTAGGGACTTACAAGTAAATTAAATAGCCAATCATGGTAAACCAATCAATAGTACAATTTACACAGAGAGCATATGCACTTTAGCACTGGTTAGCAGTGGTAAAGTGCCCAGAGTTCAAAAGCCAACAACAACAGGTCAGAAAAAAAAGGAGGAAGGAGGCAAAAAGTTTGGGGATGACCCTGTCAAAAAGCCAGGTCCAGCACTTGTCATTGGCATTATTGTTCATATACTTTGCTTAGTGTTGCCAATTGCATAAAGTGGCCTTTCTTGGTATGATGTGGGCATCATTCGTTATATTGTGGTCATGCTTGGCATTCTCTTACATAGTGGCTGCCTCCGACTCACAACATAGTTTGAAAACCTATCCAGAACTGCTTCAGGTCTGTTAAGGGAAGAAAAAAGTTTGCACTCTGAAACCACACAACACATATAAACTCATATGCAGAACAACCCCACCCTTGCCATTCATTTATTCCACTGGACTGAACCTGTTTTTCTTGTGCTCAGCATAATCAATTGAGTCCATTGCTTTTGGTGTAATTTGCTGCATTCTGTCTGCCGCCGTCATCTTGTGAGTCTAGTTCTTTCATTTGCCTCTCTGTCTGCAGCTGCAGATCCCGCTGCAGCTGTCTTTTGACCCCATGCTCCTGAGCAAGACATTTGCCCCTTATCATTGGCTTAAAGGCTTTCCACACATTGGCCCCGTTAGACGTGGATGTCCAGTTGATCGCAAAATATGCAGTCACCCTTTCCAGCAACTCCTTCCAGCATGCTTGGTCTTCCAAAACCCCCAGAAGCAATCTCCAGGTGAATGGGTCAGTGCCTTTCCTTTCATCTCTGGATGTCCATCAGGCTGTGTAGTAATGGTTAAGTTGACTAGTGCGGAAATCGTTTTTTCGAATGGTTATTGACTTTGGTCCTGTTTGACCAATCTGCATGAAACTTTCCAAAAAGCAGTATTTGGTAGATTTCTTTTTTTCTAAACTTCAATAGTCGAGAGTGCAAAAGATAGTGTATTTCAGGACAACCCCCATTTTGCATAAAACATGGTAAAATACACTTAACTGGTTGTATTAACCTCCTTTCAGTTAAGAGACCACTGGCAGAGAGTCCTGGTCAACAAGTTACAGCGTAGTGTTTACCATGGTGTCTTATGTTAGAAATTGGGTTTCTGGTTGGCAGAGGTATGCACTCTGTCCAAGCAGGAATCATAATCCGAGTCAAGGTAAGTAAGTTACGCACCATAAATTAACTTCTGCTCACCCTCTGGTAGCTTGGCACAAAGCAGGCAGGCGTAACTTAGGAGGCAATGTGTAAAGTGTTTGTGCAACACTTAAAACAGTAAACCAGTGAAAACACCACACAAAAATAATCCACAGCAAGTTAGAAAAGTTAGAAAAATAGATCTTAATTCAATGAACAAAACAAGACCAAAATGTCAAACATCCAATAAGTAGACGTTGAGATACATATTTTTAAAGAGTATCTGCATTTGTAGTGCTTAAAAGCTTAAAGTGCTAAATAGGGCTAACTGGTCATGCCATTCTAGGGAAATCCCAAGTTCAGGCCGACTCCGATGGAGCGCAGGCGAGCTATAGAGACCAACCTTGTCCTGCTGAAACAGTACCTTGTGTGAGAGGGTTGCATCGTCATTGAAGATCTGATGCAAGGAACTGAGTAGACAAAGCAAAGGCGATGCATCTGTTCCGATCCACGCAGTCAGGGATGCGTCGTCATTGATCTCCGAGCAGTGGTATGTCATCAAACCCTTTGTAATGAAGGTAATGCGTTGTCGTAGAGCCACACAACCGGCGATGTGAAGGTGATGTGTCAGTGCTGATGGTGATGTGTCGAGGTGAGATGCAGTGGTTCTGATTGGCGCAGTGATGAAGACTTATTAATTCTGCTTGATCAGCCCAGGGAAAACTACTTCCAAGAGCCCCTTACTGGATTGGCACCACTTAGCAGGGCAGATGCAGTGGTTCTGATTGGCGCAGTGATGAAGAAGCATTAATTCTGCTAGATCAGCAGAGCGAGACAAACTTCCAAGGGCCCATGACTGGAAAGGCACCACTTGGCAGGGAAGATCTTACAGTTGGCAGAGTCCAGCAGCTGTAGTGGAGGGGAGTGAAGTATTAATGTCACTGAGACTTCAGAACAGGAGGCAAGCCAGCAAGCTCTTGGACGTACTTTGGTTCTGGGGATATAAGAGGTGCAGGTCCAGTCCTTCTCACTCTCAGGAGCATAACAGGCAGCAGGGCTGACATAGCAAAGTAAGTGTCCAGCAAAGTCCAGCTGAGTGGCAGTCACTTTAACAGTACTGCATTCCTTCTTCCTGGCAGACTGTCCTCCGCTCCAGTATGGTCAAAAGTCCAGTTCTTAATCCCAGTGGTGGTTTTTGAAGTTGGGTAGACATCAAAGAGAGGCCTTTGATGTGAACAAAGTGAGCAGACGTGGCACCGCTGCCACCACATCCTACGCACACACCTCCACAGCGTAGGGATCCGGGACAAAGCTCTAGAGTGGACCACCTTCTTCCTCTCCGGCAGAACCTAGAGCGTCTGCCTCCCCTCTTTCCGCTCCGAAGCCTCCGAGATCATCTGCGGCGTTCCCCCAAGGATCATCCCTCAGCCCTACACTATTCAACGTCTACATGGCCCGCTCGCCCACGTCGCTCAGCTACACAACCTTAACATCATCTCCTACGCCACCCAACTGATTCTCTCCCTCACCATAGACCCCCCCACCACCAAATCCAACCTCCACGAAGGAATGAAGGCCGTCGCCGAATGGATGAGTAACAGCAAACTGAAGTTGAACTCAGACAAGACAGAGGTCCTCGTCCTCGGCGCCAACCCCTCAGCCTGGGACGACTCCTGGATGCCGACCGCTCTGGGAGCAGCCCCAACACCCACCAACCAAGCACGCAACCTGGGCGTCATCCTTGACTCAACTCTCTCCATGACCAAGCAAGTCAGCGCTGTCTCCTCATCCTGCTTCAACACCCTCCGCAAGATCTACAGATGGATCCCCACAGATACAAGAAGAACAGTCACCCAAGCCCTCGTCAGCAGCAAACTTGACTACGGAAACACCCTCTACGCAGGAGCCCCGGCCAAACTCCTCAAACGACTGCAACGCATAAAAAGCGCCTCCGGACACCTGATCCTCGATGCCCACAACCACCGACAACCACATCACTCCCCTTCTGAGAGACCTACACTGGCTCCACGTCAACAAAAGGATAACCTTCAAACTCCTCACCCACGCACACAAGGCACTCCACAACACCGGTCCAGCTTACCTCAACAGACAACTCACCTTCTACACCCCATCCCGCCAACTCCGCTCAGCCGACCCTGCCCTCGCCACCATCCCCTGCATCCAAAGAGCGAACACCGGAGGCCGATCCTTCTCCCACCTCGCCGTCAAGACCTGAAAAACCCTTCCATGCCCATGCGACAGACCAAAGACCTGCTGACTTTCAGGAAGTGGCTCAAAACCTGGCTATTTAAGCAGTAGCAGCACCCCACACCCCCCTCAGTCCCTTGAGACCCTCTCAGGTAGTAGTGCGCTCTACAAATAGACTGATTGATTGATTGATTGAACAAAGTCCCTGCCCTTCCTACCCTGGCTCCTGACACACTAAAGGGGCTCAGGACCCAGCCCATTCAGGTGTAAGCGTAAGCTCCTCCTTCCCATCCTGCCCAGGAAGGGCTATCATCAAGCAGATGGCCTCCGAGTCACACCTAAGCTCTCTTTGTGTGTGACTTCTGGATGCAATGAACAAGAGCCCAACATCCATTCATCCAGCTGTGTATTCAGAGGCCGGCATAAGGCACTAGATGAAAATGCCAACTTTCTAAAAGTGGTGTTTTCAGAATTCCAATTTAAAATCAGACTTTATCATAAGTTGTGAGTTTAAATTGTGATACCAGGGACACCAAACGTGGGGGTCCCACCTCTTCCTAATTGGAAACTACACTTAAATAATTTAATAAGGCAATCCAAATGTTAGCCAGGGGTAGAGATAGGCCTTGCAGTAGTGAAAAACGAATTTAGGAGGTTTTCACTACCTGGACATGTAAAACTAAAAAGTACATGCCCAACTTTTTAAATACATTACACCCTGCCCTTGGGGGTGTCCAGGGCCTACCTTAGGGGTGAATTATATGTATTAAAAAGGAAGGTTTGGGCCTGGCAATAGGATCAACTTGCCAGGGTGACATGACACTTTAAAACTGCCCACACAGTCTCTGCAGTGGCAGGCCTGAGTCCTGTTTAAAGGGCTACATACGTTGGTGGCACAAGAAGTGCTGCAGGCACACTAGTAGTATTTAATTTATAGGCCTTGGGAATACGTGGTGCCCTTTACTAGGGACTTATAGGTAAATTAAAAATGCTAATTGTGGATAGGTCAATGTTACCATGTTTTCAGCAGAGAGCACACGCACTTTAGCACTGGTTAGCAGTGGAAATGTGTTCAGAGCCCTAAAGATAACAAAAACTAATTCAGCAAAAAGTGGAGGAAAGGGCATATATTCTGGGAATGACCCTCCAGAAAGGGCCAGGTCCAACAGCCTGGAATAATGAACTCCATTTTCAAGCATTTTCTCTTTCTTGGTAGCTAACAGTTCCCCTCAAATATTCAAATACAAATTCAGTGTGGCCAGTAGATGGCAAGATGATTTGTCTGTGGTGCTAGTGCATATGTGTATGCCCTATCTTCTCAACTTCCTCCCTCATTGATGCTTGAAATTAGATTGCTTTGAAAACATGGAGATCTAGCCTTACTACTATGGGCTCAGGATGTCCTTGTAGATGTGAAAATTTCTACTGGTAACCTTTCGGATCCAGTAGTTTATTTCTACCCAGTACATAGTTCGCCCCTAAATGTTGCTGGAGCACTAGCTCTTGCCTCTGTGCTTGAATTGGACTAGGGAGTGATGTCTTTTTTTGGAATTCTTCTATCTGATCCAGGTATAATGGCAGAATATTTTATGCAATCTGTGGTAGTATTCAGAAACTATTGCAATGATGTGGGCAGTAACCAGGCCCTAGGGGGTGTCATGGGGTTTTAGGCTAATAACATCAGATCTTTTTGCACTAGTCTTCGCTAAAAGACAACCATGGTCTGGCTAGGTGATAAAGCCCCTTTGATAACCCTATGCTGCAGGGACACACTAGAATGGGCGTTAGTTAGAAGAGAGACGCCTACGACAGAATAGAAGGGAGGAAACAATGCTAGATGATCTGGAAGCATGGGCGTCGGTGCTGGATGCATTCCCGGAAGTAGAAGAGGGCATGCAGCACTCAGGAATACAGACACAGAGCACTGGGTATGATGCACCACACCCTGATACTAGGATGGGGGAAGGAGGAATGAGTACGTTGGGTTCCGCGGCTCTAGTAGAGTATCTAAGAGTATATGAGACACATAGTTGGAGTTGAAGGGTTAAGAGACTCCGCGGACAATAACAATTGATGCGTTATCTATGAAACTCTGAAATGGGAGGGAAAAGACTTACATCTGGCAAATAACTTTGAACTGCAATACAAGTGAACAGTGCGATGTTGCTGATTTCGGTTTAAGACTTCTTGTTCAAAGCCATATGCAAAAGTGAAGAAGGTAAATAAAAATAATAAAAAGAAACCTCAGATCGCGTGTTCTCACTATTTATTAGCCGAGCCAGGAGTCAACCACCTTTGTTCCCACTTAGGAGACTTGTAAACATGATGTGAGTGAGCTGGGTTCATTAACCTGAGTAGGAGCCTCCAACAAAGTGAGTTGCTCCCAAGGAAGGAACTTCAAGATGCAATAGAAGGAAATAACTCTGTTAAAGGTCTAGACCTTCACCAGGCAAAGAGGGAAACCATCTAATCAACTGTCAATGGCCAAATACCTACCTTATTACGCGGTTGCACTCCATTAGTTACCCCTTGCAAAAGCCAAATATTTAGGGTAGTGTAATTACCCCTGCATATGCAGGGCAATATCACCCCCTTAGTCATAAGCGGGTCTTATGCCGAACTATATTACATTTATTAGTTCTGACCATAGCTTAGACATTGTGGATTAATATTCATCGTTTAGTTGCCATATCGTTTAAAAGGTAAACAATGCAAAGGCACTGTTGTCTTGTGTTGGAAATGTGCTCATGATTATCAGAAGGAGACCCACTTGATTCGTCCAGAAGCATCAACCCATCCCACTCCACGTCCAGCACACGTCCCGTCTTTGCCATCAAAAGGTAAGCATGGGAGAATGAAACATCAGTTCTTCTACTTCTGGAGCAAACGTGTTGTGCTGAAAAGGCAAACAGCTATGAATTAGAAACCCAAAACCTTCATCCCAAAATCATTGGCTGAATGGAAACTTCCGTGCCCTAAGTAACAAATTGGAACTGAACTCTGATTCAGACCACATCCCTCGGCTCGACTGCCAAACATTCGGATGCTGCAGCGCTCCATAGCTGAGAGTAGAATTGCGAGTCAGACAAAGGTCCACTGGTCTGTTGCTGAAGTAAACAGGTTTTAGACAGGTGTCTGGGGCTGTTCAACCTCACATCTGTGACACCAGCTTTCCCCCGCAACGCCACCGGAATGAGGTCATCTCTCTCCATCTAAATTCCGCCATTCCTAGTGGAAGGTAACTGCACCTGATTCCGTGCAAGTTTCGCAATTCATCTGTTTCGGCCTCACTAGTAGACACCCGCGTCCTTGACGCCTTCCGACAGGGCTAGTTGTGTAATTGCATGTTTCTCTACCTGTGTTCCCAATGCCCAACTATCCAGGAGCAAGTTGCAGGTAGTGTCATAATCGACCTCTTGAATGCACAGCCCACCCTCCCACCCCCTTACCCTCGGCGACGCTTCATGCAAGAACACCTGTGGGGTCTGAGAACAGCTTTTGTTATGTCAAGCAAATCCAGTGCCAGTTCAGCCCCAATCACTACTGTGATGGATTATGATGGCTCAGCGCACAGAAAGCTAATGCATTTCAACTGGATTGGGGCAGCATGCGGAGATGAACAGCTCTTTGTGCTCATGAGCACATTTCCACGTAGCAAAGAACTTCAGGAGGGGAGAAAATCACTGATGGACATAAAGGTTGAATCCATCCTGTCAGACTGAGAATTCAACTAGAAGGTTTTTTTTTCCATTCATAAGTAGGAGCAGCCAGAGAATTCCTGGAGAATCTAAAATTGAGATGCAGCCTAAGCAAATGAAGACAGTTCTGTCGCTGTGACACCATTACTGCATGCGTCCGACTGAAGTACTCTGTTGCTTCACAAGATCAGTGGTTATTGTCCATGTAATGTGCCCCTGTAGCATGGGTACTCGCAAAAATTTTCCCGGGGGCCACAGAGTTTGGTCTTTGATGTGACCGAGGGCCGCACTGATGGCAGCAGGGTGGCTGTCGGGGGTGGGCAATAAGGTGGGTGTAGGGGAAGCAAAGCATATACTTCTAGTGTCTGAATAGCACAACGTGAAACCATAGACTTTGGCATAATCACGGCTTCTCCACTTCACCAAACTGTGTGATCCTAAGCAAATGTTTTATTTCACTTTCCCTGCTTTTTGTTCATTATCACATAAGGACCTCTCATGACTTTGGGATGTGTGCTGCACAAAACCTTCTTGTGTTTGATTTAATAAACTATAATATTCTTGTATAATTGAAGACTAGGCCACCCAAAGAGTGCACATAGCTGACTTGCCTCTTAGCTCACCAAAGGCATTGCTGTCGTGGGAGTGAATGTTTCTAAATTCTGGTTAGAAAATTATCACTTTGAAAAAATATATTTCTTCAATGTAGTGATATAATCTGGTGTAATAAGGTGAAGTTTCTGCATGTTAATGAAATACACTTTTTGAATTTTGAGCAGACTTGATCATGCTTTTACATTTTTGCTTCAAATATGTCTTTAAAAATTAAGGTGTTTCTGATGTTACATTGTACAGAACACCCTCTGTTATCTCTTTTCTTTACCTTCAACTCACCTTAAATAAATGCTTGCCTGTTTATTTACATTTTTTAAATGTTAGTGTTGAGTCTAGTTAAGAGCAGCCCAGTGCCACTGGGCCGCATGTAAAGGTCAGGAGGGCCGTACAATGAGTTTCACTGCCCTATAGCCTGAGCTATTTGATATCTTGATTGCCAACATAATTTAAGGCATCATCATTAGCTTTTCCTGTGACATCAATGAGGAAGAAAGTGCTTGGAACTTATTTGATGAATGGTAAACAAGGAATTAAACGGAGTTAGAGATGCCCCCAAGTTGTAAGCCAATAGCAGTGCTCAGCATGCTATGTAGCAGGTACACTGGGCAGAGGGTCTGTCCAAAGAACTGGCGGTGGTAGAGTTCTTTGGTCAGGGCCGAGAGCAGAGCTTAACAAGATGTGGGAGAGTTGGTGGTGAGTGTGGCCTGGATTGAGACCCTGGTCCTTCATTCAGTCATAATTGGACATTGTCAAAGATTAAATGCAGTAGGCTATGGTGGATGTGAGTAGTGAAACAAAGGTCCTGTGCTCAGAGTTTACTGGCTATTACCCTACGTCGAGCCCAGTGAATTCTGGCGAAGGAGTTGGACATGATGTATTCAAAGGCTACTGCTCCTAGTCTCTGAAAGGGCCTGGAGCACAGGCCATAGCTTTATGCAAGTCACTGCTTGCAGGGCCAATTAAGTCCTTTGCGTAATACTCTGTGATTAGCAAAAGGTCAAACCCTGTATCATTATGTCGAAAGGGTATTGGTCGAGAGCAAGACCAAAAGCTGAGCCTATTTAATTTTGTAGCGAAGTGTGTGTTGACCTAATTTAGATATGCCATTGCTGTCAATGATTATATGGTATCACCTGTCAGGCCATCCATGCTGTCATCTGCGATGTGATTTCATGAGCAATGTATTGGGAGAGTTATGGTTCAGATGCTAAATTTAAGATTTGTGTTGTTTATGGGAATGTATGTATGAATATCATTTATTCAAAGAAAGCATAACATTGATACCATACTTAAAAAAATCATTTATTTGTAGGATTTCATGGTGAGCATAATTTCTTCAGGCAGGCCCCTGATGAACATTTCTGAATTCGAAGCACAACATAACATGGAGAATTCGGTTAGCTCCACGTTCTGTCAGCTTATTGATTTCTAGGAACACATTCCTCCCTGTGAGGCATAGTTTCTGTTTAGTTCTGCACAATAGGCTTATCCAAACAAGAAATTAAAAATATATTGTCCATTCCTTGATGGTATATATTTTTTTTACTTAGCTTCACATGTGTCTCTATACAGAATTGGGAAGTTACAATGTATTTGTTCTCGCCTCACTTTATTACCCTTGTTCAATATTGATGTTGAAATGTATTTGTGTGAGCACCCATTTGATGCCAACCCTTTTTGAGCAGTGAATCCTTCCATTCGATTGCTCTGCAAGGTGTATGCTGGTCATGAAGTGGTAGTGTGGGTCTAGAGAAGAAGGTCCCTGCTTAGGCTATGTTGTGCTCCTGAGGAAGAGGCAGGGCTTGGATGGAGTCAGTCATGCCAGATCATTGCCCTTGATGAAAGGTCGGTAGAACCGGGCACATTCTGTAACATGTTACCTTCACCTTTGAGTGCCCCATGCTGGTGCCTTGTGAGTGCCACTCATGGTTGTTTTAAGGCAAGTGGAAAGTGGGTGTTTGCCCCAGGGCCCCACTCTTCTAAGATCAGGGGGTCCCCAACCTGTGGACCACCTTTGTTCTGCTGCCGTTCCTACCTGATGACATCAAATGTTAGGTGAACCAATATTAGCTTCTAATGCCAGTCCTTTGCATGCTCGAATGCATTTGGCAGCCCAGACGTCTAGTACAGAATATTTGCATTAGTGTTGAATGACTGATACAATATTCTTAACATCTGCTCACTGATGGGCAATGTCTGGTATAGGACCATTTAAAGTTCACCCCAAACTATTTGAAATGTCCTGCCTGAATGCAGAAGGTCGCTGCACTGCTATACTGTTGGCAGATTTGGGGTATACAATTAATAATGAACAAAACATACACTTGCACGCTACACCAATAAATGGGATCATGGCAGCAGCCACTTTCCGCACGCGGGTACTGGTAAGTCATGTGTATGTGGAAACAGGGGAACACGTCTGCCACACCTGATGAAGCCCTTCCAACTCCCAGCCGCCCTGTTCCAATACTCGAATGTCATGCCCCTCTCCCGAGTGAGCAGCCGGTATCCTAAATACCACAGGGATCACCTTATAAGCAAGTTACAAGTATTACTTCAATATGGTGGGAGGGGTTGCACAGCTTATTCCTGCCAGTGACCCTGGTGACCTATTGTTCTTTCACTAACTACTGAAACAGTGTGTTACTGCACATGCAAGCTCCATGTGAAGCAACACACAGCAAGAAGTAGGTAGCGCTAGGGATTACTGTGCAGCATGTGCCTAGCACTGCTCAGTGGCCTTCTGTGTCTGAATGTTGAAATGATCAGAGTGGGAGCTTCTCCCATTGCTCAAGCCTCCTCAACAGCAGTCCCTCTAACCGGAGCTCTGGCATTTCTTTACCCACTGCTGCAGTCACTGTTCTGCTTCCTGCAAAGTGTCACGGATGCCCAAGTACCACCCGGCGAGGAGTCTGGGCGAGACAGCACTCGCTCAGGCACAAACTGTTTACGAGAGAAAGCGCTTTCCCAGCAGCTGGCGATGCTACACTTGGTCTGTGGGCCTGCACTGCCACGTGTGCGTGCGGTTATTCCCTCTCCTTTACCCGTGCTGTGCGTCTGAAGGAAGAATGCTGCCAGTGCTGTGCCTGGCTCTCTGTTATCCCTGCTGCTGCCTCGTGTGTTGTGTATGTCAGGATGTTGGAAGACATGCTACCCATGCTCTGCCCGATTCCTGTATGGGAGACGCTTGCATTGTTGCTCAGTAGCCTACAGCAACCTGTCAAGTGAGCAAATACCCACTAAACATAAATAGACCTTGATGTGTCTGCTTTACAAAAGGGCGTTTTCAAGTATATCTGTAGTGCTGACGTTTCTTAGTGGCAAGTGTAGGTGCCCGTTATAAAAGCTATAGGAAATGCATGGAACATTGTCTTTTAGTTATTTTTGTGAGGTAAGGGTGAAATGATTTTGTTGCCTAAATGTTAGCATCCTGATGTTTACCACAGCTTTAAGACTGTGACCTTTGTCACGAAATATTGTATCTTCTAATTCCTATATTTTATCCCATATGGGTAAATTGATAAGTGTCTGTGTTGTTAAAAGCATGAGCATTGGCCTGGGCCATCTGTTTGCTGCTGGGCTTCACAAAGATCTATGTAACTTGAATATACGTTTGATGTAACTTTCATGAGTTTCCAAGGTGTGTAACCTAAGGAATAGCTTTGCTGTCTGAAGACTGAATTTGAGAGGTCAGTGAAACCTGAGGTTTTAGAAAGGAGGATATATGTACTCTACTGGGTAATTCTGTTCTGTAATATTGGTCTTGTAGTTCAGTGGTGATGCATGATTTAATCATGTTTTTGAGAAATTGTGGGTGTGTGATGGGGTAATGTGTTTATTGGTAGTGCACCTTAGCAGGAGGAGCTGTCAAGATTTGAGAACATTGGGAAGCATGCCTTGTGCAAGAGAGGTTATTGTTACTTTGATAAGTATGGATATTTTCCAGGAGAGTGGTTTCATGATGTGAATGGGAGAACGTCATGCCCATATGTGGGAGATTTAAGAACGTGAGGGTGTTAGTAATGACTGTATGAGGGAACATGTTTAAGAAGATCCACTTCTTGATGTTGCATAGAGGAATAGCAGGAGGTGGGTTGCAGTTGCCTAACTTGTGTTCTTGATGTGGTGCGCAATCCTTTATTTGTTGAGAATGTTGTTATTAGCAAGTGCAGTTTTGTGGAGTCGGGCCATACTGAGGAAGTGCTTGATAGCTTTGATGCCTTTACTTTGTTTGAAACACAATGGTTGTCATATTATACATAGCCGTAGTTGTAATTATGAGATATCTGAGGAGTTTGATGCTCTTTCTCTTGTTGCTTGTCGAAGGCCGATTTGTTGTTAATGAGTTTTTGGGTACGTCAGTGCAATGAACTGCAGTTTCAGACATAGCACTTTTAGGAGGTATGAGTATTAATTGTTTTAATGCTGTGGGTGAGCTGCTCACGTTCAGAGTATTACCTTGGTAGTGCAGTGTGTGTGTGAACAATTTTTCCACTGCATTGATTGTCAAAAACCCTCCTGGTGCTTACACCAGAAATCTTCTGTTCCAAGTTTGCATTTTTTTTTCATCAGTGGCCAGAGTACTAAGCGCTTTGATGTCACACAGATGAACATGAAAAGGGTTTCACTTTGGTTGGTGATTGGGGACATCACTCTCTCCAGGACATCCCTTCCTGGGGGATCTTCCCCAGGGGAAGTCCAAGTGCCCTTTTACAAATATGAAATCTTTCTCCCCGCACTGGAGGATTCAGTTTGGGAAGCTGACCTTTATTGTCTCCCCTAGGATGATATGGAGGAGGGAAAAATAAACTTCTTAAAACATAGAAGGGTAGTGGCGACCTGTTGTGGCACCAAGCCAATCTCCACCCCAGTGTACCCCCCTACCATGGGAAAACACCCCAATCAGCCGTCAAGCCAGGAAAAACGAATTTAAAAAAAGAGGTGAGGTGGCCCACCCTGCATTGGGCCATGCTGCCTCTGCAGAAGGGGCGAGACAGTCTTTCTACCCCCTGGGGATGTTGATAGGGGTTTTTCCCTTAGATGTCGAGCAAGGGTCAGAAGGCCTACTAGACACCAGTCAAAAAATGGGGTGTGGTTGGCCCACTCTGGGATCAGTCCATGCCCCACTCCAAAACAACCCCAACAGTCTTTCCATTCTATCCCCCCGGGAGACAGATATGAGGGGTTTACTCTGTCTGCCAACAGGGGTACAAAAAGCCCACTACACATCAGGGAAAAGCTCATTTAAAAACCAAAGAGCAGGGGTGGCCCACCCTGGCATTGGGCTGTGCCCCAACCTCGAAACAGAAATAGCAGTCTTTATGCACCCTCCGGAGGCAACCAACGAGGAGCTGCCCAATGATTAAGATTTCTACCTGTTGTACAGTACCCTTTTTGGATGGTCACCAACCCCCCCCTCTTTTTGCTGCTTGATGGCCTGTTAGTGTATTGAGGCCTGCTAACCAGACCTCATTACTTCTGCTTTTTCCCTTAAATTTCATGTTGAATTGCATAGGCTAATTGCCAAGGACTTTACTCTAGTAATTGGTACCAGTGGTACCCAGGGCAAGGGTGGTAATGGGGTCACCTGGGCAGCAGCACTGATTGTACCACCCTGTGTGACCCGAGTAAAGGTGAGACTGCATAGCTGTCAAGTCTGCCTGCACAAGCACACTGCTGCTTGAGTGCTCCTCTGCCCACACCAGGTGCAGGCAGAGTCTCTTTTTTGCCCATAGTACAGGTCAGTCACCCCTCAGGCAGGCCTCTTGTAGCCCCAGAGGCAGCGTGTACTGTAATATGAGTGAGGACATATATGCATGCGCACATATGACCCTGTGATATCATTTAAAAGTTAATGCTACCACATATAACCGGTGGTCCATAAGAAAACATGGACTGGTATCTGGACAGTTCCCAGATGTCCAGCTCCATCATGGCCCGGCTGATTCCCACCGTGTTTGGTATCAAACATTTTGCTTTTTAACCATGAGCATGATGCCCATGCTCAGGATTAACTAGAATGTGCCCAGGGGGCACCATTAGAGGATGCCCACTAAGTTACCAAGCTCTCTGCTGTTTTAGCGGGCTCTGTTGAGCCCCTGCCAACACAGACAAGAGTCTGCCCTCCCGCTGGTCGTGATAGCACTTCCACAGGATGGAGACAAAGGACCTACCAGGCAGGAGGTCACATCTTCTCCCTTCCAGGTTGGCAAGTGTGAAAGGTAATCTAGGAGGTGAGCCTCAAAGGCTCCACCTGCCCTTGAAGTGTAATTACTTGTCCCCCACTCGAGGACAAAGCGCTTCCCGCGCTTTCCAGCCTGACAGGTGGGAAATTAGCTATGCAGAAGGAGTTCACCTCCAAAAGACTAGTCACACCTTTAGGGTGGGCTAGAGGTCTGTACAGCCAAGAGAGGGTGCTGCCATCTTAGCAACCTTTTAGGTTTAGTGGATTCTGGGTAGGAAAGTGACCCACTCCCGCAGGAAGTGGTGACTGCACGGGCAGGCTAGCCGCAAGAACCAGTAGCCCATTGGCCACTGTCCCCCCTCACCCTCTGCGCCCCCTGAAACCAGGTTTTGAGGCGCTCCCTTGGCACCAGAAAGTTAGTTCTAATTTGCAATGAACAATAGGCATCAAGAAGACGTCGTCACCAACAACAGGAATTGGACTCCAGCTTCAGTGCAAAAAAAGGACACAGAAGTAACCTACGGAGACCACCACTGGAACTGAGTGACCGACGTGTGCCTGAGGTGAAAGCACATTGGTCCCACCAAGAGGAGCTCCAGTGGACACCAAGAAGCCAAGAAATGCTCCCCTGACTGGTGGTAGCAGTCCCCTGTAAACTGCAGGAGTAAACACTGTGCTGAAGTCAAAGAACTGCGACCCGACAGGCTGTGTGTGAGTGGGCCTAAACAAACTTGGTGTCCAGCATCCAAAGAGTGGGAGTGAGTTCCCTGGCAAGTTTCAAGCCTCTACTCCCTGCCGGACGACCTCCAAGTACCTCCAGGTGCCAGCACACCACCTTTACAGCTACCAAGGCTTGTCTGTCGCCAGTCTGGAAACTGACGGCCACTCAAACATCACCTCTCCTTTGGTTCTGCATCCTGAAGAGAGTGATCTTGAGAGGAGCAGCAAAGCAACTTTGGCACGGCCAAATCCTGGGTGCGACAGGTAGAAGCCACCTCTACACCTGGAGCCACCGGACATGTTGGTGAAGTTCTAACTATTGATTCCTGGTACGTGCCCCCCCAAAGACCTCTACATCCAGAGGGTAGAGCGTTTGTCCACCTCCAAACACCTGTTTGCCAAGTGGTGCAAACGCACCAGCCGCCGTGGACCCGTCAGCACCAAGGACAGCCAAAGCACCTCTGCACCCAGACTCCCTGAGCAAGGTAATAGGAAACTGACTGTTTACTCTTGGTCTAGGGCCCCACAGGACCTTAAGTCCAGGGGGGCTCCCCAGAACGCACCCTGCAAGTGCCTGAGTGCACACTTAGATTTTCTCCTTTGACTTCAGTCAGAGCCATTTAAATCGTGAAAATACCCTATTTTCTAAAGCTTCTAAAATTCATAACTGCAGTTGTGTGTAACTTAAAAAGTTAATTTTGGTGTCTAAATTTATATAAAAATAAGCTTTGTTTTTCTAAATCAATCAATCATTATATTTGTAGAGGGCACTACATACCCACGAGGGTCTCAAGGCGCTGGGGGTGGGGGTGGGGGTGAGGGGGGGGGCTGCTACTGCTCGAAGAGCCACGTCTTGAGGTGTCTTCTGAAGGTGAGCAGGTCTTGGATCTTTCTTAGGTTGGTCGGAAGGGTGTTCCAGGTCTTGGCGGCAAGGTAGGAGAAGGATCTGCCGCCGGAGGATATTCGTTGGATGTGGGGGACGGCGGCGAGGTTGGAGGAGCGGAGCTGTCGGGTGGGGGTGTAGAAGCTGAGTCTGCTGTTCAGGTAGGCTGGCCCGGTGTTGTGGAGTGCTTTGTGTGGGTGGGTGAGGAGTTTGAAGGTGATCCTCTTGTCGACGGGGAGCCAGTGAAGGTTTCTCAGGTGGGGGGTGATGTGGTTGCGGCGGGGTATGTTGAGGATTAGTCGAGCGGAGGCGTTTTGGATGCGTTGAAGGCGTTGCAGGTGCTTGGACGGGATACCTGCGTGGAGTACGTTGCCGTAGTCAAGCCTGCTGCTGATGAGGGGCTGTGTCACTGTTTTTCTTGTTTCGGTTGGGATCCACTTGTAGATCCTGCGGAGCATGCGGATGGTGTTGTAGCAGGAGGAGGAGATGGCGTTGACCTGTTTTGACATGGAGAGGGATGTAAATGTAAATTAGCACTTGTATAGCGCACTACTCACCCGTTAGGGTCTCAAGGCGCTGTACTCATACCGCTATGGAACCCCTCCTCGCTTTTTCCCTGTGAGGCCCCACTCCTGAGCACCCCCAGGGTGAAGCCAGGCATCCAAGCGCTGTTGGGGCCGTTGTGGAGATTAAGCAAGCTATTGCCCAGAGTTGCAGAGTGGGACCCATGAATTAGATTAGGCACCGAGGCGAGAATTATCTGGTCAAGGGGAATTGAGCCCAAGACCTGCCGAAGCGGGACTTGAACCCTGGTCTTGAACCAGATCTCTGCTTCAGGGTCTGCCGCTCTAACCATTGAGCCACACTTCTCCACAATGAGTTGAGGATGAAACCAAGGTTGCGTGCGTGGTCGGTTGGTGTCGGTGGGGTGCCCAGCGAGGTTGGCCACCACGAGTTGTCCCAGACGGAGGGGATGGGCCCTAGGATGAGGGCCTCCGTCTTGTCCGAGTTCAGTTTCAGACGGCTGCCTCTCATCCAGTCGGCGATGGCCTTCATACCCTTGTGGAGGTTGGTTTTGGCAGTGTGTGGGTCCTTGGTGAGGGAGAGGATGAGTTGGGTGTCGTCAACGTAGGAGATGATGTTGAGGTTGTGTTGGCGGGCCACTTGTGCGAGGGGTGCCATGTAAATATTGAACAGCATCGGGCTGAGGGATGAACCCTGGGGTACGCCGCAGATGATGTTGGTGGCTCGGATTGGAAGGGAGGGAGGCGGACTCTTTGGTTCTGCCGGAGAGGAAGGATGTGGTCCAGTCGAGGGCTTTCCCTTGAATCCCAGCTTTGTGGAGGCGGATTTTCAGAGTGTGGTGGCAGACCGTGTCGGAGGCGGCTGACAGGTCTAGGAGGATGAGGGCTGATGTTTTGCCATTGTCGAGTTGGCTTCTGATGTCGTCTGTGGCGGCGAGAAGGGCGGTCTTGGTCCTGTGGTTCCGTCTGAATCCGGACTGGGAGGGGTCGAGGATGTTGTTGTCTTCGAGGTGGCGGGTCAGTTGTGTTAACGATTTTCCCAAAGACTTTTGCCGGGAATGGGAGCAGGGAGATGGGCCGGAAATTCTTGAGGTCTTTGGGGTCCGCCTTTGGTTTTTTGAGAAGGGCGTTGATTTTGTCGTGGTTCCAGCTTTCCGGGAATCTCGATGTTTCGAAGGAGATGTTGATGACCTTCCGTAGTTGGGGTGCGATGGCTGTGTCTGCTTTGTTGTATATGTGGTGTGGGCACAGGTCTGATGGTGATTCTGAGTGGATGGAGTTCATGGTCTTGCGTGTCTCATCGTCATTGACGATGGTCCATGAGGTCAGGCGGTTGGTGCGGGTGGGGTTCGTGGAGGAGGAGATTGGCGTGGTTGGGGTGGTCGGGGTGTTGAAGCTGTCGTGGATGTCGGTGATCTTCCGGTGGAAAGCGGTGGCCAGTGCGTCGCACAGTTCTTGGGAGGGTGGGATGTCGTTGACGATGGTGCTGGGGTTGGAGAGTTCCTTCACGATGTTGAAGAGCTCTTTGCTGTTGTGCGTTGTTCTCCAGGCGGGTTTTGAAGGAGGATCTCTTGGCCAGCCTGAGGAGTTGGTGATGTCTGCGTGTGGCGTCCTTGAGTGCTGTGTGGCTGTCGGGTGTGCGTTCGTGGAGCCATTTCTTCTTGAGTTTCCGGCAGTTGCGCTTGGAGGCTTGGAGGTCGTTGGTGAACCAGGTGGCTTTTTTGCTGGTTTGGTTGTTGGAGGGGTTTTTGAGTGGTGCGAGGTGGTTGGCGCAGTCGTTGATCCATTGCCTGAGGTTGTGGGCTGCGTTGTCAGGGTCAGTAGGCGGTCTCTGGGCTAGGGCGTTGGTCCGCTGACCTTCGGTGACTTTGCTCCAGCATCGACCGGGTGGTTGCTCGGCGTGGTGGTGTTTGGTTTGTTTCTTGAAGGTGAAGTGGATGCAGTGGTGGTCGGTCCAGTGGAGTTAAGTGGTGTGGTTGAAGGCGATGTGGTCGCTTGTGGAGAAGATGGGGTCTAGTGTGTGGCCGGTGGCATGGGTGGGTTCGGTGACAAGTTGTCTGAGACCGAGGTTGGCGACGTTGTTGATCAGGGTGGTGGAGTTGGCATTGTTATTGTTCTCAAGGTGGAAGTTTAGGTCGCCGAGGAGGATGTAATCTGTGGAGGTGAGTGCGTGGGTGCTGGCGAGGTCGGCAATGGGGTTGCTGAACGGTGCCCTGGGTCCGGGGGGTCTGTAGACGAGCGTTCTTCTGAGGGTGCTGTTGGGGCCGGTGTTGATTCGGAAGTGCAGGTGTTCGGCGGACTTCAGGGTGTCGTCCAAGTGGGTGTGGAATTCGAGTGTGGCATTGTGGACGATGGCTATGCCTCCTCCGATTCCGTTGACGCGATCCCTGCGGGAGATCTTGTAGCCGTCCGGGATGGCTATGGCGATGCCAGGCGCTGAGGAGTCGTTCCACCAGGTTTCGGTCAGGAAGGCTACGTCAGGGGTGGTGGTGTCAAGCAGGTCCCAGAGCTCGATGGCGTGCGTGCGGAGCGGGTGTTGAGCAGTATGCAGTGGAGGTGGTTGGTTCCGGTCCTGGAAGGTTTAGAGGCTCTGTCGCAGGTGAAGCTGCAGGTGCGGCAGGAGAAGGGTCCGTGAGTGCGT
This sequence comes from Pleurodeles waltl, assembly GCF_031143425.1. Classification (NCBI taxonomy): domain Eukaryota; kingdom Metazoa; phylum Chordata; class Amphibia; order Caudata; family Salamandridae; genus Pleurodeles; species Pleurodeles waltl. The sequence goes on along the minus strand of NC_090437.1, from coordinate 694,147,842 downwards.
TTTGGGGTGGCCTGGAAGCAGGTGGTTCCTCGACCGGTGTTGAGTGCGAGAAGGGTGCTTGTGCCGTAACGAAGTCTGGCAATATGGCTGTTGTGGGGTCCAGGGGTTCTGGCACTGGGCGCGGTCCAGGCGCAGATGGGCTTGCCTCTGGCGCGCCTCTAGGGCGAGGGGGGAGGGAGGAGCAGCTGGGAGGCGGGAGGCGGGAGGCGTGGGCGAATAGGAGCGCGAGGGGGGCGGGGATGCAGTGGCGGGAGGGGAGAACGGAATGAGATAAAAACGGGTAAAAAGAGAAAGGCGCAACAAGGAATAACAGGAGAGCAGAAAACAAGACAAAAGTGAAAGAGAGAAAAAGAAAAGAAATTTAGCAAAACACACTAGTGCTTACCACTGGACATCAGGGAGGATCAGGTCCAGGAGGGCCTCGATTCCTTGGCAGCAGCGAGGGCGGGGTGGGGGAGACACGGGCACGGCTCGGTGGTGCTGTGCGCGTGGGGAGTGTTCTCCTGGCTAAAACAGGTCAGGGGTCACTCCAGGATTTTTATTTCTTTCGAGTTATGTCATTTACTGATTGTCCATGTTGTTATTGTAAAATACTTTACACATGTTCCTATAAGTAGCTTGACTGCTGTTTTCCACACTATCAGGACTGATCTCAAGCATACTAGTGTGAACCCAAGGTCCTCGACTGGGTAACTTGCTAGTATTACATGGTAAGACTCCCCAGTCATACCACATAATGCTGCCACCTTGATACACCACCCAGTTTGGTACCTAAGGGCTTTTGTTCATGAACATTCATATTCTTCCGAACGTTCTTGACATGGGTGTGATACTAATGGGACTTCCCCATAAGATAAATTTAGGAATTGCATACTTTTTGAACAGCGCTTATTCTACACAGCAGAGCATGTATGCTAGACCTTGATTGCACTTAGTCCCTCTCGTTTTTAAAAGTATATTTTAAGAACACTTATTGGATGAATACCAACAAAGCCCTAACAGTCTCTCTGCCCCTCCTCCCTTCAGACGTGGTTCCAGTGCATAGTGTGTAACTGGAACCAAGCTGTACCGGGTTGATGAGCTCATTACAAGTGCAAAACCGTCCCTGGGTTGCTTGTGTTCCACATCAGGGAGGAACTGGCTTTGCAGTTGAGGCTGGACTGTTCCCATTGGAGCAGGGTTAAGACTGATTTTCATGTAGCTGGATCAAAACTGATGTGGCATGGTGTGCAAAATAATGATAGATTAGGATAATTGAGTAATGAGTAATTTCCAATGGCTGAGATTAATCCCATCATTTCTCTGTATACTTTAGTGCCTCCTCCACACAGAGCATGGAGTATCCTCAGCCCCTTGGTAATCGAGAGGAAATGTGGATTCTTTAATTGTAGTTTTGGCATATGGACCTGCAGAGCTGAAGTAAATACTAATTTCCTCCCACTTGCCACGGTAAATGGCTGCACTGTTCTGGCTGTGTGGGCTGGCACACACATTTTAGGTATATTTTGACTTTTTTAAGGGTTCACTACAGTCTAATCGATAAACTCTTGGTACCTTTAGAATCCTCAACCTGTGAAGAAAAAAAAGTGCAAATTTGGCCAGGATACCTTTTGGGTAAAAAGTTACTAGAGGCTTAATTGTGAAGTGCCCCAAATACCAAAAAATGGTTGTGCACCGAAATGGAAATAGGCTCAGCAGCCAAGGGCTTAATTTTGACTTTGACTGTGGGTGTTAACTAAATTCAGGCGGACTCTCACATCGATTTTGAAGTTAGTTGCAGTTGCCAGAATGTTGAATTCTTCCTTGCAAGTTTTTAGTTGGATTTCCACGAAAGAGCAATAATTTGTATTGGTGGATTTTGCCTGACAGTAGTTGCTGTTAGGTGAAAGAGAGTTGATGGTCTGGATTGAATACGCTCTGATTAGTTTAGTAAAGCATACCAAAAAAAGTGAAGGATGAAATACTTGAATTATTCTCAGTGACTGGTACTCAGGTCCTCACCGCAGTCTATTGTTATTTTACATACTATGCCACCTCAGTTTGGACCCAGCCTTATGTAAATCCATCACTTTTTGTATACTTTAGTGTGTCGCCCTAAGAGCGTAGGGTGTGCCCAACACGTGGTCTTGGGCTCATTGTGGCACTGGAACCAAGCCATACCTGGCTGTAGAGCCCTACTAAGGGTGAAACCGGTCATAGGTTGCTGTGGTCTGGTTCAGCAAGGACCTGGCCTGGCAATTCGGGCTGCACTGTTCCCATGTGGAGCAGGGTCAAAACTGATTTGCATATGGCTAGATCCAAAATGAGGTGGCATGGTGGGCTGAAAACGATGGATTGGGATACAGCCCCAAGCAATTGCTGATGACTGAGATTATTTCAAGCATTCCAATTCAAGTGGCATTCTAGATGTAATTCGTGGTGGCAGACCAGATTGAGAATGCTGATTTTGGTGTGGTTTGGTTCAGTGGTAGGTTGTTTGCTGTTCATAGTGTTCAGAAGACCGAATAAGTTTCTCTATAACTAGTTAAGTGCATTGGTTTGTGGATGATGTGTCTCTGAGGTCCATGATTTAATTTGTTAAGGTATTTCTGGGATCTGCTCTGTAGATCAAGTGGAAGATGATACTCTACCAAGGTCAGGACCAGACTGGCCGTAGCGGGCATCGGGCATTTTTCCTGTGGGTTGGAAGGGTAGGGGCCGGTTTTTCAGCATTCGGGGTTGGTTTTGCAGCAGTGCTGCAATATCGGCCCCCCAGTAACAAAGACCCCCCTCAGATTCTGACCTGGGACTGGTCTGAAAAAATTTACAGGGGCTGCTTTGTATTCTCAGTCCTGCCTTGACGAAGGTGACCTGGGGGAGAGGCTGCCAAGGAAGACCATAGATGTTGATAGGAGTGGAATATATGTGGCTGCCGGAAGTCTACGAAAATATGTATTTTCTACTGCTTACAGCATCCAAATGTTTCAAAAAGGGGCCACTAAAGTACGTCTAGGACCAGGGCCCCTTAAATTAGTAAAAGGACCAGATCAGTGTGTTCAAAGGGGTCTGCAAAAAACATTCGTATGAAATGTGCAGTCCTTTGCTGGTCAGTACAGTCACAAGTCTGCAGTTCTTAATTTGTAAATAAAAACGTGCCAGTGCCCAAAACCCTCCTCTTAAACACGCGCGGCTGCTGCAATTAAATGTGGGAACACGGAATACTGAGGCAGCGTAATCCTAAAGCCATCTCTGGCCTCTTCAATCCATTTACAGCCACTCCCTGCCCCTTCAGCTCACTCTAGCAGCTTTCTGCTTTCTTTCATTACGACGCTTTTTCGTTCTTTTCTTCCTCCCGCTTTCCTATGTGTGTCTTTTTGCTCGCAGTCACTGCTTCACCCAGAAAAATAAGTGCCGGCCCTGAAAAATAAGTGCCAGTGCCCCGCACCGGAAACCACAAGCTCAAATCAAGCACTGGAGGGCTGGCGTCATCCCATCATATAACAGCGAATAAGCGCAAAGCAGCCTCTGCCAAAATGCTAAATAATATTCACAGTACAATCCTTTTTTTATTTGTTATAAGGATCCTAGTAGCTAGTTCTCGCACCAGTTAACAAAGTGGTAACAGCAGGATAACAACACATCATGTATATCCGCCTTTTAGAACATCTAAAAAAGATTACAAAATAATTTCAAGTAAGGCACAGCAGCACTGTTACTCGGCTTAGGTAAATATGTTTTTACGGACTGAAAAACAAATCTGTTGATATATTTTCTTCTACTGCCCCCTGGTGGCCGATCGCAGTTAAGCAGACTAGACCGATATTCGTAGTCCTGCGTAAATTGAGCACAGCGGGAGAGGCACTTTTTATTATGCAGTTTCAGTGCCACGCACCTCAGCGCTGCTTAGCTCCTCAGCTTGGACCATCATGTGCAATAATGCCCGGTAGTACTCATATCCCAGCAGCAGGGTGCATAAAACAATACTCCGATTTGTCCTTAAAATGCTTCGTTTATGAAGACTGGTAGAAATAAATAAAATGTGTCAATCTACAAGATTGCTCATTGCGTTTAATGTGTATGATGCGCCAACTACTTTTGTTATATTTTTGTCTGTTGTGAAATTATCTTTAAATAAGCAAACAAACTTTCAGGAGTTTGCAGAAAACAACTTGCAAGCCATTCAGCCTGATCCTACTGTGTTTGACGTGCTGCAATTTTAACAACCATTATGTTAGATGTGCTAAGCATTTTAACAGTCGCAGACGCTCCAGTGCGACGCTTGCAACTCTTACAATGCTTTTTCTTCTCTACTAATCCGTTTTTTTGGAGACGGAAACGTTTTTCTGACTGCTAAAGTGGCATTCCTAATGCATAGCGATTCGGTATCTGATCGGTGTGAGTTGTAGGTGTCTTTTCCGAATACCAAATAAGTATGTAATGAATGAATACTTTACACCGAAATCCAGTTACAAAACCTTTATATTTTTCTTTTTTTATACTTTCACCTCTATGACGGTGTCATGCATTCGTAAAAGGGAAGGGACTACTTCACTTTGTGTATCATAAAGAAAAAAAATGTCCTCGGGATCATTGCCAAATCTTATATATATATATATATATATATATATATATATATATATATATATATATATATATATATATATATATATATATATATATATATATTTATTTTATTTATTTATTTATTTTACACTTTTTAGACACGCTCCCTTTCCTTTAAGGAAAATGGGCTGATATTGTTTTTTAAAAGTTCACTCTTATAAAGTCAGCCACACACATGGTGATCTACTAACCCCAGGTTGCCAGCACCCCTGTGATGGCCTCCAGGAGCAGTGAGTTGCGATTTGTGACCTATCTCATTAATATGCATAAAGTAAGTCATATTGTGGCCCACTACTATTCAGCTTTTTAAGACCGGGCCTATCGCGATCAGTATTTTGCCAGTAGGTTTTTGTACATCTCGCCCATTGTTCTGAAATGACCCGATGATATTTGGTACCTTTCTTTGTAAGTGCAAGACAAATGGATATATATATAATAAATGGTTATTTTTTTATTTTCTCACTTTTTCAACTCTGCCTTCATCTTTACGATGTCTCTGGCTTCTAATTGTGTGCTAGTTAGTGGGGCACCAGGATTTCCCTGTTTCTTTTGTCTTTGTTACATTATATTTTATAATCAGCATTAGTTTAGGGACTCCATCTACCAATGATATGGCCCTGTACCATTATTGAAACGCGGGCACGCTGTGCTTACTGTCCCGGGATTCTCAGTGATTGGAGTCATGGTGGTTTCTTATCAGTGTATTTTGTCATTAAAGGGTAGATAATTGGACTGTTCACTCTACTGATAACTGACGGTGGGGGGTTTATATTGCGGCAGGTACTGTAGGGCTTTGCTATATAAAGCATGGAACAGTCGTCGGTTGCCTGGCTTTCCCTATTAGGACTCTGAGCAGCATACTTTTCCAGGTAGATAGGTATAGAACGGTTGCACATGTATTGCGGTTATTATTTAGTTAGCATCTTCCGATGGGTTAGTCACGTAAGGTTGTCTGAGATGTGAGGTACGCTGTTGGGGTGGCAACGAGCATTAGATACATGTTTTGGTGTTGTATGGTTTACGTAAGCCTGTAATGTGCTATGAGTATAATATGCTTAAAAGTTCTGTCAGTCCTGCAGGGATGCTTGTGCATGTAAAAGATGCCCTGAGGAAGCGACAATGCTTATATGGCTTGATGACTAATATGTTGTGCTGGCTGTGCGAGCTGTGCTTTTGAGGTTGCAGTGCCACCAGGTGATTGGAAAGTACTGTTGGGATCGTCATAAAAGAAAACTACATGACATATCTGAGCTGTGTTGGAAGTATATGATATGTTGTATCCAAAATGTTGTTTTTAATGTTCGAGTGTAGTATATCTTAGCAGTAACTGCTGTCGCTGACCCAGTGTTACTGCGCTATGGAATAACTGCCCTGCATTGGACATATGTAATATGGTATGAATTCTCTTGTATGTTCATTGTCGTTTGAGTACAGTGAAGACATAGCTAAAATGATGCTTCTCAGTTAATGGCAGACATTTGATGAAAACCATATAATTAATACATTACTAGCCTTTTTGCATTAGCAAAGGGTGGATGATTGAGATATTTTGTTCTGGAGTTTGATCCCTCTTTATGGTATGTCCTTAAAGGTGAGCTACTATTTTTTTTCGTGAACCATAGTTACTCAAAGCCATTAGTGCTGTCACTGACATTTCTGAGGGCTAAACATGTATTCCAAATGGGCAAAAGTGTTGTATCGGATGAAATTGATCACCTAACCAGGTCCACATTTTATACCACAGGATCTAGAAGCTTTATTTAGTGTACTCATGACCCAGTTTACGCACAAGATAATGATATTAGTTTCGAGGTCGAAACGCATCTGCAAAATTTTATGAGAGGGGGGAGTGGCCGGTTCCGCATCTATCAAGACACCGAACAACAAGTATCAGAGAATAAGGGGACTGAGACAAACGGGAAGATGGGACTGTATATGTAAATGCCACTCCTCACTGTGTTATTTGGGACTTTATGAAGTTTTTTTTAAGGCAAACCCAAATATTTCTTCTATGGGTAGCTTTTCATTTTGTTTTTTATGGTTCTGAACAATGTAGGATGTCTTTGTTTAAGTCATATGATAAGTTAAACAGTCGTGGAACTTATTTTATCTAGAAACACGATGTCTTAAAACTTCTGTCACAACAAAGCCATTGTGTTATTTATTCACTCTCTTTGGAGGGGATTGTTTTATGAAAAGATTTTTACGTTGTTGAATTTATTATTCATTAGTATTTTTGTAAGATGAGTTTTTTTGTGTACAAAGATGAATGCAAATGAGCAATGAGTTTTGAATAATGCATCATTCATTGTTACACACAGGATTCACATGCTTGCTGTGTACTTCTTAAACAAAGATTGATTGATAGCCGGCGGGGTTTTGTATGTTCTTTGTTGTCTCTTTTACAGGCTGAGTACTCATGGGACGCTTCTAAACAACTCAATGAGAATCTAAACAATGATGTAGTTTATTAGTAAGCCACAGTATTAAGAGATGAATAAAAATGAGTATTGCTTTAAGACTCCATATGAAGAACAAACTCAGCAGTGGAAATATTCTAAAACATTTCAACCTCACTGTATACAGCAGAGCCTGTCAGGAAAGGATGTGCGTTGGGGGGAGGGGATGAATCAAGAGTAAGTGGTAGAGATGACTTCCATCTTCTTGAAGATGGAGTTTTACACAGCAACTTGGTTTGACTAAAACACCTTATTAAAACCACTTCTACACATCATAAAAACGTTTTTCAAAAGCAATTATGTTAAATTAATCTGTAGATAAACGATCATGTGTAAAAATGCATACTGCACATCATTAATAATGCACAGAAATGTAAATCTATGAAACATGTCTACAAATTCCCCCTCTGATTATTTTATAATCACTAAAGCAATTAATAGAACTTTATTCATCAAAATCTATAATGTAATCTGCATATCCTTCTCTTTCTTTCTGGTATTCTCCTCCATCATCTTTAGCTGGTTGTAGGCACGATTTTTCACTTTTTCTATCTCATAGTCTTCCTTGCATTTCTTTTCACTGATTTCCTTTTATTCTTGCCCCCCCAAATTTTTAAACAGATAGCTAGAAACTTTTAGCAAAAGAAACAGGGAAATTGAGCAAATCTTTATAATTATAATGGGTGTTAGAATGTAGCATAAGGTTCCTCCTCCTAAATTATCAATCTATTCGCCTTATTAAAACCCTTCCCTATCTCACTATCCTAGGAGGCTACAAGCTCCCATACACTATGCTCTTCTAATGCTTGAAGTTCACAACAGATATTAGTTAGGTTGTTTGAAAAGGCGTTAATAACAGGATCATTTAAAGGTATGAAGGTACAGTACCTCTTAACTGTCAGTACCTTACAAAAACTGCCTTCATTTGCAAGAAAGTTATCTAGTGCTAATTGGTTTTGCATTACTATAGCACATATAAGCAGTGCTTGCAGAGGCTTGTCTGCAAGCATAGATAAAAATATAAGTCTCACTTCATACATAGCCACACCTATAGGGGGGATAATAGCACCGAGTATATCTAATGCTATCTGTCCAAAACATGTTTCTCTGCCTTCAAACTAACTGCTTCATCCACTTCATCATTGTGATAGACTCTAGGAAACACCAAAGCAACATAACATGATCCAACCCAATTACAACATACCACCCATGTAATAGATTCCTCTCAAAATCGACTCTTCACCAATCAGAAAACTCACCCTTTATAACATAACTTCTTTCACACCCACTTTCTCCCACATATTCAGGCTTACCACCTTTCAAAGCTTCATGATGAATCATACGCATTTCACCCTTTCTCCCATGTTCTATTTTCAATCTTGGATGTAGATTTGACAAACGTAATTCATCTTCTTCTTTGATCTGTTCTCTTATCTTTCTCTCATCTCTTCAATCTCTTACAATCTTTAATCTGTTTTCATTATATTCTTTAATAAATGAATGCTCCTCTTTATTCAAACCACACACATACTCCTGATTATTAGATTTAGTTTGATGCTCAATTTGTGCAATTGTTTAAAGAGATTTACCATAATTTAAACCATTATTAATCCCTTCATCTCAATGATAGGTAGATCCTACAATGAGACGGTGAAATAGATAAGTAAGGAGACAAAAATTCACTTGTGCTGAATATACTTAAAACAGTACATGACAAACTGTATTAAATTGTGGGTTGCATATAGGTGGATCTTTTACCTGCAGAAGATGGAAGAAACAAGTTTTTATAGTCATTATTTCAACCTACTCTCTCAACATTGTAAAATAAAAATCTTAAATTCCACTAAGTAAACTTTACCTGCATGTTAATGTATTATGTTTGACTTGATTATCTACTGTAGTTAATTCAACTATTGTGGAGACGTGCCCCCCTGAAGAGAGAAAACATAACACCAGGCCAACTAAAGCTGTTAATATAATGAATAAGACAATTGAACTAATAATTTTACAGTAATCTTGTTTCTATGGAGACTAAAAACAAAAACAAATATTGTGAAACTCCAAAAATCAAAGTTAACAAACATTTTCTTTAAAACAATAATAGTTTTCTTATTATTTGTTTGAAAACAAGAAGCAAAACAAATCAAACTTCAAAAAAATCTATTTAAAAAAAAAAAAGTTTACCTAAGTTCATGCTCTAAAATGATTATATTTTCTTCCTTAGAACTGACCATTTGTTTTCACTCCATAGCTCTAGTTTAACAGTCTTTCAACTTCTCACTGTAGTTCTTCCTCGTCTTCTGGTTCACTTTCAAAAGTGTGTTGGCAATGTTGTTTTGGATTGTAGATCTCTGCTTCTGACTCTTCTTTTTCCTCAGACACTGTTGCTGGATATACCAATTAGGGTGATGCTTATTTTCTATTTGCGTTCTTTTTTGCTGGTCCTTTAGTATCTGGTTACTCATTTTCACTGTTTACTGAATCTAATTCTATTTCTTTAGAATCTTCATTGATTGACTTTAATTTCTCTTGTTTACAGTGCTCTCTTTTGCATGTTCTTTTCAGTCATTTGTTTTCTTCAGCTATTTTGTGCACCTGCAACCACTGTTAATTCTTCTCCACTCACTGATAGACTTGAATTCTGATCAGTTCCAACTGCATGATTTACTACAAACTGGTCCATCCATCTGGGGGTTCGTTTGACTCAAATCTTCAACTGAAGTCTTTTGTTGTTTGCATCAGAGGCTAATTCTTCTTGTTGCCACCCATGCCTTTCACTTTTACATTTTAACAGTTCTTCCTTCTGATCATTGTCTTGAAACTGGGCAGCACCACTGGTATAGGTACCAGGGACTTTGCTAGAACATTTTCTTTCACCAATCTGAACTTGTATAACTTTGTTGTCTTTACTAGTTTCATCTTCGTTTTCCCAATTTTCAAACTTTACACCCACCTCTGGATCCACGCTGGGAGCCACTTCCTCATTCACTGTTTTAATGAAGGAAATGTAAAAAGATAAGTGCACTACCATAAATATGAAACGTGAAAACATCGCGCAGCACCAAGCACAAGTAGAAACTACACCGCTGTTCACAATCAAAAACCAGTTTAGGCCTAACCCCCACACCGACACGAGCAAGGTGAAAGGTTCATTCAAGGATGTAGTGGAATCAAGAATATGAAAGGATCAGCTATTAAAGGCCAACTCATGTCTAACCAACCTGCAAGTATTTACGAGATCAGCACACGAGTCCTCGGCACACTCTATGCCTACACACAGATTGCAAATTGACTAGACAATCGTTACATAATTGAATCAGTCCAAAGCACACAGGTGCACAATTTACAATGGGATGCAGAGAATAAACCAAATTCCAAACACTCAGAAGTCCCATACACACAATATTATCATAACACACTTCAAATAAATTACATTTACAAACAAGCACATACGCATTCATTGGTCAAAGGATGTTTGTCATAGACCTTTGTCCAACGTATAATAAAGAGCGAGTAGTGACTTAGGCTAGGAATTTCGGGTTATGGGGTCACATGTTTTAGAGTGTTTTTCCATTTTAATCTGTAAACTTGCAAGTTATCTATTATTGGCCATGTGTAATAAAGTATTGTACTGATGTGCATAAAAAGGCGTTTATCTGAACAGGCATTTGAGAAAAACATAGAGGTAGGTTGTGCAGGGCTGAGGTGCGGTCCACAGTGTTTTTCTCCCTGTTGCGACTGTTAGTAAATACTGTCTTTGGATTGCCAAAAGGAGTCTGTGTGGTCACTTTTAAGTTCCAAGAGCATTTTTGATTACCCTGTAACAGTCTTCATCCTTTTTGTTTGAACTGCATGGATCTACTGTGGGATTCCAGCAGACTTTGCATTAGTGTTTGTCATCAGCATCACTTGATATGGCCCCTTCTAGTACTCTTCAAGGCAGAGTTACCTCACATGCTTTCTGTCAAATATTTAATCACTAGGGCTCGGAGTGTGGAACTGTATTGCTTTTGTTTCCAAGTTCATCTGATGAGAAACAGATTTCACCATATCAGCCAGACCTTTGCTGTTATCTAGCACATTGTCACCAGTTAATGAAACAAGTGAGGCTGAAGGAGTGTACGTCAATCTCATTGCTCTGCCAATGATCACTTTTGAGGTGAAAGACAAGTTGACTAAATTCATGGACCACGTCAAACCCATACTAGCTATCTGTATAAATTGTCCCATACAAATTTTCTGACAAACAACAAGCTTTTATCATTGGAACCAGTGTTCCCAGGTCTGCTGAAGTTACATTTGGCAGGTAATGTTCTTCAACAATTTCAGAAATGGAATATATTGCAAAGACAGCCTTTAATGTTCCATATTGGTCTCTCACATTGACAATGTCAGATCAGCCATTTTAAGTGGGTTTTCATTGATATCTGTTCTTGGTTTACTACATAATTTGGTAACTTCCATGCAGTTGCATCGTCATCCTCATCATCATTGTCCCTATCTTCCCCACTTGTGTTTGAAATTGCAGTGTTGTGTTGGAAAACAGTGATGCTGGATTAAACGAGTCACATCTCTTAATTGAGATATTCTCAGCCGCCAATATGACTTAGTCATATCTGGTCAGTCGACTTCTTGTCATATGCTGGGGTTCATGCACTTGTCAACAAGATCTCAACTGGGTTTGGGGCATTCAATTAAAGTATGGCCCATTACTGTTCCTTCACGTTGTTTAATGGCAATGCAGACATCTGCAACCAATTTCCCTCAACCAGGAAGACTTATAGATACATAATTCAGTACAACTGAAAGGTAAGCTACTGGTCTCAGTGCTCCACGATGGCTTTGAGTAAGAATCAATAATGCACACCCACTTTTTTCATGGCAGTAAAAAAAAGTCAAATTTTAGGCAGGCATTCCAAGGGCTGGTGCATTACGTAAACTTTCTCTCAGTACCTGGAATGCCTCTGAACATTCTTTGTGAAATGTTACCGGATTTGTTATGTCACTATTGATTTTTGCAACCAAGGAAAAGTTTGGAATCCACTGACGACAGCAGCCAACAATTCTTAGAAACATCCTCACCTCCCTCTAGGACAGTGGTCTTCAAACTATTAAATGCCAAGAGGTTATTGATGGCCCATTATAGAATGAATTACTGCCACTCACTAATACAAAACACTGCTATAAGGATAATGCTTCCTTTGGCCAGAGCCTGGTGCCTCCCAGGATCAGTTGAGGCCCCCCAGTTGAAGACCTCTGCTCTAGGAGGTAGAAGTGTTAATTTTCAAAATTACAGAAAGCATACCTTTGAGACTTTCCTTGCTCCTTTTTCAATGTGCTGACCAAGTTAAATTACTCCCTTCAATTTTGCTAGATCTTTCTTCAGAATTTGACAGAAAATTGAGCACTTTTAGTATAATCTTGTGGAATTCTACTTGAAACATAAAAAGGAACCTTCTCAGCTCGTGAAGAGAAATGGTGAAGAATGCTTGATGTAAGCAAAGGAGTGTATACTATTCTGCATCTGTACCAGTGCACAACATGGGATGACAATTTTGTTAATTTTTCTTAAATTCTGCACTATTCTCCATTTACCACTCACGTTCTTTATCCTCATCATAGGAGAGTTGCAAGGGTACTATGCAATTCCCAAAGAATTCCCTACTCAGTCATTTTTTCAGTGACCTGTTTCATTCCTTCTTTCACCTCTTTAGAAAGTTTAAACTGCTTAATTTGGGCACAAACAGCTGTAGGTCACACTGCACTTTTAAATGATCCAGTACTTTTATTAGTCCTCTTCTTTTACTATTTAAATCCCACACCTCTTCTTTGACAGTATGTCTTAAATCCAGAGGTAGGTCATCATCAGCCAGAACTGGAAACAATTGAACTCTTGAATTTTAATCACTGAGGCCTCATCTTGGGTTCAACTGCAACACCATCTTGAGATGTCTATTCTCCATTGGCCCTGTTTTAACTGGGACATCTGCTATACACTTGTTAACAATTTGCAGAATCAATGGATCCCATATCTATCAAAAAAGAAACAGGGTGGCCATTGGCTTCACCATCAATGTATATGCCACTTTGGTCTACTTCTAGAATTGCTCCAAGTAGGCAACCCTCCTCCCCTCACACTGTCAATGTAACAAGTTTCCTGAAGGAAAATAAGTAAAATCGTTACTCGTAATCAGTGGATTCTCTTGGTACCCTGAACTGTATGCCATTTTATTTGTAGTACTTTGCTGCTACATCAGGCTGTAGTCATTGCCACGTCAAACAGTTTCTGATCATGCATACCCTGTCCAGATGTCGATTGAGCTGGACCATTAATACTGTGTATTTCTGCATTTGTGGAACAAATTCATTCTGAATTCTAAATCACTTTCGTCCACATTCACACTTCCAGTACCCAATTTTACAACAGAAATGACATGCAGTGTTTTTTTCTTCAATATATCAACATTTGTATTCATTCCAGGATGGATCACCATCCTTCTTCGATGACCTTGAACTTGCTTCAAGTCATTCCCCATTCGCACACCTTGCATTTGGGACATCCCATTAATTCCTGCATTTACATATTGCACAGAATCCAAATCTGAACTCATCAACTGGTTCTAGCCACACCTTTCAAATTACTTTGTCTGGGCAACTGATTTTCTTCTGCTTTCTGTCAAACCAATCACTACTGCTTTTTACAAGCTTCACAACCTCTTCTATGCTCCTTGCCTGCCAGCAAATTTCACTTTGCTGTATGTGATAACTAAATTCCAGATGTAGATCCATAACAGAAATGAAACCGCCACTACCATCTTTCTCTGACTCCTCAACTCCACTGTGCTTCTTGAAAATCTTCATAAGCCTTTCATAGCATCGGCTGGCTTGTGAAGTTCTCAAAATCTGAACTCAATTATTATCCTTTTCAGACAATGTCTTTATCAGATGTTCAATCACCTGCCTATATTTGTTAGCTACTTCATCATGAAGAACATTATATAAGGTGCAGCATTACCTAGTTCTTTAGTTGACCAAGCTACAACAATCTTAAATACAGATCACAAATCACTAGGAACCACAATTTCAATCAATGAATTCAGATTGTTCCACATCTTCTGCAAAATTGTAGTCAATCTATTAATTTCTTGTACCATTTTTGAGACTCCCCTTGCAATTTTGGAAATTTTGTAGCAAAGGCATAAAGGTCAGCTCTCATCCAAAGCACATGCACTATATTTCCTCTATGTGCTTCTCTCAGTGAAAACTCTAAAATTGTCCCCGCTTTGGACTCATTTACTGACCCTTCACATTCCTTCCTGCTTATGTAGCGTTCTTGCTGTCTATCTCTTCCATCTTTCCTTGTATTCTTCAATCACTCCATTCTTTCATTTTCTCTATTAAACCTTTAATATGAGCCTTTAAAGTAATTAAACCCAAATCCTTTATTTCATCATGGGTCAATTGCATTTTGTAATTCTTTCTCACATTTAAAATTTTACTGATGTAAATGCTTCACATGCTTCATTCGCACATTTGGCTGCTGCTTTAATCAGGTACCTCATCTCACTAATATTATATGTTAATAATCTGTTTAAATCAATTATCCGTTGCAAAATTTCTCCAAAATTCAATTTTTAAAAGTCTAACATTAATAGTTCTGTTTGTAGGAGCTTTTTCGACCACAGCTGTGGTAACAGGTGGATCAATCTGAATTTTAGAAACAACTGGGATATCTTTGCTAGTACTTGGTAAGGTGTCTACAGTCTCAGGTGGGGCACTTGTTATTGTACAGTCAATCACAGCTGTGGTTCGTACTTGTGTTTTGACACCCACACTACCGCCTACTGTACCCATATCTGGTACTTCACTAGGACCAGTTACAGTTCCCTGTCCCTGTATCCTAACAGTATATGGAGGAGGTCTGGTATTGAAAGGTCACTCACATAATTATCCTCCACTCCTTAGTCTGAATTCTGCTTTTCTCTCTCATTAGATTTCTTTTTATCATCTGTCTCTTTGTTGCATGGAAAACTCCCACACCCTCCATCGGATCATCCCTCCGGCAATATTCTGCCAATCATATTTGTTTTCTAGCTATTGTCTAAATGAGCCTTTCATTTGCTGAGTCATTTTCTTTCTCTCCTTCTCTGTGGCCATTCAATCAATGCCTCAATCTATTTCTGTCTAGGTAACAGCTTTCTGAGAATCATAATTTGTCTCAAGAAATCTACCTTTCTAATTTGGCAGCCAGCCAACGACAGCACAGCTTTGTGGTGAGGTCTCACCAATCCCTGTGTCTCTCCCTGGCTGACTAGCCAATCACAGTGCTACTTCTCCATGAATAAAAAAAAAAAAAAACTAGTCCAAAGCCCTTTTTCAATTAACTTTCAGTAAATAAAACAAAATGTACAGTGTCTGCTGCCCTAAAGGGGAAGAAAAGCAGCAAGTTAGAATAAGTAAAATATCACATCAATAGAAACAAGGGCATCTGTTGAAAATGTGCTGCTAGTCAATCCGGTTCACACTAGGCAGATCCCCAGCCAGTGGCAATCTGCCCTGGCTAATACAATTACTTATGTGCACCTAGGATCAAATGGGCACCATCTAAATTAGACAAATGCCCTCCTGAAAAGGAAAACTTGTTAATTCAAAAATCCCTATCTGTGTGTAAGGCACCTTGCAAAACATATTGCCTTATGCAGGTGATTAAACCACAATATCTCGAGATCTTGGATTTCGACGAATCTGATAACCAAGATTAATCAATAACAAAATAAAAACGTATTAACATAAAATCACAAATCGGAATAATACATCAAAACAACAGTGTTCAAGCCACCTATTGAACCCCGAATCACCACTGCATATTCAAATACCTCACATAGCATAACAATCAATCTTGCATGCAAACTTCGGCAACATACTATAAACACACTAGCATCATGATCAGTCGTCAAAATCATTCCAGCCTGTTCAAACTTACACTTCAGATCACTCAGAAACAGCACCGCAAATCGGGTTTCTCTGCAATATCTTGAACCTGGAAACTCCATAAGAGAAAATCCACTATCTCTGTGGACTGGGCAAAAGAGGAAAATAGAGATTCCCATATAGTAACAAAAGGTATCCTTTAATGTGCAAACATCCTATGCATACCAAAATCTAGCAAATTTAAGTTGCCCCAAAATTAAGACACCCCAAAATTTACCTTAACTGGACTTCCCAAAATTTACTGGGCCAAAGATGGTATTAAACCTCAGTTTGATGGGGCAATGCGTCCCTATGTTAGGTCACCTCCCAAAACATCAAAATCAAGCAAAATACAGTCCATTAAAACGATTGAATTGAGTGAGCCCAATCAATCACTGAGTTCTAAATCAATGAAGCGTTAAAGGGTTTTATTACAAAAATTTTAAAATAAGCAGTGCAGCGTTAATGCCATGAAGGATGTCCGATTCAGAGTCATACAGAGTATGTAAAATCAGAAAATAATCTAGTGGCCTGATTATGATCTTGGGGATGGTATACTCCGTCACAAATGTAACGGATATCCTGTCCACCGTATTCCAAGTTCCATTAGATGTGATGGACCTTGTGATATGGCTGACGGGATATCCGTCACATTTGTGACAAAGTATCCCATCGGACAAGGTCGTAATCAGGCCCAAAGTCCCAAAGGGTATCAAAAAAATAATCTTAAATGGACATCTTTCTGAATAGACCAGGAAATTTTTGTGGCTCACCCACAAAATCAAGGGTTTGCACATTAAATGAACACTTCTGCAGATTCATTATGTTGTGAGCAAATGTATAATCCCTTCAGCAAATCAGAACACAAGAAAAAAATCTGTGTAATTTAATTAACACCTATGCACTGTCCCATTTTCTTGAATAATTATTCAGCACCCTCTATTCTAATGTAATCCAGTGGTGTTCAAATAAGTGTTACATTTACAGTGTCACACTATTTAAGTGAATAGATTTCCCTGAAGCAGTAGAAGGCATAATAATATATTGCCAAGGAAAGCAGAACAAAATCAACAGTGGAAATATCCTAATGTATTTCGGCTTGACTGAGTGCTGTGGTGCTTGTGAAGAGAGGATATGTGCAAGGGGGATGCACAAGTGAATGACAAGATGTCGCTTCACACAGAAACGTGGCCTAACTAAAAACTTATTAAATTTACTTCCACATTAAAGCGTGCTTCATAAGCAGTGGTTTTTAGTTCAGTCTATAGCTATAAAACAGTGTGCAAAGATACCACACATTATCGAACATATAGATCTACAAAACACTTCTTTACTCCTTAATTCTGGTAGATATGTTGTTCTTTCTTCTAACTGAGCTGTACAGGAGAGGTCCAATCTCCTATGCATGCTCCCCTCTTCAGTATCTTTCCACTGTTTGTGCCACTGATGCATACTGGCATCTTTCATGGATCTCACAGCTGTGCTCTGTTACATCACTAATAGTGTAAGACGATCAAACGGTCATCGGGCTACACTCAACAAGAAGCATTTGACTAAACAGTAAAGTGTGATCAGCGCCTACTGCTTATTCTACAGGTTGAGATTCACTTGGTTCTCAGCATTTATGTCTCCGTTTCAAAGCACTGATCAACCCCTCTCCCAACCCCTTTCCGGCAACAGAATCTCTATGCAATAGTTTATGGAGTGTTTGATGTCCAAAGCCTGAAAAGTAAGGTCTCCTTTATTCAGATCGGTAGTTCGCTGGCATGTTAGGCTCCTTTGAGAAGCAAGAGCATCGTGTCACCAAGGCTCTACATTTTCCCATTTCATTTATTTCTCTTTCACATGCAGTATAGTCCTAATTTATTCTACAAGGTGTCAAAATTTGTTTCCCTGTTCCTTAATTTCAAGTGAAAAAACAAGACTGTTTTACTTCTGCAGGTGATGTAAAGCTAAGGGCAGAACTCTCAGCTTTACCAGGACCATGTCCGAGTGTCCCATCCAGCTCAGGTGTTTCCTTCACATTCTGGGACTGGTAGTCCTGATTTTATAATGTATGAAATAGGACTACAAATCCCAGAATGCAAACTAAAATCCTTAACTGCAACCCACTCTTGGCATGACACAATTCCAACTGCCACCATTTTATAAAGAAGCAAGGTGTTTTCTAATGTAGAATAGTTATTAGAATTTACTGAAAACCCAAAAAGACTTTACTGTTGACATACATCTAGGTTGGCACCAAGCACAGCTTTCAACAGGTTAGTGACATATACTGTCAGTTCATATTAAAGTCTTCACATTTCACAAACAAGTATATCATCTTTAAATTGTTGGCACTTTGGACACTTCTTCAGTTCTTTATTTTGTTCCGCTTCTCTTGTTTTTTTCCGACAATATGGCAGAGTCCAGTACAATACTAGGAGTGTGAAAAAATGTTTTTAAAGAAAAAAAACATGAAACTTACAAATAATTGCTACAGGTGTTATGGTGTCAGTCTTGGTTAAACATTAGTTACTTAAAGTGGTAGATGCAGGAATGACAACATTAGAAGTAGTCAAATTGAGAATAAGCATCCCCAATAGCATCCAAATATGGATCTCACTACCTTGTTGTTCCTACGTACACACTGGTTTTAAAAAGATCATGCTTTCGGTGCCAAAAATACAAAACCCTGTCTCACTGCAAGATGAGGGCTTCGAGTAAATGCAATAATATGGTCTAATAAGATGACTGCTATAAGTTACACTGCATAGTGATATTTTAACAATATGTCTTCACCAACACAACGTTTTGATATCCTGAATCTCTTGTAGGAGTTGATATAAGTTTGAGGAGGTTGAAATCTTCCCATAGTCCAAAGCTGCTTGAAAATCAGATGCTTCCCTTAAAGTCTGCTCAATATGGTGCTGCTGAAATGTGGATGTATCTAAACATGGACAGAACACCATGTGTAGCTTCGAATAAATTGTCCCTAATGAAAAATTTGATGTACCATTAACCGTAAGTCACTTACATTTGTTACTTTTCAATGATAGTCAAAGTTTACCTTCCCAGTACAAAGGTTATGTCAGCAGCCCTGCAGTGACTGAAATACGGAAATTGTAGAAAATGAGGAATATCTAACCCATAGGCGATTTCACACCATATTCTTACATAAGCTTGTAAGAACTTCTAACTTTTTTTTTTTTTTAAATCTGAGATGCACAAATTTGAAGATATAATTTAATGAATTGTCTAGGTGTACTATTGTTCCAACATCCCAACATTTCTTATTAAACCTTTGTAAGATAATAATGTATTAATGTACTTCAAGTTCAACGCCAAATAGATCAGTCAGACAGGCATTGCTAAGAATTGGAATGAATATAGTCCCAAAGATAAGATCAGTATGACACAAACTTTAAGATGTTATTGATATGATAGCTGTAACTAAATGCACAACTAGAAGAAATATGCTATCCTGAAGATAGACTGTAATTAATGAGAATGGGAAACTTAGATGGCACATGTAAAAAAAATAAAAAAAATCATGAGGCAAGACATGATACTGAATGGCACAATGTGTTGTGTTAAGTGAAGATTTTCAGAGTGTGCAGAGTATGTAGTAGAAATAAGTGGAGATTACATCAAAATGGAGCAGTCTTAGGATCAATATACTACATCACTGCATAGAGGATGAGGGTGAATTGCTGGTATGTACTGGGATGAGAAGTTATCTTGAACAGATTTGCAACTAGTTGTATTAATTACACTTATTGTCTGTAAACATGTTTTGGGCCAGATGTACGTTGATGCATTTTTGCATTTCCTAAATAGCGACTTCATAGAAATCGCTATTTTGGAAATGCAAAATGCTATGTTCCAAGATACCGATTTCCTAATAGCGATTCCTACAAAGTCGGAATCGCTATTAGGAAATCGCAAATAAGAAATTCCATGCCACTTGTGACAATGGGCCGGTTTTGCATATCCCAAATAACGATTTCCTTTTTTCTATTTTTCGCTATTTGGGAAATGCAAAACCAAGGATGGCTATGGGCAAAAGGCCCTCCAAAATGCCCCCCAAAAATAGTGGTGCACAGGTAGAGCACACATATGCCCAAGGGCATGTGTGCGCTCTATTGCACTTTGAAAAAAGCATTTTGGGGCACTTTATTTTTTTAATCGGGCATAGTTGATAGTAATTGCATTTCCTAAATGCTCAATTAGCATTTTAGAAATGGCTTTGTATATCTGAATAGGAATCACAATAGGTAATCCCTATTTGCAATTTCCTATTCAAAGGATCACAAATTGCGATTTCTACTTGGTAGAAATCGTAGTTTGCGATTCCCTAAAGGGCTTTGTACATCGAAAAGTCATTTTGCATTTCTTAACGTCCCGAAATAGCGATCCGGACTGTTAAGAAATGCAGAATGGCTTTGTACATCTCGCCCTTTGTATACTAAGCTTTCTTCTCATTGAAATTCATGTGGATCCTAACAGTAAGGAAGATGTTATATCTTGATTTAGGTATTACGTATTCTCTCTCCCTAGTTTCCCTAATAGCTGATGCTCAGCCAGTGTGTCTGTGATGGCCTAGAATGTTTATGTATGCCTGGGAGATCAGTTGGAGAGAGTGGGCTGAGCAGCAGGATGCTGCTCCTGGGGGTGTTTATATAGTATTTAGATGACACCTGTAACTAAAACTGTTCGACGAAAACTTCAGTATAAACCCTACGTTACCTGCCTACTGAGGATCTATCTTTGATTGTAACAATCACAATGAGGCTGGGATGTGAACCCAAGAGTCAGGAGTGTGAAATTTAATAAAATATCTACTTGTCGATGGGACAGGTTACTTCATAAATCTTCTTGTCCTATAAAAAAAAAAGTCTACTTTGCCCCTTTGGTGCCAGGTAGTGCGGTGACAAATTATAGTAGCAATCTCATATAAGAGGGCTGATAATAGTCTTTCTGATTTTGCCAGGGATAATATAATAGTAGGGCTTGGAAACTAGCAATTTCCTTATTTTGCCACTTTTCTATACACTGAGGCTGGAGTTAGCAGGTGGTTGGACCAAATCTATACATGCATATTTGTTCGTGCTAAAATACAGTTCTCAAATATTTTCTAAGAGACAATTTCCTGGTCTTATACCTTACAAGGGTCAAAGGTAAAAATTATTCCAGGGTCAATTCATGACATATGTGAATCTGCACTGAAACAAAGACATATACCATGGGTGCACTTTTGTGACTTTCTTTAAGAATTGACCTTAGGTCTGGCGTTAAGCAAGACCTTTTGTTTTTATTAAAATTCTCTATTTTGCGGTATCAGTCTGTCAACTGGCTTCACTGTGAAAGATTGCAATCTGCTCTTTCACAAGAAGCATGTCAGCACACAAAGTAGTTTTGTTCAGTGCCAGGAACTACTGTGGCAATGTGTGCTTTTTGAGACCAAAAAACTATTTTTGATTTTTGATAATATTTGTTATGATGGCGAAGGCTCTGCAACTCCAATAACAATAAAGTTTTACAAAAGCCATGTCAAAATAAGACATGCATTGACAAAACCAAAAGACTGAACACCAATGTCAGACTTATTGGCTTTGCCAATGCTTAGATATTTTCATGTTTCCCACACATTTGTTGAATTTGCTTACACCTACTTTCCATTATGAATATTTTTGGAAATACCTGCATGAACCAACACATTTGACTAAATCATGCTTAAAAGAAACAGTACCTAAAATTTCACAGTAGTGTAGCAAAATGTTTTTTTCCTAGTGGCATTTTTTGTGAACATTTTATTTTGAAAGCAAAGAATTGTCAGTCTTGCTTTCAAGCTTCTGCAAATATTTGCATCTCATCAGAGAGCATTCTGGGAGCATTATACATAGCATCATATTGTTAAACTTTGCAAACGTGTATGCATGTGTCAGTAGTTCAGTCCGAGCTTACAGCGTTTATTTAGATTGCTCACCCTAATAGTAAAGGTATTACAATAATGAACCATAAATACAAGTTTGAACAGCATCAACATATGGACAACAATATTACCTCTCTGCAGACAATTCCTTTCCCTGCTCTATATGTGCTACTGTAAATTGGCAGCTAAAGGGTTTGTTCTGCAGGGGGTTGAGCTTACTTATCCAAAGGACAAATTAAACCTAAACTCTTGTTGTCTTAGACCCCAAACAACATGCCCTTGGTGTGGGGCTATTGGGATTCCACACTCCTGCAAGCGTGCAGAAATATTTTAGATTTTTGTCTCAACATGTTTAGGCGCAAAATGTACCTCTGCAGCCTGTTGTTCCAGTGGAAGCATTATACAGTGTAGATTGAGAAAGTACCTTATTTTGGGATGTGGGTTCTTAAGCGTATGTAGTGTCTTATTGCAAGGATGAATGAGGGTTGAAAGATACCCTTTGCCTAATGTAGTTATGTGTGATTGTGGTTGAAAGAAACGTTTTGTTAATTGCTACCTTAGTACAGAATGTTGAAAGATACCCATTTTGTTATCAATCAGGAATTTGTAAAGCGCACTACTCACCTGTGAGGGTCTCAAGGCGCTGAGGGGGGGGCAAAAGGGAGTATGGTGCTGTTACTGCTCAAACAGCCAGGTCTTGAGACGTTTCCTGAAGGTAAGGAGGTCTTTGGTCTGGCGCAGGTGGGTGGGAAGAGTGTTCCACGTTTTGGCTGCGAGGTGCGCGAATGATCTACCGCCGGTTGTAGTTCTGCAGGCACGTGGGACGGTTGCCAGGGCGAGGTAAGCGGAGATGATGGGTCGGGGTGTAGAAGGAGAGTCGTCTGTTGAGGTATTCTGGTCTGATGTTGTGCAGTGATTTGTGAGCGTGGGTGAGGAGTTTGAAGGTGATTCTCTTGTTGACTGGGAGCCAGTGCATGTTTTTCAGGTGGTCTGTGATGTAGCAGTGGCGGGGGATGTCCAGGATGAGGCGTGCTGAGGCGTTCTGGATGTGTTGCAGCCTCTTCTGGAGTTTGGCCGTGGTTCCTGTTAAGAGGGCATTGCCGTAGTCCAGTTTGCTGCTTATGAGGGCTTGGGTGACAGTTTTTTCTGGTTTCGGTGTGTATCCATTTGTAGATCTTTCGGAGCATGCAGAGGGTGTTGAAGCAGGAGGAGGAGATGGCGTTGACTTGCTGGGTCATGGATAGTGAGGGGTCCAAGATGAATCCTAGGTTGCGTGCGTGGTCGGTGGGAGTCGGAGCGGTTCCGAGAGTGGCAGGCCACCGGATAGTCATCCCATGCGGAGGGGGTGGAGCCGAAGATGAGCACTTCCGTCTTGTCCGATTTGAGTTTGAGGCAGCTGCTCTTCATCCATTCAGCGATGGCCTTCATTCCTTCGTGGAGGTTTGTCTTGGGGAAGGAGAGGATCAGCTGGGTGTCGTCAGAGTATGAGATGATGTTGTGGTTGTGGGATCGGGCGATGTTAGCGAGCGGGCCATGTAGACGTTGAAGAGGGTCGGGTTGAAGGATGAACCCTGGGGTACGTCGCAGATGATTTTGGTGGCCTCCGAGCGGTATGGGGGGAGACGGACTCTCTGGGTTCTGCCA
The DNA here is from genome assembly GCF_031143425.1 of Pleurodeles waltl. NCBI lineage: Eukaryota > Metazoa > Chordata > Amphibia > Caudata > Salamandridae > Pleurodeles > Pleurodeles waltl. Next base: position 694,124,253 of record NC_090437.1, on the reverse strand, counting down.
GTGAGAAAGGAGGTGGCCCAGTCCAGGGCTCTGTCGCGGATTCCAGTATTGCTGAGGCGTGAGCGTAGGGTGTGGTGGCAGACGGTGTCGAATACGGCTGAGAGGTCCAGGAGGATGAGGGCCACGGTTTCGCCGCTGTCCAGTACGGTTCTGATTTTGTTGGTGGCGGCGATGAGGGTGGTTTTGGTGCTGTGGTTGCTGTGGAATCCGGTTTGGGAAGGGTCCAGGGTGCGGTTCTCCTCGAGGAAGCGGGTTAGTTGTCTGTTGACAGCCTTCTCAATGACTTTTGCCAGGTAGGGGAGCAGGGAGATAGGGCGGAAGTTCTTGAGGTCCTGTGGGTCTGCCTTGGGTTTTCTGAGGAGGGTGTTGATCTCAGCGTGTTTCCAACTCTCCGGGAAGGTGGCGGACTCAAAGGAGCTGTTGATGATCTTCCGTAGTTGGGGTGCGATGATGGAGCTTGCTTTGTTGAGGATGTGGTGAGTGCAGGGGTCAAAAGAAGAGCCAGAGTGGATGGTGTTCATGATTTCGATGGTGTTGTTGTCGTTGACGGGGTCCAGGAGAGCAGGAGGTTGGTTGGAGGTGAATCTGTGGTGTTGGTGGTTGCCAGGGGGGTCTGGGTGCTGAAGCTGTCCTGGATGTCTGCAATCTTGCAGTGGAAGTAGGAGGCTAGGGAGTCGCAGAGGTCTTGGGATGGCGGGATGGTGTTGGAGCCGGGGTTGGAGAGTTCCTTCATGACGTTGAAGAGCTCCTTGAGGCTGTGTGTGTTGTTGTTGATTCGGTCTTTCAAGGCGGTTCTCTTGGCGGCTCGGATGAGTTGGTGGTGTGTGTGAATGGCGTTTTTGAAGGCTGTGAGGTTGTCCAAAGTCTGATCTTGGCACCACTTTCTTTCGAGTCTTCGGCTTCTTTGCTTAGATTCGTGGAGGTCGGCGGTAAACCAGAAGGCCTTTCTGTCGGTGCGTCTGTTGTTGGGATTCTTGACTGGGGCGAGAGTATTGGCACAGGTGTTGACCCATTGCCTGAAGTTGCGTGCAGCTGCATCAGTGTCGGTGGTGTCGATGGGTGGGTTCTGAGAGAGGGTCGCGATAAGTTGGTCTTAGGTGACCTTGTTCCAACTGCGCTGGGGGATCCGTTGTGGGTGGTGGTGTGTTGTGGGTTTCTTGAAGGAGAAGTGGATGCAGCGGTCGTCTGTCCAGTGGAGTTCGGTGGTGTGGTTGAAAGAGACGTGATTGCTGGCGGAGAAAATAGGGTTGACTGTGTGTCCTGCGGAGTGGGTTGGTGTTGTGACGAGCTGTTTGAGGCCGAGGTTGGAGTGGTTGTCGAGAAGGATGGCGGTGTTTTTGTCGTTGGTGTTCTCGAGGTGGAAGTTTAAGCCCCAGAAGAGTATGTAGTCAGTGGATGCGAGAGCGTGTGTGCTGATGATGTTGGTAATGGAGTCGCTGAAGTGCTGTCGTGGGCCGGGGGCCTGTAGACGAGGGTCCCTCGGAGGGTGGTGTTTGGGTCAGTGTGGATTTTGAAGAGCAAGTGTTTGGCAGTGCTGAGGGTGTCTTCGGTGTTGGTCGTGATCCTGAGGATGTTCTTGTGGATGATGGCGAGGCCTCCTCCTGGTTTGTTGGAGCGGTCCCTGCGGGTTATCTTGTAGCCATCCGCGAGGGCTATGGCGATGTCAGGTGCTGAGGAGGGGTTCATCCAGGTCTCGGTCAGGAAGGCGACGTCTGGGGAGTCTGAGTAGAAGAGACTCCAATAACTCTACTGCGTGCTTGTGGACGTAGCGGGTGTTGGGATGGTTGCATCCTGCCTTGGTGGGTGGGTCGTTTGCGTGGAGGCTGGTGAAGGTGCAGTTCCGGCAGGAGAAGGGTCCGCTGGTGGTCTGCGGCGAGCCTTGAAGGCAGGTGGGAGAGCGGCCGGTGTTGAGGGCGCGGAGGATGGCGGCGGTGTAGTGAAGACGTGCTTGGCGGTGGGGGGGACGGGAGCCAGGGGTTCTGGCACTGGGCACGATACAGGCACGGACAGGCACAGACGGGCTTGCCTTTGGCGCGCCAGCATGAAGCGGCTGCCATTAAGAAGGGAGTTGGGAGGAGGAGAGGACAGCTGGGAGGTGTGAGGGGGATGAAAAATGGTGTGAAAAAGGGGGTGGGCCGAAAAGGGGGCGGGCCACGTGGGCAGCAGCGGCGGGAGTGCAGCGCGGGAGAGAGAGAGGAGGGGGCAGGCCGAAGGGGCAGCAGCGGTGGGGGAGAGACAGAGAGCCGAGTAAGAGAGAAACGAGAGAAAGAGCACTAAGGGACAGAAGTAAAGAAGAGCAGACAGCAAAACAAAAGGAGCACTAAGGGACTAAGGGACAGTAGTGAAGCAGAGCAGAGAGCAAAGCAAAATGAGCACTAAGGGACAGAAGTGAAGCAGAGCAGACAGCAAAGCAAAGCAAAAGGAGGAGAGAGGTAGAAGGTAGCCTAGTAGGAAAGCATAGCTCTCCCACTAGACACCAGGGATGAGGCGCAGGCAGAAGCCTGCGTGTGGAGGAGGGCCTCGAACTCCTGACAGGGGTCAGAAGTTCAGAAGAGCCAGGGAAAGGGCTCTACTTACAGGGTGGAGCCACGGGAGGCAGAGCAGTGCACTGACCAGGTCAGGTATGTGTGGTTGGGGGATGTTTCCAAGTTTAGGTAGTGTCCTGTTGCAAGGATGAGTGAGGGTTGAAAGATACTCTTTGCCTACTGTTTAACTGAGGGATGAAAGTTGCCCATTTTGTTATTAGTGAGTGTGCTGATGGAAGCAGACCATTTCCAAATTTTTGTAGTGCCCTTTTGTTCGGGAAGAGTGAGGGTTGGAAGATATTCTTAGCCTACTGGGGTTGAAGACACCCATGTTATTACAGTGAGGGTTGAAAGAGACCCATTTTGTTATTACAGTGAGGGTTGAAAGAGACCCATTTTGTTATTACAGTGAGGGTTGAAAGAAATCCATTTTCAAATTTATGTAGTGTCCTGTGGTTCGGGATGAGTGAGCGTTGGAAGACACCCTTTGCCTGCTGTTTGTGTGAGGGTTGAAAGAGACCCATTTCGTTATTACAGTGATGGTTGAAAGAGACCCATTTCCTAATAAATGTAGTGTCCTGAGCTTCAGGATTAGTGATGGTTGGAACACACCCTTTGCTTACTGCTTGTGTGAGGCTTGAAATGTTTCAGTTAGGTTTGCAAGTTACCCATTTTGTTGTGTGCAAGATGCCCTGTGTTAGGGATGAGTGCTGATGGAAGAGACTCAAGATTAATTTCTTATTTCCTTATTTATTTTATTAATTGTGGTGTGTTTGGTATTTACGATATGAAAAGATTTTCTTTCTTTTGTTTCCTGAATTATTTTATTATTTCTATCTTACATTTACTGGTATATTTTCTATTATTTTCTAAGTGGGAAAATGATTTGTAACTTGGTCTAGGTACAATGTGTTCTCTCGCTCTAGTTTCCCTGATATCTGATGGCATAGAATGTTTATGTGTGCCTGGGAGGTCATTTGGAGAGAGTGGGCTGAGCAGCAGGCTGCTGCTCCTGGTGGGGTGTTTATATAACATCTAGATGACACCTGTAACTAGGACTTTATTCTTCAAATAAACTTCAGCGTAAAACCTATTTTACCTGCCTACTGAGGATCTATCTTTGATTGTAACAGAGGAGTAAGAGTTGAAGTCACAAGCAGCCAAAGTGTGGTAAATTAATTTCAACAGGCTCTTCAAAGGATCATAGAAAGGTTAAACGTTTTATGCAGCAAATTAAATTGATGGAAAGTGCTGGTAGAATCTTCACAGTTGGTCCCTCTCATAATTACCAGAGAGGAGAATTGTAAAGTCAGTTTTGTTGTTCTGCTTAGTTTAAAGCGAAATACATGGATTAAAAAATGCTGTTTCCCAAATCCAGCAGAAATTCGGGTTTTGGTGAAGGGTGTTGTTGTGTTCAGTGCTATTGATTTAAGTGCTGAAGTTAATCAAATACTACAGCAGTGTTAAAGAAGATTCTTTCTGGTTTAGCCTTAACGGCAGTGCTGTTTTAACATCTTTCGCATGTACTGTTGAAATGGCTGGATGGAATTTTGGGGACAGGAGCACATAAAATAAAGCATGGAAATAATGTATGAAGGCTTCAGACATTTTGAGGAGGAGAGAGATCTCACTGTGAAATTCTTAGAGTGCAGGCTAAATGTTCACTCAGTGGCCCATTTGAGTGACTAGCTTGGAAACCAAGGCGTGAAACTTTAAAAACACACCTTGATGAAAGCTTGAAGGTTTTAGCACCTTTCAATGCAGTTACCTAAAGAATTTTGTTAGGTTTGGCATAATTGTAGACAGAATATTGTCCACATTTTGCATCCAAGCCACATGCAGCATATAAATTGATAAAGGAACGTTCATAGTTTGAAATTAACACCAGCTGTGAAGAAGTATTTACATTGCCGAGGCTGCTAATTATCATGTCAAACTAATGAAGGGCTTCATCCCTAACCTGACATGCACTGCCACTACTGATGCCCCGACAAGGCCTGGGAACGTAAGGAGGAGCTTGTTATAGCATTAGTTTCTAGGGCTCCCTTAGAACTGGATGGAGTATTCCGCAGTGGGACAGATAACGTTGGCTTGTGTCTGGGGGCAAACTACATCAGACAAATATACGGCGAGGAGAGTTTACCTTTAAGGGGGAACGCAGGCCTATGATGACTGTATTTACCATGAAAAATGTCCAGACATTATCTCACATTGTAAGAATGTCAGAAATTACCTAGGTGCAGTTCTGAGGGTGCATACATGTACTGGGTACAAAATGTTGCAGCAAAGCTCTGTGATCTGCATATCTTTCGAACGGTATCTCGGGGAGTAGAAGGCGGGATGACAATAATCACAGCTATTTTTCTACCTTAGTAGAATGTAATAAATTGAGAAGGCAGGGTACTGAGAAGTATTTTGTATGCCTTATGGAGGCAGAATTTCAAGTGTAGTGAGGTGCAATGGGAGTTTTATAAGGAGCCCTGTTTCTTATTAACAGGAAAAGTATGTCTGTATTGACTCTGGAGGAGAATATAGTGTTATGCCATACGGATAATCTTTTACTTTTTAAGCTCGATTGTTCAAAATGGAGGAGAATATAGTGTTATGTAAAAAATGTGGAGATTGTTTGGGTAGTTTGGAATGGGTTAGTAGTGCTGAGTATTCTTTTGATTTGTGAAATGTCTAATAAATTAAACAAATTGCCCTGAGAAGATGATATTGATCCTATTTGGATAGGAATAGGAGCATTTAAATGCATTCTTGTTAAAACTGAAAGTGGTCAGATGTTGGTGTGATAGTAAAACGAGTGTCTGAGGCCATTCAGCAGGGAAGTTGTCCTTGGATGTTTAGTTGAGGACAATTGTGCTCAATTTAAATCTGAATGTACAAGGTAATTCCTAAAAGGCATGAGAATAGACAATAGGTGTACTTCCTAATATTTTCCACGGATAAAGGGGATGATAGAACCATATCATTGTGTTGTACATGGCCTGATTCAATTGTTTTCTAAGGACTTTTTTGACTGGAAGTGAGAGACTTTGGGGATTACATGAATTTTCCGTGTGTTTTTGCTTTACATTACAAAGGATGTTTTTCTACATTTAGTTACTCACCCCCGGAGTGAATTTTTTTAAAGTTAGCCACTTAATATTCCTTTATTTTAAATGGGCAATGAGCACTGAACGCCCCTACATTAGTTGTTGTACATGCTTTTACACATTTCAAAATGGCTGACAAAATCACATTTAAAAACAACACCTTTAAATTATGAGATTATGCTGAGCTTTTGTTTGACTCCTTATGGTCAAAAGGTTTGTATGTGTATGTATACGCAAATAAGTGTATGTTTCCTTGAAAACCTCAAACTTAGTTGGATAGTAGTTGAGTGCTTCACATCAAATGTGGGTTTAGATGTTTCACATATTTAGGATTGCATTATGTTTCACAATTATTAACAATTTTGCACAATCACACAGTTCACAATCACGTGGCAGAGTCACGATTAGAGCTCATATCGCCAGGTTCCAAAGTGGGCACTTTAGCCACCAACCTGCATCTTATCTTCTTATTTTAGTTCCTCAACAGAAAAGTGAATTCCCTCACCTGCTGCTTGTCTCTTGTACATATGTTTTTTGTCGATATAAAGCGGGGGAGATGTGCTTGTTTACCAGGCTAGGTTGTAATTTCTTTGCTGTCTACCAAGGTCACACATGGTTTTCATAGTGGAGGTCTTCTGAGGTGCTTTTTGCTATTGACAAAAAATAAAGGAACAAATAAGAAATAAAAATTTAGCATGGAACACGGAGTTAAATTTGGAACATACTGACTTTATGGGTGCATCTAGCTGTACAGGCCTAATGCTTACCTCAACCAGATAGTGGTGGGGGTACGTGATGAAATACGTCCAGAGGTCTAGGCAAGCATCATCTGATTTTGCCATGTAAGTTAATTTGTTTGTAGTTAGTTTCCAGCTCAGAAATGTCAGCACCCAATGTGGCATATCCTGAAATTGATCTCCATGTATCTGATCTCAGAGGTTTGGGACCTCCTCCTCCTGGGCAGACCCACATCTTCAGAGGGCTTCAAAAAGAAGGTCATAGAGTAAAACCCTCACACAGTTGCCACTGCAACAAATATTCAAAATGTATACTGGGATAAAGACTCTTATCCGAGTCCTCAATGTACCTCACACAATATTATTAAAACAGTACTAATGATTTTGCGCACAACAAAAATAAAATTAACATTCCTACCGTATTTAAATTGTCATCTAGCAAACACCCTTAGACCTTCTTCTATGTGTTATACTATGAGAGCATTGAGTAGTGTAGCTTGAATATAGAATTTCTTAGGAAGAGTCAACTCACTGCATATCTGTTTACAGCAAAATGCTGTATGTATCAGCAGCTGGGACACAATGATTGCTCAAAAGGAAAACAGACCTCGACATCAGCTCCTCTCCTCCTGGACTTGGCTCAGTGTTAACTTTCAGTTCAGAACAGGATGCTGCGGCATCATGGCAGTCTGTCAAAATCTTCTGGCAGTATCTTGTGCAATAATCTGGGCTGAAGGACCTCTCCTGACAAGTGGTTGATTGGTAGGCCTTCTTCTAAATATCGGACATGGGAATTTCTGACGTAACCTTAGGAATGTCTGACTTAACCTGTGTACATCAATATGCTAACCTTACAGGCATTCTTATACATCAACTCATACTACACTGTTTATGTTGTTGTTATTCTCTGAGATAGAAATAACAAGGCACTTGTTTTAAACTGATGTCACATCAGGTGTCTTATCGATGTCATTGTCTGAATGACATTTCACAGTTTTTTGGAAAGATAAGGACAGAAACCATCTTCATAAAAGACAGATATGTCAATGATTGTGCAAAAATAAAGAAGATGGAGTCTAGGCCTGCTCAAGATGGAGCTGGGCCTTATGGACTTTACATCAATATCATAATTATGCAGATCTGTGCACGCAGTGAGCAGCAGCAACTCTTTTTGCTTCTGCATCTTGGAAAGGAACCTAACTCCATATACTTGGTTACTCTGTTCCCTCACCTTCTCCCTCTGCTCTTCATTCTTCCTCCTACTGGCACACAAGATTGTTTCTCGTCTTCACTGCCCATTGGTGCCTCTGAAGTGTGGCACACGCTAAGAAGAGAGTTTAGGATTGCAAGGTCATCTATATCCTAGTGGCATGTGACCAGTACCTTGCCACACAAGAGGCCCAGCTTTTGGGTTCATAGCTTTCTCAACCTGGGAAGGGACAGAGCTGAAATGGAAAACTTGTTTTGAATGAATCAAGAGGAAGAGCAGTTACCAGCTGACGTTGTGTTTTGTAAACTGTTGTTTTAGGTGATCAAACTAGAATTTTGTGAATGAAAAATTGCATTTCCTTTTTGCACTGGTCCCTGTCACAGCCATGCCTGTGATCTCCTCTCTGCCAGGTCTTCCTGGTTATGTTACCTCCTGTTCTGTATGTGAGGGAAGCTTGAACTTCTGCTGCAATGCTGTACCTGTTCTGCCTTTTTGAAAGAAGTGTGCTCCCCTGGACTGTAAAGTTGTCTGTTAGAGACAGATGTTCTATTACAGGTCATGCTCGTTGGTGGGTTGGGGTGTGTGTGTCCTTCCTTCCATACTTCCTTTCTTCCATACTTTCTTTCTTTTTCTGCTAGAGAAGCTTACATGGGTTTTGTCCATAGAGCCAGATTCTTTGTTTTGATGAAAGCATGCTCTGCTTCTGTCTACACCTGCAACCGTGAAAGCCATAGTTTATTTCTTTTGGAAATCATGCACACCTGCTACCGGCTATGATGTACATATTAGTAATGCTTGTGAAGAGCTTGTCAATGTATGAACTCAATTTATTGGCTTTGTCAGTTCTAGTTTTGTGGGCTTTAGCCAATCATTTCTTCATGTTTGAAGTGTTCTCAATTCTATGATGTCCAGTGTCATTATGTTTCTAAATCCCATACTATTTTTACACTCTTTGTAGTGTTATTTGTCACAAATGAATATGTAATACAGCTAGAAGCATCTTTAAGTACTTGCATGCTTGGGGCTTTCTTTAGCTGAGTTAAGTACCCTTCTAAGATGTAGAACTCTGTGGATTAGCGTAATGCATTTAGGGTCATGTTTGAATTGAGTAGAAGAATCAGTGTCTTCTGATTAAGTTGATCCAACATTCCTACATATAGGTCTTTAGTCCCTCTCTGTGAAGAGTCCAGCCACTGGGGAAGAGGGGATTTCCATAGATAGGGCAGTAACCAGTAATGGGGATCCATCTGACATTTCATCAGACTGTGCAGCCAGCGCAGTACCGTCATGTACACAGTAAACAAGAAGACAGTAAAGGGTACAGGGAGAGAACTACAAAAAGCCATGACGATGAGCAAGACTTGCCATTCGTTCTCATACAGTGATGAACTATGACATATCTACATAAAATAAGCTATTTGAATTCCTTCAGAGATGTTCTCATATATAACACTTGTATTTCTTCATCCAATTTTAATATTATGCATTGTGGCCTTTTGTTCTGACCTGGGCATCTTTGACCTAAATTAGAATTCAGATGATTCCTTTTGATGGATCTGTGTGGGTGACCGTAGAAGAAAGCCTAGAGATAAGAAGACTATGAAGCCACAGTGCTCCAACATGTTAGCCTGGGAACAAAAAATTGAGAGCAGTGGGTAATCTGTGCTGCCGGCAGTGCAGAATGTTATCCTTGTTTTCCCGCACTCCACACGGGGCCCACTCATGTAATTGTGTGTAAAACTCAGTTGAGCTCACAAACACTACTGCTTTCCACATAAAACCCAACACCCATGTTTTATGCAAAGCGAGATCCTCCTTCAAGGTCTAAGCCACTTCTAAGTAAGATGATCTTGCAGTCCGTAACTTAAATGCAGAAACGTGCATTATTCCCCAGTGGATATAAACAAATTTCTTCTACAGTTTCCAATAACCTTCTCAGTCACCCCACCACATAATTGCCTGATCTCTGAACACAGCAAACTCAGCTCGCTTAAAAGGCAGCTACTTTATCGTAGGTGACTTGATACAAAACTTAATTTGATCCCAGGAGCGCTCTGTTATTAAAGGAGCACTCTGTAGGGAAGCTCTGTGGGTAAGTTATCAACCCCCAACCGCGTTTTTACTCCCCTTTTCTGGTGAACACACATGGCTCATAATATTGTTCCCATGGAGCTGCCCTTCTGAATGACCTCATCCCAGTAAAGGGCATCTAAACTTTCAGGAGGTGGTGTGCTGCTACATTTTTCACCCTTGGGAGCCTACAACATTCTGCCTAAGTTACACAAAAATGTTTTTGTTACATCTGATGTGATATTCACCTTTCATACCAAGCGTATAAGGTATATGTAAAAGCCTTTGTTAAAACATGTTTTCATGTTAATGTATTTTAGGATCACCATGCCAATGAGAGATAAAGAAGGGAAACAAGATTACAGGTATTTGATATACTTTTCTTACAGTTTTTTTGTATCCATAACCAGATTTCTTATTTTCGTCGTGCCTCTGCTAAAAAGTTGGCTTAACTGTATACTGTGTATAATTATAAATCCATATGCGTATGATCTTCGTTTTAATGATGTTATTCCTCATGCCACATAAATTCCACATGCTGTGTCTTTCCTGAAGATTCTAACTCTTCATGCGAATTTGACATTCCTTGCACCAAGCTGTCCAACTATTAGTCATATCAAATGTGACGTGCAAGACGCTCAAAATATTTCCTTTAGATCAGGTTTGAAGGTGTTAGTTATTGACGTTAGTGACAGTGTTCTAACAACCATATTTTACAGAATCCAGCTTTAAAACTCGTAGCCTTCATTTGAAGAGAACAGAAGTTGTCTCCCAGCCCTATTATTGTGATTCTCCTGTCTTTAGTCCTGGCCCTGTACCATAAAAATGTGCAACACCTTGCCACAAAGAAAATATTTTGTGCCCTTCAAAACTTGAAGTCGCCTGCTCAGAGCTTCTAGTGAAAGGATGTGTGCTAGAGTTCAAAATAGATCTTTTGCGAATACTGCCCAATTAAATTAAATGTTATGAACGTGCGGCTGAATTGAATTATTTCACTGTGGTGTATTAATCTATGAAATGGCACTGCAATTCCCAGAAGCAATTATACCCAACCCCCATTTAACTATGTACTCCAAGAACCCTCTAGCTTGTTTAAAAGGCGTGATGGTAATTTCCTGATTAATTGTAATCTCCACCACACTGAGTCTCTCCATCTTCGTATATTTCTTTCTCTTCAAATGGCAGTTCTCTTGAAATATACACCCCTGCTCGCCAATAATTTCTCTACCTGTAATAGTTAATTAGATTTTTTTTTTAACTTAAAACAGTGTTACAATTATGTGCTCAATGTAAAATATAATAATACACAACACACTAAATATTCAGGAGTGCTCTTCTTTTTTGCATGCGCAAAAAATTATCGACTTTCTAAGCCGAAAAACCTAATGTTTGTTGTATTGATGTTAGCACATTAGACCTCCTATACCCGAATGTACATATACATATATATATATATATATATATATATATATATATATATATATATATATATATTGTGTTATGTTTGTGGATTTTTTTTTTTTTTTTTTTTTTTACCTAGCGACATTTGTCAGCATTTCCATAGGATATGCCTTTTTTTGTTTTGCTGATTACTTTGGTCCAGTTTGACAAATCTTCACTGAACTTTCCATGAAAGTGCTACTTTTTGACTGGTGGGGAAGAGCTGAAAAAAAGGTGGGCTCCTAAATCCCCATGCATTTTCCATAGACTTTTGTCATAAGCGTTTTGACAAAAACTGCTGAGCAGAATTACACCACATTTGGCAGGAAGCTAGATCTTGGTTTGCAGATTGTGCTTTTTGTGATTTGTTTTTAACCTGTTCAGTGTTTTTTGAGAAATTAAGTTCTGAGAACTTTTGTATATTTGGACAGTTGTGTTCAAACCCAAATTTAAAAATAGAGAGCTCTGATTGGCCCATCAAGCTTTTCTTTCCCCTTGGGCCACTTCGCTCCCATGGGAGTCAAACTCCTGCAGTATCAAGTGCTCTTAGTGGCTGCTAGGGACATGAGAAAAATGTGGTTGGCAGGAGTGGCGGGACTCAGGGACTTAGTCCCCTATCCTGAAGTTTAAAAATAAAAACAAAAATAGCATAAGGGGGCAGAGTAGGGAGGGGGCCCACAGGAAAATATTTTGTAAAAAGTTTTTTTTTTTACTTTTTTTGGCCTGGATCCTGTTGGAGTCGCATGAGAGCAGGCTAAAAATGGCAGCTGCTATAAATTTAGCGCAGGCCACTGTTTACTTTCAGGCACTTCTGACTGGTTTTCTAGTTCATAAATAAACTCCAGTACATCAAAAGGACAGGGTGTCTCAACAACATGCATTTTTTCATCCCCAGTAAGCTTTAGTTTAGTTTAGTTTATAGATTTGTAGAGCGCATGGCTACCCGGGGGCATCCCAGCGCTAAAGTACACCATGAATGTCGGAAGAGCCAGGGGAAGCAGATTAACTGGGAAAGAGAATGGTTTTCAACTTCCTCCTAAAGAGAAGTTCAGAGGATTCCTGACGTCATTCAAAGGGCAGGGCATTCCAGAGCCGAGCAGCCCTGATGGAGAACAAATTACCTCCCCATGATCTCTTGACCGAAGGGATGTAAACCTGTCGAGAAGAACGAGATCTAAGAGGTCTAAGGGGCGAGTAAAGAAAGATCCGTTTTCTAAGGGAAAGGGGACCCTTATTGTGTAAGGCTCTGTGAACAAGACACAGAGATTTAAACTGAATGCGCTGCTTAATCGGGAGCCAATGAAGAGCTGCAAGTGCTGGTTTAGCGGAAAGATGCCTTGGGGTATTCATGAGAAGTCTAGCTGCCGCGTTCTGTGTAACCTGCAGCCTCTTTATTACATAATCTGGAGAACTAAGATATAGAGAGTTCCCGTAGTCCAGGCGGGAGAGAACTAGGGCTTGTACAAGAATTCTTCTGGCAGCGAATGGCAGAAGTCCAAGAATCTTCCTGACACTTCTAATTAAGCCGAAGCAGATTGAGGAGATTCTTTTAGCTTGTGGCTCCATAGTTAAGCGTGGGTCAAGCAGAAAGCCGAGGCTTTTTACTTGTGTTATTGGAGGAGGCAGGCTGTTAAAAGCCTCAGAGTACATAGCCAGAGGGGCGGTAGGGGCGCCATTACCTATAATCATTACCTATGATTTGCTGTCATTAAATTTCAGTTTTGACAGGGTCATCCAATATCTTTCATGCAGTCGGCCAGGTTGGCAGAGGGGGAGTCCCTACTACTAAAGAGGGAAACCACCAATTGCGTGTCATCAGCATAAGTGACCATAGAGAGGTTATAAGGAGCGACTACTGTGGCCAAGGATGACAGATACATGTTAAACAAGGTGGGGCTTAAAGATGAACCCTGCGGGACTCCACAAGATAGAGACCTGACGGCAGACAAAAAAGAGCGATCCAAAACTTGAAAGGATCTTACCGTGAGGAAGGAGGAGAGCCAGGCAAGGGCTGGACCTCCTAACCCTATCTTGGAAAGTCTATCAAGGAGAAGAGTATGATCGACAGTGTCAAATGCTGCACTGAGATCAAGGAGGATAATAGCAGCATGACCACCTTGATCTAGAAGTTGCCGAGCAGATTCAGTTACAGTAAGGAGTGCCGATTCTGTACTGTGATGGGTTCTGAAACCCATTTGAGAAGGATGTAAATGATTGTGGCTCTCAAGATGCCTGGTCAATTGCAGGTTCACATGCTTCTCCAGAATTTTTGCCAATATAGGAAGAAGGGCAATGGGTCGATAATTATCCAAGACAGAAGGATCCAGCTTAGGTTTTTTTAAGAGAGGCTTTATGATTGCATGTTTGAGGGAATTGGGAAAAATACCAGAATTATTAAGTATTTCTGTCAAAGGGCCAACAACAATATCTGCTGCCTTCAAAAGAATAGAAGGAGGGGCCGGGTCCAAGGGAGAACCCGATTTAATATTAGCAAGAAAGTTCCCAATCAGAGTACCTGTGAGGGGGGAAAAATTGGTTAACTGGGTCATACCCGTAGGAGAATTCATCTCCTGCTCCATGAGATTATTCTGAGAGGGAGATGGAGGAAAACCGAAGTATATCTTGTTAATCTTGTCTTGAAAGTGAGCTGCTAATACATTACTATGCATAATAGAAGCTTCCACCGGGGAGGGCGGCATAGGGGGTATAGTGAGCTCCTTAAAGATCTGAAAGATTTCTTTCTGAGAAGTGGACGAGTTCTCTATTCTACTGCTGTAATATAGAGCTTGTGTTGTCTTAATATTATGATGGTAAGATCTAATAGCTGATCTATAGGCTTCTTTAGCAGAAGGATTATAATCTTTTCTCCAAAATTCTCTCCAATTTTTTACAGTTCTTTCTAAGGTCCAATAGAGAAGGCGAAAACCAGGGACTAGACATATGAGCAGGTTTTTTCACCCTCAGTTTGCAAGGCAAGACTGAGTTTAAAGAGGTAGAAATCCATTTGTTAAACAGGTCCACCGTATTAATGGAGGCATGGTCACTGGCTAAGGGAGAAGCACAGAGTGCCATATGCCAAGTGCTAGGTACCAACTTCGACCAAACACGACCCATTGTGGTGCACCTGGGCTGTGTCTCTCTAGGAGCATCATAGGGAAGCGTAAGTGACACTAAATAGTGATCGGTCCAGGGTAGAGGTAGAGAGGAGGAGAAGGTAAGATTAAGGATATTACAAAAAAAAAGGTCTAAAGTATGGCCTTTCGTGTGAGTTGGACCAGTAACATGCTGGTCCATACCCATAGAGGTAAAAGAGGCTAATAATGATTTAGCCGATGGACAGTTAGGATTGTCTAGGTGGATATTAAAATCGCCGAGGACGGTTAACTTAGAGGCTTTCCCAATCGAACTGGCCACTGCCTCCGGGATAACTTCTAAAAAGGCTCCACACGGGCCGGGGGGGCGATAGAGAAGGATTCCTGAGAAAGTATAAGTAGACGACAAGTGCAGAGAGAAGAACATACTTTCACATCCTGGAATTTCCAGTGGGAATGTTGAGCATTTAATGGAGATTTTGTGAATAATAGCTATACCTCCACCTCTCATATGAAGTCTGTCTAAATGAACTATAGAATAGTTAGGGGGTAAGGTACTGCATAAATCTGCTGAAGAATCTCCATTCAGCCAGGTTTCAGTGAGAAACAAGGCATCTGGTGAACGCTCTTCAAGGAGCATGTGAATATGTAAGGAGTGTGCCGCTAGGGAGCGGCAGTTAAGCAGTAATAGCTTACCTAATTGATGTGAGGAGGTATTAGAAGGCGAGATGAAATTGGGAGCCCAAGAACAACTAGAACAGGGGGGACACACAGACGACTGGTTAGGCCCTACAGGAGTGGAACATATCTGGGTGTTTCTAAAGGCATAAAGATGTGAAGCTGAATACCTAAAACGAGCAGCATCTCTGGCCCTGGGCTCGTCAGGGCGCGGATGGGCGCAGACGGGTTTGCCTTAGGCGCACCTTCGGCGCGGCAGCTGCGCGCGTCCGCTGCGCAGCCGGTGGCCGCCCACATTTAAAAAGAGCATGGGGGAGGCCTGACCTGGCTCCAGCACCAACAACTAGACAGGCAACCAAGATGGCTGCCGGAAAATGGCACCTTAATGGCTGCCGAATAAAAGTAAAAGGAGATGCACCAGGTGCCCCCAAAACCAGGCACCGGTGCAGAAAAAAAGAGTAAAAACCACAAAACCAATATTTATAAAAGTAGCGCACCCCTGAGGACTGAAAAAACAGAGTCCTTTGGTTAAAAGTTCCCAACAGCAGATCGACCCACAGTAAAAAGAGTAAAAATACTAAATAGCAGAAAGAGGCTTTATAACTTATTTTAAACTGTTAAATCTCTAAAAGGCAAAGAGGCTGAAATAGGATAGCCGTTCCAAAAATTCAGAGTGTACTTACTGGTGCCGGTGGCTGCCCATGTTTAAAAAGAGCATGGGGGAGGCCTGACCTGGCTCCAGCACCAACAACTAGACCGGCAACCAAGATGGCTGCCGGAAAATGGCACCTTAATGGCTGCCGAATAAAAGTAAAAGGAGATGCACCAGGTGCCCCCAAAACCTTGGGTTCACCCTGATTACTTTATTCCTCCCTCCATAGAGGAGCTGCAGTGAAACTTAGGAGTCACTGACTTTCAGTGATCACATTTCCACATCTGCCTCACACAAATGTCGTAGCCCAGTTCCCTTTTTCAAAGTTTAATTTTAGCAGGTTATTTATTTCTCACTTGTATTGTCATCCTTGCATTATCATTTTAATGCCTCCTTTGATTTTCTCCTGACATATTATGTATTTGTGCTAAACATCCAAAGCACGGCTAGTGCTCCTGTCATTTTTGTTTTCCTGATCTCTGTTTCTGTTGCTGGAGCTGAGATTCTTGTATCACAAAGGTCAGGTATAATCATCATACAAACCCGTCCATTGGTCGTATGGACCTTTGTTAGTTTACTAGGAGAGTGGATAAGGAGCTATCATTTACATTCATTTCCATTAACAGTGAAGACCAATTGGGACTGCACAGGAAACATCAAAGAGAATTGAAGTGAGTTAAAAGGCTTTATTAACAAAACTAGTCCAAACCAGATCCTTAGTTATTAAGTATTCAAATCTCAAACATTAATGTTGCAGATTAAGATAATCAAGATGTCGATATTTCACAATAAGATTAAATAGAATATTAGTGGGGCATGGCCTAACCACTGACCAAGATGGCGGCATGGTTGTGAAGCTCCCAGAGCACTGCCAGATTTCCTAGGCAGACCACCACCATCTGCCACGGTCCCATGGAGGCTCGCTCGCGGCGAAACAATATCCGAATCATGGGTGTGGCTGAATCCTCCAACACAGGGAGCATGAGTACTTTTGTTGAGCGTCTCCTGATAGAGCTGTTTGGCAGAGACTCCTTCCCCTAATTTGTGGTAGAGAGAGCACCCCGATCCCTGGGTCCACGTCCTGTCTCTGAGGTTCCACCACGCCCAATTATTATGCAGAAATTGAACTACCAAGACTGCGATGCTGCTCTCCACCTGGCTCGTAATAAGACCCCGCTACAGTCTCAGGTAATGTTGCTGTCTTTGCAAATTTCACTCCACTTGTCCGGGAAGCTCAACGTAAATATGCTGAAGTGAAGAGCATGCTGCAACCAGATGAACTGCACTATGGGATGCTTTATCCTGCACGCTTGCGCATTGAAATGAATGGCAAGCACGACATCTTCAGTTCCCCTGTGAAAGCATCCCTTTTCCTTGAGCAGCAGAAACTTGACCGGGCTGCAGCCGGTCGCCTATGCTTGCTGAGTTCCCCAGGATCCTCGCCCACGGCATCGCAGGGCCTCTCACTGGATTGAGACATTCTGCATTGGAAGTTGATGGTACCCATCTTTTGCCGAGACCAGTCCCTGCATTGCCGCTGCAGTGGGCCCATTTGCTTGGACAAACCTCCCCGATTTGCTACATATTCACACCTTGTTATTGCTGGCGTAACTGCTTTGACTTTTGCTTCAAGACACTCTTTCACATAGTGGCTTAAGTGTTCCCATTAATGGAGCATTGCCATTTCCCCTACGAAGCTCTTCTGTTATGTTAATGTTGGCATTGGGAATCTCACTGGGGATATTTGTTCTCTCTGGTGTGGGTAAGGGGATGGATGTTGAGTATGTTTTTCTATTCGTTGTGTTTTCTGTTCTTCTCCTGACAGTTGCGTATGCAATGAAGCACATTATCGACGTTATATCATCCTTACTCATACATTACCATACATACATCGCTTCAGTGCATGTGGGGCCCTGCTCTTAGTATCTCATGCGCCACATGGAATATTAAGGGGCTAAATAATCGTAGGGAAGGCAAACCGGTCCTTGCTTATTTAAATAGGCATGGTGCTAAACTCTCCTTCCTGCTGGAAACTCATCTATTGCCCTCTGCGACTAGCACCTTTGCTGCACAATGAGGTGGGAATTGATATTTTGCTAATTACAGTTCCTATTCCAGAGTGGTGTGCATACTTGTCCATATGAACCTACCTTTTGTATGCCATGCATCACTGTCCAAATCCGAGGGGCATTCCGTTATGGTACATGGGTCCCTGGCCGGTGTCCCTTTTCTCTTAGTTAATGTTTATGAGCCTAATACCGACTCCCTGGAGTTTTTCCATGACCTGACTACTCAGATGGATTGGTTCCATCCTGAACATATTTTGTAAGGTGGCTACTTTAATCTTACTTGCTGACCACAACTCAACACCGCTGGCATACCCGGGGTTACTAAGCCCCGCTCCATTCAAGCACTGCGCAGCCTGTTAGAGACTTTTCAGCTCGCTGATGTGTGACACACCTGCAACCCTTCCAAAGCAGTTTATACTTATTATTCCAGCCCTCACAATGTATGGTCCCGCATCGATCATTGGTATGTGACCCCTGCTGCATCCCCTTGGCTAGTTGGCTTATCACATCTGCCCCGTACCCTGTCTGATCACTCTCCTGTGATAGCCAACATGGGCATCCCAACCCTGCTACCTCCAGTCCACGCATGGCAATTCCCCTCCTGTGCCCTGCAAGTCGAGGTGTTCTGCTCAGAGGTCTGCAACGCTATAGTGGAGTATTTTGGTCTCCATGCAATACTCTCAGATGCCTTCAAGGCCTGCATCAAGAGAGTGTGCATTGCCAAACATGCTGGGGTACTCTGCTCCATCCGGGAAGAATTTGCTCAAATTGAGCAAGAGCTACAGGCGCTTGATCAGCTGGCTTTATCAGCTCACACAACCTCTATTCCCTTACTGAGAGCTTCATTGTTGCGAGACGTCCGTGAGGCTGCCGACCATGAGGTGCTATACCTCAGTAAATATACTGCGGCTAGGCGATACAGGGAGGGTGAGCTACCTAGTCGCATGCTCACACGTGTAATACATCCATCGTATCAATCCTCCTATGTCACTGCCCTCCAGATGGAGTCCCGAGAGAGAGATACTTGCACCCCTGTTGTCCTCTCTGCTTTTGAATCCTATAACCAATCTTTATACCGGACTCCTGCATCTGCCACTGTGGCCGAGCTCTCTGAGTTCTTGGCTGAGGTGGCTATGGTGTGGCTTTAAGCTGGTAAACAGCAATTCCTCACCTGTCAGCGCCAAGGAGGTATCCCAGACCACTGACTCTTGCTAGTACAAAGGTCCCTGGATCAGACTGTTTCACAGGAATCTTCTACAAGGAGCATAAGGAAATGATTGTTCTATATCTCCTCCAGCTTTATGCAGAGTCCCTGGATCAGGGCATACTCCCCCTTCCATGCACGAGGTGATAATAGTGCTCCTCCTCAAATCTGTAAAGCCACCCCAGCACTGCTCTTCATACCGTCCTTTGTCATTACTTAACCATGATAATACGATTCTAGTTAAGATTCTCGCTGCGCGCCGGTCCTTGTTATTGGAAAGCATAATAGCCTCTATGCAGTCGGGATTTGTGCCTCACTGTTCCACCTCCACTGACTTATGTACAGTTTTTGCCGTTTTGAAACATAATATCTCCAGAACTGCCCACTGCAGCTGGTCTGCTTGATGCAGAAAAGGCATTTGACTTCCTTGAGTGGCCTTTTCTCTATGCCGTTCTGCACAAATTCCCTGTGGATTCTGCAACTTTATAGCACTCCTCAATGCGTCTCCCTCAGCCCGGATCCAAGTCATTGGGGCATTGTCCAATGCATTTCCACTATTTTGTGGCACTCGTCAGGGATGCCCACTCTCCCCTCTTTTATCCATCAAGTGCATGGATCCTCTGGTGCGCCGCTTCCAGGAACAGCACCTGCATCGGGGACTCCGGTTCTGCCATGGTACCCTACTCACTTCTCATTCTGCGGACAACATTTTGCTTTTGGTGTTGACAGCCTTGCCCCATTGGTTGAGGAGGTGATTCACTTCTGTTGTTTCTCAGGCTTGTCCATCAACTGGAACAGGTCAGAGTTGTTCCCCCTTACTGATGCCACAGTGTCTAGCCACCTTGCTTACCCCCTGATCTGGAGGGACGACTTGACAAAATACCTTGGTATACATCTACACAGATGCAGTGCAGATGTTATTCACCGGAATTACGGCCCAGTGGTTGATAAACTTAGCATGCAGGTGGAGCGGTGGATAGCACTGCCCCTGTCTCTTGCCGGGAGAGTTGGCATAAAAATGGTGGTCCTGCTTTGCTTTCTGTATCTGTTCTTGAATATTCCTATAGTTTTGCCCAGGCACTTTTTCAACACACTGCATGGCATCCTCACGCCGTTTGTTTGGGCGGGTGGGCGCCCGAACTGCGCTGGTCTACACTAACGTTCCCATTTGAACGCAGGGGCTTTGGGCTCCCAGACTTCTATCTTTATTATTTGATTGCCCAGGCACATTTTGCCTATTACATGTACCATCCTGATAATAGAATCCAATATCTCAAGCCAGAGCAATCACAAATCCCCACTGCTTCTCTATCTGTCCTTCTGCCTAAGGGCCTACCGTGCACCCCAGTGGAAATTCAGACTCTCCCTGTGACTTGTTGGGCGTGGATAAAACTACTCTGCTATCTAGGCTTTGATACTGTTTACTCACCACACATTCCCCTGTCCGGCAACCTGTGGCTCCCACTTACATGCGAGTGACTGACTCAGCGCACTCTTCCTTCTCTCAATTACACACAATTGGTGATCCGTTCACAGACTCTTGGATGGGCTCGGCCGTGGATGTGACTGAGGGGCACCAATCTTCTGAGCTTGATCGATTTATTCTGCATAGGCTGTATGGTGTCTTGCGCACTGTGATGCCTACATGCCCAGTGGAACCAAGAGACTTCCCCCATTGTCCATTACCATTGCTGCCACGGACAATGTGCATCTTGTCTCACGTCTGTATCACACTTCCATACAGCTTAGGCTCTGCAGGCCCGAAATGTCAAGGTGTCCTGGGAGAGGGAGCTGGGTCGTTCTTTGCCAGATATTATCGCTGCAGTCAGGTCGGATTAATTTTCAACAACTACAGACACAAACTTTTCCATTTTTTATTTTTAGACTGTGCATATACCACTCCTTCAGCTCTTGCTCGATTTGACCCTACACAATTGCACCAATGTCTTAAATGCAATGCCGACCAGGCTGATTTCATTAATTTGTCCCTGGTAGTCTCTTCACACTGGGGCATCATTTACTTTGTCCTATCCCACATGATATCTGGAGCTCTCCCCAGATCCACTCAGGCCTCCACTGGGATATGTAAAGATGCTTGCTTGCTAAATGTCGAATCCCTTTACACTGGGGCAGCGCAGCTTGACTTAGTGAGGCAGCCTGGATTAGGGACCTCATTTATTGTGATACTAACAGCAAACTTTACGCCTCTCTTCAGCATCCTGCTTCTCGCCCAAAGGATATGTGGCAACCTTTAAGGACCTATCTTCAAACTTTGATGAATGCACCTTCAGCGGCAGGCAATGGACATTCCCCTTTTCATACCATCACATCTCTACGGGCTGCTAACATACTGTAGCGCCTAACGTTGCTCTATATTGGCTGTATTTCATTTTCTTTCTTAATGTATCAGGATTGACTTGCTTTATTTTTATTTTATTGACTTGATGTGCTTATGTTCGCACTGTTCGCCTACTCATGTTGCTGTGCAGTATGTGCATATACTTATCTATACAATTTAAATAACGTTATTAAAAAAATAGAACATTAGTAAGAATTACAAATAGAATGCAGAATATACAACATATGTGTTCCATAAATGAAAATCCCTATTCTAAATCAAGCTAAGTTAAATTGGGGAAGGCACCAAGTTTAAGCAAAAAGTATGAAGTGTCAACTTCAGAAAACCAAGTTAAAGTTTCTGATGAGAGAATAAAAATGCTCATGTATGAAGTCTTTGCATTTCAGTTGTGGAGATTTGCAGATCCACAAATTGTGTGAGAGACAGTAAGCACGGCAGTCCTGGAATCAGAGCCTCCTAGTCTAAGGAACACACTAGTTTAATTAAACAAAACATTACTTGCAGCATTTCAGTCAGTTTGAACTCTCATGAACCGATTGTTTTCTGCCTGGGAGCAGGTAAGCTCC
The DNA here is from genome assembly GCF_031143425.1 of Pleurodeles waltl. Taxonomy (NCBI): domain Eukaryota; kingdom Metazoa; phylum Chordata; class Amphibia; order Caudata; family Salamandridae; genus Pleurodeles; species Pleurodeles waltl. Next base: position 694,102,553 of record NC_090437.1, on the reverse strand, counting down.
CATATTTCTCAGTCTGTGACAATGGTGCAAACATCACTACATTATTGAGTTGTTACATTGAACAGAATCTTGTGGTTTAGGGAGCTTTTCCCACGAGTCGTGCTTCCTAGCATATTCGTCTCCTCCCAATAAGAACTCTCTATCAGTTGCATAATACATAACAAATGCCTATTCTCTGGCTAACAGAGGGCTTCTGGAAAAATATAACATCTGCAGTGGGAAGAAAAGAAAAACATCTCAAGCAAAACAACCATGTACGTATGAAAGCAGGCCTCTTAGCATTACTTGAAAAATTGACATTTAAAATTAAATTACTATTAGGCTAACTCTTTTCATTACAACATGTTAACTTGAGTGACTTATAATAACTAAGGGCCAGATGTAGCAAGATACGTTTTTGCGAATCGGAAATTGCGAGTCGGTGCTCGAAGGTGGCTAGGAATGCGTCTCAAGGATCCCTCTGCGAAACTGCTGGCTCTGACTGAAGTTTTCGTGGCCGCCTGGCTTACAAGTCACAGTTCTTTGATTATGTGCAAAGAATATTTCTAGGAGGTTTGAAGCTTTTGATGCACTAAGCAGCCAACCGTGGGTAGTGCCCCATGCCCCTCTTTGGGCCGGATGTAGCAAGCGTCTTGCATGGTGCAAACAGCGAATTTCGCTGTTTGTGCCATGCAAAATGCACATCGTGATGCTCATTCCCATTTTGCGAGTCGGTAACCTGGTTACCGACTTGCAAAATGGGAATGCGACTTGCAGATAGGAAGGGGTGTTCCCCTTCCTATTTGCGATTTGCATCGCGATGTAGAATTGCTTTGTGACCGCGAATGCGGTCGCAAAGCAATTCACAGTTAGCATCCATTTTAAATGGGTGCTAACCCATAAGCAAAAGGTGGGGACCCCTTACCCTTTGTGAATGGCCCTAAAAACATTTTTTCAGAGCAGGCAGTGGTCCCATGAACCACTGCCTGCTCTGAAAAAATGAAACGCAAATGTTTCATTTTTTCATTTGTCTTGCAACTCGTTTTCCTTTAAGGAAAACGGGCTGCAATACAAAAAAAAACTGCTTTATTAAAAAGCAGTCACAGACATGGTGGTCTGCTGTCTTCAGCAGGCCACCATCCCTGTGAGTGCTGAGAATCGGAAGGGGGTCGCAAATTGCGACCCACCTCATTAATATTAATGAAGTGGGTCTTTGCGACCCCCTTCCGATTCGCAGATGGTGTCAGGAACACCATCCAGCATCCGGGTTTGCGACTCTCAAATTGCGAGTCGCTCAGACTCGCAATTTGAGAGTCGCAAATTCGGATTTTCCTACATCTGGCCCCTAGAACGGAACTGTGCAGCCTGGATGACTCTTGTGGGAGTCGCAATTGAGGATATTTTTGTGGATGTGGCTTTAACAGTTCATTCCCCCAGTCCTTGAAGAAATTAGTTCCGGATGGCATCTCCGAGGTCAGCACTTTGCCATGTGTTTATAGTGGCATCTGGGGAACATTTCCCTGGAATATTGACAAACTTTACAAAGGTTATTTCATCCGAGGTTATTGCATCCAGTGCTAGAATATATTGTAACAGGTGTAGGAAGTTTCCTCTTTTTAGTGTATTGTGGGCTCCTCTTGGAAAAAAATGCGGAATGAATGCCAGTTCAAGCCCAGCCGCAGCCTCAGCTTGTGTGATTTCTCCCTGTCTTATTTGCTGTGGATCGTTGTATTTGATCTAGAGTAGCTTGAGTGGTCTGGGGGAGGCCTGCATGCTGGACCGTCTTACTTCTACTTACTAGGCAGTTGATTGTGACAAGGTATCTTCCGACTATGCCACCAGTCTTTGGGTGATCGCTCCTGGGTTCATTGTTAATGTCACTCTTACTATCCAGTGTCCCTCAATGAGTGGTGTTCCCTTCCATTAGGTGGTGCTCTTCCATATTAAGGTTTAGCCCCTGTCTTGCACTTTCAGGGACTAATGTACCTGGGATACTGTTGTGGAGCAGATATGCATCTTGACTGCCACTCATGGAGGTGGGGTGGGGGACCTTTGATAGAAAGCACAGTGTACATATGGTTGCTGCAAAGAGGGATTGTATTGGTGCCCATCTATGACCTTTGTGTCCTTGGAGCTATTGTCGGTAAAGTAGCCGTGTGCCCTTGAATGTTTAGCTCAGATTGCTGTGCTCTACTGGTCACCTTTAAACCTGCTGCTAAGTTGTCCGATGGAGTGGCTATGTATTTGATAGCCTCCTCTCTTCGTGGGGACACATTGTGTGTGTTTAGTGAGCTAATGCCTCCCCGGGGATGTTTACGACAGTTGTTAGGTTAGTTCCAGTTGCTGGCGTCCTTATGGGTCGTTCTGGGGCAAAGCTGGCTGTTGTGTGGAGGAGGTTCCTGAAGCAGCGTTTTTTTAGTTTTTCAGGGTCATTAGTGGTGACCACTGAGCTAGCATCTACCATATACCCTATTATCGCTTGGTAGGTCAATTGTAGTGTGTTTTCATGTCCGTTATCAGGTAGTAATGACCTTGTAACCTCCGTGGGCCCCGTACTTGCTTTAGCGATTAGGCTAAATATTGGGAAGAGCTTTGAGAGTCCGTCCCCTTGGCTCGCTTGTGAGACAATCGAGGCCCCTCTGATCATCAACCTCCATTTAGTGAGACACTGTTTTTTTGTGTGTTTTCCCCTTCTTAAAAGTTTTGACATATTGGATATGCTTAGTGGGGCTGTTGAGTCAGGTGTTTGGGCATGCATGCTCTCTTCAGTCTCTCCTAGGGGGAGTGTAGCCCGGTTTGTCCTGGAGATACTTGAGCGCTATGTTGTTACTAACTAAGACACCTGTTCAAACCCCTGTTCAATACCCTGTTGGACTGGAGATCCTAACATCGGGGGAAGGCTGATGTTGGTGCCAGTTGTGCTTGCAATCAGAACATAGTCCGAGGCCAGGGTGTTTGGTTTGTTTCTTGGGTTGTAGCCTTGATGCTTCCAATGAGTGTCCATAGTATCTCGGGCAGAGTGCTTTTCTGTGAGGCACATGCACAGGACTGTTCGACCCCAGTCTGCCGAAGTAAGTTTTCTAGGAAGCTTGGTCTTAGACCCAGGTCCACTAAAGTTAAGGCGATGGATTGAATTAGGTTAATCTGGAGCTCCATCTTTTGTGCTTGCCATATGAGTGCCCTTGCTGTTGTGTCTTGCATAATACTGATGCAGCCGAGAGAGGCCAGTGAGGGGCAAAGGGGTTTGTACTCTGCATCGTATTGGACTAATGGATCTGCGGTTCGGTCCTTATGGAGTGCAGGAGTTTGTGCCATTGATGCTTCAATTTGAGCTTCAGTCTGGACTTCCAGTCATGCAAGGAAGTGATGTGAAAAGTTACCCAGTTCTTGATTCAATATGCTTTCCTTCCTAGGCTTTTTTATGGGCGTTTGTGCACAGGATTGGGTGGTACTATCAATCAATCAATCAAATTATTTGTTGAGCGCACTACTCACCCGGAAGGGTCTCGCGGGGGGTGGTACTGCTCGAACAGCCAGGTCTTAAGGCGCTTCTTGAAGGTCAGGAGGTCTTGGGTCTTATGTAGGTTGGAGGAGAGAGAGTTCCAGAACTTGACTGCGAGGTGGGAGAAGGATCTGCTGCCGGTTGTGGTACAGTGGAAGCGAGGGACTGTTGCAAGGGCGAGGTTGGTGGAATGGAGCTGGCGTGTCGGGATGTGGAAGTTGAGTCGATAGTTGAGGTAGGTCGGTCCGGTGTCATGGAGAGCTTTGTGAGCGTGGATTAGGATTTTGAAGACAATCCTTTTGTCGATGGGTAGCCAGTGGAGGTCCTTGAGGTGGGCAGAGATGTGTTTGTGGCGAGGGAGATTGAGGATGAGACGTGCTGAGGTGTTCTGGATGCGCTGGAGTTTTTTCTGGAGCTTGGCTGTTGTTCCCGCGTAGAGGGCATTGGGTGACCGTTCTTCAGGTTTCTACGAGAATCCACCTGAAGGCCTTGCGGAGCATTCGAAGGGTGTTGAAGCATGAGGACGAGATGGCGTTGACTTGCTGGTTCATGGAGAGTGAAGAGTCTAGTATGAAGCCGAGGTTGCGTGCATGGGTGGTTGGTGTTGGGGGTGACCCTAGGGTGGCTGGCCACCAGGAGTCGTCCCATGCTGACTTGTTGGGGCCGAAGATGATGATCTCGTTTTTTTCTGAGTTCAGCTTGAGGTGGCTTGCTGTCATCCAGTTGGCAATAGCGAGGAGTCCGGTGTGGAGGTTGTTCTTGGCGGTTGCGGGGTTCCTTGTGAGGGAGAGGATGAGCTGGGTGTCGTCAGCGTAGGAGATGATGTTGAGGCCATGGGATCGGACGATGTTGGCTAGCGGAGCCATGTAGATATTGAAGAGGGTGGGGCTGAGTGAGGATCCCTGGGGGATTCCGCAGATGGTTTTGGTGGCCTTTGACTGGAACGGGGGGAGGCAAACTCTTTGTGTTCTCTCGGAGAGGAAGGAGGTGAGCCAGTCCAGGGCCCTGTGGTGAGTTCCGGCGCTGAAGAGGCGTGTGCGGAGGGTTTTGTGATATACGGTGTTGAAGGCTGCAGAGAGATCGAGGAGGATGAGAGCAACGGTTTCACCTTTGTCTAGCCTGGTCCTGATGTCGTCGGTGCAGCCGATGAGGGCAGTCTCGTGCTGTGGTTTTTGCGGAATCCTGACTGGGAGACATGAAGTAGGCTGTTGTCCTCCAGGAAGTGGGAACGCTGGTTGTTGACTATCTTCTCTATGAACTTTGCGAGGAAGGGGAGTAGGGAGATAGGTCTATAGTTTTTTAGGTCTTCGGGGTCGGCTTTGGGCTTTTTGAGTAAGGCGTTGACTTCGGCTTTCCGGGAAAATGGCGGTTTCGAAGGAGCTGTTGATGATGGTCCGGAGCTGGGGAGCGATGATTTGGCTGGCCTTATTGAAGACATGGTGAGGGCAGGGGTCTGCGGGGGAGCAGGAGTGGATGTGGACTATCCGCTAGTAGTTCATGTACATGTTCGATTTCTGGTGGCAGTGGTTGGAAGGCAGGGGCTGTTGTGTTTTCGTGAACTAGTGTTGTCACCAATGTGCATGCTTGGTGCTCATTTAGTCAGGGCACTTGTTTTGATCTCTGGTTTGCCTTTGTCCTCCTGGTCCAGGGGGTGATCATGCTCCTTCGGTATTGCTATTGCCAGGATTGTTCTCTGGGGTCCTCATATTGGATCATTTGGGAGGGTCCCCTCTTGACTCTCGCTCTCCCCTGGTAGCCGTAGGGAAGAGTTTGATCTGCAGGGTTCTGATATCCCGCTTGGGCCCTCACTGCCTGATGTCGCTGATGCTGCTGATGGCTTGTTATCCTTCTGAGAGCCCTTCGAGTTGGTTATTTGAGGTCCCTTGTTGGGGGCTTAGTGGAAGTATTCAATATTCAGTCCTTGAGTCAGCGCTTCGGTCAAACTCCCCTTAGGCCTAATGCAAACTGGGCCCTGGGGATTCTTTGTAGGTATTGATGGTGGGAAGTAAGGGCCTTGTGGGCTCTCTGGGCCCAAAACCACTGTTCCTTGTCTCCTTGCCTTGGTGGCTGTACTATTGTTGCTGAGACTGAGGCAGTACGTGGGCGAAGTGCAGGGTGTGATGTTACTTGGCTCTAACTCTCACTCAGCTCCAACTCTAGTGCCTTATGTTCTAGAGACGGAGTTGTGAAGTCCTCTGTGGCATCATTTACTTTTTCTGAGCATGTGCCTTCCTTTTTTGCATAGTCCCAGTACTCTTGGTTAAGTGCCAGCCTGACTGGCTTAATCTCTAGCTGCATGTTTTTTTTACAGCACTACAGCAAGTTTGTAGCATCCATCGCCTTTCCACCCAATTTGCAAGCTGCCCTTTAGGGCTCCTTCCGGGTTCCAATAGGGATGAAGGGAGAGGCAGGAGCACACTAATCATGCAACTCGTCGATGGCCGGTCACTGGCGCAGGGGCGGGTGGCTTCTACTTCTGCTTACCACCACTCAGTTCATGCACTAATGTGCTTTAGTGGGCTTAAGTAGGCTTCACTGAGCTTTACGGGACTCTCCATCGGCTCCCAGGGCTCTCCTTGTGCTCTTCCTGGGCTGTTTCCCTTAATTCCTTGCCTTTTGTTTCCTTAATTTATAATTAATTTATCACCTCAACTTGATTGCTCTTTGCCCCCTTTTTTTGTTTGATTGTTTGCCACCGGTGGTAAGAGTGGTGAGGGACCGGGTCCGTTTGCGAAACAGTCCAATGGGGTCTGCTTCACCTGGACCTGCCGGTGTGAGCATACGCCTGAGCCCCCTCCTGTTCGACTGTCCGCTATCCGCAATGGGGGGGGGGAGAAGCATGGGGAGATGGAGCGCAGGTTGGAGAGCAGGTGCCTCAGCGAGCACAAGCCGCACCGGCCTAATGCAGCCTGCCTCCGCACTTTGCAGGGTGCACACAGCTACCTAGAGCTTTCTGGGTTCCCCAGCAGCTGCTGCACAGAAACGTGAAATGAACTCTTCCTCCAAACTCCCCCGCCTTTCACCCTCTTCACAGGGGAAGAGGGAACAGTTTTTCGTGGGCCTGCATCTTGCAGTTTGTAACTCTTTGTGCTCTCGGGCAGTAGTAATGTTGGACTCACGGAGGCCGAGGCAGTTGGCTGGCAGGGCCGGGCGGACAAACAGGTGACAGGGAGGCAGTGGAGAGGGCAGCAGCAAGCAGTTAATTCCTCTCTCTCGGCTGCCCCCTGAGCTGGTGCTTCAGAAGCCCGCTCTCACCTCCTCCTCCGCTGCTGCTTCGCTTCACACTTCTCGCTTCCCGGCCGCTCCCTGAACCTTCTTGCTTCCTGCTTCCTGTTGTCTGTCTCATCAATAAAAGGATACCTTGGGGTTGGAGCAGTATTTTTATCTAGCTGTAAGAAAACCCCTCAAAACAAAATCATTCAGCGTGTCAGGAGTCAGGTTGAACCAGATGATGAAGCATGCCACTACTAGAGACTAGAGTGGGTGAGGGCTATTTCTTAAAAAAAAAACACTGAATGAACCACTGAATGAGGTAGCTTCTAGGCGTAGCTTATTTTTCCCTCCTCATGAGAGCTGACACTAGAAAAGGGATACTTCATAGTTTTTTGTATTTGTTGTAGGGAGTATGTATCCCCTCACTCTTTCGGACAAGAAAGGATCCCTCCACCTTTCCTGGTCGAGAAGTTCCTTTGACTTCGTGCACCAAAGTTTAGAGAAATATGTATATTATCCCCTTTAGGTGGCACTATCCATTCAATAGTTTGCCACTTTATTCGGAGTTGCAAACCACTGGTATTTTATTGTGATTCACTAAGAGGTGAGACGCCCTTATCATGCCCTCATTAACTGCCTTATCACAAAAACATTTGCAACCTATTATGAACTTTTTGTTCTTTGCTGCGTTGATATATAGGCTACTAGCTTCCTACAAGTAAAGCACCCATCCATAGGACCAGTATAGGCCTGTCTTAACCTGATGATAACTGGTTTATGTTTGAATTTCACTCCTTTACATTATAAATTGTTCCTAACAACAAACAGATGTTTTTTGGTAACTAAATCTTGTTAGATGGAGGGCTTTTTTTATTTTGTGAGATGTTTTAAAATCAATTATTTGAGGTTCTAAAATAAACTATTTTTCAAAGCAGAACAATGAGTGAAAGGCAGGACAAAGCCTGTTTAACATCAGTGATAAAGACAAGTAAACTATTAACTTAAAGACCTACAATCTGTGAGACCCAACTTTATATTTAAAGACAATGAAGTTTTGTTACAGAGTGAAGAAATCATTGGCGAGTTTGACCAGTATTTTAGTTCATTGTGCTGAAGAGAGGCTTCCATTGAGTACAGATACTACAATTGTAGGTGCTATTGAAATGCATTCTTGGGAACAAGACACTAGATATAATATTGATGATTTAATTGCCATTTTAGAAGTTTAGAATGCACTTAAACAGAAGTGAAGATAATCATTGACTTTCAAAATTTCCTCTACAATTGTACTAGGCCCAGTTTATGCAAGTTTAGTAAAAGTAACATAAGAGAGGTGACTGCTGTAAGGACGTGCTGGAAAGGAGACTTTTGCCGACCTGTACCTTGCCATTAACATGGTAGGGTGGGATGACATCCCCCAGTAGGCTGCTCTCTATTCGCTGGCAAGTAGGAGGGGCAAACAGCAAAGTGCTGTTAAAGCATCTCAGGGCTACCCCAGCACTGAATTCTCCACAAAGGAGACTTTTGCCGACCTGTACATTGCCATTAACCTGATGGGGTGAGACTACATCCCCCAGTAGGCTACTCTCTACTCGCTGGCAAGGAGGAGCAGCACACAGCAACGTGCTGTTAAAGTGCCGCAGGGCTACCAAAGCTCGGGACATGCCTCAGCATGTCCCAGGCAAAGAGCAGGCCTGTCTGCTGCCTGCCAAGACTGGGCTAGGCCCTCTCTTTTTGATGCCTGATAGCAGTGGCCCAGGTGTCAGCACCTGTCTTGAACAGCAGGTTTGAGTTATTTGAACTGCGAAGATATGGGTAAGCGCAAAGCCACTTGGACTGTTACTGCTTACAGGTTTATGCATGGCTGGGCTATGGGCAAAGTCAAGTTTGCCCGACTGGCTTTGTTTTATTAAGGGATATGACATCATTATGTTCCAGGAGACCTGGGATATTTTGCCTACTGTGGTAGATGGATATCAGTGTTAGTGTCCCTACTATTCACTCCTGCCGTGGTCGAGCTTCCGGCGCAGTGGTGGAACTTCAGGCGGGTTAGCGGTTTGGATTAGTATAATTGTTGGGGTCATGGTAGTTTCCTGGAAGCATCAAACAGCAGTTTCCAAAGTTTTTAAAGAGATATCTGAACCTGTGCCTGGTAAATTTTTATAACAAAACTTTTCTAATATCCCAAGCACCAAATTTGCAGTACTGTTTAATTATATTACCCTGTTCTTAGATGGTATTACCTCCAAAGGGCAGGCTGCTTGTCTCTGTCTGGCAGGAGGCTTTAATATGAGACTCTCCCCTAAACCTGGTACATTTTGTGGAGGCAGGCACCTCCATGCCAGTACTGACTCTAGAAGCCAGGAGTCTTACCTCTTATCATCAGGTTTAGTAAATGTGCTGGAGTAAGCAGGCATAAGCGTCTCTGGCCTTCCCACTTTCAAGGACTGAGGGAGCTCCTCCGTAATAGACTATGGGCCTGATTACGAGTTTGGCGATTGGAAAATCCGACCGCCAGACCCGTGGTGAGGAGGTGGCGGTCTCCCCACCGGCCCCATCACAACTTTCCCACTGGGCTGACGAGCGGGATAGGTGGGGCAGCATTGTTCCCAGCTCATAATTGATCTGGCTGCAATGCTGCCACACGCAGGGTGCAGGGCAGGATGACCCCTGCACCTCCCATGCCCTGGACCCCCTGTTTCCCCCTGCACTTGTTCTCCGCTAGCCTTTCCATGGCGATCAGACCGCCATGGAAAGGTTGGCAGAAAACAAGTTTGTAATCAGCAGGGCTACACTGAGTTCAGCGCAGTCCTTGCTGATTACAACCAGGACTGCTTCCGGCCCGTTGGGATCCATGATCCTGGTGGAGACACAGTAGGTTGGCGGGTCTGCCCGCCAACCGCGTAATGTGGCTGTCGTACCGCCACAACTGCGACAGTCCGTCCACCACCGCGAGGTTGGCCGTCTTGAAACCTCCAGCCTCGTAATTGGGCCCTATATCTTTATTACACGTAATTTGAAAAGATATATATCTTTATGGTGCAGTGGTTCTCTCAAACTTTGGTGATCACAATCCCATTGAGATAGCACTGTTAACATTCCCAAAGGAAACACTCAGGTTAGACACAGGGGCAAGTATCCATCAATAAATAACCTGAGATTTGTGTGGAAAATGCGGAAACTGGCCCCGTTTTTTAGGATGGTATTAAAGGAGAATATCGGGTTGGTGGAAAAGTGCTTAGTCGCAGAGGATGCTGATCACCAGGTCATGGAAGCATTCACTGGCTTATGTTCCAATATCAGGAAAGCTCTCCTAAACCCTCTTCACCTCACAGTTGACTCTCCTAGGTGGTTAAATCACGACTGTTTGGTGGCAAACCATACTTTCCAGAGGGCTCTTGCTTCCAAACCCAGTGACCATTCAGTGGTGGCACATTTACGGAAGCAATACAAAAAGGTCACGTCTATATGCCGGGGGAAGTAATTGATCAGCAGTGGGATTCATTAGTGCAGGCATCCTCCTTAAAATACAGTAAATCCTTTTGATCTACTGTTGCAGACATGAGGCGTAAAAATCAGCTCGTGTTCTCAATTTCCTGCCATATTGGTAGTAGGATTCAGGCCCACTTTGAAAAATCCATGCTGCCCCTCCGTCTGATGCCTTGTTTATAATAGTTAATAGCATCCTGACAGACAGACAACATTGGGCGAAGTAGAAGATGCCATAAATCAAAGCGCTGGTAGCAAGGCACCGGGCCTTGATAGTGTCCCAACTCGATCTAATAAAACATAATACTCATGTTTTGGCCCCACTATTGACTAATGTCTTTATTATTCTTGCACACTCTCCAGTGCCATCTTCCTTGTCATCACCCCTTATAGTACTCATACTTAAAAAAGGAGACTCCATCTGAGTGCTACAGGCCCGTTTCATTGATTGACACCACGGTTAAAATCCTGGGGAGGGTATTATACAATAGAATTAAGAAGTGGTTCAAGCTGAATCAGTCCTGTATCCATGTCAGTTGGGTTTCAGAAACAAAATAGAACCGGTTGAGCAATGTCTTAACTTGAATCTGGTTCTTGGCAAATACACCATCGCCAAACAAACTCCTCTTTATTTGGCATTCATGGACTGGACCTCAGGGCTCAAATGTGTTAATTGCTCCAAATTATGATAATTGCTAATTTCCGAAGGTCTTGATAAAGCACTTGTGCACTTTCTAGCATAGTTTCAAAAAGACACGAGAGACAGGGTCAGAATCAGCACACAGAGGGCCAGATGTATCAAAGGGTTTTACCCATTTTGTGTCTATGGGAAAGTGTGTTCAGACATATGGCCCAGAAAGAGATATCTAGAGATATAGACATCTATTGTGGAGTGAGGCGGGGGGGTGGTGTTGGCCCCACTTTTATTTATTTTATATATTCATGAGCTCCATCCCCTTTTAATTAAAATTATCCCTGATGTACCACAGATTAAAGGCATGCTTTTACCAACGATTTTATATGCGGATGATGCAGTGCTCATGGCACGTACACCAAGGGCCCTCGCTTCAGCTGGTTCTTGCCTTCCTGGATTTTATGGCTGCCTTGGATTAATGCACACATTTTACAGAATCACATATCACGGCATGTGGCCCACAGTGCAAACAACTTTCAGCTTTAGCTGCTGGTGCCAATTCTTTGAGTATCAATAGCACGTTTTCTTACTCTGGGTAATTCTTTCCATCTCAGGGTCTTGGACCCCTAACATTGCTCAGCGCAGAATAAAGTTGTCCAGCGAAACTGGCGCCCTATATGCTCTCGAACAGCCAATGGGGGGGTTCTCCCTCCGTTTATTACAGATATATGTTACCATGTATTCTTATTGCAATGTACCCGGCTGAGGTGTGAGGTATTTCTCGCTGTGAGGCTATTCAGCACGAAAAGAATCAATTTTGTAGGAAACTCCTTTCAGCCCCCATATCATCCTCCCATCTAATTTGCAAGGAAGAGCTGGACCCCCCTACCTAAAAGACATTGTCGGAGCCCGGCTGGCGCTACTGTGCCTCTCAATTTGAAGAAATGAGGTGGCTGTTCTGTTGAGAGACATACTGGACTGCCTGTCATGTGATAAAGGTCTTCGAATTGCTTGGTTAGCGTATGTTAAATCTGCATAGTCCAATATCGGCTTGCTATCTGCTTTTTCTGACCAGTAAACATGTAAAAATTCAAGTAAAAGACTTGTTCGACAAGCACTTTACGATTGTGCGCGCTCACGGGCACTAGGCATAGAGGCTGAGAACCCCAGTTTTAGCTTGCTCACACTACATTGTCCCACTGATTCTGTGGTTCGCCCAGGGACGTTGGGAGCGTTCCCTTGTATTCCGCTTTAGAGATGATACTGTAAAATATTTGTTGTGCTTTCCGCTGGGTTCTATGAAGAATTTAGATGATAGCCCACCTCCTTGTGATAGCAATTCTGGACAATCAGGGATGCATTTTGCACTTTTTTGGTAAATTGTATGTAAGGCACACCAGACATTTTTTAATTCCACTATTAAAGGAGAAATGTTACAACATTAGATACTGCAGATTAGCTTTTAATTTTCTATTACAGTTGCCAGATGATGAAGTCATTGTGCATACCACGTCCTTTCTTAAATCTGCTGTGAGGGTCCGCAGCACTGTTTTTATAATGTTGCTATGTTGTTTCATTGCTTTGATATTGCTGAAACAATTGCTATGCACTGTTGTATCATTTGTTTTTATATTTTGTTTAATTTTAATTGTGAATGTATCTATTATGGATGCCTATTGCCTCTGAACAAAGATTTCTGATGCTGTGGTTGCTTTCGGTACAAATAAAAAAATGCATTTGGCTGTTATAAGGATATTGATGGTCAAAGCCTTTTGATAGTGTGTTTTTTTCTGGATCAAGAGCAGGTTTGATCCCAGTTTTAGGTGGATGTTGGGGCCATGCATATTAATGATAAAGGAAGTAAAAGTGTAATGGTGTGAGATCAGAAACATTTAAACTGGAAAGAGACAGGAGCACCCTTAAACATCTGTTCAGGTTGCAGAACAATAATATGGTGCGGATTAGGTGTTTGTGATGAGGAAAGGGATCCTGGAGAAGGCTCTCCACGTGTTGTAAATAGCTGATCCCATTTTACTTGTTTGCAGGCTGGTGGTTGTTGTCAGTTAGCTAACTAATTTTGCTTATGATGTATGTATTCATTGAGATGTTTGTGAAGATGTATCTCCGTGGTCTTTCGTATTTGGTTTGCAGTTTGTGTTTTCAACATTTAAACGCTGGTGACAAGTGCACCTGGGAGCTGTCTGCCTGTGGTATTGAAGGACCAATTTAAGGTAGTGATTCTGATATGCACGACATGTTGCCCTTGACTATTTCGCCTCAAGGGATTTCATTGTCTCGAAGAATATGTGAGATTTAAGCTCTCCGTGCTTGATGAACCATAGATGACTTTTCACTTGAATGAATTGGTTTTCCTGACACATCCCTTAGTTGGGTTAGTTGTCATGTGAATGAGAGTATATTTCTCCTTTTCGATTTTTCAAGATTTCATGAAACGCTCGCTGAAAGGGAGCTTAAAACCTAGATGTGACGGAACCTGTGATATGTAATTTATTTTTAACTAAAACTTCAGGAAATATATACTAGTTCTTTATTACTGATCAGATCATATCATGGAAATCTATTCCGGGTGGAGTAAATGATAAATTTGTTAGGAGGCAACGCCAGAGTACTAGTGATTTTTAAGCTGTGCCTAGTTCATAGCTCCGCAAAGCTTACCTGTTACAGTCTCTACCCTTGGTGTAATATCAATGTACCATCATCTATTGAGGAACTGATGCCCAGTTTGAGCTGGCACTGCTGTAGAGCCTTTATGTTTAATAATAGTGCTTTTTTTTCTCCCTATGCAGGACCTATGTATTTTTATTCTTTTCTTTTCTCTTAAAAAAAGATTGCTCCTTTTACAAATTTCATGCAGTGTACTAGACAGAGATGACTGCTTCCCTCATGAAGGTGTTCAGTGGATCCGTAATCTCAGTATCTCCTTTTGTGCTGTAAATGCCTTAATGTATATAAATGCGTGTAGGTGGCACTTGATTTGAAAAAGTAAACTATATGTCACCTAATCAAGATAACTATGTATAGCTAGACCTTTTCTACTGGGTTACATTAATGTTTGTAGCAGTAATTATGTATTTATAAGATGTACATTATTGTTTCATGAGAAACGCAAGGGTCCTAATGGTTTTGTGACAATAAAATGCTCTCTTCTTATCAGGTTCATGCCAGAGCCGAATCTTCCTCCATTGATAGTCTATGACTCCAGATCTCTGCCTCCAAGTGTGGATCCGCAGCAGGTGGTGAACATAGATTTGATTCAGGAGAGGCTCCCTGAGCTACCTGCCACTTGCAGGGAAAGGCTTGTCGAGCAGTATGGAATCTTGCCTGAACATAGCTACACATTGGTGGTAGGTATCAGGGAAACAGAAAAGGGGAAAACTATTGCTTAAAAAAAGATAACATTTCCGTTAGAAAAGAACAGTAACTTCTTAGAATGAAAGGACGTGGTGGAGGTTTATTGGATTGATTGTGAATAAACAAATGAAGAAGTCACAATGAAATTCTTAAACGTTGTTTGAAACATCCTAATTTGAGACAAAATACAAGCAATTCAAGATATGTGTGGCTTAAGTGGTCCTAGAAAGGTTTTCTGATCATCTCCAGTTCACAGTTTCAACTAAAAACCAGTCTTCCGACCTTCATTGCCAAAAATTTGCTATTAGCATTTCTTAGGCCCTGCAGATTTTTATTACTTCTCATATCTTACTTAATCAGACCCATTGCTCTCTGCTCCGGCTTTATGACTGTACCCTTATTTGTCCTATGGCTTTATTTTGTATGATTTAATATGGAAGATGGCACTGCTGTCAGTTTTGCTACTTACTTATTCACAAGCTCCACTTTCCATCCTCATCTTTTTCTAGGCATAGTTCCACTCACAGAATCCATCTCATGGCTCTGTGTTCCAGAACGTTCTAGTATGATTTCTTCTATTGGTAGAAACATTAAAGCAGCGGTGTAGCTCGGTCAGTAATATTGGGAGTGGGAGGAAGAGGAGATGAGATTCAGATTTTCGAACAATTAGGCTGGCATATAACTCTAAGATATATATAATATGATAAGCAGAATGCATGAGAGGGGCTTAAGGGGCAGTGGAAAGGGTGAATGCAGATTGGTAGGAGTACTAAGTGAGAGAAAACACAATATTTTGCCAAAAAAACATTTTTGAGGACTTTAAAAACAGTGTGTGTATGCAGGTTTTTTGTCTGATTGTATGTAAAAGTTCCTGGCGAAACACGAAAGGTACCTCATCCAGCGGCGGTTTCTACATAGAGATGTTGACCCACTGACTGCAGCCATTACTTAGATGCAGTGATGCATCACACCAGTAATATAAACTGTGTGTATGCCACCACACAGAGCTGCCTCTCGTTGCAGACAGTAGTAGGCGTGACTTTATTGCCGGAATGCTAGCATCTAGGGTTGTTTGACTAAGCTGCACGTCAGGCTGACTGGTATTTTGCTTATGGCCAACCCCACATGCTCACTTTATGCTTCCCCAGACATACCTGTCAGGGAGCTGGGGAAGCAACATCACAGCCCCATCAGTCTCAGATGGAGCGTTCTGATCACCTGTCCCAGTTAATCCTCGCACGGGCCTTATGCTTTTGAAGATTATAAACAGCATGAGTAGTGCTTTCTTAAATTGAGATTGATGGCGTTTTAGTCTCATTTTGCCCGTCCAGCATTCATTGTTCAGCTTTCCACGAGGTGTGAATTTCAAAGAGTCAGGCAGCCGGTGTAAAGAAGACAGACCGTTGAGGTAAGTTCATAGTTTATTAGTTATGTTTATTTTTTATAATAATATGTCTTGTCCTGTGTCATGTAAAGGCAAAGCGCTTCAATACTTTTGGTAGAGTTTGTGCTTAAAAGCTGCAAAAACAACATTACTGACAAGGTAGCAGAGTCTATTCCCTACCAGTTTCGAGAGTTACTAGACACAACGGACCTCGCCATAGCTCTCTGTAAACACATCTTCCCAACTATTTATCAGGAAATACATTTATTAGGGGGTGGTAACACCCCAAACTCCCCATTTATTTACGCCCCTGCATTAAAGACCATTGAAGGTCTAACCTGTAGTCTGTCTCTCATATATTCATACACATAGGGTGTGGCTTGCATTGTTCTATTCACGTTGGTCTTAATTTCTAAAGGTCACAGCCTTTGTATGTTGTTCTTGGATACCTTTTTCATCAATTCGTTACTACTGAGTAGTTCTGTATAATTTCCAGATTCCCATTATTTTATTTATTCACTCATGACGGGCAGTGACTGAATATGACTAGTTGTTTCATGCTGTCGCTATTTATCAGCTCCTAATTGATCGAGGGCAGATTGAAGTACTTTTAAGGGGTTGGGCTGAGTGTTTTATAAGGCGAATTTCTACCTTCAGACCGAAGATATAGCATGAACTTTTTGCACAAATAGCCATATCGCTATGGAAGCCTCCAGTGCTTCACTCTTTTGCCTATATTTCTCTACATTGCCCATACCTCTGAGTTTGAAGGATTTGTCCAACTGCACATTATTAAATACTCTAATTTAGGCACCAGAATCTCTCGATTAAGCACCCGAGTTAATAAATTATATTGTTGCTTCCTGCTAGTTTGGTGTCCCTGCTTTCATCATTGGCTCCCTGTCTTTTGCTATATAGACACTCTAAAATAGACGTGAAAGATTTGGTTCTGCCCTGATTATGTTCACTTTCAGAAAGTCGTACAGAAACTACATTGTACTCATTCCTTCCCGTTGTGGTCTTGTTTCTTGGAGGTTTATTTTGCTATTCGTTCACATTTGCCAGAGATGACAAAACAGCTCGTTTGAACTTCTTTTTTACTTTGAGCTAAGAAATGCTCATTGTGTACTGCAGTATTGTATTTATTTCTTTATCCGTCCTGAGAGTTTGAACGTGATGCCAAATTCTGTGTGGAGTCAGTGCGGTAGATAGAATAAATTCCCAGGGGCGCTGCTGAATTTTGCACAGCCAGCTGGCAGACTCCTGCATGATGTTCATCATACTGCTTGCCTGCCTACCGCATGGCCTTCTAAACACATTTTAAAGCTTCTTGTGGAGGCAAAAAACCAGCCCCCAAAAAACGCTCTTTCATTGAACCAAGATGATAAGGTCCAGAATAGAAGGTGCGCGCATAACAGACCCACGAGACACAACTACATATTGTAAATGTGCAAGGAATGAGAACCAGCTCAACTGGAATGCTAGATGCGCGTTGCCCTTATCAGAAGGGCCTGAAACTTGTACAGAATGAAAAACTGAAAGCACCACCGAAGAACATGGCGTACGAGGGGTGGCCGTTCAGTGTATTTTCAGAAAAGCTGGCAGAATTGGCAGGATATAGAGGGACCTGTATGAGTGAACTATTCAGTAAATAGCAACGAAAGGACCGAAAAATACATGTCTTGAAAGTACTTTTGGCCTTTTATGGCCCATGGTTTATGTCAACTGAATGTTCGAATTACCATCTCACCGCTTCTATGTTTGGTGTTGGTTTATTCGTGAATTTTGGGATTGTTTGAGAAGGTGCTGCCTTGACCTGCCTGATCACCTTACTTCTCGCCTCGGTCTACCCAGCGAGGTTTTGCCATTTTGGACACCACTCTCTGCTCCCCTGCTGATTCTGAGCCCCCCCCCCCGCCTGCTTCTTCTCCTTCACTCCTTTTGCTCTCCTCTCGTGTCCCTTTGCTCATTTTTATTTTGAGCCTCTTTTCCACCTTTACCTCTTTGAGCTTCTGCTTTTCTCTCACCATTTTTTGCCTTACCTTAGCCCTTTGACCTTTTTTTCCTCACCTTTTGTTTTTTTTACTCTCTGCATGCGAACTGCTTTCATTCACACTCTTACTGATTACCGCTTATTATGTTGCAGTCAGCCTCCTTTTTCCCCACTTTTTTTTAACAGCCTTTCTTGCAGCTTTCTTTCTCTTTTTTTGCCTCTTTCAATCTCTGGCTGCCCTTTTGCTGCTTTTTTTTGCCCCCAGCACTGTGCCGCGCATTCATCTGCTCCTTCCTGCCTTCTTCTCCACTTGCTGCCTCCTCTGTACTCCTGCTTCCTCCTTCTGCCCCGCCCAGTAGCCCCAGGATTTCCTCCCCCCCAGGATCTTCTTAATGAAATGTGCAGTGCGGATGCAGTGTTTGCTCGCCAATGGCAGGCCCGTCTCTGCCCATTCATGCTCCACTAGTACCAGGACCACTGGTCCTCCCCACACCCTGAGATACTGCCCTGCTGCAGCCTGGACACCCTCCCCTACACTGCAGCCTAGTCTCCCATGTCAACAACAATATTGTGTTCACCTGCGCTATCTGGCACTTATCATGTGTACCCTCTCTGGCTCCTCTCACTCATCTGTTCCTTCCCACACCATACAGTGCCTATGACCAAACTCCTCCGAACCCCCACCACTAGCACATATCCCACCCTGCTTGCTGCCTCCCCAACACCCGCTTGCTCGTCAGAAGCACCCTTTGAAAGTCTGGGGCATCCTACACAACCTGTTTTCAGACCTGCTCTTCATGACTGAAGCTTGGCTCACCCTGATGTTGGGCCTCGACATTGCAGCAGTTC
This sequence comes from Pleurodeles waltl, assembly GCF_031143425.1. Lineage (NCBI taxonomy): Eukaryota > Metazoa > Chordata > Amphibia > Caudata > Salamandridae > Pleurodeles > Pleurodeles waltl. The sequence continues at coordinate 694,084,138 of NC_090437.1, read as the reverse complement.
CCTCCTTCACCCATCTCCTTGCAGCCCCCCAGCTTGAAGATCATAAGACATGACAGAACCCACAAACCCAGAGACAGACTAGCCATAATGATCAGAGAGAACATCCACCACTCCACCACATCTGCAAACACCTGGTACCTACTGAAATACCTGGCTTTCAAACTCCACATTTTCAGCAACCCCTTCTAGGGAGCAGCGCAACTGAACTCGTGGACCATGATATTACATCAGCTATACCATTGGGGACATCGCCTTTCTGCTGGTACTCAACTCCAGCTTGTTCATCCTACTCAGCGATGTCAACTACCATCTGGAAGACCTCACTGACCCAAGCATCAACAACCTCCTGGAGCCCCTGACCACACTTGGACTCATCTGACAAGTGAAGGACCCCATGCACACAGCCGAACATCTCCTCAATCCCATCTTTAGCAACTTGAGTGACAGCAGTGGACAGGTCGACTCCCTTTTCACAGATTGGCCATGCCTTTGTCCACTTAGACCTGTACCTCCCCCACTAACATAGAACCACACCTTCCAAAACTGCCTGACACAATTGCAACTGTGTAACAGAGGAAACTTGGACCACACAGATACAAGTCCACCAGTTCCAACACCATGACAACCTATCTTCAACCTATCACCAACTTCAGCTTGGATCACCTCATGCACTGACCCTGTAGCCCTGCTCAAAACCACTACCACCACCAAAAGGACCAGACTGCAAGCGATCTAGTGCACAGAAGAACTGATACTTACCAAGTGCCACTACAAGGCACTCGAATATAGATGGAGACAGAGTTACAATAAAAGTGACAGAAGTACGTATAAATCAGATCTACCAAACGATCAGCACTAAATGAAGGAATCAAAAACAGCTTCAGCTACATCAAGGAAACTTTAAACATCGTGAAGGATTTCACTTCATGTGCTAGCCGCTGTCATCCCCATCAAAGGACCTCTGCATCCAGCTCTCACTCTACTTGAGCAACAAAATCAGCCACATTTACAGCAATTTGGCCCTTGAGCTGGACTCATCCTCTCTCACAGCCCTCCAATCCAATGAGATAAACACTATGGAGCACCCCCTCACCCCATGACTTTCTGGCCCACTATCAGCACAACAGAAATGTATTTAGCCACGCGCTCCATCCACCCAAAAAAACCTTTGGATCCCTGTCCTCACTTCATCTTCATCTGAATCCTAGACTACAACTGCTCCACGAGGATCCCAGTACTCAACAACTTTATCACCAAAGCCATTGTCCCAGATGCATGGAAACATGCTGTCACACTTCCCCTTCTGAAAAAAAACCCTCAGCAGACACGAAAACAATGGCCAAATGCCGGGCAATCTCCCTGCTTCCCTCCTTGGCTAAAGCCAGGGAGAAAATCATCAACAAACGACTGGCTGACCAACTCAGCAATAGCCACGTTTTGGATCCCTCTCAATACAGCTTCAGGCCCAACTTCATCACCAAGACCACCCTTATTGCCACCACAGACAAACATCTGCCTGATCATGGATAGAGGATATACTGCAGCATTCATCCTGATCAATCTGTCGGCCACTTTCAACACCTTCTCAGACTCCATTCTCATGCGTTGCATTCCACAAAGCTCACATAAGAGGTCCCACTGTCCGCTAGATCTCCTTATTTCTCACTTGACAAACCCAGTCAGTTAGTTTAGTGCCTTACACCTCTGGCGCTACAATCTCATCTGCGAAGTCCCCCTAGTATCCTCAGGCAGACTCATGCTGTTTAGTGCCTACATGGCACTGCTCATCATCCGAACCCACAGAATCTGCATCATCTCCTACCACAGAAACACCCAGCTCATCCTTCCCATCGCTGATGATACCACCTGAACCTACTTCACCATCTACCTGTCTGAGATCACTAGCTGGATGAAGAACAACTGTTTGAAACTCAACATGCACAAGACAGAAGTAGTTTTCTACTGAAAGAATACCTCCCTTTTGAATGCTTTCCGATGACTAGCCAACCAAGGTCCAGTACCCAGCCCAGTAATCTGAGCCAGAAACATTGAAATAGTGGTAGACAACTGACTCTTGAATGCCAGCCAAATCACACCCTCAAGGTCAGTATACGAAGAACCGTCACTCAGGCTTGTATCGCCAGCAAACAGGACTACGCAGCACACTCTGTCTGCATGACTGCCCAGCTCACCACAAGACAAAAGGTCATCCAAAATGGAGCAGCAACACTCATCTGCAGACTGTCACCCCAGAAATGCATCAACTCAAATCTCAAAGACATCCTCCGGCTCCCCATCCATAAAAATGCACTCTTCAAGCTCCTTACACACACATGCATAGCAATACCCAATCTAGACTTTCACCTCAACAGCAGCTACCTTCTTGCCCACATCCCTGGTATCTGCAAACCCAGATCTGGTGGGCACGCCTTCTCATACTTTGCCCCCGAGGCATGGAACTACCTCCATCCACACATCGGAGCCACCACCCGCAGTCCTTGACTATTGCAAGTAACCAAAAAACATGGCTCTTTCTTTAGTCCACTGGCTAGGCTGTCCAGGCCCCTTCCCCCCAGCACCTGGATAAACTTACAGGTGGATGCACGCTGTACAAGTAAACATAACATAACTGTCTCACTGCCATTCAATATTAGATGGTGTTTCAGTTCTTTATGATCAACTAATCCAAGGTGGAAGCCCTTTATTTTCCCTCCTCCCCTACTACCATCACATCTCAATCTTCTGTCTACTTCCCTCTTGACAGACCAATGTTTGCCTGGTCAACTAGAAATCTAGGTGAACTGTTCAATCCTTAAATTTGCATTGAATAATTCTTTACCATAACTGCTACAGCAGACCAATACCAGGTTAGGAACCTCTGACAAATACAACTATACATCTCATTCTATACTACTAAGAGCTACATATTTTCCTAGTACTTACCAAGATAGGCTATTGTAACAGCCTGCTAGTGGGCCTTCGTGACTATTCCTTTACTCAACTAGACAAAGTGCTAAATTCCACAACCTGGACTTCACTCAATCTGCCTAGAAATACACACAGACAACCTCCCTGAAAACATGACCTGTTACACTTCCTCCAGAATTATGCCTTCCTCACAACACAACCTACTTTTCACACCTTAACCCCCCATGTATGAGGCCACTAGATTCAATTGTCTTCATTTGAGAGGACCCATCACTTGAATGCCCTGCTTTGTGACATTTGTGCCTGCCCATTCTTAAAACCAGACTAAACAGCTGTCTAATGAAAGTGGAGAAGAAGGATACATACAGAGCTCCATCAGGGTTGTGTTTGTATTTTAGAAGGTTATCAAAAGTTCCTTTTTTACTAGTACTCATAGTTCCCATTTATATGTACTAATTTTGTCTGTTTAGTGGTTTCTCACTTTTCTAACATATTCTTCCCATAGCACATCCAACCATGTTTTATCCCCCATACGTGTGGACATCTATTTATTTTACTTGAGTAGATTTTTTTACTAATAAGAAATGGTCCTTTTGGCAAAGCTCCTGGATCTGATGGAGTTAGAGTGGATCTTTACAATTAAAGCACTGAGCTCTGGGCTCCTTTTATGGTAAACATGTTAAATGTATATAAATCAGCTCTTTCTTGGCAGGAAAAGCTTGAAAGTTGAAATCCTTCAGCGGGGTAATGTTAAAGACTGTATCCACTTAGCTCTTCATATCCTTTGGACACGGGCCCCCTGAAACTAGGGGTTTGGCAGGAAAAGCTCAGAGCTGAAATCTTTTAATTTTGATGCTGCCGAAGGCCTTTTTCAGTACTCAAAACCCTCCAGCAGGTCAAGCCTGAAGCTTTATATGACAAAGTCCTCTTTACTTTGCTGCGAGGTCCAACTGAAGCTGGAAGTTCAAATATTTCCTAGGTCACACATTTTCAGACTTTCTGGGGTGGTTCCTTTTAGTCATTTCTAAAGCCCCCAGGACCTCAAGGACAGCACTTAGAGGGCAGGCCTGACTCCAGCAGAGGCCACCAGCAGGGTCCAATGAGGTCCAGTTCCTACTGGTCATCTGCACACTTAAGGTAAAGGGCCCCTTGAAGTTTATTGTGTTCCTGTTGCCATACAAGATATCAGTCACCTGACCCCTGGACTTCAGTTTTCAGTCCTGGATTCAAGAGGGGGCAAGTCCAGCCATTCAGACATCAGACCACCCTTCTTCTGTCCTTCCACAGGTTCAGAACGTGTTCTGGTAAGCTAGGTGTGAGGTGCAACTTCTGTAGCTTTCAATAGCCTGTGGGTGGGAGTGACTCCTGGAATACTCCCCAACCAATGGGCACAAAGATCCCAGGGTCAGTCCCTGTGTTTTTGAAGCACATCCTGTTTGCTTTGTTGCAAACTATGCTAGAGTGCAGTATTCTTGGGCAACCCCAACATGACAGAACAACTCCCGGCCCCTGCAGGTGGTTGGTGGCCAAGCTAGGGGTGTGTCTAGGAAAATGAGTAGCCCTGTTCTCTTCAACCACTCCAAATGGGTTGTGGGATGTGCTTCTCTTTTCACTAGAATGGTGCCAGGGTGGCAACACTGTGCCCTAAGATTAAAATCCCTCTCTTCCCCAGATGTTTCTTTATGCTTAACTGTGAACGGGCAGACTTCACCCTGGTCCCTTTCAAGTTAATGAAGTTCCTGGTGAGTTCCATTCCTCACTCCTAGGTTATCCTGTCAATAGGTCTATGCCATTGTTTCAGCCCTGGGGGCTATTTTTATATCTCAGGAAGTGGAACACACTGACTTGAGGGTATCTTCTTCCAGGCTAATGCTAAATAGTCCACTAGCACTTTAGGCAGGCAGTCTTACTTTTTAAAAGTTATTTTGTCCTGTATATTTAACCAAGATCAAACTTAACCACTGAATAGGCTTTCTAATAAGTATTTAAAAGGAGATCAAATCACTTATTTGGCTTATCCCAAACAAGAGTTAAAAAAAGTATACTAATTGCACCTTAGTTTTTCTCATCGGATCAGCTGCAGCCCTTTAGAATGAAAATAGCTTTTGGGAGATAGTCGCTGTAGGGATATATCAATAGTAAAGAATTCCCTATACCACTTTCAAATAATAGACATCCTACCTTGTGAGCTGCATGTCTAACTTAGAGGTAACCATTTAGCTTTCTGTGCCGTTGGTGTATTTTGCTGTACAATGTCCTTGTGTATTTTGCTGTGTCATTTACTGTGGCCTAACTGGAAAGTTAAATATGCCAACTGGGGATTGTTCCAAGTTTGCTATGTTCGGGGGTTAAAGAGGTTAAAGCACATACATTGTGGACTAGACAGCAGTGACAGAGTGTGCAGAGTTAAAATACCAGTCAGAAACAAATGGGTGTAACCATGCAAAAAGATGTAATAGTTGGCATCCATAACTCAAATGAATTAAAGATACAGAATATAGATATAGAATATCGTTGGTAGCAGGTTAATTTTAAAACTATCAATCCAGCCTAGCCATGTGATTGAGTGGTTATGCCATTTGTCTCTGTCTGCAATGAGCGTCTGATGGTTGAATTAATAAAATCTACTGTAAGTTCAGTTTAGTAGACCCCCAGTTACTGTATTGCTTTAGAGCCCACCAAAACGTCATTGTGTGCTTTCTCACACGCCTCCAGCATGATCATGTTGAGAGTCTGTGCTAGTTTTTAGGGTCGAGCGCACAAGCTCTTCATCCCTGTTGTAATTTCTCTTTGGGCTTGTAACCACGCCCATGTTATGCCTGTCACTGTCATTGGTGCGTTGGCTTGCCTTTTAAAATCTGCTTGCTTTCATTAGTGAAAGGCATGCATACGTTATGCCTTTTCCAGTGTTCAGCCCTCCTCGAGCGCACAAGCCAACTACTGAAAACTTATGAGGCTCGATGTTTTTAGCCTGGTGTCTGCACTACTTTATATTTTTATTTTCCACGCAGCGCGATTGTGCTGGGTTTTACATAGCGGGATCGCGCTTGTTTTTTTTGTTTTCTATTTCAGCGCGATCGCTAGAACTAGAAGAACAGGGCCAGAAACAGAAGCTGCAGAAACTAAGAGCAAAATGGAAAAAGAGAAATTGTGATGCACTAAAGTAATGAACCAGTCAGTATCTTATTCATATATATGTGAACCTGGAAGAAAAAAAATAATAAACAGTAAGTTTATATGTATATGTCCACCATATTGGATAGGGTAGGAAATAGAAATCAAATAACATTGAGGTTCATTATCCCAAGTAAAATATGGAAAGGGTAAATGTACTTTGAAAGGAAAGGATCTTCATATGTTAGAAAAAAACCTTTACAAACTATTACACAATGGCAGCCAGCGAAATACATCTAAAAATCACACTGTGTAACCTACACTAGGCAGTGAAGAAACGCTGAGACAAAGCAAGGTTGAAGAAGCCAAAGAAATCAGATCATGGTTAAGCTTTATTCAGAAGCAAGCACATGATAGCTGCAAACCACTGTATCAGCAAAGTCAGCAGTTAACTGTTCACTCCGAGTCTGAAGCAGTATGGATTCAGAAACGCAGATTATAGTCTGCATCAACCACACAGTGGAAACCCCCACCCCAGGGAAATCAAGTACTGGGTTGGCATTGAAGCTGAATTTGTCTCTAGGACCAGCTTAGAAATGTGACATACATGGTTGCAATTTGTTAGTGTTGTATGGGCACTGTTGGACTTTGCCCTCTTTGCAGGGGCCTCCTAAACTGTTTGCCTTCATTCCTTTTATTTTTGCTGAATATTTTTTTATTGGCCTTAGGACTCTGCATTTTACCTCTGCTAACCGGAGCTAACATGCTCGTGCTCACTCCCTAAAACATGGTAAACCTACCTTACACCTGATTGGCATATTTACCTTTCTTATTATAGTAAAGTAGTATACCATATACCGTGGGCTGGTAAAGTAAATGCTACTAGTGGTCCTGCAGCACTTAATGTGCCACCCTCTTCAGCAGCCCCAAAAAACATGTATCAGGCCTGCCATTTTAAACTGCTAGTTCAACCTGGCAAAATAACCCTCTTGCCTAGCCTTAAACTCCCTTTTTATTAGATATGTCACCCCTAAGATAGGCCCAAAACAGCTCATAGAGCAGAGTGCATTGTATTTAAAAAGTTGACATGTACTTTTAAGTTGTAAATGTCCTACTAGTGAAAAACTCACAAATTCGTTTTTCACTACTGTAAGGCCTATCTCTCTCGTAGAATAGATCTTCTCCGCAACAGCAAATCCTGTTTAGTGGTCCTTCTCACAAGGGGTGTCGGGCTACAGCCTCCAGCATCGTCCCGCTGGAGATTTTCAGTTTCCAAAAAAGATACTAAGTCCAAACGTAATAATGACACCACCTGCGGAGCAGATCTTTACCCTCTCAGACATTTTTCATGACATTTCTTCTATGTCCGAAGGGAAGCATGACTGGCCCCAATCTACTTCTTGTATCCTACCGGCGCCCCAATGTGGTCAGGCATATTCTTTGAATTTGATCCAGTCCTGTGCGACTAGATGTCCACGGTTCACACTTTGACCTTTTAGGCACCAGTTTTTACCTTAAACTTTAGAGATTCATAACTCCAGTTCTACTGATTGAATCTTTGCCATTTTGGTTAAACTAGTGTATTAAAATATACTCAGTTTTTCTAAATCGGTGTGGAATTTTTCTTATGTTGTGTTTTGACTTTATTGCTACCCCTAAATCAGCTATGATGCAAGCAGTAATATCAGTCGCGGCTGGCAACTTTGCATAGTGGCGGGATGGGGGAGGCAAAACAAAAATAGAAAACAAATGACATATTTTAAAAAATGTACTTACCTCGACGCTGCGCTGCTTCCTCGTCACCGCCGTCACACTCCAGGCACAGGCTCCCAGCAATCAGGCAGCGTTATGATTGCCAGCGTTACGAGCAGTGTTATGATTGGCTGGAGCGCCCAGGCTGTGCGCTCCAACACCGACAGAGAGCCTGTGCTGGCTCTCTCCAAGTTGGCTACACAGTGCCGGGTTGGAGAGAGTGTAGGAGGCTGGACTGGCTTGTAGTGAGTACCAAGGGGTACTTGCACCAGGCCCAGTTATCCCTTATTAGTGTATAGGGTGTCTAGCAGCTTAGGCTGATAGATAATGGTAGCTTAGCAGAGCAGCTTAGGCTGAACTAGGAGACGTGTGAAGCTACTACAGTACCACTTAGTGTCATATGCACAATATCATAAGAAAACACAATACACAGTTATACTAAAAATAAAGGTACTTTATTTTTATGACAATATGCCAAAGTATCTTAGAGTGTACCCTCAGTGAGAGGATAGGAAATATACACAAGATATATATACACAATAGCAAAAATATGCAGTATAGTCTTAGAAAACAGTGCAAACAATGTATAGTTACAATAGGATGCAATGGGGAAACATAGGGATAGGGGCAACACAAACCATATACTCCAAAAGTGGAATGCGAACCACGAATGGACCCCAAACCTATGTGACCTTGTAGAGGGTCGCTGGGACTTTTAGAAAATAGTGAGAGTTAGAAAAATAACCCTCCCCAAGACCCTGAAAAGTGAGTGCAAAGTGCACTAAAGTTCCCCTAAGGACAAAATAGTCGTGTTAGAGGAATAATGCAGGAAAGACACAAACCAGCAATGCAACAACTGTGGATTTCCAATCTAGGGTACCTGTGGAACAAGGGGACCAAGTCCAAAAGTCACAAGCAAGTCGGAGATGGGCAGATGCCCAGGAAATGCCAGCTGCGGGTGCAAAGAAGCTTCGACTGGACAGAAGAAGCTGAGGTTTCTGCAGGAACGAAAAGGGCTAGAGACTTCCCCTTTGGTGGACGGATCCCTCTCGCCGTGGAGAGTCGTGCAGAAGTGTTTCCCCGCCGAAAGAACGCCAACAAGCCTTGCTAGCTGCAAATCGTGCGTTTGGCGTTTTTGGACGCTGCTGGGGCCCAGGAGGGACCAGGAGGTCGCAAATTGGACCTGAAGAGAGAGGGGACGTCGAGCAAGACAAAGAGCCCTCACTGAAGCAGGTAGCATCCGGAGAAGTGCCAGAAACGGGCACTACGAGGATGCGTGAAACGGTGCTCGCCGAAGTTGCACAAAGGAGTCCCACGTCGCCGGAGACCAACTTAGAAAGTCGTGCAATGCAGGTTAGAGTGCCGTGGACCCAGGCTTGGCTGTGCACAAAGGATTTCCGCCGGAAGTGCACAGGGGCCGGAGTAGCTGCAAAGTTGCGGTTCCCAGCAATGCAGCCCAGCGAGGTGAGGCAAGGACTTACCTCCACCAAACTTGGGCTGAAGAGTCACTGGACTGTGGGGGTCACTTGGACAGAGTCGCTGGATTCGAGGGACCTCGCTCGTCGTGCTGAGAGGAGACCCAAGGGACCGGTAATGCAGCTTTTTGGTGCCTGCGGTTGCAGGCGGAAGATTCTGTCGACCCACAGGAGATTTCTTCGGAGCTTCTGGTGCAGAGAGGAGGCAGGCTACCCCCACAGCATGCACAAGCAGGAAAACAGTCGAGAAGGCGGCAGGATCAGCGTTACAGAGTTGCAGTAGTCGTCTTCGCTACTATGTTGCAGGTTTGCAGGCTTCCAGCGCGGTCAGCAGTCGATTCCTTATCAGAAGGTGAAGAGAGAGATGCAGAGGAACTCGGATGAGCTCATGCATTCGTTATCTGAAGTTTCCCCAGAGACAGAGACCCTAAATAGCCAGAAAAGAGGGTTTGGCTACCTAGGAGAGAGGATAGGCTACTAACACCTGAAGGAGCCTATCAGCAGGAGTCTCTGACGTCACCTGGTGGCACTGGCCACTCAGAGCAGTCCAGTGTGCCAGCAGCACCTCTGTTTCCAAGATGGCAGAGGTCTGGAGCACACTGGAGGAGCTCTGGACACCTCCCAGGGGAGGTGCAGGTCAGGGGAGTGGTCACTCCCCTTTCCTTTGTCCAGTTTCGCGCCAGAGCAGGGGCTAAGGGGTCCCTGAACCGGTGTAGACTGGCTTATGCAGAATTGGGCACATCTGTGCCCAACAAAGCATTTCCAGAGGCTGGGGGAGGCTACTCCTCCCCTGCCTTCACACCATTTTCCAAAGGGAGAGGGTGTCACACCCTCTCTCAGAGGAAGTTCTTTGTTCTGCCATCCTGGGCCAGGCCTGGCTGGACCCCAGGAGGGCAGCTGCCTGTCTGAGGGGTTGGCAGCAGCAGCAGCTGCAGTGAAACCCCAGGAAGGGCAGTTTGGCAGTACCAGGGTCTGTGCTACAGACCACTGGGATCATGGGATTGTGCCAACTATGCCAGGATGGCATAGAGGGGGCAATTCCATGATCATAGACATGTTACATGGCCATATTCGGAGTTACCATTGTGAAGCTACATATAGGTAGTGACCTATATGTAGTGCACGCGTGTAATGGTGTCCCCGCACTCACAAAGTTCAAGGAATTGGCTCTGAACAATGTGGGGGCACCTTGGCTAGTGCCAGGGTGCCCTCACACTAAGTAACTTTGCACCTAACCTTTACCAGGTAAAGGTTAGACATATAGGTGACTTATAAGTTACTTAAGTGCAGTTTAAAATGGCTGTGAAATAACGTGGACGTTATTTCACTCAGGCTGCAGTGGCAGGCCTGTGTAAGAATTGTCAGAGCTCCCTATGGGTGGCAAAAGAAATGCTGCAGCCCATAGGGATCTCCTGGAACCCCAATACCCTGGGTACCTCAGTACCATATACTAGGGAATTATAAGGGTGTTCCAGTAAGCCAATGTAAATTGTTAAAAATGGTCACTAGCCAGTCAGTGACAATTTGGAAAGAAATGAGAGAGCATAACCACTGAGGTTCTGATTAGCAGAGCCTCAGTGAGACAGTTAGTCACTACACAGGTAACACATTCAGGCACACTTATGAGCACTGGGGCCCTGGGTTACCAGGGTCCCAGTGACACATACAACTAAAACAACATATATACAGTGAAAAATGGGGGTAACATGCCAGGCAAGATGGTACTTTCCTACACAACCCCCCCCCCCCCCCCCCAAACGAAGGACAATAAGACTAGCCATGACCTGATGAGTCTTCATTGTCTAAGTGGAAATATCTGGAGAGTCCATCTGCATTGGAGTGGCTACTCCCAGGTCTATGTTCCACTGTATAGTCCATTCCCTGTAGGGATATGGACCACCTCAACAATTTAGGATTTTCACCTTTCATTTGTTTTAGCCAAAGTAGAGGTTTGTGGTCTGTCTGAACAATGAAGTGAGTGCCAAACAGGTATGCCCTCAACTTCTTCAGAGCCCAGACCACAGCAAAGGCCTCCCTCTCAATGGCAGACCAACGCTTTTCTCTAGGGGTCAACCTTCTACTAATAAAAGCAACAGGTTGATCCTGGCCCTCAGAATTAAGTTGTGATAGGACTGCCCCTACTCCTAATTCAGATGCATCAGTTTGGACATAGAATTTTTTAGAGTAACAAGGGCTTTTCAGGACAGGTGCAGAGCACATGGCCTGCTTCAGCTCCTCAAAAGCTTTCTGACAGTTTGCTGTCCATAATACCTTTTTAGGCATTTTCTTGGATGTGAGGTCATTAAGAGGGGCTGCAATGGAGCCATAGTTCTTAATGAACCTCCTGTAATACCCAGTGAGGCCTAGGAAGGCTCTCACCTGAGTCTGAGTGGTAGGGGGAACCCAATCAATAATAGTTTGGATTTTCCCCTGAAGTGGTGCAATCTGTTCCCCACCAACAAGGTGTCCCAGATAAACCACCTTACCCTGCCCTATCTGGCACTTTGAAGCCTTGATAGTGAGGCCTGCCTTTTGCAGGGCCTCCAAAACTTTCCATAGGTGGACCAGGTGATCATCCCAGCTGGAGCAAAAGACAGCTATATCGTCCAAATATGCTGCACTGAAAGCTTCCAGCCCTTGCAGGACTGTGTTCACCAACCTCTGAAAAGTGGCAGGTGCATTTTTCAAACCAAAAGGCATTACAGTAAACTGGTAATGTCCTCCAATGGTAGAAAATGCAGTCTTAGGTTTAGCATCTTCTGATAATTTGATCTGCCAATACCCTGCAGTCAAATCAAAAGTGCTTAGATACTTGGCAGATGCCAGTGTATCTATAAGCTCATCTGCCCTGGGTATAGGGTGAGCATCAGTTTTGGTTACCAAGTTGAGACCTCTATAGTCTACACAAAACCGCATTTCCTTCTTTCCATCTTTAGAATTGGGTTTTGGTACCAGTACCACAGGAGAAGCCCATGGACTGTCAGAGTGCTCAACCACTCCTAGTTCCAACATTTTCTGAACTTCATGCTTTATGCAGTCCCTGACATGGTCAGGCTGCCTATAGATCTTACTTTTGACAGGTAAACTGTCTCCAGTATCTATAGTGTGCTCACACCAAGAAGTGGTGCCTGGCACAGTAGAGAAGAGTTCTGAAAATTGTCCTAGGAGATTTATGCAATGGTCTTTCTGCTCAGCAGTAAGACAATCTGCCAAAACTACACCTTCCACAAGAGCATCTTGTTCTGTGGAAGAGAAGAGATCAGGTAGAGGATCACTGTCTTCTTCCTGTCCCTCATCAGTTGCCATGAGCAGGGTGAGATCAGCCCTGTAATAGTAGGGTTTCAGGCGGTTGACATGGAGCACCCTAAGGGGACTCCTGGCAGTGCCTAAGTCAACCAAGTAGGTGACTTCACCCTTCTTTTCAACAATTGTGTGGGGTCCACTCCATTTATCTTGGAGTGCTCTTGGGGCCACAGGCTCCAAGACCCACACTTTCTGCCCTGGTTGGTACTGAACCAAAACAGCCTTCTGATCATGCCATTGCTTCTGGAGCTCTTGGCTGGCCTGAAGGTTTTTACTGGCCTTTTTCATGTACTCAGCCATCCTTGATCTGAGGCCAAGTACATAATCCACAATATCCTGCTTAGGAGCTTTTAAAGGTTGTTCCCAACCCTCCTTTACAAGTGTGAGTGGACCCCTAACAGGGTGTCCAAAAAGAAGTTCAAAGGGGCTGAAGCCCACTCCTTTCTGGGGTACCTCCCTGTAGGCAAAAAGGAGGCATGGTAGAAGGATATCCCATCTCCTGCGGAGTTTTTCAGGGAGACCCATAATCATGCCTTTGAGAGTTTTATTAAATCTCTCCACCAGTCCATTTGTTTGTGGATGATAGGGTGTTGTGAACTTGTACGTTACACCACACTCCTTCCACATGGCCTTTAAGTATGCAGACATGAAATTGCTTCCCCTGTCTGATACTACTTCCTTTGGGAAGCCCACCCTGGAAAATATTCCCAGGAGGGCCTTTGCCACTGCAGGTGCTGTAGTGGTCCTTAAAGGAATAGCTTCAGGATATCTTGTGGCATGGTCCACTACCACCAAGATAAACCTATTGCCTGAAGCAGTAGGAGGGTCAAGGGGGCCAACTATGTCAACCCCTACCCTTTCAAAGGGAACCCCAACCACAGGCAGTGGGATAAGGGTGTGCCTTTGGGGTGCCACCTGTCTTGCCACTGGCTTGACAGGTTTCACAGGACTTACAAAATTCCTTTGTGTCCTCAGACATCCTAGGCCAATGAAACAGGGGAACAAGCCTGTCCCAAGTTTTCATTTGTCCTAGATGCCCAGCTAAGGGAATGTCATGTGCCAGTGTTAGGAGGAACTTTCTGTACTCCTGAGGAATCACTAATCTCCTGGCAGCTCCAGGTTTAGGATCCCTATGCTCAGTGTACAAGAGGTTGTCCTCCCAGTAAACTCTGTGAGAGTCACTGACATCCCCATTAGCCTGTTTGACAGCTTGCTGTCTGAGACCCTCTAATGTGGGACAGGTTTGCTGTGCCACACTCAGCTCCTCTCTGGCAGGCCCCCCTTCACCCAAAAGCTCAGCAGTGTCTGCTTCCAGCTCCTCTGGTGTAGGTTCTGCACAGGGAGGGAATTCTTCTTCCTCAGAAGTAGAATCCACTGTAGAGGGAGGGATAGTAGGAAGTGGTTTGCTTCTACTAGCCCTAGCTTTAGGGAGCACTTGGTCCATTGTTCCAGGATCCAAGCTTCCCTGTCCTTTTTGCTTTTTGGCCTGAGCCCTTGTCAAAGCAAAAATATGCCCTGGGATGCCCAGCATTGCTGCATGGGCCTCCAACTCCACATCTGACCAAGCTGATGTCTCCAAATCATTCCCTAATAGACAGTCTACAGGTAAATCTGAAGCTATCACAACTTTCTTTGGACCAGTTACCCCCCCCCAGTTGAGATTTACAACAGCCATGGGGTGGCTTTGTGTTATGTTGTGAGCATCGGTTACTTGGTACTGGTGTCCAAGTATGTGTTGTTCAGGGTGCACCAGTTTCTCAATCACCATTGTGACACTGGCACCTGTGTCCCTGTAGGCCTGGACCTCAACACCATTTATTAGGGTTAGTTGCTTGTACTTCTCCAAGTTATGGGGGCAAGCAACCAAAGTGGCTAAATCAATAGCCCCTTCAGAGACTAAAGTAGCCTCTGTGGTCTCCCTAATCAGACCAACCCCAACTAAGTTACCAAAAGTGAGCCCAGCTACTCCCTTGGATTGGCTATTAGTAGGTTTGCTCCCACCACCACTGCTATTAGTAGGGACACTAGGTGTAGCAGTAGGGGTTGTAGTGGTAGGAGCAGTGGTGCCTTTCTTTGGACAACTGGGATCTGTTGTCCAATGGCCTTTTATTTTACATAAATAGCACCATGGTTTCTTTTCCTTGTTCTGATTAAAGGAGGATTTGGACCCACCACCCCCACCAGAGTGTTTTTGTGGGCCTGATGAAGACTCATTTTTAGATTTGTCCCCACCCTTGTCAGAAGACTTACCATCCTTCTTTTTGTTGCCATCTTTGTCACCCCCTGTATGAACTTTTCTGTTCACTCTTGTTCTGACCCATTTGTCTGCCTTCTTTCCCAATTCTTGGGGAGAGGTCAGACCAGAGTCCACCAAGTACTGGTGCAACAAATCAGACACACAATTATTAAGAATATGCTCTCTCAGGATCAAGTTATACAGGCTGTCATAATCAGTAACTTTACTGCCATGTAACCACCCCTCCAAGGCCTTCACTGCCTGGTCAATGAAATCAACCCAGTCTTGTGAAGACTCCTTTTTGGTCTCTCTGAACTTTATCCTGTACTGTTCAGTGGTTAAGCCATAACCATACAGGAGTGCATTCTTAAGAACTTGGAAATTATTAGCATCATTTTCTTTCACAGTACGGAGCCTATCCCTACCTTTTCCACTAAATGATAGCCATAGGATAGCAGCCCACTGCCTTTGAGGGACATCCTGTACAACACAGGCCCTCTCAAGTGCAGCAAACCACTTGTTAATGTCATCCCCCTCCTTATAAGGGGGAACTATCTTGTGCAGATTCCTGGAATCATGCTCTTTTGCAGGATGACTATGGGGAATACTGCTGCTGCCACCATGGGTATCTAAACCCAACTTCTGTCTTTCCTTCTCTAATTCAAAAGACTGTCTATCTAAATCCAGCTGTTGCTTTTTAAGCTTCAGTCTGGTTTGTTCCACCCTCAACTTATTGAGTTCCCTCTCTAACATTCTGTCATCAGGGTTGGTGGGAGGGACATTTCTAGAAACAGAGCTATGATGGGAATGAACAGAAGGAGACCTGTCCCTTACAGAAGCCACCCTAACAGCTTGGTTTACAGAAACATTACTACCAGTATGGTGAGAATAAATGCTTTTGCCATGATGTGAGACAACACTATTTATTTGGTGTGGCTCATCATCATTACCATCTATGCTAGATTGTCTAGTAATGGGCAGGCTAGGAAGTTTCTTTCCTGAATCTTTTCCTGGGGGAGTCCCTGAATCAGATTGGGAACTATTAGGTACTTTTTCAACAGATGGGGCACCTATGGCCTTATCCTGTTCTCTAAGCATGTTAAGTAACAGTTCCAAGGAAGGATTTTTCCCTACACTCAAACCTCTCTCTATACAGAGACTCCTTGCTCTTTTCCAGCTAAGGTTGTCATATGCAAGTTTGGACAGATCAACACTTTGGCCTGTGCCAGACATTTTTTTAGAGAGAGTTAAAGTGATAGAAAAAGAGAAAAAAGTTTTCAGAACTTTTTGGAAAGAGAGAAAAAAACTTTTTAAACTTTTAAGAACTTTTTGAAAGTTTAGAAGTACTTTTCAGCACTTAAAAAAGAGTGAAAAGAGGAAATGCAAAACTTTTTGGCTATGTGTATATACACTGACCTTGTTTTGTATATTTTTCTCTTATGAAAAGTACAATGACAAGAGTGGTAAGTAGTCTCAAGCACTTATCCCACCACTGCACAACCAATGTAGGAGGCTGGACTGGCTTGTAGTGAGTACCAAGGGGTACTTGCACCTTGCACCAGGCCCAGTTATCCCTTATTAGTGTATAGGGTGTCTAGCAGCTTAGGCTGATAGATAATGGTAGCTTAGCAGAGCAGCTTAGGCTGAACTAGGAGACGTGTGAAGCTACTACAGTACCACTTAGTGTCAAATGCACAATATCATAAGAAAACACAATACACAGTTATACTAAAAATAAAGGTACTTTATTTTTATGACAATATGCCAAAGTATCTTAGAGTGTACCCTCAGTGAGAGGATAGGAAATATACACAAGATATATATACACAATAGCAAAAATATGCAGTATAGTCTTAGAAAACAGTGCAAACAATGTATAGTTACAATAGGATGCAATGGGGAAACATAGGGATAGGGGCAACACAAACCATATACTCCAAAAGTGGAATGCGAACCACGAATGGACCCCAAACCTATGTGACCTTGTAGAGGGTCGCTGGGACTATTAGAAAATAGTGAGAGTTAGAAAAATAACCCTCCCCAAGACCCTGAAAAGTGAGTGCAAAGTGCACTAAAGTTCCCCTAAGGACAAAAGAGTTGTGTTAGAGGAATAATGCAGGAAAGACACAAACCAGCAATGCAACAACTGTGGATTTCCAATCTAGGGTACCTGTGGAACAAGGGGACCAAGTCCAAAAGTCACAAGCAAGTCGGAGATGGGCAGATGCCCAGGAAATGCCAGCTGCGGGTGCAAAGAAGCTTCGACTGGACAGAAGAAGCTGAGGTTTCTGCAGGAACGAAAAGGGCTAGAGACTTCCCCTTTGGTGGACGGATCCCTCTCGCCGTGGAGAGTCGTGCAGAAGTGTTTTCCCGCCGAAAGAACGCCAACAAGCCTTGCTAGCTGCAAATCGTGCGTTTGGCGTTTTTGGACGCTGCTGGGGCCCAGGAGGGACCAGGAGGTCGCAAATTGGACCTGAAGAGAGAGGGGACGTCGAGCAAGACAAAGAGCCCTCACTGAAGCAGGTAGCACCCGGAGAAGTGCCAGAAACAGGCACTACGAGGATGCGTGAAACGGTGCTCGCCGAAGTTGCACAAAGGAGTCCCACGTCGCCGGAGACCAACTTAGAAAGTCGTGCAATGCAGGTTAGAGTGCCGTGGACCCAGGCTTGGCTGTGCACAAACGATTTCCGCCGGAAGTGCACAGGGGCCGGAGTAGCTGCAAAGTCGCGGTTCCCAGCAATGCAGCCCAGCGAGGTGAGGCAAGGACTTACCTCCACCAAACTTGGGCTGAAGAGTCACTGGACTGTGGGGGTCACTTGGACAGAGTCGCTGGATTCGAGGGACCTCGCTCGTCGTGCTGAGAGGAGACCCAAGGGACCGGTAATGCAGCTTTTTGGTGCCTGCGGTTGCAGGGGGAAGATTCCGTCGACCCACGGGAGATTTCTTCGGAGCTTCTGGTGCAGAGAGGAGGCAGGCTACCCCCACAGCATGCACAAGCAGGAAAACAGTCGAGAAGGCGGCAGGATCAGCGTTACAGAGTTGCAGTAGTCGTCTTCGCTACTATGTTGCAGGTTTGCAGGCTTCCAGCGCGGTCAGCAGTCGATTCCTTATCAGAAGGTGAAGAGAGAGATGCAGAGGAACTCGGATGAGCTCATGCATTCGTTATCTGAAGTTTCCCCAAAGACAGAGACCCTAAATAGCCAGAAAAGAGGGTTTGGCTACCTAGGAGAGAGGATAGGCTACTAACACCTGAAGGAGCCTATCAGCAGGAGTCTCTGACGTCACCTGGTGGCACTGGCCACTCAGAGCAGTCCAATGTGCCAGCAGCACCTCTGTTTCCAAGATGGCAGAGGTCTGGAGCACACTGGAGGAGCTCTGGACACCTCCCAGGGGAGGTGCAGGTCAGGGGAGTGGTCACTCCCCTTTCCTTTGTCCAGTTTCGCGCCAGAGCAGGGGCTAAGGGGTCCCTGAACCGGTGTAGACTGGCTTATGCAGAATTGGGCACATCTGTGCCCAACAAAGCATTTCCAGAGGCTGGGGGAGGCTACTCCTCCCTTGCCTTCACACCATTTTCCAAAGGGAGAGGGTGTCACACCCTCTCTCAGAGGAAGTTCTTTGTTCTGCCATCCTGGGCCAGGCCTGGCTGGACCCCAGGAGGGCAGCTGCCTGTCTGAGGGGTTGGCAGCAGCAGCAGCAGCTGCAGTGAAACCCCAGGAAGGGCAGTTTGGCAGTACCAGGGTCTGTGCTACAGACCACTGGGATCATGGGATTGTGCCAACTATGCCAGGATGGCATAGAGGGGGCAATTCCATGATCATAGACATGTTACATGGCCATATTCGGAGTTACCATTGTGAAGCTACATATAGGTAGTGACCTATATGTAGTGCACGCGTGTAATGGTGTCCCCGCACTCACAAAGTTCAGGGAATTGGCTCTGAACAATGTGGGGCACCTTGGCTAGTGCCAGGGTGCCCTCACACTAAGTAACTTTGCACCTAACCTTTACCAGGTAAAGGTTAGACATATAGGTGACTTATAAGTTACTTAAGTGCAGTGTAAAATGGCTGTGAAATAACGTGGACGTTATTTCACTCAGGCTGCAGTGGCAGGCCTGTGTAAGAATTGTCAGAGCTCCCTATGGGTGGCAAAAGAAATGCTGCAGCCCATAGGGATCTCCTGGAACCCCAATACCTTGGGTACCTCAGTACCATATACTAGGGAATTATAAGGGTGTTCCAGTAAGCCAATGTAAATTGGTAGAAATGGTCACTAGCCTGTCAGTGACAATTTGGAAAGAAATGAGAGAGCATAACCACTGAGGTTCTGATTAGCAGAGCCTCAGTGAGACAGTTAGTCACTACACAGGTAACACATTCAGGCACACTTATGAGTACTGGGGCCCTGGGTTACCAGGGTCCCAGTGACACATACAACTAAAACAACATATATACAGTGAAAAATGGGGGTAACATGCCAGGCAAGATGGTACTTTCCTACAGAGAGCCCTTGTGCGCATGTGTGTTTGGCCGGCCCGAGGCGGCTGGCCAAACATACATGTGCACTGAGGGGCGTGAACTTTGCACTGCCTTCCATGCTCGTCACCCCCCATGGCCCCACCCCTTTAGAAACAAAACGACAATAAACAGCGTTTATCGTTGTTTTGTTTCTAAAGGTTTGCAGCTCCTGCTGCTGCTGGTGGGGGGGGGGATGGGATGATGCTCCTCTATCCTAACGGAGGAGCCGCCCCTGAGTAATATGTAAAATGGAGGAGCACTTATGATATGCTCTAGCTAAAATTTGAACTATCAGTTTTTATATGGCTTTTTTGATGCTCAATGTAGGAAACTTTCTTATTTGTGATTGATATCTTAGGTGAAATATAAAATACAGTAGTTTAATTCTTCAATGTATCAAGTTGATTAGAGAGGCTACAGTGCATTAGGAAAGTGTTAGTTTGCGAGAGTTCAGATTAAATATTCCTCAGAAACAACAAGGTTTTATTTTATTTTTTACCTAGAGTCTAGCTGGGGGATCCAGAAGTACTAAAATATGTATTTGCATTCCTGTTAAGTTGCTGCCCTCATAAACATCTGTTGAAGCAGTAAATATTTGGCCTAAGATCTTCCTCCAGAGAGTTTGGGAGTTTGTGTCTATTCTTTAGATCAGTCAACTGGGTAACCAAACATTCCCTAACTTTTTCCCTTTTTGTTATTGTTTGGCAACCACTGCCTATTAGGTGACCTCCTCAGCACTGCATTAGAAGCACCCTCACCAAACTGGGCTTCACTTCCCTTTTGCTGTTGGTCAGAATCTAATTCTCTAGACATACCAACAACTTTGCCCTAGCCAAAGAGTCTTTCAGTATGTAATACACCAATTTCGACTGTTCAAGAGACCTCACGACCCCTGTCCCAAGTTCAGCTCCACCTAAACTGGGCGTCATGAGACAGTTTGAAATTCCCAATGTTGGTGGCTGTCACAATTTGCACAAGCCCTGTGCTTACATAAATGTAATCGATCTGGTCTTTCCTCTGTGGAAAACGAAATAAGAGTCCAGCTCACCCAGATGATAGCTTCTTTGTGCATCGACCAGGTCCAGTTCTCTAAGCTTACACCTAAACGTGTTATCTATGACAGTATTTGGACATGTCCTTAGCCCCATCAGCAGTCTATATATAACATGAGCAAAAAGAGAGGGTAACTTAAAATATGAGCCTTGTGCAGCTGAACGTAGTAAGCCAGTAACCCTTCTGGCACACACTACAAAATGTGAATGATTATACTAGGGAGGATTACACAAACTATTACTTCAAGTTTCATTTCCATTCATAAAACCTTTTATTTTTCAGAGTTCATTCTTATAAAAACACATACAAAACACCATTCTCTTAAAGTTTATTCAGATATTTATCTTTTTATGAAGGATAAGACCACATAAAGCTGATGATGTAAATATAGCTTGAATCATAATCTACTTCTCGAGTGTTTCATTTCCTTCGTAGGTGATGCGCAGCTGATTCTCAAAGGGTGCGGCCTACATGTGTTTCACGGCTGTAATGCTGCTACCCCAGGGCTGTAAAAGATAATGTACTACCAAGTAGATCATACAGAAAACAAAGAGCGAGTAATAGTACCTTACACTTAATTCGAGTTACCCTCGTAAACAGAAAACAAATATCCTGTTTGGGGAATTACTGGGGCATAAACGGAACTATTTTGAAGAGAAGGAGTATAAAGACAAAGAGGAGTGAACTATAAACAGATTTAGACAGTGAGGGTATGCAATTAAGGTGTTACAAATTACCCTTCGAAGCGTCTTACCATGTAGCAAAAACACAGCCAGGGCCCCGTGGCTGTAATCTTCATGGCCATCACAGCTAGGCACCTTCAGCTGATTCAGGAAGGAGGAAGGGGCCGTTGAATGTCTTCTGTTTATTCCACCCCACCTTGTACCGCTACGGCTGTATGACCATACTTTCTCTTTCTCCAGCATAAGGACAGCACTGCGGTTGCAGTGATCACACCCTGAGTGCCCATGGGCGATGACAGATGTGAGAAGAGCAGTGCATGTTGGCTCAGTTCAGCATCATGGCTATATGCGCTCTAGATACTTAGCTGGAGGATGAAAGGAAGTTTAGGCTTGCTGTTCTGTCGTAGATTCTTTGAGGATGCGTCTATGACCTCAGCCCCTAATCCGATTTAGTATGTATTGCTGCATATTCTTTACATAAGTCAAGAGGCAGTGGGAACCAATTTTCATTTGAATAACAAGTTACTTACTTTTGGTGTCACTATTTCTGCTGCAGGGTATATCTTGCTGCAGATTACTGAACACTCTCCCACTTCCTCTCATTATGAGGTTTTTTTTGTTTTGTTTTTTTTTGTATGTATGCTTCACTTTTTCTCCACTTCTTCCTTACCATTGTGGTGCAGCAAAGTGAGGCGGGATTGACTTCATGGGCTTGGATGACCTCTAAAGACATGGTCTCCACCTCAAGTGCTTTGGCAACATAGGTGCAAAAGGTTATAGGTTCTGTGGGATGCCTAGGGATATTTCTAAAAATGAGCGGGGGCAATCGGTTATGGCATATCCATCAGAAAAAAAACAATTTCTTAGGTAAGTAACTTGCTCAGCAAAAACAAGTGTAGGGTAGGTATATTTAATGAAGTATGTCATTGAAGTTTGAATGTCCACATTTAAAAAGAATAAAACAAATCTTGGCAATTTGCAGTGAAACCCCTTAGCACCAAGGCAGTAAGGCAGTCCCTACTGTAACTTTAATTACAGCCAGAAATTAACATACCGACGACTGCCTCACTAGAAAGGACGGATGCAGCATGTTTTCTCTGGACACGAGCATATGCCCCATCTTCTCAGTCGCTACAAATACAACACACTGTAGTTTTGCTGTTCTCCAACAACACTCAATATTCTGTCATAAGTGATAGTTTTTAAAAATGGCACCTGCATGGTGTAAATGTTACATACTATAAATAGTATGTTATGCACTATTTTGCATTTCCTCAACACCAACCAGTGCTCACTGTGCAATTCAACCCAATTGATATTTCTCAAAGTTTAAAATATAAAAAATGTTGAGAAAATCACCAAAAATAGGAAACGTGAGAGGAATACATAGAGGAAAGGGGTAAAAGAAGAGAAGAGGGAAGAGTGAAAGACGGGTGCACCTGGAGTGCTCTTGTAAGAAAAATAATAAAAAGATGGGATATTGAGAAACAGAGTGAAAAAACACAAAACCGTAGGGTGGTGCAGGAAGACAAAGAGAGGGCATGAGGTTACCACGAATGGAAAAAAAGTTAAAAAAATAAATAAAAAAATAACAAAGGTGAAAGACACGTTGATTGGAGAATGAACAACAAAGTTATAATAAAATATGTAAAGCCAAAAAGAAGTAAACATTGAGAAGTAAAAACAAATTAGCTAGTACTGCTGAGAAGTATTAAGTTCAAATTGCAGTCATATACAACTATTTTAAAGTCAAAGTAAGACAGTTGGTTATTGGGACTATCTTTTATTGTGGGGCGGCACATTTAGGAAGATAGCATTGTCTCCTTGTGATCTATTTGTATGCTAATGGTTTGAGATCCTGTCTCGGTGTGCAGTGTCTGGGCGTGAAGAGTTTACTCAGTTGAGGCAGATAGGTAAGCTTCCGCCTGTGGGTCTCCGGAAGTTCATTACCCATTTCAGAGTGTGCAGCTCAGCCTGCAGGATTTTTTTCTTTTTTGATGACATGTTACTGAGCGTTTGAGCAGATGAATGTAGAAATAATATTGTGCATAGTAGGGCGATATATGTCCGTATCTGCTCCGTCTCGTGTCAGTAGTTTATCGAGAAATTAAATACGTTAATGTTTCATTTCTCGCCATTTAGCCCCTGAGCTTTGACTATGAAATCGGCAACAAAAGGTTGAAATCTAAACCCACTGGAATACAGTCTCCCCGTGTCAAGATCCCTTTCCAGAAGGCCAAGGGGAAAGCAGGAGGTACTAGGGCCCAATCGTGGTGGTTGAGCCGTTTTACTCCTGATGTACCAGGGCTCCGGGCAACTGGGCCAGTACCCCTTTCTCACTTGACTCTCAGAGGAAGCATAAGTTAAGCAGTCCAAGGCCTCTTGGGGAGGAGGTAGATGTAGGGCGAATTCAACCTCACAACTCAAGACACTCTCAGCAACCACAGTATTTGAACATCCAGCCAAATACTTGCCTTTGTTAAATAAATGTATTCGTACACACAAAGCAAAATACACATTAAATAATAATAATAATACTCTCTTCTTAACCCCTTCGCTGCCAGGCCTTTTCCCCCTCCTGTGCCAGGCCTTTTTTGGGCTATTTGAGGCAGTTCGCGCTTAGGCCCTCATAACTTTTTGTCCAAATAAGCTAGCCAAGCTAAATTTGCGTCCTTTTTTCCCAACATCCTAGGGATTCTAGAGGTACCCAGACTTTGTGGGTTCCCCTGAAGGAGGCCAAGAAATTAGCCAAAATACAGTGAAAATTTCGTTTTTTTAAAAAGAAATGGGAAAAAGTGGCTGCAGAAGAAGGCTTGTGTTTTTTTCCCTGAAAATGGCATCAACAAAGGGTTTGCGGTCCTAAATTAACCAGCTTCCCAGCATTCAGGAACAGGGAGACTTGAATCATAAAACCCAATTTTTCAACACAAATTTGGCATTTTACTGGGATATACCCCATTTGTACAATTTTTTGTGCTTTCAGCCTCCTTCCAGTCAGTGACAGAAATGGGCGTGAAACCAATGCTGGATCCCAGAAACCTAAACATTTCTGAAAAGTAGACAAAATTCTGAATTCATCAAGGGGTCATTTGCGTAGATCCTCCAAGGGTTTCCTACAGAAAATAACAACTGAAAAAGAAAAATATTGAAATTGAGGTAAAAAACAGCAAATTTTCTCTACGTTTTACTCTGTAACTTTTTCCTGCAATGTCAGATTTTCGAAAGCAATATACCGTTACGTCTGCTGGACTCCTCTGGTTGCGGG
Organism: Pleurodeles waltl; assembly: GCF_031143425.1. Classification (NCBI taxonomy): domain Eukaryota; kingdom Metazoa; phylum Chordata; class Amphibia; order Caudata; family Salamandridae; genus Pleurodeles; species Pleurodeles waltl. The sequence continues at coordinate 694,059,812 of NC_090437.1, read as the reverse complement.
GATATATAGGGCTTGTAGGTTCATCAAGAACCCGAGGTACCCAGAGCCAATAAATGAGCTGCACCCTGCAGTGCGTTTTCATTCTATAATGGGTATACAGCAATTCATTTGCTGAAATATAAAGAGTGAAAAGTAGCTATCAAGAAAACCTTTGTATTTCCAAAATGGGCACAAGATAAGGTGCTGAAGGGGCAGTGGTTATTTGCACATCTCTGAATTCCGGGGTGACCATACTAGCATGTGAATTACAGGGCATTTCTCAAATAGATGTCTTTTTTACACACTCTCTTATATTTGGAAGGAAAAAATGTAGAGAAAGACAAGGGGCAATAACACTTGTTTTGCTATTCTATGTTCCCCCAAGTCTCCCGATAAAAATGATACCTCACTTGTGTGGGTAGGCCTAGCGCCCGCGACAGGAAACTACCCAAAACGCAACGTGGACACATCACATTTTTTGAAAGAAAACAGAGGTGTTTTTTGCAAAGTGCCTACCTGTAGGTTTTGGCCTCTAGCTCAGCCGGCACCTAGGGAAACCTACCAAACCTGTGCATTTTTTAAAACTAGAGACATAGGGGAATCCAAGATGGGGTGACTTGTGGGGCTCTGACCAGGTTCTGTTACCCAGAATCCTTTGGAAACCTCAAAATTTGGCTAAAAAAACACATTTTCCTCACATTTGGTGACAGAAAGTTCTGGAATCAGAGAGGAGCCACAAATTTCCTTCCACCCAGCGTTCCCCCAAGTCTCCCTATACAAATGATACCTCACTTGTGTAGGTAGGCCTAGCGCCCGCGACAGGAAACGCCCCAAAACGCAACGTGGACACATCCCATTGTTTTAAAGTAAACAGAGGTGTTTTTTGCAAAGTGCCTACCTGTAGATTTTGGCCTCTAGCTCAGCCGGCACCTAGGGAAACCTACCAAACCTGTGCATTTTTGAAAACTAGAGACCTAGGGGAATCCAAGATGGGGTGACTTGTGGGGCTCTGACCAGCTTCTGTTACCCAGAATCCTTTGCAAACATCAAAATTTGGCCAAAAAAACACTTTTTCCTCTCATTTCGGTGACAGAAAGTTCTGGAATCTGAGAGGAGCCACAAATTTCCTTCCACCCAGCGTTCCCCCAAGTCTCTCGATAAAAATGGTACCTCACTTGTGTGGGTAGGCCTAGCGCCCACGAAAGGAAATGCCCCAAAACACAACGTGGACACATCACATTTTTTCACAGAAAACTGAGGTGTTTTTTGCAAAGTGCCTACCTGTGGATTGTGGCCTCTAGCTCAGCCGGCCCCAGGGGGGGGGTAGAAATGGCCTAAAATAAATTTGCTCCCCCAACCCTCCCTGGGAGCGACCCTTGCCTACTGGGTCGCTCCCCCTGCGTGACATTGGCGCAAAAAAAATAATCCCCGGTGCCTAATGGTTTCTGCCCCCTTGGGGGCAGATTGACCTAAAATCGGCCAATGGTCTAAATACAATTTGCCCCCCAGGGGAGCGACCCTTGCCTAATGGGTCGCTCCTCATCTCTAAAAAAAAAAAAAAAAAAAATTTCCCTGGCGCCTAGGGGGCACAAATGGGCTAAAATAAATGTGCTCCCCCGCCCCCCCAATCCCCCTCCGGGAGCGACCCTTGCCTACAGGGTCGCTCCCCCTGCATGACATTGGCACAAAAAAAAAAATCCCCGGTGCCTAGTGGTTTCTGACCCCTTGGGGGCAGATTGACCAAAATTCAGCCAATCTGCCCCCAAGGGGGGGCAGAAATAGTCTAAATACAATTTGCCCCCCAGGGGAGCGACCCTTGCCTAATGGGTCGCTCCCCATCTCTAAAAAAAAAAAGACAAAAACATTTTTTGCCCTGGTGGCAGAAATGGCCTAAAATAAATTTGCTCCCCTGTCGCCCCAACCCCCCCCCCCCCCCCATTGGGGGCGACCCTTGCCCAGGGGGTCGCTCCCTTATGTCAGTTTAAAAAAAAAAAAATCCCTGGTGTCTAGTAGGCGTTTCAAAAGCCGGATTGCAAGCAATCCGGCTTTTGAAACGCTGGGAGACACTTCAAAGGGAAGGAAATACATTTTCTTCCCTTTGAAGCCTCTCCGGGCCTCCCGCACGTGATCGAAAGAGAAATGCTGAGCATTTCTCTTTCCAGCGCGATGGGGAAGCCCTGTGACAAATCAGCGTGCGCTCGCGCGCTGACATCACAGGGGGGTTGGGGGTGGAAGGGGAAGGGCTTCCCCTTCCATCCCTGCCTTGGGGGGGGGGGCGCTAGCGCTCCCCCCAGTTCCTGTGCCTTGGACAAGGTCACCTCGTCCAAGGCACACGGGAACTGGTGCCTTGGACGAGGTCACCTCGTCCAAGGCACCCAACAGGTTAAGGTCTGTATTCCAGCATGGTCCTTGCAGGCACTAGTGTCTCTCTCTTCTAACTACAGACCAGGATAGACCTCCTTCACTTGAGGTAATATCCAGAATAGCCCCCAGCTAGAAAGTTTGAGTCTTAGAGGTCCCACAATGGCTAGTTAAAGTCAAAGTGTCTCAGCCCCCTCAATGCTACAGTCAGAGCAGTTGCCCCACCCACGGACTCTGTAACTCGAGGTTCAATCTTACCTGGTCCCTCTGGAGACAAGACTGGGAGCCCAGGAGTGGTCAGTGATTTTCAGTCGACGTTGGAAAGTGCTGGTGAGGCGCAGCAATCTCTTTGTGGCCAGAACAGTATTTGGACCTCCATACCACCCCTATGGTGTTGGGGGTAAGTACTCTTGGGTCTTGATGGGGTGCTCCTGATGTTCCAGTGATGACGTAGCAGCACTGCGTTCACAGTTTCCACTTGATTTGTGGGTCACAGCCTACTCCTCCTTCCATAGCCCACAAGTTGCATATGGGTTTTGCTTCCCGCACTCTCAAGGCAACATGCCTCTGTGGATCACAACACTGCACGGGGCAGCGGCCCTCAAAATTCACCACAGCCCACACCTTGCATATGGGTGTCATGAACAATGCACATGGGCACAATCAATGCAGTGGTCCTAACGTGGAGCCAAATTTCACTCTGCTTCTGGGATCCACTTGACAGGATCCCCACTGGACCTTGCTCCTTCCAGGCAATCTCCCACTCCTAACAGGATCGTCTAGTCTAGGGTCAGGCAGAAGTTGGCCCTCCAAGCACCCGGGTAATTGGGTTTGATTGCCCTGTGCGATATCGCCTCTTCCAGCAGGGAGACTGGCTAACCGTTAGTTCCTAGTCCTGGTCCAAGGAGGCATAACTCAGGCTGAACTTCTCCATGCTGATGTACTGCTTCAGTTTGACAATTTGGGAATCTCAAGCTCCTCCTTTTTTAAGCTATTTCTAGGTACACATTAGGTTTAGTGTCTATGGGGGTCATTACAACCTCGGCGGTCTGCATGGCAGACCGCCGAGGTTGCGGGCGCCAGAATACCGCCATTGCTGGCGGTATGGCTGGCTCCCTATTTTGACATTTCCACTGGGCCAGCGGAAAAGTCACATCAACATTGCCGCCGGCTCGTAATTGAGCCGGCGGCAATGCTGATGTGCAGCGGGTGCAGTAGCACCCGTTGCGCATTTCACTGAAATGCGCGACGGGGCTCTGCCTGGGGCCCCCTGACTCCCCTTACCGCCAACCTCTTCCTGGCGGTGCAAACCGCCAGAAACAGGCTGGAGGTAGGGGAGTCATAATCCCCAGGGCAGCGCTGCCCTGGCGGATTATCACTGCCAGGGCTAAAATGGCGGTATACCGCCGGCCCCGGCGGTGCGACCGCAGCGCTACCGCCGCGGTCCAAATACGACGGGAGGCACCGGCAGCCTGTTGGCGGTGCTCCCGTCGTTTTTGACCGCCAGGGTCATAATGACCCCCTATGTCTTTGAAGATCATATACTGAGGGTTGCCCACTTTGAAGTCTCCATTCCTCAGTTGTGTCCTTCTTCCAGAGAGCACTCTGTCACAGCTAGATTGTCACTTAATATGATAGGTGCAAATGCAGGCTATGGGAGTGACTCAAGCCTCAAACCTGGATGTCAGCCTTAGTGATGTGCGCATCAAAAAGTTACCAAAGGCCCCCCCAGCCCTACTCTATATCATTCCCTTACCAGTCCATCTACTTCCTGAGATGTGTTCAGGCACCTTTGACCAGTGACCTCTCTTAGAATCAAAGAGCCCTTTTGAAGTGCAAAAAGCCTGATTTTCCCTCCTCTGTGTGTGTCCCACCCAGCTCTCAGGAATGCAGCAATCCACAATTCTGTCTGGGGGGTGGGATCCTCTACCTTCACATGTTCCTCTATCAAACCTTGGGTCTCCCAAAAAAGAACCTAGGGACTTTTTGTATTGTGCCCTTCACATGCACACGTTCATACTAGTACACACATGCAAGTACATGTGTGCTGGCTCCCATGTACTGTATCACTTCACAGGCACACATGCATCCCATCACGCACAGGCAACCTTGTGTGCTAAATGTCATGTACTATATGACTTCATAGGCACCACATACATCCTACCATGCACACGTAGCCGTTCAAACTTTCTAGCACTGCATAAAACCCAATGCAGGCCAAGAGTGAGTTAAGCATGTGGCAGCGGAAATTTACCAAAGAGGGCCAGGAGACACCACTCCTGTGACCCAGGTAAAAAGGTCTGTACACTCTATTGCTCACTAAAACCTAAAGCACAGAATGCTGCCACCAATGCATTTGTGTTGCTTAACGTCTTTGACGGCAGTAGCCTTCCACCTTTAGAGTGTAGCACTTTGGGCGCCCCTCCCATCCTTAGCAAACTAAAATCCAGGAGACAGTCCTAGGTCGTGGTCAGTGTTCACCCATCACCAAACATTGTTACCAAGGATCCAGGTCTGACCGTACCTATGGCATTCAGGGCCGGGGTACACATCCATTACCATGCGAGGGTCTTTCTGTCCAAACACCCCAGTTAAATCTAAAGAGGCACTACATGTTGATTGTGTCATGGGAAAGCTTTCTTCACTAGATTGGTCATTTATAGGGACATTGTTCTCTTTTCATGTTATTCATAGAACAGTTTGCCATTTGCAGTAAAACAATTCCATTAAAATTAGGAAGCCTTTAAAGCGCAAACTGTGCACGTACTTGGTAAATCATGTACCTCTCGTATTAAATGTGGATGGCATGTCATCTGCCCATGAGGTCCTAGGATACCCAGCAGCCACGTTTGTATTGTGGCCTCTGAGGGAGTTGTGTTGTTTCTTTCATTCAAACGGTCTACTTTTGCTCTAAGGCTGTTATGGCAACGGCATTTATGCCTATGCAAATGACGGGCGCTGCAGCTTAGCAAGTCAAATGTGTATTTATGTTTGCTTATGAATCCTTTCTTTTGTATGCTTATTCAATTGGTAAACAGTCGGTAGGCCACAGGCAGTGAAAGATGTAATCTGCTAATAATATTGCTCGCGGGGGAGGGGAGCATGTTTCCCTTAACAACTCACATATGCGACTGGAAGGTATCCCAGCCGAGACAGTAGGTCTGGCGTGGTCCTGCTGATGAACTGGCCTCTGTGATACAAAATCCGTGGTCCTTTGTTAGTGGCTGCATGTGCGCTCTGAATTATTTATCTTCTCTCAACAGAATGAAGATGGATTGATGCAGTTCTTCGAGAGTGTTCTGAAGGTCACTCAGGTAGAGCCAAAGAAAGTGGTCGGCTGGGTAATAAACGACCTGCTCGGCCACTTAAAGCTACAGAACCTCACAGTGAAGGACAGGTAGGTCTGTATTAATGGTGACTGTCTAAGTGCAGCTCGTCATCTGCCTATTTGGAATATTAAGTTTTTGAAATGTGGTGAATTTCTGAGCCTGTTTTAAACAAGCATTGGGAAAGAGAATAGGCCTGGCCCTTGCTGTTCTGTATGGCTGAAAGTTAGAAAAAAATACTGCTATGGCACAGCCAGCTCTGGCTGTATGGTAGCACTTTTTTCTTGCTGACTGAAGGGAGGACTGGGCAGGGGGTATCATGGAGGGAGGGGCAACATGGAGTGTGGTGGGAAAAAAGCGATAAGAAGAGATTTACACTGGTCACGTTCATTGCTTTTATTTTTTTTATGGTGGGTGTGAGGGCGGCCTGGAGAACAGAGGGAGTACGGCTGCAGGGACAACATGGCAACACAGACAAAGGAGGGGGCATGTGGGAGTGGCAACACTGACCACAGAGAGAAGGAAGGTGCAACAATACAGACAATGGAGGGATGGCGGGTAGGGAGCCAACACGATGTACAGCGGTTGGTCAGCAAGCAGGGGGAACATGGTGGTCGGAGAAGTACATAAGGGAGAAAGCTGAAAAATGCACTCTGGTAGAGTGCGTAAACATAGAGAAAAAAGTTGCTGCTAAAAAAATGAGCAGCAGAAGGATGTAAGTAATGCGCCCATGCTCCAGGGGAGGGACAAAGAGGAAGGAATCCTACAACAGCTAACTAATCAGAAACAAATGGGATTGTCAATGAAGCCAACTAATGGTGAGCAATGAGTGGGCCTTTTTTGGAAAACAATATGTCTTGCAAGAGACCGATGCATGCACTGTCCTAGTCAAGACCTAAAAATGTACACTTTAGCTGTTTTACTCCCAGCTCCCTTCTGATTTCTTTTGTCTATTCACGTGTATGTTGTTAAGAATGAGAGGATCATTTTTCAGTGATGTCAGCAGACCTAGGAAACCCTCCTTTTAGTTGCTGCTTATACCTTTTAGCTGGAAGCACTACAGCTCACTTTGTCTCACCCCGTCCTATTTTAATCTTTAGCCACTAGAAAAAGCCTATTCTGGTTTGGATACCTTTAAGTGTGCCAGTTAGCCTTGTGTGGGATCTGGGGTAAAGTCTGGTGGTGGTTCCTTGCCCAACTCATCCACTCACATTGTGAACATGTTGACTGTTAAACACATCCCCATTGCAGGAGGGCAGGGTGAAGAGAAAGGAAAGAGTTAACATCAGCATCACTGCTGGCTCTATATATACATCAAAAACACATTGCCAGTTCTGGGAGATACTTGAAAATCATCTCACTTTTAGGAGAATTGCTTTCTTCGAAGGATAAGCCACCATGCTACCTCTCTGATAGAGGGACGCCTACTGGCAGAAAATTCTCTGAATTTAGAACTCACTTCTGATTCGGGCCATTTCTTGTCAGGTCTGTCCCTTGGTTTTACTTTTACAGTCTTTAAGGTTTAAGATGTGCCTTTGTTTTTTGCCAGTCCAAACAGATCTTGTTCAATAGTTAATATTTCTACCCACTGAGCAACAGTAAAAATAGTAAGTGTGTATATATATATATATACATATATATATATATATATATTCCAAATGTTGCAGTTATATTATGAATGATGCCATGCAATATGTCACTACTGATGTAATATGAGGGGTAAGTAGCAGTGCATGGCAAGGGCGCATATTATAGTTATCTTAGTGCACACATTATAGTTTCTTAAGATAATTATAACTATAACTGTTGAATTACTTTTGTTTTGTGCGTCTAAAATTTGAACCTAGCTGTAACGTTCCTATAAACTTTGTTTTTTTTCTATAAACTTCTAAGGTTTTTAAATTCTATTTCCTAACTATAATGTCCCTGTAACCTTGGTTTTTCAGTGAATTTCTAGTTTTTTTTTAAATGTTAAGGTAATATTTAATTACCTTACTTATATATCACTATTCTATTGACTGTGCCTTCAGTCACTTGTAGAAGACCTGTGATCTCCCTCATCTGGAGGATCAGTTCCTCATGTTACCCTACTTTTTTAGTTAGGAAAAGACCAATTTTCTGTTCTGACCGTTTAGAATATTTCATTAGAACCTTGAAGGTGGTCCACCATTTTAGTATCAGAGTGCACTCACTGAAACGGCTAGCCTTATTTATTTATTTATACTTAGTGTTAAGAGGTTTATAGTCTTACATATACTTGAAAGGTAGCTATTATGAGAAAAATGTACGATGGTGTTCTGCAGGAGGGCCACAATCAGACTTTCCTATTTACAGACCATGCAAGTCGAGGTCAATGACAAGCAAGTTGGAAAAGTTCTGTTTTCAACTACATCCTGATGTGCATGTAGTTTGGTTAATTCCAGGGCTGGCTGTAGTGCTGGTAGCGGCCGGAGCAACAGTGTTTTTTTGTTTCCTACCACTGTCCAACAGTACCCCTTATCTCTCCATCACCCCCCACCCCATTCTCTCCCCACCCCAGTCTCCCCCCACCCCATTCTCCCCCCACCCCTCCACTGTTGCATTTCATTTTTTGTTATAGCATTATCCATACTGGTGTAGTTATCAGAGCACTTTTAATCACACACACATTATAGGGAAACAATTAAACATATGTGTACAACAGTCTATAGGGAATTGTACATAAGACAGTGGGGACTACAAGGTGTAGGAATCACATCATTCATACCACTATGCAGTATGTTTTAAGAGTGTTTGGTCTGGAGAAGCGCAAACTCAGGATTTAAAACGTAACACAGTGGCTGGGGTTGGCTTTATTAATAAGAGTGTATTTGTACCTAAACGACCATTTTTAACAACATTAGCCTAATGGAAGATTATTCAGAAGAGGGGTGTCCAGCATCAAAGGGTTGAGAAGCAGGTCTAAGAAACCAAGAGTGTGATCTTGTTCTACCACATTCTGTCACTCAGTGGCCTGAAACAAACTTTTCCCAGTTTTTCTGGATCCAATCTCAAAACTTAGAATTTGTCAGCATTCCTAAGGGCATGACTGAAGGAGCTAATCAGGAATCTTGAGGAGGCAGCAGAGTGTCCAGTTTACAAGTGACTGTCGCTAGTGAGGAACCACAACGTCTGGACCTGCCTCTCTGTGAAGGCGTATATTGCCGGCCTAACCTTTGTGGTTTTATCTTCGACCTGCTCATTGTCTTTGAATTAAAGGGAATGCCAGCTGCCTATCTTAGGCTGCTTTTTTACCATCTTTCCAGTTGAAAACAGAAGAACTTGCTACTTAAATAGAGCAGGGAGGGTGTCTGTCATGGTCTATTCAGGACCAGTAGCGGCTCACGGAAGGGCCAGGGCTGAGAGGTTGGGGAGGGAATAAACATTTAAAAAAAAAAAAAAAAATGTAATCACTTACCTCCTCCGCCGCTCCTGTCCCTCGACGCTCCTTGCTGCAGGCACAGGCTCCCAGCCTGCCCTGCGCCAATCCTGGCATCAGGATTGGCTGGGAGCGCCCAGCCAGGGTGCTCCCAGGCAGTCTGGGAGCCTGTGCAGGCTCTCTCCGGCCCAGCAACTGAGATGCTGGGCTGAAGAGAGCCTACAGCGCATGTGTGTTTCGCCGGCCCGAGGCGGCCTGCCAAACACACACACGCTGTGAAGGGGGAGTGCTCAACCCCGTGGCCCCGCCCCTTTCAAAGAAAACAATAATAAACATAGTTTATTATTGTTTTCTTTAAAAGGTTTTGCATCTGCCGTTGCTTGGGAAGGGGGTACAGGGAGTGGCGCTTCTTCGTCCAAACGGAGGAGCCGCCACTCTTCAGGATAGTTTCTTGGACCACTGTGTATGCTGTCACCGAAGTAGTTGATCTCATGTTCACAAAAACTATGTCTGTTTTTCCATCATTAACAGTAGATTAATCATCATCAAATGTCCTTTTACAGTTTAAAAAAGTTAGAAATAGTACCCTACCCTAGACCGCTGCCTAATACTCAACAAACTTTCTTTTTTGTTTACATTCACAAAGAGGACCCTTTCCTTTTTTTAATGAATAATCACTCCAGCTCGTTAGTGTGTAATTTTTCCATGTTTTGTGATCGAATTTCGTTCCAAAACATTAAAAAATGTCATACCGATGGACGCCTGCACCACCCCATTTGCAAATACCAACCGTTTTGCTATTACAGACAGCAGTGTGGCCTGTTTGCGACTCCCAAAAAACGTTTAGTACACCCGGCCCTAAGGGCCAGATGTAGCAAATTCCCAAATTGCGACTTGCAATTTGCGAGTCCCTGCGACTCGCAAATTGCAAGTCGCAATTTGGGATGCAGAAAGGTGTCTCAGAAAACTTCTGCGAGTCGCTATGGGGTCACAAAGACCCACCTCATTAATACTCATGAGGTGGGTCGCAATTTGCACCCCCATAGCGACTCTGGGCACTCACGGGGATGGAGGCCTGCTGGGAACAGCAGACCTCCATGTCCGTGACTGCTTTTAAATAAAGCAGGTTTTTTTTTTTCCAAGTGTAACCCGTTTTCCTTAAAGGAAAACGAGATGCACTTAGAAGAAAAAAAACCGAAACCTTTAGTTTCGGATTTTTTCAGGGCAGGCAGTGGTCCCTTGGACCACTGCCTGCTCTGAAAAAATATTTTTGGGTCCACTCACAAAGGGGAAGGGGTCCCATGGGGACCCCTTCCCGTTTGCGAGTGGGTTACCATCCACTTCAAGTGGATGGTAACTGCGACTCCATTTGCGACCGCATACGCGGTCGCAAATGGAATTGCATACCACTGCGACTCGCAAATAGGAAGAGAACACCCCTTCCTATTTGCGACTCGGAAATGCATTTTGCAAGTCGGTTCCGACTCGCAAAATGCATTTCTACATAGCAAACACGCATTTCCGACTCGCAAACGGCGATTTTCGGAGTTTGCGAGTCACAAAGTGTTAGCTACATCTGGCCCTAAATCCCTTGCAACATCGAAGGCTTAGGAATTTGCCTCTTCTTTAATCTTCCACCATATGCACCTCCTGGAAGAGCCAAGATTCTATCTATGCACCTCCTGGAAGAGTCAAGATTCTATCTCCCACCATATGCACCTCCTGGAAGAGCCAAGATTCTATCTCCCACCATATGCACCTCCTGGAAGAGTCAAGATTCTATCTCCCACCATATGCACCTCCTGAAAGAGTCAAGATTCTTTTCATCGCCTACCTTCCTGCGTTTAGAAAGTGGATAGGCCTGTTTTTTTCGCCATTGATGTTATCTCTGCCTGCTGAACTGTTCTTTTTAATTGTGGTGCTTATAGGGTGATGTAGATAGCCAAAGAAAGGAAATATAGGCAGGGCATCCCACTCGAAACAGACATAAACTGTACTGAGTTCAACAGGATAAAATGAAAGCCTGTCACAGCTGGATGCATTTATTTTGCAGCACTGTTATTCCTGCCAGACAGGTGTTCCCTTGAGGCATCAGTTATCCTTTTCTTTGAGAAGTGTTAGCCTAAACTGACAGGGAGTAGACCAGTGTGGTTCGGGCACTTTCAAAAGTTAGTTGCTTAGAACAGCTATACAATTAGCATTTTTAAGCACTTTCAAATGTTAGTTGCTTAGAACAGGTATACAATGAACATTTTTAATGCTTGGTGTAACACTATATTTTAATTTCGCCAATGACGAACCGTAAGAAACATGCACTATGTAAACATTTATTATTTTGATATAAACAAATTATTGCGATTGGAACATGTAAGCAAAGTAGAAATCATAGTTAATGATAAAACAGTAAAATAATTTATTTTCAAAGGTCTACTCGGTGCAGGTATTTAATGCCAACACCTACTTATTTCACGTACCTGTGAAGGGGCCATGGCTAAGAACCCTGCATACTTTATGCATCATATACATTGAATAAATAACAGATTATGTGAAGAAAATACGGAATCCGTGGAATTATATGAGTAGTAGTCTTAGGTAAATTTGTGGTGGCAAATATTGCAACTGGCGACAGCCACAAAAACATTTCTGTTCCCAGCTGAAGGTTGTCATGGGCTAAAGAATTACTTACTATGAACCATGTGGGAATTACCTTGGAGTCTAGAAGTTGACAGAACAAGAAGTGATCAGTGGAGGTTTTTTGATGGACAAAATTACATAAATTGTCTCAAACACAGATCAAATATATTTCATTGCTTTATATGTTACCTATTCAACATGTCAATTAATCCAAAGGTTATTGAGGTAAAACAGAACAAAACATGCCCCTCTCCCCCCCCTCAGTACTTTACTAAATTGGCCTTTGTCTCTCCTGTTGCGAGTGCTAAATTAGCGGTGGAAGTATCGGAACTCTGATCGTGAGTGTGGGGTGGGATCAGCGGCTTGGCTAAAAATAACAACATTTTCTGTAAGTGTTTTGTTGTCCTTCCATCCACCTACATAAAATATAATGCGCTCACATCAAATGAAAAATCAATACAAGGTAACCCAGTCAGAGGGAAATGCATTGATCTGGTAAGATTGGTTTATGCTATCACTTCAAGTGTCTGTGTGTAAAAAGAGCGTCCCGGATATGATTCCTGGTTAGTGCACTAGGGAAGAGTGGAATGTACATTTATAGTGCTATGAGGCCCCGATGGCTGACAGAAAGCTCTTTGACTATGTAAGTTATTCTTTTTAAAATATATATAACACACAGTGCAAGATCAGATGGCGCAGTTTAAAAAATTGTATTGCGGTATAAAATAGGCTGAACACAATAAGATTAGCTGCTGCAAATGTGCAAGAACACAATGGAGGCTGACTTCGAATTTGACAGAGAGGGTACTCCTTCACACCGGTGACAGAGTACCCTCTCTGCCTGACTGAAGCTCTGCCTGATTTACAGACAGGTGGACTCTAGGTATGCCTTCGATGGAGACCGCTGTGTCTCTGACATACTCTGATGGCCCAACCAGATAAGAGCCTTGACAATTTGACCGCCATCTCGATTGAGAGTAGCTGTTTGAATGGACAGTTTTTACCTTCACAAACTGCAATGGTGGTGGTGGTGGTAACTGCAATAAAAACGTTTAAATTACCCCAACACCATGGGAGGAAACTTTCCATGGGAGGGTCATTATTTGTTTTATGAAAATCCTGCTCTCGGATTTGGAGTTTGAAAGTGTGCCGAATGACACCGTTGTGTTGAAGGAGCTGTACGGAACACTATGAGCACATTGACAGGAACTTATTGTCACCAGAAACTTCAAATGATTCTATCAATTACAGCCTATGCTATCCCCAAGGCAGCCTTTAGGGTTGTTGATTGACCAGTTGCATGTAATTACATTTCTTTCAAGTAAGAGGTCACTCTCGAGAGAAGGCTCATTTCGTCAGCTGTCTGCCCTTTCCCTTTACTTCACAGTACAGGGCACCCCCTTTCGTCTGAGACAAATTATGATTTATATTAACCATTCAGGGATGGTTTTGCTTTTTTTATTTTATTTTAACAAAAAGAAGGAGAACTGTTTTGGTGAAATTCAAACAGCTTGGGAAAATCCCTCCCAGTTTGATCTCTAAATGTTATAAGTAATGATAGTTCCCTGAGAGGTGATGTTGTAAAACACATTGGTTGGACGCTAAATTGCATTCTTCTTTTCACAAGGAATGAACAAGCCACTAAAATATTTCTTATTAGCCTCTCTTAGGAATGATTTTATATTGTTTTGAAAACTGTAATTTATACACATTTGTAATTTTATTATGTTATACTTGATGGCTGCCTTGTGGGAAAGCTTATGCCGAACACAGTAGGTCTGATAGTAAGTATGGTGACAAGCCACTGGTAAAGGTGTAAGCCTGATTGTTATGAAAAGATGGACAAAGGTGTAGTAGGCCTGGTGCAATTGTTGTAAACACATATGTTAAAGCCAATAGGCAGTTAAGGATGGATGGTTATTCCTCCCTATCAACACATACAGATAGGTATTTTGTTACATGGAATCTCACAAATTACTGTTGTAGCCCAGGAGTTTGGTGTTAGTTACCCCTTCTGACAAACCATGGATACAGATTTGCACTGTGAGAATCTTTGTTAGACCCTTTGTTAGAGAAATGTTAATTTGCTTTTCGAACTGTATTTTGTATAATTTTATGACCCTATGCCTGGTGGATGCTTTGTGGGAAAGCTTAGGCTCAGTACAAAATGCATGGTTTGGTACAGTTGAAAAGCCAACCATAACAGCATTGTGCTTGATTGGATCACTCAGGAAAGGTATGTCACATGCCATAAGTCTAGTACTTTAGTATGAAAAGTTGTGATACAGGCAGTATGCCTGGCTTATTTACTATGAAAAGTGTTTGTTAAAACAGTAGTCCTCTAGCAGTGGATTCTTATGACACTGTTACAGGCTGTAGACAGCTATTTTGTTACATACATTTCACAGATTTACTGTAGTTGAGAGGGAGTTTGGTGTTTGTCACCCACTCTGGCAAACTCTGGGAGTACAAGATGTTCACTGTGATGATTCTTGTTAGGCCCTTTTGCAAGGGGTAATGTTTTGTTTTGCCAATTGTAATTTTGTAAATATTTTTGATTTTAGAACTGTATGCACTAGCTTGTGCATACTTCAGTTGGCCGTGTTTGTTTTAGTGTCAGGCCCTTGGTAAAGGTTGTAGGCATTATCTGTTCACTGAGAAACGTTATGTCAAGTACCTTAGGTTTGATCTGTTTCTAATGAAACATTATGCAAACGTAGTAGGCCTGACTTTGTTGTTTTCAGAAGCATGTACTCTGCAGCAGATCTTCTACGCGATCATAGTCTTCTGGTAGGTCAACTAAGACCCATAATAAGTCCAAGTGGGATTCAGATGCCGCCCCTCCCCTCCCCGATTCTATTTCTCCAGAGAAGGCACAAGGGTGTGATGGTGCCTCAAGGTCTTGCTCCCATTTCACTGAGTAGCCAATTTCATCTTTGGTCCCAGTGCATCCCGGCTAAGTTACAACAAGTCAAAGCTTTTCAAGAGGCCATGCTCTGCATCTTTGGCACACTTCCGGCTCCCTCTAATGGTTCTTCGGGCCCCAGACATCTGCAGGGACCTCCAGTTGGATTACTGCTCAGCGGGTTTGCCCTCTGCAACATCTGTGCCCCTTGAACTTGCTTCGGGTTTTGTACTGGTGTCAGTACCGGCTTTGGGCTCTGCGCCGAAATCCACGTTGTCCCCTGGAAAGCTGATGCAGCCACCGACCACACTGGAGAAGGAACCACAGCCCATTGTTCAGACTCTGAGCCAGCTTCATCTTGACCAAGGCCACATCCACGTTGACTCCTGGAAAGCTGATACAGCCACCGACCACACTGGAGAAGGAACCACAGCCCATTGTTCAGACTCTGAGCCGGCTTCATCTTGACCAAGGCCACATTTAGATCCTGATGTGCCTATACTGAATCCTTCAGACTCAGGCACGATTTACATCCATGTAACTGTGCAGACTCTACACCAGATTTTTGGCTTGGATTCGGACCAGAGCCAGCCAGTCCGGACAAAACTGGGGATGGTAAAAGGTTTGCCTTACCTTATGATGACGACAACTGCATACATAGACTTACAGGATACCAGTATTCTGGACTCCTTATCTGATACCAGGCTGATTTCCTGCCTGGCCCAGTAACAGAAGAAAGCATATACTTCACTACTGTAATTAGGAGAGCTGCACTGTTCCTTGACCTCTACCTTCCCACCATGTAGGTCAAAACGAATGTGGTGACAGAGGTCCTGCATCCCGGCCCGGCACTGACCAAACCTCTCTTACCCCTCAACAAAACCCTCACTGACACGCTGTTGGGCATTTGATCTAAGTCATGTTCTGGTCGTCCCCCAGTTCACCCATTGCCAAAGACTGAAGCCAGGTGACCTAGATTTCCTGACTCAGTACTCAACCCCTTAGGGCGTGGTGGTACAAGCAGCTACCAATAGGTTAAGCCCTAATGCCTTCCCAGCTACTCCTCCAGCCGCTCCTCCAGAAACAGAGGGTAAAGGCGTCAATACCTTTGTCAAGCAAATGTTCTCCTCTGCAAGCCTTGTGTTTAGGTTAGTTAATGCAAGCTGCCTGCTCACCGGCTAGACCTATGCTTTTTGGGGCATGGTTAGTGAGCTCGTACCAGCAGTCCTAGAAGACGTGCGTGTGTCTTTAGACCAAACCGTTTAGGAGTGGTTGGAATGCAGCTAAATTTCTCATCTGTTCAGGCCTAGACACCAGAGATTGTCTAGGAAATGCTATGGGAATGAGTGTGGGACTGAGTCCACAGGCTTCTCCAGGGATGTTCATGTGTCCTTAATGGACATGCCTATCAATGGCTGCTGCCTGTTTGAGGCAGAAGGCAGACTAATTTCTGGACAGTTTTAAGGCCAAGCCATGGCATGCTCTTTTAGCCTTTCAGCTCCAGTCGGGCATTCGTCCAAGAAATGTTGCCCTTTTCTGGGATGTGCAAGGGGCTTAGCATATCTGCAATGCCAGGCTCCGCCACCCTCGCAATAGATCTCCCAGCCTTTTCAAGGTTGGCCAACGAACAACGACCTGACCACTAGACCCAGCGCTCATCCCAGTCCTCCCTCTTTCTTGCTACAGCAGTGAAGCCCTTTTAGTAACCCCTTAGCAGCACACAGCCATCCGATACTAGGTAGGATCAGCCTCTTTCTGCAGTGGTGGCAATGAGTTACATCTGACAGATGGGTCCTGCAGATTGTCCAATGGGGCTACATCCCACCATTCCTTTTTGACCCACAGCATCTGCTATCTACAACTGACCACTTCTCAGAGGACCGTATGTTAGTTTTATGCGAATAAGTGCATGCTCTTTTGGCCAAAGCAGCTGTAGAAAGGGTGCTGCTCAGAAGCAGGGACTGGATGCTATTCCTGCTTCTTACTTGTACTGAAGAAGGATGAAAGGGCTCCGTAATATCTTTTATCATCAACCTTTCAGCACCTATCTGTGCAAGGACACATTAAAAATGCTCACCCTGCCCAGGTTGTCGCTGTCATGGATCCTAGAGCCTGGGTGGTGGCACTGGATCTGCAGAATGCTTTTTTCATATACCTGTCCTGACCACAGACGCTGCCTGCGGTTCAAGGTGTTGCACAAGCACTTCCAGTTTGCTGTGCTTCCTTTTATCCTCACCAGCACCCCCGGATATTCACAAAGATGATAGCTGTGATCGGCGTTCTTCCTTTCAGGGAGAGGATGCCAATCTTCCCTCCCCTACCTTGATGACTGGCTGTTGAAGGTGGGCTTGCCAGAGTAAGTCGCAGACCACCTCGAGATGACAGAGAACCTCTTGACATCATTAGGGTTCTCAATTAACTTGCCAAAGTCACACTTAACATTAATTGGCACCATCCTGGACACTGTGCGCTTTTGGTACTTCCCTCCAGATGAGTCCAGGACATTGTGCAATGATCCTGATGTTTCAACCTCTGTCCATCAAGCAGAGGCTGGTGCAGGTCTCGCACACAACACCACCACCATGTGGTACTGCATCAAGCAGGGTGGGGTCATGGGTCTTTTGCCAAGAAGCTCTGCGTCTCTGGAGCTGGCTGAATCAGATTCCTCTTTCGGTGCACCACCTGTCGGGATCTTTAAACAGCAGGGCAGACAAGCCCAGCCGGTGGCATCTAGCATTTCACTCCACGAGAAGGCAGAGGGCATCTTCCAACAATGGTCAAGAACTCGGACTCAGTCTGTTTGCCAAAGCCGAAAGCATGTAAGCATCTTAATAGGCATTTAAGGGTGAATGGTTATTAATCTGTATTAAGGGCTACAGACAGTTTTTATTTTTCCTTACAAATCATACATTACTGTAGTCGGTAATGGTTTTAGTTTTGGTTACCCCCTCTGACAAACTGTGGGTGAAGATATGCATTGTGAGAATTCTTGTTAGTACCTCTTATGAAGGATATTTGCTTTGCCAACTATAAATTTATATGCTTCTGTAATTTTATGTCTGTATCCCTGAGGGTTGCCATGTGGGAAAGTTTGTTTTGTACAGTAGGCCTGAGTTAGTTACAGTGACAAGCCAACAATAACCACTATAGGACTGATTATTCATTCAGAAACGTTATGCCAGGTGCTAAAGGTCTTGATTATTTTTTATGAAGCGTTACAACAAAAGCAGTAGGCCTTATTTATTTACTATGTAACACATATGGTAAAGCCAGTAGACCATTAAAGGTGAATTATTTTTGCACCTTGTTAAAGCCTGGATTCAGGTATCTTGTTAAATGAGATCTCACAGAATACATTGTAGGGAAGCATATTGGTGTTGGTTACACCTAATGTTAGAAGATTTGCACTGCCATCATTTTTGCTAGAATCTCGTCAGAAGGCCTGATAAGCTTAGCTTTCTGCCAGGATCTTGTAATAAAAAAATCATCCAATAATACTTAAATTCACATATCTGTATATACTACACAGTGGTGGTAGCCATTGTGTAGTTACAAGTGAGTTAGAGTTTCTATAGGAAGAGCATTTTTGTTTTGCTAATAATGTTGACGCTGTTTGACAAATCTTCACTAAACTTTCCAAAACAAAGTTCATCCACCTCAGCTCAGCTCCTTGCTGGAAAGTTTGGGGTGATCCGCCACATGAGGGCAAGAGTAAAAAGCGGTGGGTTTCAAAACACTTTTTTCCATGCAATTGCCATAGGGAAAATTGAACAACGATACAGTGTAAACGGATGAATAGAATTACACCAAATTTTGCATAAAGTAAGAGATTTACTCAGAAAGCATGCTTTTTGTGATTGGTTCAGTCACTTTACTGAAATTAAGGTTTAAAAAATTGCTGTTTCTTTTGCTGCTGGACTCCCACAGGAAAATCACAGCAAAAAGGGATTCTGATTGGCTGGTTTAACTGGACACTGGCAGGACCAAGCTATGTGATAGGCAGCCGCAACATGAAGAAAATGTTGCGGATGCCATTACAGGGCTTAGGGACTCAGTCCCTGTGTCCTGAAAAGCAATAAAAAAAAACATACAAGAGGCAAGAGTAGGGATACCCTGATGTGGGGGGGGGTCTCAGAGGCAGCCCACCTTCCCAGGGCCAAAACCAAAAAGAAATGTTTTTTAGTTTGTTGTGGTACCACAGGAAGCCAGCAGAAGCCAGCGTGGCCTCTATGTAGTCACATGGGGTGGGTTGGTGTTGGCCGACAACGGGGGATTGGGTGCAGGGACTGGCCAGATGACAAGGTCTGTGGCCAACCACGCATGGACAGAGACTGTGCACAGCGCTGGGTTGACAGCAGACTTATCATAATACAATATTGCTTTAGGTTAAAAAAGCAGTAGAAATTCATTGAAAAAAACACAAATGTTTAGTTATATGTAAATAAGATAGTAAGATTTTAACTAGCTCTTAAAGAAAAATTCACAGAAAAAAACAAATGTTAAATTGGAGTTTGTTAGTAGGTCTTCTAATAGTAAAATAGAGTTCTAAAACCAAAAAAACTACTGAAATTCACCAGTTATACTTAATGACATAAGTATAGCTTGCGCCATTGTGGTGCAGTGCTTATGACATCACGTATTACATCACTGATCACACGAAATCTCTGGTGGTGCAAGTTATACTTTAATGAATAACTGGTGAATTTCATGGTTTTATTTTGACTTTGAAACATCTTTAAGCGGATACTACTGCTCCTGCGGCAGTGCTCACGGGTTGCTTCCTTGCCGCCCATTTCATCTGGAGTACACTGCATCACTTATAGCCACTCCCTCTAAACCTGGTGACCATTATGGAATGCTGTTGTCCATATTGTATTGTTTCACCATCCCAAAGTGACCAACACCGCGGTTCAAAATGTGGCAACTATGCTGTAACTTCAAAGTAAGGAAAAACTGTGTACAATACCACTGCAACATGGATACTCGCTTCTGTGTTTACATTCGACGTTGCAGGTAAGGCAGCAGCATGTTTTCTTTTTTCTACTTGTATTCGTATAATTTATCTTGCATATTTCGCCGAGGCTGAGTGCATATTTTACTATGGTTGTGTTACAAGACGTATCCCGTTCCAACATACAGTTTTCAGTCAACGTAAAAATATGTGCTACTAACATGCAAAGAGTTAACTGGCATTGCTTCTTTTCTTTGTGTATTCATGATTGCGTTATTCCAGCCTGACTGAGTCCCGACTGTTATCTGCATTGGATATATTTTGTTCAAAGGGGATCAAACATATTCTGAGCATTCCCTGTGGAGATATTGCAAACGTATGTGCCTAATTGCACATAAGAGCTAGTAATTCGGTTCTGTTGTGGTTTTAAATCGGATCACACTCAAAGATTGTTTCAGGAAAGTGAGATTTCTGGCTGCGTTAACGTTAGACCCAGCCACCAGTTTATATGGTATAAAATATGTAAGGATTTGACTCGGCAAAAGATTGGCGCTGTGTGAAGTTGGACAGGTTTCTTAGTGGTCACTATCCTATCCAAGTTGCAGACCTGGTATCTCCTCCCATGAGACAGTGATAGCTGTTGTGAAAAGAAGCAGGCTGAAGAGAAGGGTTCCAAATGAAAACTTCTTATTTTTGCGAAGGACCTTTTAATGGCCCTGAGGCTCCACTCAATGTTTGCCATGATCGGCCATACTTATAACAGTAGCATGAGACACCCCAATGTCAGCTGATCAGAGATGCCAGACAAAGACGATTGAGCTGTTCCAGCCACAATAGCGGAATGCCAACCACCAAATGTCATCTGTAAAGTACAGACCCAAACCACCTCCACGTTGTGGCTAACTGTTCAGTACACCACCTTAGCAGAATGTCTTAACTAAGTTCTAAATTCTACTTCACATTTTTATGGGCCAGCATATTCCGCTGCAGGCGGCAGCCGCTTATGTAGACTGTCTTTATCAACAACGCATCCAAGTGCTACGTTCCTGCTGTAGTACTGATATTGCTAGGAAACCCTGCCCTCCTCCACACAAAGGGTGCATTTATACAACAAAAACAAACATTGACAAGGACAGTTGGTCTCGCCTATGCGCAGTATTGGTTTGGCCAATGGGTTTTTCTAACCATAGTTTACTGCAGTGCGACTGCTGCGCAGCATGAATCAAAGTTTAAAAATAAAAAAGGGCTATAACTTGGACAGTGCTCTTTTTTTTTGTGGGAGGGTGGGCAGGGTGTGAGAGAACACAGAAGTAACGGGGGAGGCAACATGGATGGCAGGTGAGGGTAAAAATCTTTGACGCAGCAGCGGGGTCTTCGTCATAGCACTTTTTTTGTTATGGTGGGTGGTGTAGGAATATGGACAATGGAGGGACGGTGAATGGGTGGGAGGAGAAGCACGAACAATAGAAGGCCGGAGGGAGAGGGGCAAAAAGTGCTGTTTTGCAGCCTGAAGTGTCCATGAGTGAGGCTGAAAGCAGGGCAACACGGACAATGGGATGGAGGATGAGAGCATGGCCACAGGCACAATGGGAGGGAGGGTGGCAGGAAAGCAACATGGATAGCAGGAGGGAGAGTGGGAGCGGGGCAGCGCGGACAACGGAGTGAGGGTGAGACGGGAGTAACAGACAACTGGAGGGAGGGAGGTTGGTAGGAGGCCAACATGACAAACTGGAGGGACGTTGGTAGAAAGGCAGCATCAACAACGGAAAGGAGGGTGCAGGCAAGGCAATATGGTCAACAGAAGAAGGGGGGTAAGGCAACACGAACAATGGAAGAAGGGAGGGTGAGTGGAGCCAACCTACACGGACCGGAGAGAAACACGGAGGTGGAGAAGTACATGAGGGAGCCAGCTGAAAAGGACTCACTCTGATAGAGTACTTAAAAAAAAAATTGAAACCAAAAAATATGAACAGTGATAAGTCACCATTAATGCGCCCGTGCTCCAGGAGAGGGACACGTGAAGGAAGCCTACGACAGCTGAGCAATAAGAAGCAAGCAAATTAAAGTGATAGAAGCCAATGAATGTTAAGCAATGGGCGGTCTCCAAACCCAATGATAGAAAACAAAAGGTCTAGGTCTTAAAGAGACAGCGCATTCACTGTCTAAGCAAGACCTAACAAAAGAAGCATCAAAGTGTGCTGAGCCAGACAAAACTATGGAATTATGGCAAGAGGAATAGGGGTGTGATGCCTTTCCTCGGGGGGAGGAAGGGGATTTTGGCATGGGAAAGAGAACTGCAAAGCAACATGTGTCTGAAGGTGACACACTCTTTACACTGGATAGGGTCGAGCAATAAAACCGAGGTGATAAATTAGTTTCTAATGGTATTCTGAAATGTTTGTTAGTAACTGCGTGCATATTTAAATGAACTGGGACAGCTGCTGCATTCTGAACAAACTTCTGCGCTGCCCAGTGCTCTTCACATCAATTTTAAAAATCCACTGCCCCTCGGTATATATGTCCACTAGCAGTATTTTAATATGTAATGTTCGAGTTCTGAAAGCACAATCTGAACCCCAAGTAATAGACTTCGAATAACACCGTCTGTAAGGCACTGCTGCTTACCATGTGTAATATGTGCACACTGACTGCTAACGTAGCGCACAAACCTGGTATCATCTGCAGTGACGTGGTGAAATCAGTGTTTTCCGAAAAGTTCAGCCATTAGGATATGGCACAGTTGCACAAGAAGTAGTTCATATGTTCACAGACAAGCTAATGACTTTTTAATTTATAAAATGTAATTGCCATTTTCGTTTTGCACGTTCTCTCAGTTTAACAGTAGTTGTCCAAGAGAATGAGAGCAACATTTTCCGAATGCTTGAACTCTTGATGTTTTTTTGACCTTCCTCTCTCTTGTGCAGCCGGATCAGCCCTTCCACCCTTGCAGAGCTCTTGACCCTTTTGGAGAACGGAAAGATTTCTTCAACAGTTGCCAAACAGGTAGGGATACACGTCAAGCTGCCTGCAGCTGTCTGCTTGTAAAACATGGAGGCCTATTCACAAAGCCATTTTGGAGGACGGTAATAATAGTCCTGCAGTGCTCTACTACAGATTCTTACAGGGCTTTGTGTACTAATTTCAACACACCTAAACCAGGCAAACAATGGGAATGTTCAGGGATATCCATATACAGTTAGTAGTAGTAGAAAGGACGTTGCCCTCTTTGCAGTTTAAATAAGGGTAAAGTGGGCGTTTTGTGGTTGATTTGCAAAGTCATGTAAGAGACATACAATGGTACTTCTCTTGTCCTATCTCAGGAACTCGCAAAGGCTTTAGTGAATCAGCCCATGGTTTCTATTTTTTCCTGACATGTAAGGACAACTGTTAACCCATGCACCACTCAGCCAGTATATGTAGGGTGCATTCGACCTGAAAAAACACTGCACTTAGTTTACAGTAAATGTTATATGAATGTATGTTTTTGAACCTGTCTTTGAGCGGTCATACAAAGCACTTAACATTTTGTGTGTGACCTACAAACTGGTTAGTAGCTCAAGGCAGTCGCATTTTATGCACTTTTTCCTCTACGTCCTTCATCGTAACTGCTGTAGAATAGAACATTACTGAATCAATTTAAAAAAGTTTAAAAATAATCATTTCTATCATGAGCCAGCCATCATTAGGACATCACAATCCCAACAAATGCTGATTTGACTTAATCAGTTTGGAAGTTCAAGGATCAGATCAGGAGGAACAACTTTGTTTATTAAAAAGATTAATGATGTAAAGATCCACGATCGTAAGCAGCAAGTTGATACTGAAGAAAGTTTACAAAAAAAAAAGTACGATCCTCAAAAGTTAGTCAGCTGCTTTAATCAATTTAAGAGGGTGCGGCTTGAATTTAAGGAAGAAAAATGTCTCTCCTTGGCAGAAAGTGAGATATACTTAAGAGTTGTGCATGCATAAGATACACATGAGCCCAACACAGGGAACAGTGAAACTATCAGATGATTGCATTTACATATGTAAAATGGAAATAGCCACTGAGTGGCCAAAACGTACAATGGAAATAGACGAATTACCTTTGAAAAGAAGGCAAGATCTCAGAAAGTTTGCTGATGCACAAAAAGCATATTCCAGCTCTTGGCACTCAACTTCATGTTTTTTACTAAAACGTCAACTATTTTGCAACTTTGAAATTTAAATAATTTATTTTGTCATAATACCACAATTTCGAAATGTTGTGGCAGTTTAAAGACTGCTCACTAAAAGCTATCTCTCATTTTATTCACTCTTTTCTGTTGAAGAATTTATATTGAATCATTTACAAAAAAACAGCTTTTATTTAAAGCTGATGGAAACTGCATTGAGTTCAGATAGGTTCACATAAGAATAAAACCAACAGAGCGTTTTACAAAATAACACCTTTGTATATACTTGAAGCCTGTAAATTGAAAAAACATTTTTAGTTTGGTGTGTGTCTGTACCCTCCCAAAGGACACCTTGGGAAGTGGGGGTGGACGGGTGCACTAACTGTATCACTTCATATGTTGTGTACAGTCGGTGTGCATCGTTCATGTGGCACAGGTGTTAACTTGTTTTCAGGTCTGCATTGGTCGAAATGTGCGCTTTTACCATCCTTATTACAGAAAGGGGCCCCATGATAAAAGTATCCAGTAAAGGATTCAGTGGCCGGAAGTCACTGATAAGCATAAAAGCACTTGATGCATTTGAACTACCAAAATTTATGCATCTTTCGAGTGGCATCAATTTAGGAATAGTATTTAAAGAGAAACCATTAATTGCATAGTCACTGGTGCATAATCTAAAAAGATAATGTAACCAAGCTGGCCTAGTTCCTTAATATGACAAATCAAAATTTTTATGAAAAAACAAGAACAGTTGCTTTAAACCTGTGCATTATGATACTGAATGAAAATTGTTGATCCCTTCAGGAGTCACCCAGAAAAAACGAAATTCATCCTCTTCCATAAACACCACCACCACCACAAACTAAACATTGAATGGCTTAAGGAGTTTCAGTGCTCCAGGTTTAGCCCATGCCTTTCAGCTGAAGTAAAATTGATGGGCATCTGGATTGACTACCCCCTGACTATGACATCACATAACTACATTACAAAATCTACATGAGTTTCTCAGCTGTCACTTAAAAAACCTCATATCCTACTTACCACCAACTGACTACCACTTTTTGACCAATCCATAATAATCTCCTATATTGATGTTTGCCAACACAAAGGTCATTGGAGTCCCTAAATCTTGCTTTAACCCTGTCAAGGTTGTCATTGACTCTGTTGCTCACTTGATCTCGGACACCTTCAAAATTGACCAAGTCACCCTAATTCTAAGAGACCTGAACTGTCTCCCCATTGAGTCCAATTAAAGTTAAAATTAGCTTGCATTACTTTTAAAGCAGCTCACTTTACTCACTGAGGATATTTACTTGCTTCTATAAAACCTCTGAAAGAAACAGACATTTTAGAAGCAGAGGCTAAATCTAAAGTTCTGAAAACCAGGTTATTCAAGATATTGTCTATTTTTGGAGCAGTTCCCACCCTCTGGAACTCTTTCCCCGCTGAAATGCACTGTCGGGAAGATCTGCTTACCTTCTGCAAGAAGCTAAGAAATTTCCTTTTTAAATTCTTATCTAATTTAATCCTTAACAGAACATTTCTCAACATTAACTCTGCATTGTTTTTTACTGATTCTTACTCTTAACTTTTTTCACTGCTTTTCCCCGGCCCCCTTCTCTGCCTCCTTACTACTTCCCTCATGCCCTCTTAATTCCATCACTACTTTACCCCCTACCACATGTCTCTTTCTTGTTAACACCTCCCTTCTGTCCTTCCTGCCACCTCTCTTGTCCCTCTCGCCTCCCATGCTCCACTCCCCCTTTCCATCTCATTTCCTTCTGCTCTCTTGCAACCAAACTTCTTCCCTTGTACTACCTCACTCCTGCCCAGTCTGCCTCCAGCCATGCCTCCCTCTCACTCTTGCCCTTTCCTCTTACTCCATCCTCCTAATCTGCTTGCCACCACCTCACCTCTTTCCTTCTTACTTTTCTTCCTCTGCTTCCACCTCGTTTTTGATCCGCACCCTCAGTACCCTCATCTGCTCATCTTTCCCCCCCACCTCCACTCTTCCTTACCTATTTGCAATAACTCTCTAACCCATTTCTTTCTTCCTCAGGCGTCTTATCACAGCACTCTCTCCCATTTTATGCACCTCTGACACATTCCTCTACATACCCCTTTGCTCCTAGCTTTTTCCTACTGTCTCCCCATTCCCCCTCTCCTTCTCCTTCTCACCCACCTGCCCCAAATCACTCTTGCATACTCACTATTCCCCCTTTCCTCTACCAGTTTTGAGATTACATTGTTACTGCACTGATAGTCTGTTTATCATTCTAAAAATGTTTAATGTAATGCAAGACTCACTCATGATTTACTTACATTGTAAACATACTGACAGTCTCAGGTAGAGCAGCACTATAGAAATATGCTATCTATAAAGAATAAAAATATGTCCTTCAAGCATCGTCTTAAGGACCATGCAGTGGCCTTGCTAGACTTAAAAAGGCCTTTGCTGCAGGCGCTTAGAAGTTCCTTTTTCAAGATTTGGAATGGCTGGGCTTTGACCTTTGCTTTGTTAGTTGTGTCAAGGCTTCTTTACGCATCCTGAGGATGAGGGTTAGTAGGTGAAATGTAATATCAGAGTTGGATGCTAGAAATTATGTCCCCTGTCACCATTGCTTTTGTCATGGTAATGTATCTATTTGCGGAGATGCTTACGAGGATTTGTGCATGATACCACAAAGTTTCCTTCTTTGCTGATAACACGTTGGTCTTCCTCAGGGATTCGATGCCGGCACTGCAGCACACCTAGAGTTGTTTGACAAACTGTATGGCTTGCCTAGAAACTGCAGAAAACTCAAATTTTACCCATGTTTAAAGTATTGGTGCATGGAAAGACTCAATTCCTCAAGCTTGGATTTTTCTGTGGGAAGGCAACAAGCTTCATGTGCTTTTTGATACTGATAACTTAACCACATTCAGTTCCAAGTTGGAACCCTCTTGTTGATTGCTCACATACTTTGTCCAAATTGGAGTTGCTCCCCTGTTGCCTTGATATGCTTTTGGGGAATATGTGCCTTTTTCCTAAATGTGGAATGCTGAATTAGATAGCCACTTGCCCTCTCTAGTATGTGCTAGCTCGAAAGTGCATGTGACATTTGAAACACTAGAACTCCCATATGAACAGGGCAACTTGTTCTCCCTAATCTTGTGCTGTCCTAGTTGGTCCCTCTATTGCAATACCTGGCAAGCTGGCTGGATGAGGATCTGAAGTTTGAGGCATCACAGTTATTAACATGGCATTGATATATCCCTTAGCAGTAAGGTGTTAGTAATCTCCCTGAGCAAAGTGGGACTTGATGTACCATATTTGACTGTGCCGAGTCAGGGCTATGGGACTGGTATGTGTGAAGTGTGATTAAATGGATCCCTCACTAGCCTGATGCCCCATAATAGAATTATAACATTTTTGGAGCCTCAGAAAACAGATTGCATTGACCAGATGGATACCGAGTGCTTGTGTAAATATGGAGCCTTTGTTGGATAGTAGTAACTGTGTCTCTTTTGAAGGGACTAAGATGCTTTTTGGGATATATAGGGTACAGTGTTTGATGCATGTGATATTAGGTAAATAAGCTAGGAGGGATTGGCTAGGTTTTCCAGCCCAACCCTCTGATTTGGTGGTTCTGTACAAAAGGAGGTTGTTCAGCATTGTACAGCATGTGACAGGGTGGTTAAACATGCCATTTGATAGCAATTTGCTTGTCTAACAGATAAAGTGAAATCAAGACTGTGATGGAGACAAGATGGATTCAGAATGGAACAAATATTTGTATACTTAAAAAAGGTTTCTAGCAATGCCTGATATATCCACCCCATGAACCAAAGAGCCCCAGCTGTGAGATGGGGCTGTCTGGATTCCTGCAGATGATATGGACTGACAACTGAAATACCCCTACACACTGATTATTGGGATCGCACTTGTATCCCCGGATGGAGAAAATGTTATACATTTTGGCTTTGGTTATGCTGCTAGCCTGACTTATAAGAGGGGCACTGGAGTCTTGCTACCTAAAGTCGGGGGTTGGTCAAAGCATGCCATGGCTCAGACATAACGGAGTGTGACCTGATCAACATGTGTGGTACTCGCAAAAGGGTCAACATTGTTGGTGTTCTGCATTGCAGATTGTGACCTTACAACTACATTTGTTATATATGACTGGCTCACAGCAGCGCAGCCTGGCCGAAAGATGTGAACTAGTCCATGCCTTATGTTTCCTGAAACCTTACCCAAAGATCATGATGCAAATCTTATTTGGGCTTTGAGTTAGCATTGCATGGTGCAGTCGTATTGATTGCCCTTGAAAAGAGTAGGGTGCAATCTGGTTTTCTATGGTGTTCTTTCGAACAGCTTTAACGATGTTGCAACCAAAATGATGATCTTAATATTCCACACAGTCTGCTTTGTTTTTAATATCAATAACATTACAAACAATGAGCATATTTATATTATCACCACATATCACCTTTATATGAGCTCTGTTACGTATGTCCAAGCTCCTATTTCTATCCCTTCCCTTCCATATACACCCTACCAGTTTTGGGTGTGTTCTTTCTCTATGCTGCCCTTCAACGTGTATTTAATTATGGACTTGGAAGATGTAACTACAATAGCTAGTTGAATGCCCACACATTTGTAAGTGACCCATTTTGAAATACCTGCAAAACTGCCTGAAAGAAGTGTTACTCATACAGAAGTTTCTCCTACATGCCATGTACGAATGATGTCAAGCCATTCCTGACTGTGAATCATGATTGGGAATTTTCACTTGTAAAAGAAGGTAGTAGCTTACCCATGTTTCAGTTTGGTGTGCAAATGACTCTCTTAATTAGACCCACAACACACCAGGTATCTCCCTTACCTATGAAGAAATTTAACAAGTTCCAGTAAAGCTTTGTGGAGATGACTGCTTTCCTGTGTCTTGCTAAGCACTCATTTAGTAAGAAACAAGGCTGTTTATCTTAGCAATCTTTATTACAATTGAAAATAATTGGACGTATTCTTAAATCTGAAATGAGGAACACCAATATCTACATTTTATTTTGAAAGAGAACTTACCACATACAGTTCAAAGTTAGATGATAAAAATCAAATCAGCGTATAAAAAGGAATCTGGGGTATGATTTCAATGAACTGTTGCATTCTCTTGTAATTTTAGGTGTTCCAGGAACTGTGGGAGGATGAAGGAAAGTCCCCATCCCAGATTGTTGCGGAAAAGAACCTTCAGTTAATAACAGACAGAAAGAAGCTAGAAGAAATCATCAACAAGATCATGGAAGAGCACCCAGAGGAGGTAACTAATCACAGGAACATGCCTGTTTATTTGCGTACATTTAATTGTCTTGGCATTTCCTTCTGAGCATTTCCTTGTTATCTGCAATTTCTTCATAAGCCATTTCATTGTTTGTCATTTGGTTGTATGTAATATAAAGACAAATATGTTACAATACAGTTCATAATATTTTATAATAGGGGATAAGTGTGTGAGGAGTTACGTGTAAGAGGGAAGGAGTAAGGGAGAAGATAAGGCTAAGGGGTTAAGAATAAAGGGTTATGTTTAAGGGTTAGAGGTAAGGGGATAGGGTAAGGTTAAGGGGATAGGTGTAAAATCCTAAAAATGTAAAGGTAAAGGGACAAGTGGGTAAGAGCTTATTATGGTGCAAAGGTAGGAGCCAGCACCTGTAAAGGGTTATGCATAAATTGAGCAGTTATGGAGTTTGGGTTAAAGGTAAGGGGACACATGGGTATGGATGTAAATTTTGAGGGGTAGGTGTAAAATGTTTTAAGTGGATAAAGGGTAGGGAATGGGTCAGTGTTAGGGGTTTCAGGTGTAAAGGCAATATATTTTAAGTGTAAGGGAGTACAATGTAGAGTAAGATGGTAAGGGGATGGTAGTAAGAGTTTAAGGTTAAAGGGATTATGGGCAAATTGAAGTGATTGTGGGTATGGGGCAAAAAGTAAATTTGCATATGGTAAGTGGATAAAGAATACAGTAAGGGGCTAAAGGTAAGTGGCAGGGTTTGAGGGTAAAGGGTAAATGGTACATGGTAAGGGTTGAGGATGTAAAGGGGTTAGGGCTTAAAGGTAAGGAGGTAAAAGTTAAGATCAAGGGGTTGAGCGGTTAAGGGGATAGCTGTAAGGAGTTCAGGATATATGCGTTTTTTGACTTAACTAGGTCTTTGGCTCCATTTCATGAATCTTCATGAAATTTTCCCATTAAAAAGTGTGGCCAAAAGCCTTGTTGTGCACGGAAAGTTTCAGGGTGATACGTCACGTGGGTACCAAGAAAAGGTGACGGGGGTAAAAAAAAAAAAAAAAAGTTTTTACCATTTTAATTCGCATAGGGATTTTGAACACGACTACAGCCCAAACTGGACGGGATTACACCATATTTGACAAAAATTTAGCTTTTGGCCCGGAGATCATGCTTTTTTTATTTGGTGTAAATCCATTTAGTAGTTTAAGAGAAATTAAAGGAAACCCAAATTTATATATCTAGGGTTGTGACAACTGCGCAAATACTCCGGATCTTGTGCAGAGATCTGATTGGCTGCCAACACTTCAACCTTGAAGTGTTGGCAGCCATTTTGGCACAGCTAAAGTTCCAAAACAAAAACACAAAAAAGAAAAGGGGACAGGTTAGGACTACCTTAACCCCCTAGCCTTTTGTTCAGGGCTCACTCTGTGACCCTCCAGGGCAAAAAAAAACATTTTTTGTAATTCACAGTAAAGTTTTCGGATATTCACAAATTTGGTGGTGAGCTTTAAAAAATGCAAGTGTGGTCTCCCACAAATGCTTTTAATTTTCCCCTGGGTGGGCCAGATCCTGGGGGAAATTTATTTTAATTATTTATAGAGGGGGGCATATGCCCCCCCCCCCCAGGGCTCTTAAAAGCTCTGGGGAACACCTTCTCCCTGGGGCAACATTTTACTAATATGCGGGGGCGCGGACCTTCCTCCTATGGGGCCCACAGGGACCACTACCTCCCCTGGGCAAGAAACAAAAAAATAATAGCAACAGCCCCCCCCCCCCCTCCATGGCCCTGGGGATCACCATCTCCTAGGGGCTGCAGTATACAGTTATGCAGGGAGGGCATGCCGATACCACTGGGACCGCAAGAAACAAAAAAATGAATAGGGGAGGGCCCGTAGACTCACCAGCCCCCCCCCCCCCAACATCCCCCCCAGCCCAGGGGACCACCACCTTCCAAGAGCTGCATTATACAGCTATGCATGGGGGCCGCACAGACTACCACCACTCTCCTGGGACCACCACCTCCGCGGGTCTGCCTTATACAGATAGATGGGGGGGGGCCTGCATGAAGGTGTTTGCATCCGTGCTGTTAGTTATAGTTAACTTAGGGCACAAGTTTACTTTCTTGAAATAACTAACTTTAACAGCTGAATTTCTGTGGTTATATGTTTTTGTACAATTTAAATGTGAGCCTAAGTATAACGTCCCTGTAACCTTGGAATTTTTAAGTAAATATATATAAAAAAGAAAGCAAGGTACTCTGGGTAGTTGCCAAGTTTAGATCGAGACCAGCTCCTATATAGAGCACCCTACAACATCAGCGACATTATGAATCTGCTCACCTCAAATATATGCTTTCTGGTAAAGTTTATAGGCATAAGATTAGCACAGTGCCATCCACACCGAGCTAGAAAGTGACTAAGTCTTAAGTACTAATAAAGTAGGAATAAATTATTTCCCGTTGTATATTATAAGGATATTGCATGTCACCTGGATGTTCTATGATCTTATAAAGGAACTCAGCCCTCAGCCTTGTTCCTCGATATGTTTACAGAATTCCTTGCAAACTCTTGATAATACTTTAAAGAGGGTATTTTACCCATACATAAATAACTTTAACTGTGTTCTAGGAGAATTTCTGATGCTTTCTTTTGAGCATACATTGAGATTTTATGATAAAGACAATCATAACTTCATCTTTTGTTTCTTCAGTGCATTTCTGTTTTTTTTTATCATATTCCACATTCAAGAAATCCCTGCACCATTTCACCACAGGTGGTCAAGCCACGCTGCACACGGCCTTTGGCTATACACAGTGGGGATTGGCCCAGGCTCTGTGCCCACCTCCCTCAGCTCTTCGTCCATGCGCAGCAAAGTTGGCCACAGGGCATGGTCCCTTCGCTCATGAGAAGCCGGGGATGGTTGCAACACCACATGGGCCTGGTGGGCAGTGTGTGTGCTCACCCTGCCATCTTATGTGACCATTCAAATTTGTTTCTAGGATTCTATGAGCGAGTTCTGTAATCACAGCAGCAACATTACCTTTCCAGCCAGTGTGATCAGCAGATCTATCTCTGATTTGATGATATCCATCGATCCCATCGATCTCTTACAGTCCCGGTTTTATTAAACTTTTCTGAACTTTAATCCCTGCATGCCCTATCCTCTTTACCTAATTTCAAGACAACTGCTGAACTGATTTACAACAAACTAAAAAAGAAGCTTCCTTGAGTCAAGTTTTAATTTCGTGCCAAATCTGTGCATTTCTGTTTAGCAGTTTTTTTTCTGTATCGAAGAACAAAACTACCTATGGTACTTAAAATGGGAAATGGGACTTTTGTGACTCTTCTTTTTCTTTCACGTAACAGATATGCACAAATCTTGCCTTGAAGGGTACAAAGAGGATGATGTTTTTAAAAACAGTCATGCAGATTTATTGAGCAACATCAAGCACACACCCCCGCCCCATCTCAGTGAAAATGAATGTCGACCAATGACAAGTTATTTAGAGAAGCTGTACTAATGAATGTATATACACACATTTACTACAGCGTAAAAGTCAACTATAGTTTATTAACCATGGGACTACAGAAAACATGAGAAAAACACAGTTTAATCCGAGTTCATGTCGCAATGACTTTATACAGATAAACAACTCTCCTTAAGCCAGGAGCCCTCTGTAATACAATTTGTACCTTCTGCACAAGTTTAACCTCTTGCATCCTGGTTTCGGTTAAATGCCTTTTGTTAAAACAAATGCGCAGAAAAAATACCATGGCTTAACACATTTATGCAAATGTACAGAGTATAATATGCTGTTTATTACCATTGTTGAATGTGGGGAAGAGCATCACAATCCGTTCTAGGCTGCACCTGTTGTGAATCAAGGTCCTTCCCCACATTCAACAATAAAATACAATATTGATATAAGTTTCGATGAATTGAAGTATGGAATAAGGGGTGCTTAAAGTGGGAGACCTTTTAGTCCATGGCGGATTTAAATCATTTCAGCAAGTGTCATCGGACTAAGCTGTTTCTTTGCCGGAATGATCCCATAGCCACAAAGTGGCTTCCATCACAGAATGCCTTTTGCACAAAAGTTAAATAAATAAATGTTATCCCCTAAGATGCTAGGTATTGCAACATCTGATTCGACAGAAGGGGGGCATGGAGGTGCTCACCTTCTATGAGAGATGACTCAGACTAAAGAAAACTTCAGTCACTTGCTCACATAACTAAATAAAATCATACAAAACACCAGGAATTAAAATGAAAAATCAACCTGACACCAAGGTTGGGAGGCAGAGCAGTGGCATAGCGTGGGTTGTCAGCACCCTGGGCAAGGCAAGTAATTTGCGCCCCCTAACCCGTGGATTTTAGCACTCGCGAGTGCGAGCGCGCCACCCCCCCCAGATGTTGCACCCGGTGCGGCCGGCCCCCCCTGCACCCCCTATGCTACGCCACTGAGGCAGAGTTAGAGTTAGCTCTCTATGTGGACACGCGGTTCACCATGTTTTTATAGAAAATAATTTTGTAAAACATTAAAACCAACTTCAAGTTCTTTCCTAAGGTGTAATCCCCTTTCCACCTTAACCAGACAGTTGAGATCCAAGACTCCTTTCCCCAGCCTGACTCTAGCAGATAGAGCACTTCACACACTTGATGTCAAGCATGCTTCCATGTATCACATAGATAGGACAAAGTCCTTCTATAAAACATGTCAGTTTTTTGTTGCTTCTGCACAGCCTCATAAAGGTCATCCCATATCTAAGCCAGGCCTGTTGCCTAAAAGATAAAAACACTATGGGCCTGATTACAGCTTTGGCGGAGGAGGTTAATCCGTCCCAAATGTGAAGGATATCCCACCCACCGTATTACGAGTTCCATAGGATATAATGGACTCGTAATACGGTAGGAGGGATATCCGTCACATTTGGGACGGGTTACCCCCCTCCGCCAAAGTTGTAATCAGGCCCTATATGCCCTACCCAGGCCTCACTCCACCCATAAACAGGACACAACCAAGGGCTTTATTGGGAACATACCCATAGCTGACATCCGTAAAGCTCCCACATGATCCACTTTACACTCATTCACAAAGCATGATTGTGTGGACATTCTTGCAAGGCAACAGTCCAGAGTAGGGGAGCACTGCTTTACAGTCACTGCAGAGCATGTGTCTCAACAACCACAAATGCTAAAAACAGATTAGGTACTTAACATGCATGCATCCGTTCGTTACATGTGGTGCTGTAGATTCACATGCACCTACCCTATTGATATCTTCAACCTACATAACTCTTTACACTACACAATGCTATCCTACTCACTCCTCTTTACCTGTTCTCACCAGCTGTGCAGAAAACAATCTAACAATAGAGTCGGTGCCCTTGGGCATTCACTACCAGAGGAGGAGGCACCATGGCCTTGTGACTCGAAAGACTTCTGTGAAGAAAACATATTGCAACCATCTGTGCCTAGCACTTAATGGCAGGAATATGCAGGGCATGTCAATCTACAGCACCACATGCGACAAACAAATCCTTACAGAGTAAGTAACACAATCCATCTGGAAGTTTACATCTGTCAGTTTCATTGCAAACCCGACATCTGAGTTATTCTGTTCATTCTAAAGGGTCTCAACAAATTGGGCTTATATTGAAGATTTCTAATGCAGTTTCTGTCTCATTGCTGGTCCTGTGCTAGTATTGCCAATTAGTAGTAATTGTGATTGGTTAGTATTGCATGTTAGCTCTTTTGTGGTGACAATCTCATCTGGAAACTTGCACTAGGAAAGTGTGAATGGTATATTTGAACTGAACATTTAATCGCTGTTGGTCTCCCAAAGTCTTTGGCATACAGATTTCATACTGTTCTTAGCGCCTTCAGTATTGATGATTAAAATGTTTTATAACTTTAAAGAATGACACACTAAATAATTTTATCTGATAGCGACTTCCTTAGAATATTCCACAAGTGTCAGACTAAATCTGGAACTTTTTGAGCAGTCCCCTTGTGTGCTGGTAAGTGATATTGTACGGCTCTGCGTGGCGTCGTCCGTGCCGGAAGTGACTTGCGGGGTACCACCTATAGGCACCTTCTCAGCATGCTGACCTCATTTCCTCCATTTCCACATCATCAGCACGGATCCGGATGAGCTCCCCCTCAGTCGTTTTTTGACTGAATTTTTCACCTGTTTGCTGAATTCAACCAATGTGCCTTTTTTCCACTGTTTTTTGGACTATGTCTCCCAAGAAACTGACTGGTGTCTAACCTTGTGGTAGACCCCCTTTTGGTGTGTCAGTTTTACCTGGAATGGCACCATGACTCCAAGGAATGCACAGATTGCAGGACTATGAATCCAAAGATCTGAAGGCCATCTGCGAGTAGGCCATGAAGCTTCTGGACACTCACCACACAACACTCCACCGCTCCAGGTCCCATTCACAAGGGAGGTGCCGAGACAATTCTGGGAGTCACTTATGCTGGTTATTGTCGCAATCTCTGGCTTCTTCAGGTGTGTCCCTCAAGTAGAAGTTTAAGGAGTCGAAGCACTCTTTGAATTCTCCACACAGATCTCAGACAATGGGCGAGGTGCATGAACAATGCCACAAGTCCAGGCCCCTCTCCCAGATTGTCTCTATGGAGTCTGCACCTGTCACTGAGTCCACTCCTCAGTACCCCAAGTTTCCCTGATCCAAAGTGATCCCTTCCCAACTTCAAGAATTTTATAAGGCCTTGAGCCTCATTTTTGGGTAGACAAAGCCCTCTGGAGCACTTTTGGGCCCCTTCGGTTCACAGGGTTGTCCGACTGGGACTGTGCCAGTTGGTTTGCCCTCTACCCCAGAAGTTCCATCAGAGTCAATGGCTGACGACACCTTGTATAAGGACCTGGATGACGCCAGTTATCTGGACACCTCACAGGACACTGGTCTCCTCTCTCCCACATCGGCAGTGGAGGAAGGGGCCTTCCTTTACAATGGTAGTCTAGAGGGTGACTGAGGTCCTAGATCTTCAGCTACCCAATGTTGAGACAAATACCAATTTCTTGACAAAGGTGCTTCTGCCTCGGTGTCCCCATTAGAACCCCTACTCTTCTTTAATGAAGCACTTACTGATGTCCTGCTGGGGGCATGAGCCAAGTCCTGCACAGGCACTCCTATGCACAGGAGTATCTCCCGCCACCATCACCCCGCACTCTAGGACCCAGCCTTCCTTAGGCAGCATCCTACCCCTGAGGGCCTGATAATCCAGGCCTCAACCTCCAAGGTAAATCCCAGTGCGTTCCCAACCACTCCACTGGATAGGGAATCCAAGAGTCTGGATACCTTTGGAAAGCTGATTTTCTCTTCCACCAGACTGGCACTATGGTCTATGAACAACCCATGCTTATTGGGTCATTATTCCCATACCATATGAGATACGGATGAGCAAGTGCTGCCTATGGTCTTGGAGGAGGCCTGAGCCATACTCTTCCTAGCTATTGCTCACAGGAGAAAAGCTGCAAAGTTCATATTCTAATTCAGATTGGACTTGACCAGCCCTTTCAGCAGAGCCTTTGCTTCTACGGTGGCACTCTGACCTCAGACCTGACTGTGGACAACTGGCTTTTCAAGGGATGTCCAGGCATCCCTTCTGGATATGCACTTCGATGGGCCTTTTTAAAAATAAGGCAGATTCTGTGCTTGAGGGCTTTAAGGAAAGTAGGGCCACCAATAGGTTGTTGGGTCTCACCATGGCCCCATGACAGCCGTATTCCACCTTCCGTTCCTTTCATGGGTATGGTAGGGGCTATCAGCTGCGTCCTTTCCATCATAGCTACCAAGGCCACCAAGGACCTCAGTCCTCTTGAGAACCAGGGCCAGATGTTGACCCAATTCATTCCCCCACCTCCCTCCTGGTAGCCGCAGCTTTAAGGCCTCTTCAATATGTTCTTGCTCCAGATTGTCCAATGGGGCTACGCTCTACCATTCCAACAGACCTCCTCACCCTCCCCACCGTCTTCGATCAGCTGACAGAGGACCACCATTCGCTCTTGTGACTGGATTTACTTGCTCTTCTGGCCAAAGGGTGCCGGCATCAGAAGTCGGTCATGATTGGTACTCCCACTAATTTTTAGTGCTGAAGAAGGATAGAGGACTCTGTCCTATCCTAGGCCTACCCCCTCTTAATTACTTCCCTGAAAATTGAAAAACTAAAGAGGTGTATTTTGGCTCAAGTACTGTCTGCCTTCGACCCAGGAGACTAGATGGCAGCGTTGGACTTGAAGGATGCCTACTTCCATATTCCCATCTTGCCTACCCACAGGCTTTACCTTCAGTTCATGGTAGGCCAAGAGCATTATAAGGTCGCTGTGCTTCCTTTGTCCTAACCAGTGCCCCGCAGGTTTTCACCAAGGTGATGTCAGTAGTTGCAGCACATCTGTGGAGGTCAGGGGTGCCAGTCTTCCCCTACCTTAACAACTGATTGTTGAAGGTGGGCTCGCCCAAGGCACTCCTCTCCCACCTCCAGACTATAGCCATTCTCCTGCACTCGCTGGTGTTCATTATCAGCATGCCAAAGTCACACTTTACTCCATCTCATACTGTTCCTTTCATCTTAGCTATTCTGGATACACTGCAGTTTCTGGCTTATTCTCCAGAACAGCGAGTCCAGGATTTTCAGGCTATGATTTTGGTGTTTCATCCTTTATACTGGATTTTCATGAGACTGACTCTGAGGCTGCTGTCTTTTATGGCCTGCTGCTAAAACATGCACATAGGTGTACGTATGCTCTGCAGTGGGATCTGAAGTTCTAGTAGGCACTGCATCAGGGGTATCTCTTATATGTCCCAGAAATCGGAAGGGGCTACAAAACAGCTGCAGAGGTAGCTTAGGGGCTGCAGTTGGTTCAGCAGCAGCCCTCTTCCCCAACCAAAGCTCACAGTAGTGACAGATGGGTCACTTCTGGGTTGTGGAGGCCATCTGGAGAGGTGGAGATCAGAGGAAGCTGGTCTCCAGCGGAATCTCAGATCCACATCAACCTGTTGGAAATTAGGGTGATTCACCTGGCATTAAAAGCCTATCCTCCTTCCATCAAAAGAAGACTGGTTCAAGTGTTCACGAACAACACTACCGCCATGTAGTATTGTAACAAACAGGGCCGGGAGTGGTTGACGGGGGGTTGTGGACCCTTTGTCAGGAGGTTCTGTCTCTCTGGACATGGCGGAATGTCAGGGCGTTTTCCTAGTGATTCAAAATCTGGTGGGGTCTCTGAGCTCAGCCATTGATGGATCACGGACCCATAATACGTATTCATTCAGAGATGGTGTAATATATTTTCAGAGATTGAGGAGAACCTTATTTAGATCTGTTTGCCACTGACCACAACACTCAATGTAAGCACGGCTGTCTGCTAGAGTTTCCAAGGTGACTCTCTTGGTGATGCATTTCTTCTCGAGTGGCGCGTCTAGTGAAGTGAGCTGAATCAATATCTGCATAGAGTTCTCAAAAAGATCAGGAACAACTGGGCCCAAGTCATCTTAGTGGCCCCCAATTTGGCAAGGAAAATCTGATATCCCGAACTCCTGATCATGAGCATCGTCCTGCAATCAGACTACCTCTTTGGGATGATCTCTTATTGCAGCAACATGGCAGGGTCCTGCACCGATACTTGCATACTTTCCAGTTGCCAGATCAACCCTCCCTGTTCTAGTCACCTGTTGTGACCCATTTCCTGAAAGGTTTACAGCATGATTTCCCCCTACACCTTTCATCATGCCCCAATGCAGTCGAAATTTAGTTCTCACCTTTTTAATGTCTTTGCCATTTGCAACCCATGCACAGCTGCACTCTGAAGCTACTCACCAAGACAGTCTTTCTTATGGCTATAATATCTGCCAGGAGAGTTAGCGAATTTGCATGGGC
Source organism: Pleurodeles waltl (assembly GCF_031143425.1). NCBI lineage: Eukaryota > Metazoa > Chordata > Amphibia > Caudata > Salamandridae > Pleurodeles > Pleurodeles waltl. Next base: position 694,020,941 of record NC_090437.1, on the reverse strand, counting down.
TTAACATTCACCCCAGTTCACAACATTTTCCTAGATAAGTTGACCCTTAGGGCCCAAGCCTCCTCCTTGCCAAAGGTGCTCACCCCTTTTCATGTCAGACAGAACATCACGCTGCCTACTTTCTTTGCCCACCTTATCCTACCAAAGAAGAGGAGGGACTCCACAGCCTGGTCCAAGACTTCCAGATGGACGATCAACTCTTTGTTGAATTTGTGGTTGTGAAGAAAGGAAAGGCAGTCCACAAGAGAGCCATCTCCAGATGGATTGTCATCTGTATAAAAATATGCTACGCAATGGCCAAGAAACCATCCCCTGAGGGATTGAGAGCTAAAGCTGCGACCTCTGCACTATCTCAAGGAATCTCAGTTCTGGACATCTCTGATGCAGCATTGTGGGCATCACTGCACACATTTGATAAATAAATATTACTGTTTAGATAGTCAGGTCCGGTGAGATGGGCATTTTGCCTGTTATATCCTCTGGGACATTTTAGTACAGCAGTCTGCAGACCCACCTCTAGGGATATATACTGTTTTGGTAACTATTCTAAGGTTCTGTGGCTAGAGGTCTCTATCAGATGAACAAGTTACTTATCTTCCCTAATACCCTATCTGGTAGAGAATCTGTTCAGAATTCTATTCTGTGAACTGTATTTCTCACATCAAAGAGTTCCTTAAGGACCTCACACTTGAAACACTGGTCACTCCACCTCAGTTTGGCTCCAGGCTTCTAGTGCGGACAATCATGAACTTAGATCAATGTGCTGGGGTGGTGCATATATAGGCACTGCGCATCTCACTTCTGGGACAGACAACACCATGATGCCACACAGGGTTAAACAACACCACCTACTGACGCACAAGGGGACTGCCCAAAAATTTCCAGACCCAGTCTCTCACTTGGGGAATATTCTAAGGTAAGGAATCTGCAGCTAAATAGTCTCTTCCTGCATATGAGCATGTGACCTATATGGATGACATATTTTTTCAGATAGTGCAAAAAACAGTCTGTATCGTCTGCAATTGTATACAGATTAAAATGGTTCAAGATGATCTGGTTAGAGGGTTACTTTTTTAAAGGTTTCTTTAGAATGCAGCTTGCAATCCATTGATCTGGCAGTAGTAAAAAACAGGGCTATCGGCGTTGTAACACTTTTGTTGATGTCTAACGTGTAATTAACCTTTTACCTCTGGGTGACTGAAAATACATTCTCTGGACTTGGTTTTGGTAAGCCAAATTGTTAACCAAGAATAGTCATTCATCCGGATCTCTCTATGTAAACCGCATTATCCTAAAGGTTTGCTGAAGTGGGATAATTTACTTGCACGAGGAGCAACCTAAGAAACTAAAGGTCCAATTTGTCAAGTTAGTAGCACAAACAGACTAAGAGACAGGTGGACTGTTTGAAATACCCTCTTTCTCGGGAGTTCACTAGAAAGTTAAAGGCATAATGTTCCATTACTCAAACCTAGCCCACGAATGTCACGCCCAGTTGTGGACAATTACTTTTGATGTTCGAGTTTGAACCTGCCAAATGAGAACCATTATAGTTGTGTCCGCCACAACCTTAAAGTGACAGAACAACTCTGACACG